>NC_134375.1:0-625000 GCF_035582795.1 Mycteria americana
CTTTCGTTCGTAAAGGGGCAATACTGTGTATTTCTCTCTGGCAGAGCCCGGCTGCCAAATTCGAAACGTCCAGCGATTGCGCCCACAGGAAAGCTGCCAGCACGGAAAGCTGTAGCTGGTTTTCACTGTCCCTTGGAACTGCATTCGCTGGTAGGCAGACATTCGCGTTCTGCAACAGCTTTCGTTCGTAAAGGGGCAACACTGTGTCTTTCTCTCTCGCAGAGCCCGGCTGCCAAATTCGAAACGTCCAGCGATTGCGCCCACAGGAAAGCTGCCAGCAAGGAAAGCTGTAGCTGGTTTTCACTGTCCCTTGGAAATGCATTCGCTGGTAGACAGACATTCGCGTTCTGCAACAGCTTTCGTTCGTAAAGGGGCAACACTGTGTCTTTCTCTCTGGCAGAGCCCGGCTGCCAAATTCGAAACGTCCAGCGATTGCGCCCACAGGAAAGCTGCCAGCACGGAAAGCTGTAGCTGGTTTTCACTGTCCCTTGGAACTGCATTCGCTGGTAGGCAGACATTCGCGTTCTGCAACAGCTTTCGTTCGTAAAGGGGCAACACTGTGTATTTCTCTCTGGCAGAGCCCGGCTGCCAAATTCGAAACGTCCAGCGATTGCGCCCACAGGAAAGCTGCCAGCACGGAAAGCTGTAGCTGGTTTTCACTGTCCCTTGGAACTGCATTCGCTGGTAGGCAGACATTCGCGTTCTGCAACAGCTTTCGTTCGTAAAGGGGCAACACTGTGTCTTTCTCTCTGGCAGAGCCCGGCTGCCAAATTCGAAACGTCCAGCGATTGCGCCCACAGGAAAGCTGCCAGCACGGAAAGCTGTAGCTGGTTTTCACTGTCCCTTGGAACTGCATTCGCTGCTACACAGACATTCGCGTTCTGCAACAGCTTTCGTTCGTAAAGGGGCAACACTGTGTATTTCTCTCTGGCAGAGCCCGGCTGCCAAATTCGAAACGTCCAGCGATTGCGCCCACAGGAAAGCTGCCAGCACGGAAAGCTGTAGCTGGTTTTCACTGTCCCTTGGAACTGCATTCGCTGGTAGGCAGACATTCGCGTTCTGCAACAGCTTTCGTTCGTAAAGGGGCAACACTGTGTCTTTCTCTCTCGCAGAGCCCGGCTGCCAAATTCGAAACGTCCAGCGATTGCGCCCACAGGAAAGCTGCCAGCAAGGAAAGCTGTAGCTGGTTTTCACTGTCCCTTGGAAATGCATTCGCTGGTAGACAGACATTCGCGTTCTGCAACAGCTTTCGTTCGTAAAGGGGCAACACTGTGTCTTTCTCTCTGGCAGAGCCCGGCTGCCAAATTCGAAACGTCCAGCGATTGCGCCCACAGGAAAGCTGCCAGCACGGAAAGCTGTAGCTGGTTTTCACTGTCCCTTGGAACTGCATTCGCTGCTACACAGACATTCGCGTTCTGCAACAGCTTTCGTGCGTAAAGGGGCAACACCGTGTATTTCTCTCTCGCAGAGCCCGGCTGCCAAATTCGAAACGTCCAGCGATTGCGCCCACAGGAAAGCTGCCAGCACGGAAAGCTGTAGCTGGTTTTCACTGTCCCTTGGAACTGCATTCGCTGGTAGACAGACATTCGCGTTCTGCAACAGCTTTCGTTCGTAAAGGGGCAACACTGTGTATTTCTCTCTGGCAGAGCCCGGCTGCCAAATTCGAAACGTCCAGCGATTGCGCCCACAGGAAAGCTGCCAGCACGGAAAGCTGTAGCTGGTTTTCACTGTCCCTTGGAACTGCATTCGCTGGTAGACAGACATTCGCGTTCTGCAACAGCTTTCGTGCGTAAAGGGGCAACACTGTGTCTTTCTCTCTGGCAGAGCCCGGCTGCCAAATTCGAAACGTCCAGCGATTGCGCCCACAGGAAAGCTGCCAGCACGGAAAGCTGTAGCTGGTTTTCACTGTCCCTTGGAACTGCATTCGCTGCTACACAGACATTCGCGTTCTGCAACAGCTTTCGTTCGTAAAGGGGCAACACCGTGTATTTCTCTCTCGCAGAGCCCGGCTGCCAAATTCGAAACGTCCAGCGATTGCGCCCACAGGAAAGCTGCCAGCACGGAAAGCTGTAGCTGGTTTTCACTGTCCCTTGGAACTGCATTCGCTGGTAGACAGACATTCGCGTTCTGCAACAGCTTTCGTTCGTAAAGGGGCAACACTGTGTATTTCTCTCTCGCAGAGCCCGGCTGCCAAATTCGAAACGTCCAGCGATTGCGCCCACAGGAAAGCTGCCAGCACGGAAAGCTGTAGCTGGTTTTCACTGTCCCTTGGAACTGCATTCGCTGGTAGACAGACATTCGCGTTCTGCAACAGCTTTCGTGCGTAAAGGGGCAACACTGTGTCTTTCTCTCTGGCAGAGCCCGGCTGCCAAATTCGAAACGTCCAGCGATTGCGCCCACAGGAAAGCTGCCAGCACGGAAAGCTGTAGCTGGTTTTCACTGTCCCTTGGAACTGCATTCGCTGCTACACAGACATTCGCGTTCTGCAACAGCTTTCGTGCGTAAAGGGGCAACACCGTGTATTTCTCTCTCGCAGAGCCCGGCTGCCAAATTCGAAACGTCCAGCGATTGCGCCCACAGGAAAGCTGCCAGCACGGAAAGCTGTAGCTGGTTTTCACTGTCCCTTGGAACTGCATTCGCTGGTAGACAGACATTCGCGTTCTGCAACAGCTTTCGTTCGTAAAGGGGCAACACTGTGTATTTCTCTCTCGCAGAGCCCGGCTGCCAAATTCGAAACGTCCAGCGATTGCGCCCACAGGAAAGCTGCCAGCACGGAAAGCTGTAGCTGGTTTTCACTGTCCCTTGGAACTGCATTCGCTGGTAGACAGACATTCGCGTTCTGCAACAGCTTTCGTGCGTAAAGGGGCAACACTGTGTCTTTCTCTCTGGCAGAGCCCGGCTGCCAAATTCGAAACATCCAGCGATTGCGCCCACAGGAAAGCTGCCAGCACGGAAAGCTGTAGCTGGTTTTCACTGTCCCTTGGAACTGCATTCGCTGGTAGGCAGACATTCGCGTTCTGCAACAGCTTTCGTTCGTAAAGGGGCAATACTGTGTATTTCTCTCTGGCAGAGCCCGGCTGCCAAATTCGAAACGTCCAGCGATTGCGCCCACAGGAAAGCTGCCAGCACGGAAAGCTGTAGCTGGTTTTCACTGTCCCTTGGAACTGCATTCGCTGGTAGGCAGACATTCGCGTTCTGCAACAGCTTTCGTTCGTAAAGGGGCAACACTGTGTCTTTCTCTCTGGCAGAGCCCGGCTGCCAAATTCGAAACGTCCAGCGATTGCGCCCACAGGAAAGCTGCCAGCACGGAAAGCTGTAGCTGGTTTTCACTGTCCCTTGGAACTGCATTCGCTGGTAGGCAGACATTCGCGTTCTGCAACAGCTTTCGTTCGTAAAGGGGCAACACTGTGTATTTCTCTCTGGCAGAGCCCGGCTGCCAAATTCGAAACGTCCAGCGATTGCGCCCACAGGAAAGCTGCCAGCACGGAAAGCTGTAGCTGGTTTTCACTGTCCCTTGGAACTGCATTCGCTGGTAGGCAGACATTCGCGTTCTGCAACAGCTTTCGTTCGTAAAGGGGCAACACTGTGTCTTTCTCTCTGGCAGAGCCCGGCTGCCAAATTCGAAACGTCCAGCGATTGCGCCCACAGGAAAGCTGCCAGCACGGAAAGCTGTAGCTGGTTTTCACTGTCCCTTGGAACTGCATTCGCTGCTACACAGACATTCGCGTTCTGCAACAGCTTTCGTTCGTAAAGGGGCAACACTGTGTATTTCTCTCTGGCAGAGCCCGGCTGCCAAATTCGAAACGTCCAGCGATTGCGCCCACAGGAAAGCTGCCAGCACGGAAAGCTGTAGCTGGTTTTCACTGTCCCTTGGAACTGCATTCGCTGGTAGGCAGACATTCGCGTTCTGCAACAGCTTTCGTTCGTAAAGGGGCAACACTGTGTCTTTCTCTCTCGCAGAGCCCGGCTGCCAAATTCGAAACGTCCAGCGATTGCGCCCACAGGAAAGCTGCCAGCAAGGAAAGCTGTAGCTGGTTTTCACTGTCCCTTGGAAATGCATTCGCTGGTAGACAGACATTCGCGTTCTGCAACAGCTTTCGTTCGTAAAGGGGCAACACTGTGTCTTTCTCTCTGGCAGAGCCCGGCTGCCAAATTCGAAACGTCCAGCGATTGCGCCCACAGGAAAGCTGCCAGCACGGAAAGCTGTAGCTGGTTTTCACTGTCCCTTGGAACTGCATTCGCTGCTACACAGACATTCGCGTTCTGCAACAGCTTTCGTGCGTAAAGGGGCAACACTGTGTCTTTCTCTCTGGCAGAGCCCGGCTGCCAAATTCGAAACGTCCAGCGATTGCGCCCACAGGAAAGCTGCCAGCACGGAAAGCTGTAGCTGGTTTTCACTGTCCCTTGGAACTGCATTCGCTGCTACACAGACATTCGCGTTCTGCAACAGCTTTCGTTCGTAAAGGGGCAACACCGTGTATTTCTCTCTCGCAGAGCCCGGCTGCCAAATTCGAAACGTCCAGCGATTGCGCCCACAGGAAAGCTGCCAGCACGGAAAGCTGTAGCTGGTTTTCACTGTCCCTTGGAACTGCATTCGCTGGTAGACAGACATTCGCGTTCTGCAACAGCTTTCGTTCGTAAAGGGGCAACACTGTGTATTTCTCTCTCGCAGAGCCCGGCTGCCAAATTCGAAACGTCCAGCGATTGCGCCCACAGGAAAGCTGCCAGCACGGGAAGCTGTAGCTGGTTTTCACTGTCCCTTGGAACTGCATTCGCTGGTAGACAGACATTCGCGTTCTGCAACAGCTTTCGTGCGTAAAGGGGCAACACTGTGTCTTTCTCTCTGGCAGAGCCCGGCTGCCAAATTCGAAACGTCCAGCGATTGCGCCCACAGGAAAGCTGCCAGCACGGAAAGCTGTAGCTGGTTTTCACTGTCCCTTGGAACTGCATTCGCTGGTAGGCAGACATTCGCGTTCTGCAACAGCTTTCGTTCGTAAAGGGGCAACACTGTGTCTTTCTCTCTGGCAGAGCCCGGCTGCCAAATTCGAAACGTCCAGCGATTGCGCCCACAGGAAAGCTGCCAGCACGGAAAGCTGTAGCTGGTTTTCACTGTCCCTTGGAACTGCATTCGCTGCTACACAGACATTCGCGTTCTGCAACAGCTTTCGTTCGTAAAGGGGCAACACTGTGTATTTCTCTCTGGCAGAGCCCGGCTGCCAAATTCGAAACGTCCAGCGATTGCGCCCACAGGAAAGCTGCCAGCACGGAAAGCTGTAGCTGGTTTTCACTGTCCCTTGGAACTGCATTCGCTGGTAGGCAGACATTCGCGTTCTGCAACAGCTTTCGTTCGTAAAGGGGCAACACTGTGTCTTTCTCTCTGGCAGAGCCCGGCTGCCAAATTCGAAACGTCCAGCGATTGCGCCCACAGGAAAGCTGCCAGCAAGGAAAGCTGTAGCTGGTTTTCACTGTCCCTTGGAAATGCATTCGCTGGTAGACAGACATTCGCGTTCTGCAACAGCTTTCGTTCGTAAAGGGGCAACACTCTGTCTTTCTCTCTGGCAGAGCCCGGCTGCCAAATTCGAAACGTCCAGCGATTGCGCCCACAGGAAAGCTGCCAGCACGGAAAGCTGTAGCTGGTTTTCACTGTCCCTTGGAACTGCATTCGCTGCTACACAGACATTCGCGTTCTGCAACAGCTTTCGTGCGTAAAGGGGCAACACTGTGTCTTTCTCTCTGGCAGAGCCCGGCTGCCAAATTCGAAACGTCCAGCGATTGCGCCCACAGGAAAGCTGCCAGCACGGAAAGCTGTAGCTGGTTTTCACTGTCCCTTGGAACTGCATTCGCTGCTAAACAGACATTCGCGTTCTGCAACAGCTTTCGTTCGTAAAGGGGCAACACCGTGTATTTCTCTCTCGCAGAGCCCGGCTGCCAAATTCGAAACGTCCAGCGATTGCGCCCACAGGAAAGCTGCCAGCACGGAAAGCTGTAGCTGGTTTTCACTGTCCCTTGGAACTGCATTCGCTGGTAGACAGACATTCGCGTTCTGCAACAGCTTTCGTTCGTAAAGGGGCAACACTGTGTATTTCTCTCTGGCAGAGCCCGGCTGCCAAATTCGAAACGTCCAGCGATTGCGCCCACAGGAAAGCTGCCAGCACGGAAAGCTGTAGCTGGTTTTCACTGTCCCTTGGAACTGCATTCGCTGGTAGGCAGACATTCGCGTTCTGCAACAGCTTTCGTTCGTAAAGGGGCAACACTGTGTCTTTCTCTCTCGCAGAGCCCGGCTGCCAAATTCGAAACGTCCAGCGATTGCGCCCACAGGAAAGCTGCCAGCAAGGAAAGCTGTAGCTGGTTTTCACTGTCCCTTGGAAATGCATTCGCTGGTAGACAGACATTCGCGTTCTGCAACAGCTTTCGTTCGTAAAGGGGCAACACTGTGTCTTTCTCTCTGGCAGAGCCCGGCTGCCAAATTCGAAACGTCCAGCGATTGCGCCCACAGGAAAGCTGCCAGCACGGAAAGCTGTAGCTGGTTTTCACTGTCCCTTGGAACTGCATTCGCTGCTACACAGACATTCGCGTTCTGCAACAGCTTTCGTGCGTAAAGGGGCAACACTGTGTCTTTCTCTCTGGCAGAGCCCGGCTGCCAAATTCGAAACGTCCAGCGATTGCGCCCACAGGAAAGCTGCCAGCACGGAAAGCTGTAGCTGGTTTTCACTGTCCCTTGGAACTGCATTCGCTGCTACACAGACATTCGCGTTCTGCAACAGCTTTTGTTCGTAAAGGGGCAACACTGTGTCTTTCTCTCTGGCAGAGCCCGGCTGCCAAATTCGAAACGTCCAGCGATTGCGCCCACAGGAAAGCTGCCAGCACGGAAAGCTGTAGCTGGTTTTCACTGTCCCTTGGAACTGCATTCGCTGGTAGACAGACATTCGCGTTCTGCAACAGCTTTCGTTCGTAAAGGGGCAACACTGTGTCTTTCTCTCTGGCAGAGCCCGGCTGCCAAATTCGAAACGTCCAGCGATTGCGCCCACAGGAAAGCTGCCAGCACGGAAAGCTGTAGCTGGTTTTCACTGTCCCTTGGAACTGCATTCGCTGGTAGACAGACATTCGCGTTCTGCAACAGCTTTCGTGCGTAAAGGGGCAACACTGTGTCTTTCTCTCTGGCAGAGCCCGGCTGCCAAATTCGAAACGTCCAGCGATTGCGCCCACAGGAAAGCTGCCAGCACGGAAAGCTGTAGCTGGTTTTCACTGTCCCTTGGAACTGCATTCGCTGCTACACAGACATTCGCGTTCTGCAACAGCTTTCGTTCGTAAAGGGGCAACACCGTGTATTTCTCTCTCGCAGAGCCCGGCTGCCAAATTCGAAACGTCCAGCGATTGCGCCCACAGGAAAGCTGCCAGCACGGAAAGCTGTAGCTGGTTTTCACTGTCCCTTGGAACTGCATTCGCTGCTACACAGACATTCGCGTTCTGCAACAGCTTTCGTTCGTAAAGGGGCAACACTGTGTATTTCTCTCTGGCAGAGCCCGGCTGCCAAATTCGAAACGTCCAGCGATTGCGCCCACAGGAAAGCTGCCAGCACGGAAAGCTGTAGCTGGTTTTCACTGTCCCTTGGAACTGCATTCGCTGGTAGGCAGACATTCGCGTTCTGCAACAGCTTTCGTTCGTAAAGGGGCAACACTGTGTCTTTCTCTCTCGCAGAGCCCGGCTGCCAAATTCGAAACGTCCAGCGATTGCGCCCACAGGAAAGCTGCCAGCAAGGAAAGCTGTAGCTGGTTTTCACTGTCCCTTGGAAATGCATTCGCTGGTAGACAGACATTCGCGTTCTGCAACAGCTTTCGTTCGTAAAGGGGCAACACTGTGTCTTTCTCTCTGGCAGAGCCCGGCTGCCAAATTCGAAACGTCCAGCGATTGCGCCCACAGGAAAGCTGCCAGCACGGAAAGCTGTAGCTGGTTTTCACTGTCCCTTGGAACTGCATTCGCTGGTAGGCAGACATTCGCGTTCTGCAACAGCTTTCGTTCGTAAAGGGGCAACACTGTGTATTTCTCTCTGGCAGAGCCCGGCTGCCAAATTCGAAACGTCCAGCGATTGCGCCCACAGGAAAGCTGCCAGCACGGAAAGCTGTAGCTGGTTTTCACTGTCCCTTGGAACTGCATTCGCTGGTAGGCAGACATTCGCGTTCTGCAACAGCTTTCGTTCGTAAAGGGGCAACACTGTGTCTTTCTCTCTGGCAGAGCCCGGCTGCCAAATTCGAAACGTCCAGCGATTGCGCCCACAGGAAAGCTGCCAGCACGGAAAGCTGTAGCTGGTTTTCACTGTCCCTTGGAACTGCATTCGCTGCTACACAGACATTCGCGTTCTGCAACAGCTTTCGTTCGTAAAGGGGCAACACTGTGTATTTCTCTCTGGCAGAGCCCGGCTGCCAAATTCGAAACGTCCAGCGATTGCGCCCACAGGAAAGCTGCCAGCACGGAAAGCTGTAGCTGGTTTTCACTGTCCCTTGGAACTGCATTCGCTGGTAGGCAGACATTCGCGTTCTGCAACAGCTTTCGTTCGTAAAGGGGCAACACTGTGTCTTTCTCTCTGGCAGAGCCCGGCTGCCAAATTCGAAACGTCCAGCGATTGCGCCCACAGGAAAGCTGCCAGCACGGAAAGCTGTAGCTGGTTTTCACTGTCCCTTGGAACTGCATTCGCTGGTAGACAGACATTCGCGTTCTGCAACAGCTTTCGTGCGTAAAGGGGCAACACCGTGTATTTCTCTCTCGCAGAGCCCGGCTGCCAAATTCGAAACGTCCAGCGATTGCGCCCACAGGAAAGCTGCCAGCACGGAAAGCTGTAGCTGGTTTTCACTGTCCCTTGGAACTGCATTCGCTGGTAGACAGACATTCGCGTTCTGCAACAGCTTTCGTTCGTAAAGGGGCAACACTGTGTATTTCTCTCTGGCAGAGCCCGGCTGCCAAATTCGAAACGTCCAGCGATTGCGCCCACAGGAAAGCTGCCAGCACGGAAAGCTGTAGCTGGTTTTCACTGTCCCTTGGAACTGCATTCGCTGGTAGACAGACATTCGCGTTCTGCAACAGCTTTCGTGCGTAAAGGGGCAACACTGTGTCTTTCTCTCTGGCAGAGCCCGGCTGCCAAATTCGAAACGTCCAGCGATTGCGCCCACAGGAAAGCTGCCAGCACGGAAAGCTGTAGCTGGTTTTCACTGTCCCTTGGAACTGCATTCGCTGCTACACAGACATTCGCGTTCTGCAACAGCTTTCGTTCGTAAAGGGGCAACACCGTGTATTTCTCTCTCGCAGAGCCCGGCTGCCAAATTCGAAACGTCCAGCGATTGCGCCCACAGGAAAGCTGCCAGCACGGAAAGCTGTAGCTGGTTTTCACTGTCCCTTGGAACTGCATTCGCTGGTAGACAGACATTCGCGTTCTGCAACAGCTTTCGTTCGTAAAGGGGCAACACTGTGTATTTCTCTCTCGCAGAGCCCGGCTGCCAAATTCGAAACGTCCAGCGATTGCGCCCACAGGAAAGCTGCCAGCACGGAAAGCTGTAGCTGGTTTTCACTGTCCCTTGGAACTGCATTCGCTGGTAGACAGACATTCGCGTTCTGCAACAGCTTTCGTGCGTAAAGGGGCAACACTGTGTCTTTCTCTCTGGCAGAGCCCGGCTGCCAAATTCGAAACGTCCAGCGATTGCGCCCACAGGAAAGCTGCCAGCACGGAAAGCTGTAGCTGGTTTTCACTGTCCCTTGGAACTGCATTCGCTGCTACACAGACATTCGCGTTCTGCAACAGCTTTCGTTCGTAAAGGGGCAACACCGTGTATTTCTCTCTCGCAGAGCCCGGCTGCCAAATTCGAAACGTCCAGCGATTGCGCCCACAGGAAAGCTGCCAGCACGGAAAGCTGTAGCTGGTTTTCACTGTCCCTTGGAACTGCATTCGCTGGTAGACAGACATTCGCGTTCTGCAACAGCTTTCGTTCGTAAAGGGGCAACACTGTGTATTTCTCTCTCGCAGAGCCCGGCTGCCAAATTCGAAACGTCCAGCGATTGCGCCCACAGGAAAGCTGCCAGCACGGAAAGCTGTAGCTGGTTTTCACTGTCCCTTGGAACTGCATTCGCTGGTAGACAGACATTCGCGTTCTGCAACAGCTTTCGTGCGTAAAGGGGCAACACTGTGTCTTTCTCTCTGGCAGAGCCCGGCTGCCAAATTCGAAACATCCAGCGATTGCGCCCACAGGAAAGCTGCCAGCACGGAAAGCTGTAGCTGGTTTTCACTGTCCCTTGGAACTGCATTCGCTGGTAGGCAGACATTCGCGTTCTGCAACAGCTTTCGTTCGTAAAGGGGCAATACTGTGTATTTCTCTCTGGCAGAGCCCGGCTGCCAAATTCGAAACGTCCAGCGATTGCGCCCACAGGAAAGCTGCCAGCACGGAAAGCTGTAGCTGGTTTTCACTGTCCCTTGGAACTGCATTCGCTGGTAGGCAGACATTCGCGTTCTGCAACAGCTTTCGTTCGTAAAGGGGCAACACTGTGTCTTTCTCTCTGGCAGAGCCCGGCTGCCAAATTCGAAACGTCCAGCGATTGCGCCCACAGGAAAGCTGCCAGCACGGAAAGCTGTAGCTGGTTTTCACTGTCCCTTGGAACTGCATTCGCTGGTAGGCAGACATTCGCGTTCTGCAACAGCTTTCGTTCGTAAAGGGGCAACACTGTGTATTTCTCTCTGGCAGAGCCCGGCTGCCAAATTCGAAACGTCCAGCGATTGCGCCCACAGGAAAGCTGCCAGCACGGAAAGCTGTAGCTGGTTTTCACTGTCCCTTGGAACTGCATTCGCTGCTACGCAGACATTCGCGTTCTGCAACAGCTTTCGTTCGTAAAGGGGCAACACTGTGTCTTTCTCTCTGGCAGAGCCCGGCTGCCAAATTCGAAACGTCCAGCGATTGCGCCCACAGGAAAGCTGCCAGCACGGAAAGCTGTAGCTGGTTTTCACTGTCCCTTGGAACTGCATTCGCTGCTACACAGACATTCGCGTTCTGCAACAGCTTTCGTTCGTAAAGGGGCAACACTGTGTATTTCTCTCTGGCAGAGCCCGGCTGCCAAATTCGAAACGTCCAGCGATTGCGCCCACAGGAAAGCTGCCAGCACGGAAAGCTGTAGCTGGTTTTCACTGTCCCTTGGAACTGCATTCGCTGGTAGGCAGACATTCGCGTTCTGCAACAGCTTTCGTTCGTAAAGGGGCAACACTGTGTCTTTCTCTCTCGCAGAGCCCGGCTGCCAAATTCGAAACGTCCAGCGATTGCGCCCACAGGAAAGCTGCCAGCAAGGAAAGCTGTAGCTGGTTTTCACTGTCCCTTGGAAATGCATTCGCTGGTAGACAGACATTCGCGTTCTGCAACAGCTTTCGTTCGTAAAGGGGCAACACTGTGTCTTTCTCTCTGGCAGAGCCCGGCTGCCAAATTCGAAACGTCCAGCGATTGCGCCCACAGGAAAGCTGCCAGCACGGAAAGCTGTAGCTGGTTTTCACTGTCCCTTGGAACTGCATTCGCTGCTACACAGACATTCGCGTTCTGCAACAGCTTTCGTGCGTAAAGGGGCAACACTGTGTCTTTCTCTCTGGCAGAGCCCGGCTGCCAAATTCGAAACGTCCAGCGATTGCGCCCACAGGAAAGCTGCCAGCACGGAAAGCTGTAGCTGGTTTTCACTGTCCCTTGGAACTGCATTCGCTGCTACACAGACATTCGCGTTCTGCAACAGCTTTCGTTCGTAAAGGGGCAACACCGTGTATTTCTCTCTCGCAGAGCCCGGCTGCCAAATTCGAAACGTCCAGCGATTGCGCCCACAGGAAAGCTGCCAGCACGGAAAGCTCTAGCTGGTTTTCACTGTCCCTTGGAACTGCATTCGCTGGTAGACAGACATTCGCGTTCTGCAACAGCTTTCGTTCGTAAAGGGGCAACACTGTGTATTTCTCTCTCGCAGAGCCCGGCTGCCAAATTCGAAACGTCCAGCGATTGCGCCCACAGGAAAGCTGCCAGCACGGAAAGCTGTAGCTGGTTTTCACTGTCCCTTGGAACTGCATTCGCTGGTAGACAGACATTCGCGTTCTGCAACAGCTTTCGTGCGTAAAGGGGCAACACTGTGTCTTTCTCTCTGGCAGAGCCCGGCTGCCAAATTCGAAACGTCCAGCGATTGCGCCCACAGGAAAGCTGCCAGCACGGAAAGCTGTAGCTGGTTTTCACTGTCCCTTGGAACTGCATTCGCTGCTACACAGACATTCGCGTTCTGCAACAGCTTTCGTTCGTAAAGGGGCAACACCGTGTATTTCTCTCTCGCAGAGCCCGGCTGCCAAATTCGAAACGTCCAGCGATTGCGCCCACAGGAAAGCTGCCAGCACGGAAAGCTGTAGCTGGTTTTCACTGTCCCTTGGAACTGCATTCGCTGGTAGACAGACATTCGCGTTCTGCAACAGCTTTCGTTCGTAAAGGGGCAACACTGTGTATTTCTCTCTCGCAGAGCCCGGCTGCCAAATTCGAAACGTCCAGCGATTGCGCCCACAGGAAAGCTGCCAGCACGGGAAGCTGTAGCTGGTTTTCACTGTCCCTTGGAACTGCATTCGCTGGTAGACAGACATTCGCGTTCTGCAACAGCTTTCGTGCGTAAAGGGGCAACACTGTGTCTTTCTCTCTGGCAGAGCCCGGCTGCCAAATTCGAAACATCCAGCGATTGCGCCCACAGGAAAGCTGCCAGCACGGAAAGCTGTAGCTGGTTTTCACTGTCCCTTGGAACTGCATTCGGTGGTAGGCAGACATTCGCGTTCTGCAACAGCTTTCGTTCGTAAAGGGGCAATACTGTGTATTTCTCTCTGGCAGAGCCCGGCTGCCAAATTCGAAACGTCCAGCGATTGCGCCCACAGGAAAGCTGCCAGCACGGAAAGCTGTAGCTGGTTTTCACTGTCCCTTGGAACTGCATTCGCTGCTACACAGACATTCGCGTTCTGCAACAGCTTTCGTTCGTAAAGGGGCAACACTGTGTCTTTCTCTCTGGCAGAGCCCGGCTGCCAAATTCGAAACGTCCAGCGATTGCGCCCACAGGAAAGCTGCCAGCACGGAAAGCTGTAGCTGGTTTTCACTGTCCCTTGGAACTGCATTCGCTGCTACACAGACATTCGCGTTCTGCAACAGCTTTCGTTCGTAAAGGGGCAACACTGTGTATTTTTCTCTGGCAGAGCCCGGCTGCCAAATTCGAAACGTCCAGCGATTGCGCCCACAGGAAAGCTGCCAGCACGGAAAGCTGTAGCTGGTTTTCACTGTCCCTTGGAACTGCATTCGCTGGTACGCAGACATTCGCGTTCTGCAACAGCTTTCGTTCGTAAAGGGGCAACACTGTGTCTTTCTCTCTCGCAGAGCCCGGCTGCCAAATTCGAAACGTCCAGCGATTGCGCCCACAGGAAAGCTGCCAGCAAGGAAAGCTGTAGCTGGTTTTCACTGTCCCTTGGAAATGCATTCGCTGGTAGACAGACATTCGCGTTCTGCAACAGCTTTCGTTCGTAAAGGGGCAACACTGTGTCTTTCTCTCTGGCAGAGCCCGGCTGCCAAATTCGAAACGTCCAGCGATTGCGCCCACAGGAAAGCTGCCAGCACGGAAAGCTGTAGCTGGTTTTCACTGTCCCTTGGAACTGCATTCGCTGCTACACAGACATTCGCGTTCTGCAACAGCTTTCGTGCGTAAAGGGGCAACACTGTGTATTTCTCTCTCGCAGAGCCCGGCTGCCAAATTCGAAACGTCCAGCGATTGCGCCCACAGGAAAGCTGCCAGCACGGAAAGCTGTAGCTGGTTTTCACTGTCCCTTGGAACTGCATTCGCTGCTACACAGACATTCGCGTTCTGCAACAGCTTTCGTGCGTAAAGGGGCAACACTGTGTATTTCTCTCTCGCAGAGCCCGGCTGCCAAATTCGAAACGTCCAGCGATTGCGCCCACAGGAAAGCTGCCAGCACGGAAAGCTGTAGCTGGTTTTCACTGTCCCTTGGAACTGCATTCGCTGCTACGCAGACATTCGCGTTCTGCAACAGCTTTCGTTCGTAAAGGGGCAACACTGTGTCTTTCTCTGTCGCAGAGCCCGGCTGCCAAATTCGAAACGTCCAGCGATTGAGCCCACAGGAAAGCTGCCAGAACGGAAAGCTGTAGCTGGTTTTCACTGTCCCTTGGAACTGCATTCGCTGGTAGACAGACATTCGCGTTCTGCAACAGCTTTCGTGCGTAAAGGGGCAACACTGTGTCTTTCTCTCTGGCAGAGCCCGGCTGCCAAATTCGAAACGTCCAGCGATTGCGCCCACAGGAAAGCTGCCAGCACGGAAAGCTGTAGCTGGTTTTCACTGTCCCTTGGAACTGCATTCGCTGGTAGACAGACATTCGCGTTCTGCAACAGCTTTCGTTCGTAAAGGGGCAACACTGTGTCTTTCTCTCTGGCAGAGCCCGGCTGCCAAATTCGAAACGTCCAGCGATTGCGCCCACAGGAAAGCTGCCAGCACGGAAAGCTGTAGCTGGTTTTCACTGTCCCTTGGAACTGCATTCGCTGGTAGACAGACATTCGCGTTCTGCAACAGCTTTCGTTCGTAAAGGGGCAACACTGTGTCTTTCTCTCTGGCAGAGCCCGGCTGCCAAATTCGAAACGTCCAGCGATTGCGCCCACAGGAAAGCTGCCAGCACGGAAAGCTGTAGCTGGTTTTCATTGTCCCTTGGAACTGCATTCGCTGGTAGACAGACATTCGCGTTCTGCAACAGCTTTCGTTCGTAAAGGGGCAACACCGTGTATTTCTCTCTGGCAGAGCCCGGCTGCCAAATTCGAAACGTCCAGCGATTGCACCCACAGGAAAGCTGCCAGCACGGAAAGCTGTAGCTGGTTTTCACTGTCCCTTGGAACTGCATTCGCTGGTAGGCAGACATTCGCGTTCTGCAACAGCTTTCGTTCGTAAAGGGGCAACACTGTGTCTTTCTCTCTGGCAGAGCCCGGCTGCCAAATTCGAAACGTCCAGTGATTGCGCCCACAGGAAAGCTGCCAGCACGGAAAGCTGTAGCTGGTTTTCACTGTCCCTTGGAACTGCATTCGCTGTAGGCAGACATTCGCGTTCTGCAACAGCTTTCGTGCGTAAAGGGGCAACACTGTGTCTTTCTCTCTGGCAGAGCCCGGCTGCCAAATTCGAAACGTCCAGCGATTGCGCCCACAGGAAAGCTGCCAGCACGGAAAGCTGTAGCTGGTTTTCACTGTCCCTTGGAACTGCATTCGCTGGTAGACAGACATTCGCGTTCTGCAACAGCTTTCGTTCGTAAAGGGGCAACACTCTGTATTTCTCTCTGGCAGAGCCCGGCTGCCAAATTCGAAACGTCCAGCGATTGCGCCCACAGGAAAGCTGCCAGCACGGAAAGCTGTAGCTGGTTTTCACTGTCCCTTGGAACTGCATTCGCTGGTAGACAGACATTCGCGTTCTGCAACAGCTTTCGTGCGTAAAGGGGCAACACTGTGTCTTTCTCTCTGGCAGAGCCCGGCTGCCAAATTCGAAACGTCCAGCGATTGCGCCCACAGGAAAGCTGCCAGCACGGAAAGCTGTAGCTGGTTTTCACTGTCCCTTGGAAGTGCATTCGCTGGTAGGCAGACATTCGCGTTCTGCAACAGCTTTCGTTCGTAAAGGGGCAACACTGTGTCTTTCTCTCTGGCAGAGCCCGGCTGCCAAATTCGAAACGTCCAGCGATTGCGCCCACAGGAAAGCTGCCAGCACGGAAAGCTGTAGCTGGTTTTCACTGTCCCTTGGAACTGCATTCGCTGCTACACAGACATTCGCGTTCTGCAACAGCTTTCGTTCGTAAAGGGGCAACACTGTGTATTTCTCTCTGGCAGAGCCCGGCTGCCAAATTCGAAACGTCCAGCGATTGCGCCCACAGGAAAGCTGCCAGCACGGAAAGCTGTAGCTGGTTTTCACTGTCCCTTGGAACTGCATTCGCTGGTAGGCAGACATTCGCGTTCTGCAACAGCTTTCGTTCGTAAAGGGGCAACACTGTGTCTTTCTCTCTCGCAGAGCCCGGCTGCCAAATTCGAAACGTCCAGCGATTGCGCCCACAGGAAAGCTGCCAGCAAGGAAAGCTGTAGCTGGTTTTCACTGTCCCTTGGAAATGCATTCGCTGGTAGACAGACATTCGCGTTCTGCAACAGCTTTCGTTCGTAAAGGGGCAACACTGTGTCTTTCTCTCTGGCAGAGCCCGGCTGCCAAATTCGAAACGTCCAGCGATTGCGCCCACAGGAAAGCTGCCAGCACGGAAAGCTGTAGCTGGTTTTCACTGTCCCTTGGAACTGCATTCGCTGCTACACAGACATTCGCGTTCTGCAACAGCTTTCGTGCGTAAAGGGGCAACACTGTGTATTTCTCTCTGGCAGAGCCCGGCTGCCAAATTCGAAACGTCCAGCGATTGCGCCCACAGGAAAGCTGCCAGCACGGAAAGCTGTAGCTGGTTTTCACTGTCCCTTGGAACTGCATTCGCTGGTAGACAGACATTCGCGTTCTGCAACAGCTTTCGTGCGTAAAGGGGCAACACTGTGTATTTCTCTCTGGCAGAGCCCGGCTGCCAAATTCGAAACGTCCAGCGATTGCGCCCACAGGAAAGCTGCCAGCACGGAAAGCTGTAGCTGGTTTTCACTGTCCCTTGGAACTGCATTCGCTGCTACGCAGACATTCGCGTTCTGCAACAGCTTTCGTTCGTAAAGGGGCAACACTGTGTCTTTCTCTGTCGCAGAGCCCGGCTGCCAAATTCGAAACGTCCAGCGATTGCGCCCACAGGAAAGCTGCCAGAACGGAAAGCTGTAGCTGGTTTTCACTGTCCCTTGGAACTGCATTCGCTGGTAGACAGACATTCGCGTTCTGCAACAGCTTTCGTGCGTAAAGGGGCAACACTGTGTCTTTCTCTCTGGCAGAGCCCGGCTGCCAAATTCGAAACGTCCAGCGATTGCGCCCACAGGAAAGCTGCCAGCACGGAAAGCTGTAGCTGGTTTTCACTGTCCCTTGGAACTGCATTCGCTGGTAGGCAGACATTCGCGTTCTGCAACAGCTTTCGTGCGTAAAGGGGCAACACTGTGTCTTTCTCTCTGGCAGAGCCCGGCTGCCAAATTCGAAACGTCCAGCGATTGCGCCCACAGGAAAGCTGCCAGCACGGAAAGCTGTAGCTGGTTTTCACTGTCCCTTGGAACTGCATTCGCTGGTAGACAGACATTCGCGTTCTGCAACAGCTTTCGTTCGTAAAGGGGCAACACTGTGTCTTTCTCTCTGGCAGAGCCCAGCTGCCAAATTCGAAACGTCCAGCGATTGCGCCCACAGGAAAGCTGCCAGCACGGAAAGCTGTAGCTGGTTTTCATTGTCCCTTGGAACTGCATTCGCTGGTAGACAGACATTCGCGTTCTGCAACAGCTTTCGTTCGTAAAGGGGCAACACCGTGTATTTCTCTCTCGCAGAGCCCGGCTGCCAAATTCGAAACGTCCAGCGATTGCACCCACAGGAAAGCTGCCAGCACGGAAAGCTGTAGCTGGTTTTCACTGTCCCTTGGAACTGCATTCGCTGCTACACAGACATTCGCGTTCTGCAACAGCTTTCGTTCGTAAAGGGGCAACACTGTGTCTTTCTCTCTGGCAGAGCCCGGCTGCCAAATTCGAAACGTCCAGCGATTGCGCCCACAGGAAAGCTGCCAGCACGGAAAGCTGTAGCTGGTTTTCACTGTCCCTTGGAACTGCATTCGCTGCTACACAGACATTCGCGTTCTGCAACAGCTTTCGTGCGTAAAGGGGCAACACTGTGTCTTTCTCTCTGGCAGAGCCCGGCTGCCAAATTCGAAACGTCCAGCGATTGCGCCCACAGGAAAGCTGCCAGCACGGAAAGCTGTAGCTGGTTTTCACTGTCCCTTGGAACTGCATTCGCTGGTAGACAGACATTCGCGTTCTGCAACAGCTTTCGTTCGTAAAGGGGCAACACTGTGTATTTCTCTCTCGCAGAGCCCGGCTGCCAAATTCGAAACGTCCAGCGATTGCGCCCACAGGAAAGCTGCCAGCACGGAAAGCTGTAGCTGGTTTTCACTGTCCCTTGGAACTGCATTCGCTGGTAGACAGACATTCGCGTTCTGCAACAGCTTTCGTGCGTAAAGGGGCAACACTGTGTCTTTCTCTCTGGCAGAGCCCGGCTGCCAAATTCGAAACGTCCAGCGATTGCGCCCACAGGAAAGCTGCCAGCACGGAAAGCTGTAGCTGGTTTTCACTGTCCCTTGGAACTGCATTCGCTGGTAGACAGACATTCGCGTTCTGCAACAGCTTTCGTGCGTAAAGGGGCAACACTGTGTCTTTCTCTCTGGCAGAGCCCGGCTGCCAAATTCGAAACGTCCAGCGATTGCGCCCACAGGAAAGCCGCCAGCACGGAAAGCTGTAGCTGGTTTTCACTGTCCCTTGGAACTGCATTCGCTGCTACACAGACATTCGCGTTCTGCAACAGCTTTCGTTCGTAAAGGGGCAACACCGTGTATTTCTCTCTCGCAGAGCCCGGCTGCCAAATTCGAAACGTCCAGCGATTGCGCCCACAGGAAAGCTGCCAGCACGGAAAGCTGTAGCTGGTTTTCACTGTCCCTTGGAACTGCATTCGCTGGTAGACAGACATTCGCGTTCTGCAACAGCTTTCGTTCGTAAAGGGGCAACACTGTGTATTTCTCTCTCGCAGAGCCCGGCTGCCAAATTCGAAACGTCCAGCGATTGCGCCCACAGGAAAGCTGCCAGCACGGAAAGCTGTAGCTGGTTTTCACTGTCCCTTGGAACTGCATTCGCTGGTAGACAGACATTCGCGTTCTGCAACAGCTTTCGTGCGTAAAGGGGCAACACTGTGTCTTTCTCTCTGGCAGAGCCCGGCTGCCAAATTCGAAACGTCCAGCGATTGCGCCCACAGGAAAGCTGCCAGCACGGAAAGCTGTAGCTGGTTTTCACTGTCCCTTGGAACTGCATTCGCTGGTAGGCAGACATTCGCGTTCTGCAACAGCTTTCGTTCGTAAAGGGGCAACACTGTGTATTTCTCTCTGGCAGAGCCCGGCTGCCAAATTCGAAACGTCCAGCGATTGCGCCCACAGGAAAGCTGCCAGCACGGAAAGCTGTAGCTGGTTTTCACTGTCCCTTGGAACTGCATTCGCTGGTAGGCAGACATTCGCGTTCTGCAACAGCTTTCGTTCGTAAAGGGGCAACACTGTGTCTTTCTCTCTGGCAGAGCCCGGCTGCCAAATTCGAAACGTCCAGCGATTGCGCCCACAGGCAAGCTGCCAGCACGGAAAGCTGTAGCTGGTTTTCACTGTCCCTTGGAACTGCATTCGCTGCTACACAGACATTCGCGTTCTGCAACAGCTTTCGTTCGTAAAGGGGCAACACTGTGTATTTCTCTCTGGCAGAGCCCGGCTGCCAAATTCGAAACGTCCAGCGATTGCGCCCACAGGAAAGCTGCCAGCACGGAAAGCTGTAGCTGGTTTTCACTGTCCCTTGGAACTGCATTCGCTGGTAGGCAGACATTCGCGTTCTGCAACAGCTTTCGTTCGTAAAGGGGCAACACTGTGTCTTTCTCTCTCGCAGAGCCCGGCTGCCAAATTCGAAACGTCCAGCGATTGCGCCCACAGGAAAGCTGCCAGCAAGGAAAGCTGTAGCTGGTTTTCACTGTCCCTTGGAAATGCATTCGCTGGTAGACAGACATTCGCGTTCTGCAACAGCTTTCGTTCGTAAAGGGGCAACACTGTGTCTTTCTCTCTGGCAGAGCCCGGCTGCCAAATTCGAAACGTCCAGCGATTGCGCCCACAGGAAAGCTGCCAGCACGGAAAGCTGTAGCTGGTTTTCACTGTCCCTTGGAACTGCATTCGCTGCTACACAGACATTCGCGTTCTGCAACAGCTTTCGTGCGTAAAGGGGCAACACTGTGTATTTCTCTCTGGCAGAGCCCGGCTGCCAAATTCGAAACGTCCAGCGATTGCGCCCACAGGAAAGCTGCCAGCACGGAAAGCTGTAGCTGGTTTTCACTGTCCCTTGGAACTGCATTCGCTGGTAGACAGACATTCGCGTTCTGCAACAGCTTTCGTGCGTAAAGGGGCAACACCGTGTATTTCTCTCTCGCAGAGCCCGGCTGCCAAATTCGAAACGTCCAGCGATTGCGCCCACAGGAAAGCTGCCAGCACGGAAAGCTGTAGCTGGTTTTCACTGTCCCTTGGAACTGCATTCGCTGCTACGCAGACATTCGCGTTCTGCAACAGCTTTCGTTCGTAAAGGGGCAACACTGTGTCTTTCTCTGTCGCAGAGCCCGGCTGCCAAATTCGAAACGTCCAGCGATTGCGCCCACAGGAAAGCTGCCAGCAAGGAAAGCTGTAGCTGGTTTTCACTGTCCCTTGGAACTGCATTCGCTGGTAGACAGACATTCGCGTTCTGCAACAGCTTTCGTGCGTAAAGGGGCAACACTGTGTCTTTCTCTCTGGCAGAGCCCGGCTGCCAAATTCGAAACGTCCAGCGATTGCGCCCACAGGAAAGCTGCCAGCACGGAAAGCTGTAGCTGGTTTTCACTGTCCCTTGGAACTGCATTCGCTGGTAGGCAGACATTCGCGTTCTGCAACAGCTTTCGTTCGTAAAGGGGCAACACTGTGTCTTTCTCTCTGGCAGAGCCCGGCTGCCAAATTCGAAACGTCCAGCGATTGCGCCCACAGGAAAGCTGCCAGCACGGAAAGCTCTAGCTGGTTTTCACTGTCCCTTGGAAATGCATTCGCTGGTAGACAGACATTCGCGTTCTGCAACAGCTTTCGTGCGTAAAGGGGCAACACTGTGTATTTCTCTCTCGCAGAGCCCGGCTGCCAAATTCGAAACGTCCAGCGATTGCGCCCACAGGAAAGCTGCCAGCACGGAAAGCTGTAGCTGGTTTTCACTGTCCCTTGGAACTGCATTCGCTGCTACGCAGACATTCGCGTTCTGCAACAGCTTTCGTTCGTAAAGGGGCAACACTGTGTATTTCTCTCTCGCAGAGCCCGGCTGCCAAATTCGAAACGTCCAGCGATTGCACCCACAGGAAAGCTGCCAGCACGGAAAGCTGTAGCTGGTTTTCACTGTCCCTTGGAACTGCATTCGCTGCTACACAGACATTCGCGTTCTGCAACAGCTTTCGTTCGTAAAGGGGCAACACTGTGTCTTTCTCTCTGGCAGAGCCCGGCTGCCAAATTCGAAACGTCCAGCGATTGCGCCCACAGGAAAGCTGCCAGCACGGAAAGCTGTAGCTGGTTTTCACTGTCCCTTGGAACTGCATTCGCTGGTAGACAGACATTCGCGTTCTGCAACAGCTTTCGTGCGTAAAGGGGCAACACTGTGTCTTTCTCTCTGGCAGAGCCCGGCTGCCAAATTCGAAACGTCCAGCGATTGCGCCCACAGGAAAGCTGCCAGCACGGAAAGCTGTAGCTGGTTTTCACTGTCCCTTGGAACTGCATTCGCTGGTAGGCAGACATTCGCGTTCTGCAACAGCTTTCGTTCGTAAAGGGGCAACACTGTGTCTTTCTCTCTGGCAGAGCCCGGCTGCCAAATTCGAAACGTCCAGCGATTGCGCCCACAGGAAAGCTGCCAGCACGGAAAGCTGTAGCTGGTTTTCACTGTCCCTTGGAACTGCATTCGCTGCTACACAGACATTCGCGTTCTGCAACAGCTTTCGTTCGTAAAGGGGCAACACTGTGTATTTCTCTCTGGCAGAGCCCGGCTGCCAAATTCGAAACGTCCAGCGATTGCGCCCACAGGAAAGCTGCCAGCACGGAAAGCTGTAGCTGGTTTTCACTGTCCCTTGGAACTGCATTCGCTGGTAGGCAGACATTCGCGTTCTGCAACAGCTTTCGTTCGTAAAGGGGCAACACTGTGTCTTTCTCTCTCGCAGAGCCCGGCTGCCAAATTCGAAACGTCCAGCGATTGCGCCCACAGGAAAGCTGCCAGCAAGGAAAGCTGTAGCTGGTTTTCACTGTCCCTTGGAAATGCATTCGCTGGTAGACAGACATTCGCGTTCTGCAACAGCTTTCGTTCGTAAAGGGGCAACACTGTGTCTTTCTCTCTGGCAGAGCCCGGCTGCCAAATTCGAAACGTCCAGCGATTGCGCCCACAGGAAAGCTGCCAGCACGGAAAGCTGTAGCTGGTTTTCACTGTCCCTTGGAACTGCATTCGCTGCTACACAGACATTCGCGTTCTGCAACAGCTTTCGTGCGTAAAGGGGCAACACTGTGTATTTCTCTCTGGCAGAGCCCGGCTGCCAAATTCGAAACGTCCAGCGATTGCGCCCACAGGAAAGCTGCCAGCACGGAAAGCTGTAGCTGGTTTTCACTGTCCCTTGGAACTGCATTCGCTGGTAGACAGACATTCGCGTTCTGCAACAGCTTTCGTGCGTAAAGGGGCAACACTGTGTATTTCTCTCTGGCAGAGCCCGGCTGCCAAATTCGAAACGTCCAGCGATTGCGCCCACAGGAAAGCTGCCAGCACGGAAAGCTGTAGCTGGTTTTCACTGTCCCTTGGAACTGCATTCGCTGCTACGCAGACATTCGCGTTCTGCAACAGCTTTCGTTCGTAAAGGGGCAACACTGTGTCTTTCTCTGTCGCAGAGCCCGGCTGCCAAATTCGAAACGTCCAGCGATTGCGCCCACAGGAAAGCTGCCAGAACGGAAAGCTGTAGCTGGTTTTCACTGTCCCTTGGAACTGCATTCGCTGGTAGACAGACATTCGCGTTCTGCAACAGCTTTCGTGCGTAAAGGGGCAACACTGTGTCTTTCTCTCTGGGAGAGCCCGGCTGCCAAATTCGAAACGTCCAGCGATTGCGCCCACAGGAAAGCTGCCAGCACGGAAAGCTGTAGCTGGTTTTCACTGTCCCTTGGAACTGCATTCGCTGGTAGGCAGACATTCGCGTTCTGCAACAGCTTTCGTGCGTAAAGGGGCAACACTGTGTCTTTCTCTCTGGCAGAGCCCGGCTGCCAAATTCGAAACGTCCAGCGATTGCGCCCACAGGAAAGCTGCCAGCACGGAAAGCTGTAGCTGGTTTTCACTGTCCCTTGGAACTGCATTCGCTGGTAGACAGACATTCGCGTTCTGCAACAGCTTTCGTTCGTAAAGGGGCAACACTGTGTCTTTCTCTCTGGCAGAGCCCGGCTGCCAAATTCGAAACGTCCAGCGATTGCGCCCACAGGAAAGCTGCCAGCACGGAAAGCTGTAGCTGGTTTTCATTGTCCCTTGGAACTGCATTCGCTGGTAGACAGACATTCGCGTTCTGCAACAGCTTTCGTTCGTAAAGGGGCAACACCGTGTATTTCTCTCTGGCAGAGCCCGGCTGCCAAATTCGAAACGTCCAGCGATTGCACCCACAGGAAAGCTGCCAGCACGGAAAGCTGTAGCTGGTTTTCACTGTCCCTTGGAACTGCATGCGCTGCTACACAGACATTCGCGTTCTGCAACAGCTTTCGTTCGTAAAGGGGCAACACTGTGTCTTTCTCTCTGGCAGAGCCCGGCTGCCAAATTCGAAACGTCCAGCGATTGCGCCCACAGGAAAGCTGCCAGCACGGAAAGCTGTAGCTGGTTTTCACTGTCCCTTGGAACTGCATTCGCTGTAGGCAGACATTCGCGTTCTGCAACAGCTTTCGTGCGTAAAGGGGCAACACTGTGTATTTCTCTCTCGCAGAGCCCGGCTGCCAAATTCGAAACGTCCAGCGATTGCGCCCACAGGAAAGCTGCCAGCACGGAAAGCTGTAGCTGGTTTTCACTGTCCCTTGGAACTGCATTCGCTGGTAGACAGACATTCGCGTTCTGCAACAGCTTTCGTGCGTAAAGGGGCAACACTGTGTCTTTCTCTCTGGCAGAGCCCGGCTGCCAAATTCGAAACGTCCAGCGATTGCGCCCACAGGAAAGCTGCCAGCACGGAAAGCTGTAGCTGGTTTTCACTGTCCCTTGGAACTGCATTCGCTGGTAGACAGACATTCGCGTTCTGCAACAGCTTTCGTGCGTAAAGGGGCAACACTGTGTCTTTCTCTCTGGCAGAGCCCGGCTGCCAAATTCGAAACGTCCAGCGATTGCGCCCACAGGAAAGCTGCCAGCACGGAAAGCTGTAGCTGGTTTTCACTGTCCCTTGGAACTGCATTCGCTGCTACACAGACATTCGCGTTCTGCAACAGCTTTCGTTCGTAAAGGGGCAACACCGTGTATTTCTCTCTCGCAGAGCCCGGCTGCCAAATTCGAAACGTCCAGCGATTGCGCCCACAGGAAAGCTGCCAGCACGGAAAGCTGTAGCTGGTTTTCACTGTCCCTTGGAACTGCATTCGCTGGTAGACAGACATTCGCGTTCTGCAACAGCTTTCGTTCGTAAAGGGGCAACACTGTGTATTTCTCTCTCGCAGAGCCCGGCTGCCAAATTCGAAACGTCCAGCGATTGCGCCCACAGGAAAGCTGCCAGCACGGAAAGCTGTAGCTGGTTTTCACTGTCCCTTGGAACTGCATTCGCTGCTACACAGACATTCGCGTTCTGCAACAGCTTTCGTTCGTAAAGGGGCAACACTGTGTATTTCTCTCTGGCAGAGCCCGGCTGCCAAATTCGAAACGTCCAGCGATTGCGCCCACAGGAAAGCTGCCAGCACGGAAAGCTGTAGCTGGTTTTCACTGTCCCTTGGAACTGCATTCGCTGGTAGGCAGACATTCGCGTTCTGCAACAGCTTTCGTTCGTAAAGGGGCAACACTGTGTCTTTCTCTCTCGCAGAGCCCGGCTGCCAAATTCGAAACGTCCAGCGATTGCGCCCACAGGAAAGCTGCCAGCAAGGAAAGCTGTAGCTGGTTTTCACTGTCCCTTGGAAATGCATTCGCTGGTAGACAGACATTCGCGTTCTGCAACAGCTTTCGTTCGTAAAGGGGCAACACTGTGTCTTTCTCTCTGGCAGAGCCCGGCTGCCAAATTCGAAACGTCCAGCGATTGCGCCCACAGGAAAGCTGCCAGCACGGAAAGCTGTAGCTGGTTTTCACTGTCCCTTGGAACTGCATTCGCTGCTACACAGACATTCGCGTTCTGCAACAGCTTTCGTGCGTAAAGGGGCAACACTGTGTCTTTCTCTCTGGCAGAGCCCGGCTGCCAAATTCGAAACGTCCAGCGATTGCGCCCACAGGAAAGCTGCCAGCACGGAAAGCTGTAGCTGGTTTTCACTGTCCCTTGGAACTGCATTCGCTGGTAGACAGACATTCGCGTTCTGCAACAGCTTTCGTGCGTAAAGGGGCAACACTGTGTATTTCTCTCTGGCAGAGCCCGGCTGCCAAATTCGAAACGTCCAGCGATTGCGCCCACAGGAAAGCTGCCAGCACGGAAAGCTGTAGCTGGTTTTCACTGTCCCTTGGAACTGCATTCGCTGCTACGCAGACATTCGCGTTCTGCAACAGCTTTCGTTCGTAAAGGGGCAACACTGTGTCTTTCTCTGTCGCAGAGCCCGGCTGCCAAATTCGAAACGTCCAGCGATTGCGCCCACAGGAAAGCTGCCAGAACGGAAAGCTGTAGCTGGTTTTCACTGTCCCTTGGAACTGCATTCGCTGGTAGACAGACATTCGCGTTCTGCAACAGCTTTCGTGCGTAAAGGGGCAACACTGTGTCTTTCTCTCTGGCAGAGCCCGGCTGCCAAATTCGAAACGTCCAGCGATTGCGCCCACAGGAAAGCTGCCAGCACGGAAAGCTGTAGCTGGTTTTCACTGTCCCTTGGAACTGCATTCGCTGGTAGGCAGACATTCGCGTTCTGCAACAGCTTTCGTGCGTAAAGGGGCAACACTGTGTCTTTCTCTCTGGCAGAGCCCGGCTGCCAAATTCGAAACGTCCAGCGATTGCGCCCACAGGAAAGCTGCCAGCACGGAAAGCTGTAGCTGGTTTTCACTGTCCCTTGGAACTGCATTCGCTGGTAGACAGACATTCGCGTTCTGCAACAGCTTTCGTTCGTAAAGGGGCAACACTGTGTCTTTCTCTCTGGCAGAGCCCAGCTGCCAAATTCGAAACGTCCAGCGATTGCGCCCACAGGAAAGCTGCCAGCACGGAAAGCTGTAGCTGGTTTTCATTGTCCCTTGGAACTGCATTCGCTGGTAGACAGACATTCGCGTTCTGCAACAGCTTTCGTTCGTAAAGGGGCAACACCGTGTATTTCTCTCTCGCAGAGCCCGGCTGCCAAATTCGAAACGTCCAGCGATTGCACCCACAGGAAAGCTGCCAGCACGGAAAGCTGTAGCTGGTTTTCACTGTCCCTTGGAACTGCATTCGCTGGTAGACAGACATTCGCGTTCTGCAACAGCTTTCGTTCGTAAAGGGGCAACACTGTGTCTTTCTCTCTGGCAGAGCCCGGCTGCCAAATTCGAAACGTCCAGCGATTGCGCCCACAGGAAAGCTGCCAGCACGGAAAGCTGTAGCTGGTTTTCACTGTCCCTTGGAACTGCATTCGCTGCTACACAGACATTCGCGTTCTGCAACAGCTTTCGTGCGTAAAGGGGCAACACTGTGTCTTTCTCTCTGGCAGAGCCCGGCTGCCAAATTCGAAACGTCCAGCGATTGCGCCCACAGGAAAGCTGCCAGCACGGAAAGCTGTAGCTGGTTTTCACTGTCCCTTGGAACTGCATTCGCTGGTAGACAGACATTCGCGTTCTGCAACAGCTTTCGTTCGTAAAGGGGCAACACTGTGTATTTCTCTCTCGCAGAGCCCGGCTGCCAAATTCGAAACGTCCAGCGATTGCGCCCACAGGAAAGCTGCCAGCACGGAAAGCTGTAGCTGGTTTTCACTGTCCCTTGGAACTGCATTCGCTGGTAGACAGACATTCGCGTTCTGCAACAGCTTTCGTGCGTAAAGGGGCAACACTGTGTCTTTCTCTCTGGCAGAGCCCGGCTGCCAAATTCGAAACGTCCAGCGATTGCGCCCACAGGAAAGCTGCCAGCACGGAAAGCTGTAGCTGGTTTTCACTGTCCCTTGGAACTGCATTCGCTGGTAGACAGACATTCGCGTTCTGCAACAGCTTTCGTGCGTAAAGGGGCAACACTGTGTCTTTCTCTCTGGCAGAGCCCGGCTGCCAAATTCGAAACGTCCAGCGATTGCGCCCACAGGAAAGCCGCCAGCACGGAAAGCTGTAGCTGGTTTTCACTGTCCCTTGGAACTGCATTCGCTGCTACACAGACATTCGCGTTCTGCAACAGCTTTCGTTCGTAAAGGGGCAACACCGTGTATTTCTCTCTCGCAGAGCCCGGCTGCCAAATTCGAAACGTCCAGCGATTGCGCCCACAGGAAAGCTGCCAGCACGGAAAGCTGTAGCTGGTTTTCACTGTCCCTTGGAACTGCATTCGCTGGTAGACAGACATTCGCGTTCTGCAACAGCTTTCGTTCGTAAAGGGGCAACACTGTGTATTTCTCTCTCGCAGAGCCCGGCTGCCAAATTCGAAACGTCCAGCGATTGCGCCCACAGGAAAGCTGCCAGCACGGAAAGCTGTAGCTGGTTTTCACTGTCCCTTGGAACTGCATTCGCTGGTAGACAGACATTCGCGTTCTGCAACAGCTTTCGTGCGTAAAGGGGCAACACTGTGTCTTTCTCTCTGGCAGAGCCCGGCTGCCAAATTCGAAACGTCCAGCGATTGCGCCCACAGGAAAGCTGCCAGCACGGAAAGCTGTAGCTGGTTTTCACTGTCCCTTGGAACTGCATTCGCTGGTAGGCAGACATTCGCGTTCTGCAACAGCTTTCGTTCGTAAAGGGGCAACACTGTGTATTTCTCTCTGGCAGAGCCCGGCTGCCAAATTCGAAACGTCCAGCGATTGCGCCCACAGGAAAGCTGCCAGCACGGAAAGCTGTAGCTGGTTTTCACTGTCCCTTGGAACTGCATTCGCTGGTAGGCAGACATTCGCGTTCTGCAACAGCTTTCGTTCGTAAAGGGGCAACACTGTGTCTTTCTCTCTGGCAGAGCCCGGCTGCCAAATTCGAAACGTCCAGCGATTGCGCCCACAGGCAAGCTGCCAGCACGGAAAGCTGTAGCTGGTTTTCACTGTCCCTTGGAACTGCATTCGCTGCTACACAGACATTCGCGTTCTGCAACAGCTTTCGTTCGTAAAGGGGCAACACTGTGTATTTCTCTCTGGCAGAGCCCGGCTGCCAAATTCGAAACGTCCAGCGATTGCGCCCACAGGAAAGCTGCCAGCACGGAAAGCTGTAGCTGGTTTTCACTGTCCCTTGGAACTGCATTCGCTGGTAGGCAGACATTCGCGTTCTGCAACAGCTTTCGTTCGTAAAGGGGCAACACTGTGTCTTTCTCTCTCGCAGAGCCCGGCTGCCAAATTCGAAACGTCCAGCGATTGCGCCCACAGGAAAGCTGCCAGCAAGGAAAGCTGTAGCTGGTTTTCACTGTCCCTTGGAAATGCATTCGCTGGTAGACAGACATTCGCGTTCTGCAACAGCTTTCGTTCGTAAAGGGGCAACACTGTGTCTTTCTCTCTGGCAGAGCCCGGCTGCCAAATTCGAAACGTCCAGCGATTGCGCCCACAGGAAAGCTGCCAGCACGGAAAGCTGTAGCTGGTTTTCACTGTCCCTTGGAACTGCATTCGCTGCTACACAGACATTCGCGTTCTGCAACAGCTTTCGTGCGTAAAGGGGCAACACTGTGTATTTCTCTCTGGCAGAGCCCGGCTGCCAAATTCGAAACGTCCAGCGATTGCGCCCACAGGAAAGCTGCCAGCACGGAAAGCTGTAGCTGGTTTTCACTGTCCCTTGGAACTGCATTCGCTGGTAGACAGACATTCGCGTTCTGCAACAGCTTTCGTGCGTAAAGGGGCAACACCGTGTATTTCTCTCTCGCAGAGCCCGGCTGCCAAATTCGAAACGTCCAGCGATTGCGCCCACAGGAAAGCTGCCAGCACGGAAAGCTGTAGCTGGTTTTCACTGTCCCTTGGAACTGCATTCGCTGCTACGCAGACATTCGCGTTCTGCAACAGCTTTCGTTCGTAAAGGGGCAACACTGTGTCTTTCTCTGTCGCAGAGCCCGGCTGCCAAATTCGAAACGTCCAGCGATTGCGCCCACAGGAAAGCTGCCAGAACGGAAAGCTGTAGCTGGTTTTCACTGTCCCTTGGAACTGCATTCGCTGGTAGACAGACATTCGCGTTCTGCAACAGCTTTCGTGCGTAAAGGGGCAACACTGTGTCTTTCTCTCTGGCAGAGCCCGGCTGCCAAATTCGAAACGTCCAGCGATTGCGCCCACAGGAAAGCTGCCAGCACGGAAAGCTGTAGCTGGTTTTCACTGTCCCTTGGAACTGCATTCGCTGGTAGGCAGACATTCGCGTTCTGCAACAGCTTTCGTTCGTAAAGGGGCAACACTGTGTCTTTCTCTCTGGCAGAGCCCGGCTGCCAAATTCGAAACGTCCAGCGATTGCGCCCACAGGAAAGCTGCCAGCACGGAAAGCTCTAGCTGGTTTTCACTGTCCCTTGGAAATGCATTCGCTGGTAGACAGACATTCGCGTTCTGCAACAGCTTTCGTGCGTAAAGGGGCAACACTGTGTATTTCTCTCTCGCAGAGCCCGGCTGCCAAATTCGAAACGTCCAGCGATTGCGCCCACAGGAAAGCTGCCAGCACGGAAAGCTGTAGCTGGTTTTCACTGTCCCTTGGAACTGCATTCGCTGGTAGACAGACATTCGCGTTCTGCAACAGCTTTCGTTCGTAAAGGGGCAACACTGTGTATTTCTCTCTCGCAGAGCCCGGCTGCCAAATTCGAAACGTCCAGCGATTGCACCCACAGGAAAGCTGCCAGCACGGAAAGCTGTAGCTGGTTTTCACTGTCCCTTGGAACTGCATTCGCTGCTACACAGACATTCGCGTTCTGCAACAGCTTTCGTTCGTAAAGGGGCAACACTGTGTCTTTCTCTCTGGCAGAGCCCGGCTGCCAAATTCGAAACGTCCAGCGATTGCGCCCACAGGAAAGCTGCCAGCACGGAAAGCTGTAGCTGGTTTTCACTGTCCCTTGGAACTGCATTCGCTGGTAGACAGACATTCGCGTTCTGCAACAGCTTTCGTGCGTAAAGGGGCAACACTGTGTCTTTCTCTCTGGCAGAGCCCGGCTGCCAAATTCGAAACGTCCAGCGATTGCGCCCACAGGAAAGCTGCCAGCACGGAAAGCTGTAGCTGGTTTTCACTGTCCCTTGGAACTGCATTCGCTGGTAGGCAGACATTCGCGTTCTGCAACAGCTTTCGTTCGTAAAGGGGCAACACTGTGTCTTTCTCTCTGGCAGAGCCCGGCTGCCAAATTCGAAACGTCCAGCGATTGCGCCCACAGGAAAGCTGCCAGCACGGAAAGCTGTAGCTGGTTTTCACTGTCCCTTGGAACTGCATTCGCTGCTACACAGACATTCGCGTTCTGCAACAGCTTTCGTTCGTAAAGGGGCAACACTGTGTATTTCTCTCTGGCAGAGCCCGGCTGCCAAATTCGAAACGTCCAGCGATTGCGCCCACAGGAAAGCTGCCAGCACGGAAAGCTGTAGCTGGTTTTCACTGTCCCTTGGAACTGCATTCGCTGGTAGGCAGACATTCGCGTTCTGCAACAGCTTTCGTTCGTAAAGGGGCAACACTGTGTCTTTCTCTCTCGCAGAGCCCGGCTGCCAAATTCGAAACGTCCAGCGATTGCGCCCACAGGAAAGCTGCCAGCAAGGAAAGCTGTAGCTGGTTTTCACTGTCCCTTGGAAATGCATTCGCTGGTAGACAGACATTCGCGTTCTGCAACAGCTTTCGTTCGTAAAGGGGCAACACTGTGTCTTTCTCTCTGGCAGAGCCCGGCTGCCAAATTCGAAACGTCCAGCGATTGCGCCCACAGGAAAGCTGCCAGCACGGAAAGCTGTAGCTGGTTTTCACTGTCCCTTGGAACTGCATTCGCTGCTACACAGACATTCGCGTTCTGCAACAGCTTTCGTGCGTAAAGGGGCAACACTGTGTATTTCTCTCTGGCAGAGCCCGGCTGCCAAATTCGAAACGTCCAGCGATTGCGCCCACAGGAAAGCTGCCAGCACGGAAAGCTGTAGCTGGTTTTCACTGTCCCTTGGAACTGCATTCGCTGGTAGACAGACATTCGCGTTCTGCAACAGCTTTCGTGCGTAAAGGGGCAACACTGTGTATTTCTCTCTGGCAGAGCCCGGCTGCCAAATTCGAAACGTCCAGCGATTGCGCCCACAGGAAAGCTGCCAGCACGGAAAGCTGTAGCTGGTTTTCACTGTCCCTTGGAACTGCATTCGCTGCTACGCAGACATTCGCGTTCTGCAACAGCTTTCGTTCGTAAAGGGGCAACACTGTGTCTTTCTCTGTCGCAGAGCCCGGCTGCCAAATTCGAAACGTCCAGCGATTGCGCCCACAGGAAAGCTGCCAGAACGGAAAGCTGTAGCTGGTTTTCACTGTCCCTTGGAACTGCATTCGCTGGTAGACAGACATTCGCGTTCTGCAACAGCTTTCGTGCGTAAAGGGGCAACACTGTGTCTTTCTCTCTGGGAGAGCCCGGCTGCCAAATTCGAAACGTCCAGCGATTGCGCCCACAGGAAAGCTGCCAGCACGGAAAGCTGTAGCTGGTTTTCACTGTCCCTTGGAACTGCATTCGCTGGTAGGCAGACATTCGCGTTCTGCAACAGCTTTCGTGCGTAAAGGGGCAACACTGTGTCTTTCTCTCTGGCAGAGCCCGGCTGCCAAATTCGAAACGTCCAGCGATTGCGCCCACAGGAAAGCTGCCAGCACGGAAAGCTGTAGCTGGTTTTCACTGTCCCTTGGAACTGCATTCGCTGGTAGACAGACATTCGCGTTCTGCAACAGCTTTCGTTCGTAAAGGGGCAACACTGTGTCTTTCTCTCTGGCAGAGCCCGGCTGCCAAATTCGAAACGTCCAGCGATTGCGCCCACAGGAAAGCTGCCAGCACGGAAAGCTGTAGCTGGTTTTCATTGTCCCTTGGAACTGCATTCGCTGGTAGACAGACATTCGCGTTCTGCAACAGCTTTCGTTCGTAAAGGGGCAACACCGTGTATTTCTCTCTGGCAGAGCCCGGCTGCCAAATTCGAAACGTCCAGCGATTGCACCCACAGGAAAGCTGCCAGCACGGAAAGCTGTAGCTGGTTTTCACTGTCCCTTGGAACTGCATGCGCTGCTACACAGACATTCGCGTTCTGCAACAGCTTTCGTTCGTAAAGGGGCAACACTGTGTCTTTCTCTCTGGCAGAGCCCGGCTGCCAAATTCGAAACGTCCAGCGATTGCGCCCACAGGAAAGCTGCCAGCACGGAAAGCTGTAGCTGGTTTTCACTGTCCCTTGGAACTGCATTCGCTGTAGGCAGACATTCGCGTTCTGCAACAGCTTTCGTGCGTAAAGGGGCAACACTGTGTATTTCTCTCTCGCAGAGCCCGGCTGCCAAATTCGAAACGTCCAGCGATTGCGCCCACAGGAAAGCTGCCAGCACGGAAAGCTGTAGCTGGTTTTCACTGTCCCTTGGAACTGCATTCGCTGGTAGACAGACATTCGCGTTCTGCAACAGCTTTCGTGCGTAAAGGGGCAACACTGTGTCTTTCTCTCTGGCAGAGCCCGGCTGCCAAATTCGAAACGTCCAGCGATTGCGCCCACAGGAAAGCTGCCAGCACGGAAAGCTGTAGCTGGTTTTCACTGTCCCTTGGAACTGCATTCGCTGGTAGACAGACATTCGCGTTCTGCAACAGCTTTCGTGCGTAAAGGGGCAACACTGTGTCTTTCTCTCTGGCAGAGCCCGGCTGCCAAATTCGAAACGTCCAGCGATTGCGCCCACAGGAAAGCTGCCAGCACGGAAAGCTGTAGCTGGTTTTCACTGTCCCTTGGAACTGCATTCGCTGCTACACAGACATTCGCGTTCTGCAACAGCTTTCGTTCGTAAAGGGGCAACACCGTGTATTTCTCTCTGGCAGAGCCCGGCTGCCAAATTCGAAACGTCCAGCGATTGCGCCCACAGGAAAGCTGCCAGCACGGAAAGCTGTAGCTGGTTTTCACTGTCCCTTGGAACTGCATTCGCTGGTAGGCAGACATTCGCGTTCTGCAACAGCTTTCGTTCGTAAAGGGGCAACACTGTGTCTTTCTCTCTCGCAGAGCCCGGCTGCCAAATTCGAAACGTCCAGCGATTGCGCCCACAGGAAAGCTGCCAGCAAGGAAAGCTGTAGCTGGTTTTCACTGTCCCTTGGAAATGCATTCGCTGGTAGACAGACATTCGCGTTCTGCAACAGCTTTCGTTCGTAAAGGGGCAACACTGTGTCTTTCTCTCTGGCAGAGCCCGGCTGCCAAATTCGAAACGTCCAGCGATTGCGCCCACAGGAAAGCTGCCAGCACGGAAAGCTGTAGCTGGTTTTCACTGTCCCTTGGAACTGCATTCGCTGCTACACAGACATTCGCGTTCTGCAACAGCTTTCGTGCGTAAAGGGGCAACACTGTGTATTTCTCTCTGGCAGAGCCCGGCTGCCAAATTCGAAACGTCCAGCGATTGCGCCCACAGGAAAGCTGCCAGCACGGAAAGCTGTAGCTGGTTTTCACTGTCCCTTGGAACTGCATTCGCTGGTAGACAGACATTCGCGTTCTGCAACAGCTTTCGTGCGTAAAGGGGCAACACTGTGTATTTCTCTCTGGCAGAGCCCGGCTGCCAAATTCGAAACGTCCAGCGATTGCGCCCACAGGAAAGCTGCCAGCACGGAAAGCTGTAGCTGGTTTTCACTGTCCCTTGGAACTGCATTCGCTGCTACGCAGACATTCGCGTTCTGCAACAGCTTTCGTTCGTAAAGGGGCAACACTGTGTCTTTCTCTGTCGCAGAGCCCGGCTGCCAAATTCGAAACGTCCAGCGATTGCGCCCACAGGAAAGCTGCCAGAACGGAAAGCTGTAGCTGGTTTTCACTGTCCCTTGGAACTGCATTCGCTGGTAGACAGACATTCGCGTTCTGCAACAGCTTTCGTGCGTAAAGGGGCAACACTGTGTCTTTCTCTCTGGGAGAGCCCGGCTGCCAAATTCGAAACGTCCAGCGATTGCGCCCACAGGAAAGCTGCCAGCACGGAAAGCTGTAGCTGGTTTTCACTGTCCCTTGGAACTGCATTCGCTGGTAGGCAGACATTCGCGTTCTGCAACAGCTTTCGTGCGTAAAGGGGCAACACTGTGTCTTTCTCTCTGGCAGAGCCCGGCTGCCAAATTCGAAACGTCCAGCGATTGCGCCCACAGGAAAGCTGCCAGCACGGAAAGCTGTAGCTGGTTTTCACTGTCCCTTGGAACTGCATTCGCTGGTAGACAGACATTCGCGTTCTGCAACAGCTTTCGTTCGTAAAGGGGCAACACTGTGTCTTTCTCTCTGGCAGAGCCCGGCTGCCAAATTCGAAACGTCCAGCGATTGCGCCCACAGGAAAGCTGCCAGCACGGAAAGCTGTAGCTGGTTTTCATTGTCCCTTGGAACTGCATTCGCTGGTAGACAGACATTCGCGTTCTGCAACAGCTTTCGTTCGTAAAGGGGCAACACCGTGTATTTCTCTCTGGCAGAGCCCGGCTGCCAAATTCGAAACGTCCAGCGATTGCACCCACAGGAAAGCTGCCAGCACGGAAAGCTGTAGCTGGTTTTCACTGTCCCTTGGAACTGCATGCGCTGCTACACAGACATTCGCGTTCTGCAACAGCTTTCGTTCGTAAAGGGGCAACACTGTGTCTTTCTCTCTGGCAGAGCCCGGCTGCCAAATTCGAAACGTCCAGCGATTGCGCCCACAGGAAAGCTGCCAGCACGGAAAGCTGTAGCTGGTTTTCACTGTCCCTTGGAACTGCATTCGCTGTAGGCAGACATTCGCGTTCTGCAACAGCTTTCGTGCGTAAAGGGGCAACACTGTGTATTTCTCTCTCGCAGAGCCCGGCTGCCAAATTCGAAACGTCCAGCGATTGCGCCCACAGGAAAGCTGCCAGCACGGAAAGCTGTAGCTGGTTTTCACTGTCCCTTGGAACTGCATTCGCTGGTAGACAGACATTCGCGTTCTGCAACAGCTTTCGTGCGTAAAGGGGCAACACTGTGTCTTTCTCTCTGGCAGAGCCCGGCTGCCAAATTCGAAACGTCCAGCGATTGCGCCCACAGGAAAGCTGCCAGCACGGAAAGCTGTAGCTGGTTTTCACTGTCCCTTGGAACTGCATTCGCTGGTAGACAGACATTCGCGTTCTGCAACAGCTTTCGTGCGTAAAGGGGCAACACTGTGTCTTTCTCTCTGGCAGAGCCCGGCTGCCAAATTCGAAACGTCCAGCGATTGCGCCCACAGGAAAGCTGCCAGCACGGAAAGCTGTAGCTGGTTTTCACTGTCCCTTGGAACTGCATTCGCTGCTACACAGACATTCGCGTTCTGCAACAGCTTTCGTTCGTAAAGGGGCAACACCGTGTATTTCTCTCTCGCAGAGCCCGGCTGCCAAATTCGAAACGTCCAGCGATTGCGCCCACAGGAAAGCTGCCAGCACGGAAAGCTGTAGCTGGTTTTCACTGTCCCTTGGAACTGCATTCGCTGGTAGACAGACATTCGCGTTCTGCAACAGCTTTCGTTCGTAAAGGGGCAACACTGTGTATTTCTCTCTCGCAGAGCCCGGCTGCCAAATTCGAAACGTCCAGCGATTGCGCCCACAGGAAAGCTGCCAGCACGGAAAGCTGTAGCTGGTTTTCACTGTCCCTTGGAACTGCATTCGCTGCTACACAGACATTCGCGTTCTGCAACAGCTTTCGTGCGTAAAGGGGCAACACTGTGTATTTCTCTCTGGCAGAGCCCGGCTGCCAAATTCGAAACGTCCAGCGATTGCGCCCACAGGAAAGCTGCCAGCACGGAAAGCTGTAGCTGGTTTTCACTGTCCCTTGGAACTGCATTCGCTGGTAGGCAGACATTCGCGTTCTGCAACAGCTTTCGTTCGTAAAGGGGCAACACTGTGTATTTCTCTCTCGCAGAGCCCGGCTGCCAAATTCGAAACGTCCAGCGATTGCGCCCACAGGAAAGCTGCCAGCACGGAAAGCTGTAGCTGGTTTTCACTGTCCCTTGGAACTGCATTCGCTGGTAGGCAGACATTCGCGTTCTGCAACAGCTTTCGTTCGTAAAGGGGCAACACTGTGTCTTTCTCTCTGGCAGAGCCCGGCTGCCAAATTCGAAACGTCCAGCGATTGCGCCCACAGGAAAGCTGCCAGCACGGAAAGCTGTAGCTGGTTTTCACTGTCCCTTGGAACTGCATTCGCTGCTACACAGACATTCGCGTTCTGCAACAGCTTTCGTTCGTAAAGGGGCAACACTGTGTCTTTCTCTCTGGCAGAGCCCGGCTGCCAAATTCGAAACGTCCAGCGATTGCGCCCACAGGAAAGCTGCCAGCACGGAAAGCTGTAGCTGGTTTTCACTGTCCCTTGGAACTGCATTCGCTGGTAGGCAGACATTCGCGTTCTGCAACAGCTTTCGTTCGTAAAGGGGCAACACTGTGTCTTTCTCTCTCGCAGAGCCCGGCTGCCAAATTCGAAACGTCCAGCGATTGCGCCCACAGGAAAGCTGCCAGCAAGGAAAGCTGTAGCTGGTTTTCACTGTCCCTTGGAAATGCATTCGCTGGTAGACAGACATTCGCGTTCTGCAACAGCTTTCGTTCGTAAAGGGGCAACACTGTGTCTTTCTCTCTGGCAGAGCCCGGCTGCCAAATTCGAAACGTCCAGCGATTGCGCCCACAGGAAAGCTGCCAGCACGGAAAGCTGTAGCTGGTTTTCACTGTCCCTTGGAACTGCATTCGCTGCTACACAGACATTCGCGTTCTGCAACAGCTTTCGTGCGTAAAGGGGCAACACTGTGTATTTCTCTCTGGCAGAGCCCGGCTGCCAAATTCGAAACGTCCAGCGATTGCGCCCACAGGAAAGCTGCCAGCACGGAAAGCTGTAGCTGGTTTTCACTGTCCCTTGGAACTGCATTCGCTGGTAGACAGACATTCGCGTTCTGCAACAGCTTTCGTGCGTAAAGGGGCAACACCGTGTATTTCTCTCTCGCAGAGCCCGGCTGCCAAATTCGAAACGTCCAGCGATTGCGCCCACAGGAAAGCTGCCAGCACGGAAAGCTGTAGCTGGTTTTCACTGTCCCTTGGAACTGCATTCGCTGCTACGCAGACATTCGCGTTCTGCAACAGCTTTCGTGCGTAAAGGGGCAACACTGTGTCTTTCTCTCTGGCAGAGCCCGGCTGCCAAATTCGAAACGTCCAGCGATTGCGCCCACAGGAAAGCTGCCAGCACGGAAAGCTGTAGCTGGTTTTCACTGTCCCTTGGAACTGCATTCGCTGGTAGGCAGACATTCGCGTTCTGCAACAGCTTTCGTTCGTAAAGGGGCAACACTGTGTCTTTCTCTCTGGCAGAGCCCGGCTGCCAAATTCGAAACGTCCAGCGATTGCGCCCACAGGAAAGCTGCCAGCACGGAAAGCTCTAGCTGGTTTTCACTGTCCCTTGGAAATGCATTCGCTGGTAGACAGACATTCGCGTTCTGCAACAGCTTTCGTGCGTAAAGGGGCAACACTGTGTATTTCTCTCTCGCAGAGCCCGGCTGCCAAATTCGAAACGTCCAGCGATTGCGCCCACAGGAAAGCTGCCAGCACGGAAAGCTGTAGCTGGTTTTCACTGTCCCTTGGAACTGCATTCGCTGGTAGACAGACATTCGCGTTCTGCAACAGCTTTCGTTCGTAAAGGGGCAACACTGTGTATTTCTCTCTCGCAGAGCCCGGCTGCCAAATTCGAAACGTCCAGCGATTGCACCCACAGGAAAGCTGCCAGCACGGAAAGCTGTAGCTGGTTTTCACTGTCCCTTGGAACTGCATTCGCTGCTACACAGACATTCGCGTTCTGCAACAGCTTTCGTGCGTAAAGGGGCAACACTGTGTCTTTCTCTCTGGCAGAGCCCGGCTGCCAAATTCGAAACGTCCAGCGATTGCGCCCACAGGAAAGCTGCCAGCACGGAAAGCTGTAGCTGGTTTTCACTGTCCCTTGGAACTGCATTCGCTGCTACACAGACATTCGCGTTCTGCAACAGCTTTCGTTCGTAAAGGGGCAACACTGTGTCTTTCTCTCTGGCAGAGCCCGGCTGCCAAATTCGAAACGTCCAGCGATTGCGCCCACAGGAAAGCTGCCAGCACGGAAAGCTGTAGCTGGTTTTCACTGTCCCTTGGAACTGCATTCGCTGGTAGGCAGACATTCGCGTTCTGCAACAGCTTTCGTTCGTAAAGGGGCAACACTGTGTATTTCTCTCTGGCAGAGCCCGGCTGCCAAATTCGAAACGTCCAGCGATTGCGCCCACAGGAAAGCTGCCAGCACGGAAAGCTGTAGCTGGTTTTCACTGTCCCTTGGAACTGCATTCGCTGGTAGGCAGACATTCGCGTTCTGCAACAGCTTTCGTGCGTAAAGGAGCAACACTGTGTCTTTCTCTCTGGCAGAGCCCGGCTGCCAAATTCGAAACGTCCAGCGATTGCGCCCACAGGAAAGCTGCCAGCACGGAAAGCTGTAGCTGGTTTTCACTGTCCCTTGGAACTGCATTCGCTGCTACACAGACATTCGCGTTCTGCAACAGCTTTCGTTCGTAAAGGGGCAACACCGTGTATTTCTCTCTCGCAGAGCCCGGCTGCCAAATTCGAAACGTCCAGCGATTGCGCCCACAGGAAAGCTGCCAGCACGGAAAGCTGTAGCTGGTTTTCACTGTCCCTTGGAACTGCATTCGCTGGTAGACAGACATTCGCGTTCTGCAACAGCTTTCGTTCGTAAAGGGGCAACACTGTGTATTTCTCTCTGGCAGAGCCCGGCTGCCAAATTCGAAACGTCCAGCGATTGCGCCCACAGGAAAGCTGCCAGAACGGAAAGCTGTAGCTGGTTTTCACTGTCCCTTGGAACTGCATTCGCTGGTAGACAGACATTCGCGTTCTGCAACAGCTTTCGTGCGTAAAGGGGCAACACTGTGTCTTTCTCTCTGGCAGAGCCCGGCTGCCAAATTCGAAACGTCCAGCGATTGCGCCCACAGGAAAGCTGCCAGCACGGAAAGCTGTAGCTGGTTTTCACTGTCCCTTGGAACTGCATTCGCTGGTAGGCAGACATTCGCGTTCTGCAACAGCTTTCGTTCGTAAAGGGGCAACACTGTGTATTTCTCTCTGGCAGAGCCCGGCTGCCAAATTCGAAACGTCCAGCGATTGCGCCCACAGGAAAGCTGCCAGCACGGAAAGCTGTAGCTGGTTTTCACTGTCCCTTGGAACTGCATTCGCTGCTACGCAGACATTCGCGTTCTGCAACAGCTTTCGTTCGTAAAGGGGCAACACTGTGTCTTTCTCTGTCGCAGAGCCCGGCTGCCAAATTCGAAACGTCCAGCGATTGCGCCCACAGGAAAGCTGCCAGAACGGAAAGCTGTAGGTGGTTTTCACTGTCCCTTGGAACTGCATTCGCTGCTACACAGACATTCGCGTTCTGCAACAGCTTTCGTTCGTAAAGGGGCAACACTGTGTATTTCTCTCTGGCAGAGCCCGGCTGCCAAATTCGAAACGTCCAGCGATTGCGCCCACAGGAAAGCTGCCAGCACGGAAAGCTGTAGCTGGTTTTCACTGTCCCTTGGAACTGCATTCGCTGGTAGGCAGACATTCGCGTTCTGCAACAGCTTTCGTTCGTAAAGGGGCAACACTGTGTCTTTCTCTCTCGCAGAGCCCGGCTGCCAAATTCGAAACGTCCAGCGATTGCGCCCACAGGAAAGCTGCCAGCAAGGAAAGCTGTAGCTGGTTTTCACTGTCCCTTGGAAATGCATTCGCTGGTAGACAGACATTCGCGTTCTGCAACAGCTTTCGTTCGTAAAGGGGCAACACTGTGTCTTTCTCTCTGGCAGAGCCCGGCTGCCAAATTCGAAACGTCCAGCGATTGCGCCCACAGGAAAGCTGCCAGCACGGAAAGCTGTAGCTGGTTTTCACTGTCCCTTGGAACTGCATTCGCTGCTACACAGACATTCGCGTTCTGCAACAGCTTTCGTGCGTAAAGGGGCAACACTGTGTATTTCTCTCTGGCAGAGCCCGGCTGCCAAATTCGAAACGTCCAGCGATTGCGCCCACAGGAAAGCTGCCAGCACGGAAAGCTGTAGCTGGTTTTCACTGTCCCTTGGAACTGCATTCGCTGGTAGACAGACATTCGCGTTCTGCAACAGCTTTCGTGCGTAAAGGGGCAACACCGTGTATTTCTCTCTCGCAGAGCCCGGCTGCCAAATTCGAAACGTCCAGCGATTGCGCCCACAGGAAAGCTGCCAGCACGGAAAGCTGTAGCTGGTTTTCACTGTCCCTTGGAACTGCATTCGCTGCTACGCAGACATTCGCGTTCTGCAACAGCTTTCGTTCGTAAAGGGGCAACACTGTGTCTTTCTCTGTCGCAGAGCCCGGCTGCCAAATTCGAAACGTCCAGCGATTGCGCCCACAGGAAAGCTGCCAGAACGGAAAGCTGTAGCTGGTTTTCACTGTCCCTTGGAACTGCATTCGCTGGTAGACAGACATTCGCGTTCTGCAACAGCTTTCGTGCGTAAAGGGGCAACACTGTGTCTTTCTCTCTGGCAGAGCCCGGCTGCCAAATTCGAAACGTCCAGCGATTGCGCCCACAGGAAAGCTGCCAGCACGGAAAGCTGTAGCTGGTTTTCACTGTCCCTTGGAACTGCATTCGCTGGTAGGCAGACATTCGCGTTCTGCAACAGCTTTCGTTCGTAAAGGGGCAACACTGTGTCTTTCTCTCTGGCAGAGCCCGGCTGCCAAATTCGAAACGTCCAGCGATTGCGCCCACAGGAAAGCTGCCAGCACGGAAAGCTCTAGCTGGTTTTCACTGTCCCTTGGAAATGCATTCGCTGGTAGACAGACATTCGCGTTCTGCAACAGCTTTCGTGCGTAAAGGGGCAACACTGTGTATTTCTCTCTGGCAGAGCCCGGCTGCCAAATTCGAAACGTCCAGCGATTGCGCCCACAGGAAAGCTGCCAGCACGGAAAGCTGTAGCTGGTTTTCACTGTCCCTTGGAACTGCATTCGCTGGTAGACAGACATTCGCGTTCTGCAACAGCTTTCGTTCGTAAAGGGGCAACACTGTGTATTTCTCTCTGGCAGAGCCCGGCTGCCAAATTCGAAACGTCCAGCGATTGCACCCACAGGAAAGCTGCCAGCACGGAAAGCTGTAGCTGGTTTTCACTGTCCCTTGGAACTGCATTCGCTGCTACACAGACATTCGCGTTCTGCAACAGCTTTCGTGCGTAAAGGGGCAACACTGTGTCTTTCTCTCTGGCAGAGCCCGGCTGCCAAATTCGAAACGTCCAGCGATTGCGCCCACAGGAAAGCTGCCAGCACGGAAAGCTGTAGCTGGTTTTCACTGTCCCTTGGAACTGCATTCGCTGCTACACAGACATTCGCGTTCTGCAACAGCTTTCGTTCGTAAAGGGGCAACACTGTGTCTTTCTCTCTGGCAGAGCCCGGCTGCCAAATTCGAAACGTCCAGCGATTGCGCCCACAGGAAAGCTGCCAGCACGGAAAGCTGTAGCTGGTTTTCACTGTCCCTTGGAACTGCATTCGCTGGTAGACAGACATTCGCGTTCTGCAACAGCTTTCGTTCGTAAAGGGGCAACACTGTGTATTTCTCTCTGGCAGAGCCCGGCTGCCAAATTCGAAACGTCCAGCGATTGCGCCCACAGGAAAGCTGCCAGCACGGAAAGCTGTAGCTGGTTTTCACTGTCCCTTGGAACTGCATTCGCTGGTAGGCAGACATTCGCGTTCTGCAACAGCTTTCGTTCGTAAAGGGGCAACACTGTGTCTTTCTCTCTGGCAGAGCCCGGCTGCCAAATTCGAAACGTCCAGCGATTGCGCCCACAGGAAAGCTGCCAGCACGGAAAGCTGTAGCTGGTTTTCACTGTCCCTTGGAACTGCATTCGCTGGTAGACAGACATTCGCGTTCTGCAACAGCTTTCGTGCGTAAAGGAGCAACACTGTGTCTTTCTCTCTGGCAGAGCCCGGCTGCCAAATTCGAAACGTCCAGCGATTGCGCCCACAGGAAAGCTGCCAGCACGGAAAGCTGTAGCTGGTTTTCACTGTCCCTTGGAACTGCATTCGCTGCTACACAGACATTCGCGTTCTGCAACAGCTTTCGTTCGTAAAGGGGCAACACCGTGTATTTCTCTCTCGCAGAGCCCGGCTGCCAAATTCGAAACGTCCAGCGATTGCGCCCACAGGAAAGCTGCCAGCACGGAAAGCTGTAGCTGGTTTTCACTGTCCCTTGGAACTGCATTCGCTGGTAGACAGACATTCGCGTTCTGCAACAGCTTTCGTTCGTAAAGGGGCAACACTGTGTATTTCTCTCTGGCAGAGCCCGGCTGCCAAATTCGAAACGTCCAGCGATTGCGCCCACAGGAAAGCTGCCAGAACGGAAAGCTGTAGCTGGTTTTCACTGTCCCTTGGAACTGCATTCGCTGGTAGACAGACATTCGCGTTCTGCAACAGCTTTCGTGCGTAAAGGGGCAACACTGTGTCTTTCTCTCTGGCAGAGCCCGGCTGCCAAATTCGAAACGTCCAGCGATTGCGCCCACAGGAAAGCTGCCAGCACGGAAAGCTGTAGCTGGTTTTCACTGTCCCTTGGAACTGCATTCGCTGGTAGGCAGACATTCGCGTTCTGCAACAGCTTTCGTTCGTAAAGGGGCAACACTGTGTATTTCTCTCTGGCAGAGCCCGGCTGCCAAATTCGAAACGTCCAGCGATTGCGCCCACAGGAAAGCTGCCAGCACGGAAAGCTGTAGCTGGTTTTCACTGTCCCTTGGAACTGCATTCGCTGCTACGCAGACATTCGCGTTCTGCAACAGCTTTCGTTCGTAAAGGGGCAACACTGTGTCTTTCTCTGTCGCAGAGCCCGGCTGCCAAATTCGAAACGTCCAGCGATTGCGCCCACAGGAAAGCTGCCAGAACGGAAAGCTGTAGGTGGTTTTCACTGTCCCTTGGAACTGCATTCGCTGCTACACAGACATTCGCGTTCTGCAACAGCTTTCGTTCGTAAAGGGGCAACACTGTGTATTTCTCTCTGGCAGAGCCCGGCTGCCAAATTCGAAACGTCCAGCGATTGCGCCCACAGGAAAGCTGCCAGCACGGAAAGCTGTAGCTGGTTTTCACTGTCCCTTGGAACTGCATTCGCTGGTAGGCAGACATTCGCGTTCTGCAACAGCTTTCGTTCGTAAAGGGGCAACACTGTGTCTTTCTCTCTCGCAGAGCCCGGCTGCCAAATTCGAAACGTCCAGCGATTGCGCCCACAGGAAAGCTGCCAGCAAGGAAAGCTGTAGCTGGTTTTCACTGTCCCTTGGAAATGCATTCGCTGGTAGACAGACATTCGCGTTCTGCAACAGCTTTCGTTCGTAAAGGGGCAACACTGTGTCTTTCTCTCTGGCAGAGCCCGGCTGCCAAATTCGAAACGTCCAGCGATTGCGCCCACAGGAAAGCTGCCAGCACGGAAAGCTGTAGCTGGTTTTCACTGTCCCTTGGAACTGCATTCGCTGCTACACAGACATTCGCGTTCTGCAACAGCTTTCGTGCGTAAAGGGGCAACACTGTGTCTTTCTCTCTGGCAGAGCCCGGCTGCCAAATTCGAAACGTCCAGCGATTGCGCCCACAGGAAAGCTGCCAGCACGGAAAGCTGTAGCTGGTTTTCACTGTCCCTTGGAACTGCATTCGCTGGTAGACAGACATTCGCGTTCTGCAACAGCTTTCGTGCGTAAAGGGGCAACACCGTGTATTTCTCTCTCGCAGAGCCCGGCTGCCAAATTCGAAACGTCCAGCGATTGCGCCCACAGGAAAGCTGCCAGCACGGAAAGCTGTAGCTGGTTTTCACTGTCCCTTGGAACTGCATTCGCTGCTACGCAGACATTCGCGTTCTGCAACAGCTTTCGTTCGTAAAGGGGCAACACTGTGTCTTTCTCTCTGGCAGAGCCCGGCTGCCAAATTCGAAACGTCCAGCGATTGCGCCCACAGGAAAGCTGCCAGCACGGAAAGCTGTAGCTGGTTTTCACTGTCCCTTGGAACTGCATTCGCTGGTAGACAGACATTCGCGTTCTGCAACAGCTTTCGTTCGTAAAGGGGCAACACTGTGTATTTCTCTCTGGCAGAGCCCGGCTGCCAAATTCGAAACGTCCAGCGATTGCGCCCACAGGAAAGCTGCCAGCACGGAAAGCTGTAGCTGGTTTTCACTGTCCCTTGGAACTGCATTCGCTGGTAGGCAGACATTCGCGTTCTGCAACAGCTTTCGTTCGTAAAGGGGCAACACTGTGTCTTTCTCTCTGGCAGAGCCCGGCTGCCAAATTCGAAACGTCCAGCGATTGCGCCCACAGGAAAGCTGCCAGCACGGAAAGCTGTAGCTGGTTTTCACTGTCCCTTGGAACTGCATTCGCTGGTAGACAGACATTCGCGTTCTGCAACAGCTTTCGTGCGTAAAGGAGCAACACTGTGTCTTTCTCTCTGGCAGAGCCCGGCTGCCAAATTCGAAACGTCCAGCGATTGCGCCCACAGGAAAGCTGCCAGCACGGAAAGCTGTAGCTGGTTTTCACTGTCCCTTGGAACTGCATTCGCTGCTACACAGACATTCGCGTTCTGCAACAGCTTTCGTTCGTAAAGGGGCAACACCGTGTATTTCTCTCTCGCAGAGCCCGGCTGCCAAATTCGAAACGTCCAGCGATTGCGCCCACAGGAAAGCTGCCAGCACGGAAAGCTGTAGCTGGTTTTCACTGTCCCTTGGAACTGCATTCGCTGGTAGACAGACATTCGCGTTCTGCAACAGCTTTCGTTCGTAAAGGGGCAACACTGTGTATTTCTCTCTGGCAGAGCCCGGCTGCCAAATTCGAAACGTCCAGCGATTGCGCCCACAGGAAAGCTGCCAGAACGGAAAGCTGTAGCTGGTTTTCACTGTCCCTTGGAACTGCATTCGCTGGTAGACAGACATTCGCGTTCTGCAACAGCTTTCGTGCGTAAAGGGGCAACACTGTGTCTTTCTCTCTGGCAGAGCCCGGCTGCCAAATTCGAAACGTCCAGCGATTGCGCCCACAGGAAAGCTGCCAGCACGGAAAGCTGTAGCTGGTTTTCACTGTCCCTTGGAACTGCATTCGCTGGTAGGCAGACATTCGCGTTCTGCAACAGCTTTCGTTCGTAAAGGGGCAACACTGTGTATTTCTCTCTGGCAGAGCCCGGCTGCCAAATTCGAAACGTCCAGCGATTGCGCCCACAGGAAAGCTGCCAGCACGGAAAGCTGTAGCTGGTTTTCACTGTCCCTTGGAACTGCATTCGCTGCTACGCAGACATTCGCGTTCTGCAACAGCTTTCGTTCGTAAAGGGGCAACACTGTGTCTTTCTCTGTCGCAGAGCCCGGCTGCCAAATTCGAAACGTCCAGCGATTGCGCCCACAGGAAAGCTGCCAGAACGGAAAGCTGTAGCTGGTTTTCACTGTCCCTTGGAACTGCATTCGCTGCTACACAGACATTCGCGTTCTGCAACAGCTTTCGTTCGTAAAGGGGCAACACTGTGTATTTCTCTCTGGCAGAGCCCGGCTGCCAAATTCGAAACGTCCAGCGATTGCGCCCACAGGAAAGCTGCCAGCACGGAAAGCTGTAGCTGGTTTTCACTGTCCCTTGGAACTGCATTCGCTGGTAGGCAGACATTCGCGTTCTGCAACAGCTTTCGTTCGTAAAGGGGCAACACTGTGTCTTTCTCTCTCGCAGAGCCCGGCTGCCAAATTCGAAACGTCCAGCGATTGCGCCCACAGGAAAGCTGCCAGCAAGGAAAGCTGTAGCTGGTTTTCACTGTCCCTTGGAAATGCATTCGCTGGTAGACAGACATTCGCGTTCTGCAACAGCTTTCGTTCGTAAAGGGGCAACACTGTGTCTTTCTCTCTGGCAGAGCCCGGCTGCCAAATTCGAAACGTCCAGCGATTGCGCCCACAGGAAAGCTGCCAGCACGGAAAGCTGTAGCTGGTTTTCACTGTCCCTTGGAACTGCATTCGCTGCTACACAGACATTCGCGTTCTGCAACAGCTTTCGTGCGTAAAGGGGCAACACTGTGTATTTCTCTCTGGCAGAGCCCGGCTGCCAAATTCGAAACGTCCAGCGATTGCGCCCACAGGAAAGCTGCCAGCACGGAAAGCTGTAGCTGGTTTTCACTGTCCCTTGGAACTGCATTCGCTGGTAGACAGACATTCGCGTTCTGCAACAGCTTTCGTGCGTAAAGGGGCAACACCGTGTATTTCTCTCTCGCAGAGCCCGGCTGCCAAATTCGAAACGTCCAGCGATTGCGCCCACAGGAAAGCTGCCAGCACGGAAAGCTGTAGCTGGTTTTCACTGTCCCTTGGAACTGCATTCGCTGCTACGCAGACATTCGCGTTCTGCAACAGCTTTCGTGCGTAAAGGGGCAACACTGTGTCTTTCTCTGTCGCAGAGCCCGGCTGCCAAATTCGAAACGTCCAGCGATTGCGCCCACAGGAAAGCTGCCAGAACGGAAAGCTGTAGCTGGTTTTCACTGTCCCTTGGAACTGCATTCGCTGGTAGACAGACATTCGCGTTCTGCAACAGCTTTCGTGCGTAAAGGGGCAACACTGTGTCTTTCTCTCTGGCAGAGCCCGGCTGCCAAATTCGAAACGTCCAGCGATTGCGCCCACAGGAAAGCTGCCAGCACGGAAAGCTGTAGCTGGTTTTCACTGTCCCTTGGAACTGCATTCGCTGGTAGGCAGACATTCGCGTTCTGCAACAGCTTTCGTTCGTAAAGGGGCAACACTGTGTCTTTCTCTCTGGCAGAGCCCGGCTGCCAAATTCGAAACGTCCAGCGATTGCGCCCACAGGAAAGCTGCCAGCACGGAAAGCTCTAGCTGGTTTTCACTGTCCCTTGGAAATGCATTCGCTGGTAGACAGACATTCGCGTTCTGCAACAGCTTTCGTGCGTAAAGGGGCAACACTGTGTCTTTCTCTCTGGCAGAGCCCGGCTGCCAAATTCGAAACGTCCAGCGATTGCGCCCACAGGAAAGCTGCCAGCACGGAAAGCTGTAGCTGGTTTTCACTGTCCCTTGGAACTGCATTCGCTGGTAGACAGACATTCGCGTTCTGCAACAGCTTTCGTTCGTAAAGGGGCAACACCGTGTATTTCTCTCTCGCAGAGCCCGGCTGCCAAATTCGAAACGTCCAGCGATTGCACCCACAGGAAAGCTGCCAGCACGGAAAGCTGTAGCTGGTTTTCACTGTCCCTTGGAACTGCATTCGCTGCTACACAGACATTCGCGTTCTGCAACAGCTTTCGTTCGTAAAGGGGCAACACTGTGTCTTTCTCTCTGGCAGAGCCCGGCTGCCAAATTCGAAACGTCCAGCGATTGCGCCCACAGGAAAGCTGCCAGCACGGAAAGCTGTAGCTGGTTTTCACTGTCCCTTGGAACTGCATTCGCTGGTAGGCAGACATTCGCGTTCTGCAACAGCTTTCGTTCGTAAAGGGGCAACACTGTGTCTTTCTCTGTCGCAGAGCCCGGCTGCCAAATTCGAAACGTCCAGCGATTGCGCCCACAGGAAAGCTGCCAGCAAGGAAAGCTGTAGCTGGTTTTCACTGTCCCTTGGAAATGCATTCGCTGGTAGACAGACATTCGCGTTCTGCAACAGCTTTCGTTCGTAAAGGGGCAACACTGTGTCTTTCTCTCTGGCAGAGCCCGGCTGCCAAATTCGAAACGTCCAGCGATTGCGCCCACAGGAAAGCTGCCAGCACGGAAAGCTGTAGCTGGTTTTCACTGTCCCTTGGAACTGCATTCGCTGCTACACAGACATTCGCGTTCTGCAACAGCTTTCGTGCGTAAAGGGGCAACACTGTGTATTTCTCTCTGGCAGAGCCCGGCTGCCAAATTCGAAACGTCCAGCGATTGCGCCCACAGGAAAGCTGCCAGCACGGAAAGCTGTAGCTGGTTTTCACTGTCCCTTGGAACTGCATTCGCTGGTAGACAGACATTCGCGTTCTGCAACAGCTTTCGTGCGTAAAGGGGCAACACCGTGTATTTCTCTCTCGCAGAGCCCGGCTGCCAAATTCGAAACGTCCAGCGATTGCGCCCACAGGAAAGCTGCCAGCACGGAAAGCTGTAGCTGGTTTTCACTGTCCCTTGGAACTGCATTCGCTGCTACGCAGACATTCGCGTTCTGCAACAGCTTTCGTGCGTAAAGGGGCAACACTGTGTCTTTCTCTGTCGCAGAGCCCGGCTGCCAAATTCGAAACGTCCAGCGATTGCGCCCACAGGAAAGCTGCCAGAACGGAAAGCTGTAGCTGGTTTTCACTGTCCCTTGGAACTGCATTCGCTGGTAGACAGACATTCGCGTTCTGCAACAGCTTTCGTGCGTAAAGGGGCAACACTGTGTCTTTCTCTCTGGCAGAGCCCGGCTGCCAAATTCGAAACGTCCAGCGATTGCGCCCACAGGAAAGCTGCCAGCACGGAAAGCTGTAGCTGGTTTTCACTGTCCCTTGGAACTGCATTCGCTGGTAGGCAGACATTCGCGTTCTGCAACAGCTTTCGTTCGTAAAGGGGCAACACTGTGTCTTTCTCTCTGGCAGAGCCCGGCTGCCAAATTCGAAACGTCCAGCGATTGCGCCCACAGGAAAGCTGCCAGCACGGAAAGCTCTAGCTGGTTTTCACTGTCCCTTGGAAATGCATTCGCTGGTAGACAGACATTCGCGTTCTGCAACAGCTTTCGTGCGTAAAGGGGCAACACTGTGTCTTTCTCTCTGGCAGAGCCCGGCTGCCAAATTCGAAACGTCCAGCGATTGCGCCCACAGGAAAGCTGCCAGCACGGAAAGCTGTAGCTGGTTTTCACTGTCCCTTGGAACTGCATTCGCTGGTAGACAGACATTCGCGTTCTGCAACAGCTTTCGTTCGTAAAGGGGCAACACCGTGTATTTCTCTCTCGCAGAGCCCGGCTGCCAAATTCGAAACGTCCAGCGATTGCACCCACAGGAAAGCTGCCAGCACGGAAAGCTGTAGCTGGTTTTCACTGTCCCTTGGAACTGCATTCGCTGCTACACAGACATTCGCGTTCTGCAACAGCTTTCGTGCGTAAAGGGGCAACACTGTGTCTTTCTCTCTGGCAGAGCCCGGCTGCCAAATTCGAAACGTCCAGCGATTGCGCCCACAGGAAAGCTGCCAGCACGGAAAGCTGTAGCTGGTTTTCACTGTCCCTTGGAACTGCATTCGCTGGTAGGCAGACATTCGCGTTCTGCAACAGCTTTCGTTCGTAAAGGGGCAACACTGTGTCTTTCTCTGTCGCAGAGCCCGGCTGCCAAATTCGAAACGTCCAGCGATTGCGCCCACAGGAAAGCTGCCAGCACGGAAAGCTGTAGCTGGTTTTCACTGTCCCTTGGAACTGCATTCGCTGGTAGACAGACATTCGCGTTCTGCAACAGCTTTCGTTCGTAAAGGGGCAACACTGTGTATTTCTCTCTGGCAGAGCCCGGCTGCCAAATTCGAAACGTCCAGCGATTGCGCCCACAGGAAAGCTGCCAGCACGGAAAGCTGTAGCTGGTTTTCACTGTCCCTTGGAACTGCATTCGCTGGTAGGCAGACATTCGCGTTCTGCAACAGCTTCCGTTCGTAAAGGGGCAACACTGTGTCTTTCTCTCTGGCAGAGCCCGGCTGCCAAATTCGAAACGTCCAGCGATTGCGCCCACAGGAAAGCTGCCAGCACGGAAAGCTGTAGCTGGTTTTCACTGTCCCTTGGAACTGCATTCGCTGGTAGACAGACATTCGCGTTCTGCAACAGCTTTCGTGCGTAAAGGAGCAACACTGTGTCTTTCTCTCTGGCAGAGCCCGGCTGCCAAATTCGAAACGTCCAGCGATTGCGCCCACAGGAAAGCTGCCAGCACGGAAAGCTGTAGCTGGTTTTCACTGTCCCTTGGAACTGCATTCGCTGCTACACAGACATTCGCGTTCTGCAACAGCTTTCGTTCGTAAAGGGGCAACACCGTGTATTTCTCTCTCGCAGAGCCCGGCTGCCAAATTCGAAACGTCCAGCGATTGCGCCCACAGGAAAGCTGCCAGCACGGAAAGCTGTAGCTGGTTTTCACTGTCCCTTGGAACTGCATTCGCTGGTAGACAGACATTCGCGTTCTGCAACAGCTTTCGTTCGTAAAGGGGCAACACTGTGTATTTCTCTCTCGCAGAGCCCGGCTGCCAAATTCGAAACGTCCAGCGATTGCGCCCACAGGAAAGCTGCCAGAACGGAAAGCTGTAGCTGGTTTTCACTGTCCCTTGGAACTGCATTCGCTGGTAGACAGACATTCGCGTTCTGCAACAGCTTTCGTGCGTAAAGGGGCAACACTGTGTCTTTCTCTCTGGCAGAGCCCGGCTGCCAAATTCGAAACGTCCAGCGATTGCGCCCACAGGAAAGCTGCCAGCACGGAAAGCTGTAGCTGGTTTTCACTGTCCCTTGGAACTGCATTCGCTGGTAGGCAGACATTCGCGTTCTGCAACAGCTTTCGTTCGTAAAGGGGCAACACTGTGTCTTTCTCTCTGGCAGAGCCCGGCTGCCAAATTCGAAACGTCCAGCGATTGCGCCCACAGGAAAGCTGCCAGCACGGAAAGCTGTAGCTGGTTTTCACTGTCCCTTGGAACTGCATTCGCTGGTAGACAGACATTCGCGTTCTGCAACAGCTTTCGTTCGTAAAGGGGCAACACCGTGTATTTCTCTCTGGCAGAGCCCGGCTGCCAAATTCGAAACGTCCAGCGATTGCGCCCACAGGAAAGCTGCCAGCACGGAAAGCTGTAGCTGGTTTTCACTGTCCCTTGGAACTGCATTCGCTGGTAGACAGACATTCGCGTTCTGCAACAGCTTTCGTTCGTAAAGGGGCAACACTGTGTATTTCTCTCTGGCAGAGCCCGGCTGCCAAATTCGAAACGTCCAGCGATTGCGCCCACAGGAAAGCTGCCAGCACGGAAAGCTGTAGCTGGTTTTCACTGTCCCTTGGAACTGCATTCGCTGGTAGGCAGACATTCGCGTTCTGCAACAGCTTTCGTTCGTAAAGGGGCAACACTGTGTCTTTCTCTCTGGCAGAGCCCGGCTGCCAAATTCGAAACGTCCAGCGATTGCGCCCACAGGAAAGCTGCCAGCACGGAAAGCTGTAGCTGGTTTTCACTGTCCCTTGGAACTGCATTCGCTGGTAGACAGACATTCGCGTTCTGCAACAGCTTTCGTTCGTAAAGGGGCAACACTGTGTATTTCTCTCTCGCAGAGCCCGGCTGCCAAATTCGAAACGTCCAGCGATTGCGCCCACAGGAAAGCTGCCAGCACGGAAAGCTGTAGCTGGTTTTCACTGTCCCTTGGAACTGCATTCGCTGGTAGGCAGACATTCGCGTTCTGCAACAGCTTTCGTTCGTAAAGGGGCAACACTGTGTCTTTCTCTCTGGCAGAGCCCGGCTGCCAAATTCGAAACGTCCAGCGATTGCGCCCACAGGAAAGCTGCCAGCACGGAAAGCTGTAGCTGGTTTTCACTGTCCCTTGGAACTGCATTCGCTGCTACACAGACATTCGCGTTCTGCAACAGCTTTCGTTCGTAAAGGGGCAACACTGTGTATTTCTCTCTGGCAGAGCCCGGCTGCCAAATTCGAAACGTCCAGCGATTGCGCCCACAGGAAAGCTGCCAGCACGGAAAGCTGTAGCTGGTTTTCACTGTCCCTTGGAACTGCATTCGCTGGTAGGCAGACATTCGCGTTCTGCAACAGCTTTCGTTCGTAAAGGGGCAACACTGTGTCTTTCTCTCTCGCAGAGCCCGGCTGCCAAATTCGAAACGTCCAGCGATTGCGCCCACAGGAAAGCTGCCAGCAAGGAAAGCTGTAGCTGGTTTTCACTGTCCCTTGGAAATGCATTCGCTGGTAGACAGACATTCGCGTTCTGCAACAGCTTTCGTTCGTAAAGGGGCAACACTGTGTCTTTCTCTCTGGCAGAGCCCGGCTGCCAAATTCGAAACGTCCAGCGATTGCGCCCACAGGAAAGCTGCCAGCACGGAAAGCTGTAGCTGGTTTTCACTGTCCCTTGGAACTGCATTCGCTGCTACACAGACATTCGCGTTCTGCAACAGCTTTCGTGCGTAAAGGGGCAACACTGTGTATTTCTCTCTGGCAGAGCCCGGCTGCCAAATTCGAAACGTCCAGCGATTGCGCCCACAGGAAAGCTGCCAGCACGGAAAGCTGTAGCTGGTTTTCACTGTCCCTTGGAACTGCATTCGCTGGTAGACAGACATTCGCGTTCTGCAACAGCTTTCGTGCGTAAAGGGGCAACACTGTGTCTTTCTCTCTGGCAGAGCCCGGCTGCCAAATTCGAAACGTCCAGCGATTGCGCCCACAGGAAAGCTGCCAGCACGGAAAGCTGTAGCTGGTTTTCACTGTCCCTTGGAACTGCATTCGCTGGTAGACAGACATTCGCGTTCTGCAACAGCTTTCGTTCGTAAAGGGGCAACACTGTGTCTTTCTCTGTCGCAGAGCCCGGCTGCCAAATTCGAAACGTCCAGCGATTGCGCCCACAGGAAAGCTGCCAGAACGGAAAGCTGTAGCTGGTTTTCACTGTCCCTTGGAACTGCATTCGCTGGTAGACAGACATTCGCGTTCTGCAACAGCTTTCGTGCGTAAAGGGGCAACACTGTGTCTTTCTCTCTGGCAGAGCCCGGCTGCCAAATTCGAAACGTCCAGCGATTGCGCCCACAGGAAAGCTGCCAGCACGGAAAGCTGTAGCTGGTTTTCACTGTCCCTTGGAACTGCATTCGCTGGTAGGCAGACATTCGCGTTCTGCAACAGCTTTCGTTCGTAAAGGGGCAACACCGTGTATTTCTCTCTGGCAGAGCCCGGCTGCCAAATTCGAAACGTCCAGCGATTGCGCCCACAGGAAAGCTGCCAGCACGGAAAGCTGTAGCTGGTTTTCACTGTCCCTTGGAACTGCATTCGCTGGTAGACAGACATTCGCGTTCTGCAACAGCTTTCGTTCGTAAAGGGGCAACACTGTGTATTTCTCTCTGGCAGAGCCCGGCTGCCAAATTCGAAACGTCCAGCGATTGCGCCCACAGGAAAGCTGCCAGCACGGAAAGCTGTAGCTGGTTTTCACTGTCCCTTGGAACTGCATTCGCTGCTACACAGACATTCGCGTTCTGCAACAGCTTTCGTTCGTAAAGGGGCAACACTGTGTCTTTCTCTCTGGCAGAGCCCGGCTGCCAAATTCGAAACGTCCAGCGATTGCGCCCACAGGAAAGCTGCCAGCACGGAAAGCTGTAGCTGGTTTTCACTGTCCCTTGGAACTGCATTCGCTGGTAGGCAGACATTCGCGTTCTGCAACAGCTTTCGTTCGTAAAGGGGCAACACTGTGTATTTCTCTCTCGCAGAGCCCGGCTGCCAAATTCGAAACGTCCAGCGATTGCGCCCACAGGAAAGCTGCCAGCACGGAAAGCTGTAGCTGGTTTTCACTGTCCCTTGGAACTGCATTCGCTGGTAGGCAGACATTCGCGTTCTGCAACAGCTTTCGTGCGTAAAGGGGCAACACTGTGTATTTCTCTCTCGCAGAGCCCGGCTGCCAAATTCGAAACGTCCAGCGATTGCGCCCACAGGAAAGCTGCCAGCACGGAAAGCTGTAGCTGGTTTTCACTGTCCCTCGGAACTGCATTCGCTGGTAGGCAGACATTCGCGTTCTGCAACAGCTTTCGTTCGTAAAGGGGCAACACTGTGTCTTTCTCTCTGGCAGAGCCCGGCTGCCAAATTCGAAACGTCCAGCGATTGCGCCCACAGGAAAGCTGCCAGCACGGAAAGCTGTAGCTGGTTTTCACTGTCCCTTGGAACTGCATTCGCTGGTAGACAGACATTCGCGTTCTGCAACAGCTTTCGTGCGTAAAGGGGCAACACGTGTCTTTCTCTCTCGCAGAGCCCAGCTGCCAAATTCGAAACGTCCAGCGATTGCGCCCACAGGAAAGCTGCCAGCACGGAAAGCTGTAGCTGGTTTTCACTGTCCCTTGGAAATGCATTCGCTGCTACACAGACATTCGCGTTCTGCAACAGCTTTCGTTCGTAAAGGGGCAACACTGTGTCTTTCTCTCTGGCAGAGCCCGGCTGCCAAATTCGAAACGTCCAGCGATTGCGCCCACAGGAAAGCTGCCAGCACGGAAAGCTGTAGCTGGTTTTCACTGTCCCTCGGAACTGCATTCGCTGGTAGGCAGACATTCGCGTTCTGCAACAGCTTTCGTTCGTAAAGGGGCAACACTGTGTATTTCTCTCTGGCAGAGCCCGGCTGCCAAATTCGAAACGTCCAGCGATTGCGCCCACAGGAAAGCTGCCAGCACGGAAAGCTGTAGCTGGTTTTCACTGTCCCTTGGAAATGCATTCGCTGCTACACAGACATTCGCGTTCTGCAACAGCTTTCGTTCGTAAAGGGGCAACACTCTGTATTTCTCTCTGGCAGAGCCCGGCTGCCAAATTCGAAACGTCCAGCGATTGCGCCCACAGGAAAGCTGCCAGCACGGAAAGCTGTAGCTGGTTTTCACTGTCCCTCGGAACTGCATTCGCTGGTAGGCAGACATTCGCGTTCTGCAACAGCTTTCGTTCGTAAAGGGGCAACACTGTGTATTTCTCTCTGGCAGAGCCCGGCTGCCAAATTCGAAACGTCCAGCGATTGCGCCCACAGGAAAGCTGCCAGCACGGAAAGCTGTAGCTGGTTTTCACTGTCCCTTGGAAATGCATTCGCTGCTACGCAGACATTCGCGTTCTGCAACAGCTTTCGTTCGTAAAGGGGCAACACTGTGTCTTTCTCTCTGGCAGAGCCCGGCTGCCAAATTCGAAACGTCCAGCGATTGCGCCCACAGGAAAGCTGCCAGCACGGAAAGCTGTAGCTGGTTTTCACTGTCCCTTGGAACTGCATTCGCTGGTAGGCAGACATTCGCGTTCTGCAACAGCTTTCGTTCGTAAAGGGGCAACACTGTGTATTTCTCTCTCGCAGAGCCCGGCTGCCAAATTCGAAACGTCCAGCGATTGCGCCCACAGGAAAGCTGCCAGCACGGAAAGCTGTAGCTGGTTTTCACTGTCCCTTGGAACTGCATTCGCTGGTAGACAGACATTCGCGTTCTGCAACAGCTTTCGTGCGTAAAGGGGCAACACTGTGTCTTTCTCTCTGGCAGAGCCCGGCTGCCAAATTCGAAACGTCCAGCGATTGCGCCCACAGGAAAGCTGCCAGCACGGAAAGCTGTAGCTGGTTTTCACTGTCCCTTGGAAATGCATTCGCTGGTAGACAGACATTCGCGTTCTGCAACAGCTTTCGTTCGTAAAGGGGCAACACTGTGTATTTCTCTCTCGCAGAGCCCGGCTGCCAAATTCGAAACGTCCAGCGATTGCGCCCACAGCAAAGCTGCCAGCACGGAAAGCTGTAGCTGGTTTTCACTGTCCCTCGGAACTGCATTCGCTGGTAGGCAGACATTCGCGTTCTGCAACAGCTTTCGTTCGTAAAGGGGCAACACTGTGTCTTTCTCTCTCGCAGAGCCCGGCTGCCAAATTCGAAACGTCCAGCGATTGCGCCCACAGGAAAGCTGCCAGCACGGAAAGCTGTAGCTGGTTTTCACTGTCCCTTGGAACTGCATTCGCTGGTAGACAGACATTCGCGTTCTGCAACAGCTTTCGTGCGTAAAGGGGCAACACTGTGTCTTTCTCTGTGGCAGAGCCCGGCTGCCAAATTCGAAACGTCCAGCGATTGCGCCCACAGGCAAGCTGCCAGCACGGAAAGCTGTAGCTGGTTTTCACTGTCCCTTGGAACTGCATTCGCTGTACACAGACATTCGCGTTCTGCAACAGCTTTCGTGCGTAAAGGGGCAACACTGTGTATTTCTCTCTGGCAGAGCCCGGCTGCCAAATTCGAAACGTCCAGCGATTGCGCCCACAGGAAAGCTGCCAGCACGGAAAGCTGTAGCTGGTTTTCACTGTCCCTTGGAACTGCATTCGCTGGTACGCAGACATTCGCGTTCTGCAACAGCTTTCGTTCGTAAAGGGGCAACACTGTGTCTTTCTCTCTGGCAGAGCCCGGCTGCCAAATTCGAAAAGTCCAGCGATTGCGCCCACAGGAAAGCTGCCAGCACGGAAAGCTGTAGCTGGTTTTCACTGTCCCTTGGAACTGCATTCGCTGCTACACAGACATTCGCGTTCTGCAACAGCTTTCGTTCGTAAAGGGGCAACACTGTGTCTTTCTCTCTGGCAGAGCCCGGCTGCCAAATTCGAAACGTCCAGCGATTGCGCCCACAGGAAAGCTGCCAGCACGGAAAGCTGTAGCTGGTTTTCACTGTCCCTTGGAACTGCATTCGCTGGTACGCAGACATTCGCGTTCTGCAACAGCTTTCGTTCGTAAAGGGGCAACACTGTGTATTTCTCTCTGGCAGAGCCCGGCTGCCAAATTCGAAACGTCCAGCGATTGCGCCCACAGGAAAGCTGCCAGCACGGAAAGCTGTAGCTGGTTTTCACTGTCCCTTGGAAATGCATTCGCTGGTAGACAGACATTCGCGTTCTGCAACAGCTTTCGTGCGTAAAGGGGCAACACTGTGTATTTCTCTCTGGCAGAGCCCGGCTGCCAAATTCGAAACGTCCAGCGATTGCGCCCACAGGAAAGCTGCCAGCACGGAAAGCTGTAGCTGGTTTTCACTGTCCCTTGGAACTGCATTCGCTGGTAGACAGACATTCGCGTTCTGCAACAGCTTTCGTGCGTAAAGGGGCAACACTGTGTCTTTCTCTCTGGCAGAGCCCGGCTGCCAAATTCGAAACGTCCAGCGATTGCGCCCACAGGAAAGCTGCCAGCACGGAAAGCTGTAGCTGGTTTTCACTGTCCCTTGGAACTGCATTCGCTGGTAGGCAGACATTCGCGTTCTGCAACAGCTTTCGTGCGTAAAGGGGCAACACTGTGTCTTTCTCTCTGGCAGAGCCCGGCTGCCAAATTCGAAACGTCCAGCAATTGCGCCCACAGGAAAGCTGCCAGCACGGAAAGCTGTAGCTGGTTTTCACTGTCCCTTGGAACTGCATTCGCTGGTAGACAGACATTCGCGTTCTGCAACAGCTTTCGTTCGTAAAGGGGCAACACTGTGTCTTTCTCTCTGGCAGAGCCCGGCTGCCAAATTCGAAACGTCCAGCGATTGCGCCCACAGGAAAGCTGCCAGCACGGAAAGCTGTAGCTGGTTTTCACTGTCCCTTGGAACTGCATTCGCTGGTAGACAGACATTCGCGTTCTGCAACAGCTTTCGTTCGTAAAGGGGCAACACTGTGTATTTCTCTCTCGCAGAGCCCGGCTGCCAAATTCGAAACGTCCAGCGATTGCACCCACAGGAAAGCTGCCAGCACGGAAAGCTGTAGCTGGTTTTCACTGTCCCTTGGAACTGCATTCGCTGCTACACAGACATTCGAGTTCTGCAACAGCTTTCGTTCGTAAAGGGGCAACACTGTGTCTTTCTCTCTGGCAGAGCCCGGCTGCCAAATTCGAAACGTCCAGCGATTGCGCCCACAGGAAAGCTGCCAGCACGGAAAGCTGTAGCTGGTTTTCACTGTCCCTTGGAACTGCATTCGCTGTAGGCAGACATTCGCGTTCTGCAACAGCTTTCGTGCGGTAAGGGGCAACACTGTGTCTTTCTCTCTGGCAGAGCCCGGCTGCCAAATTCGAAACGTCCAGCGATTGCGCCCACAGGAAAGCTGCCAGCACGGAAAGCTGTAGCTGGTTTTCACTGTCCCTTGGAACTGCATTCGCTGGTAGACAGACATTCGCGTTCTGCAACAGCTTTCGTGCGTAAAGGGGCAACACTGTGTATTTCTCTCTGGCAGAGCCCGGCTGCCAAATTCGAAACGTCCAGCGATTGCGCCCACAGGAAAGCTGCCAGCACGGAAAGCTGTAGCTGGTTTTCACTGTCCCTTGGAACTGCATTCGCTGGTAGACAGACATTCGCGTTCTGCAACAGCTTTCGTGCGTAAAGGGGCAACACTGTGTCTTTCTCTCTGGCAGAGCCCGGCTGCCAAATTCGAAACGTCCAGCGATTGCGCCCACAGGAAAGCTGCCAGCACGGAAAGCTGTAGCTGGTTTTCACTGTCCCTTGGAACTGCATTCGCTGGTAGGCAGACATTCGCGTTCTGCAACAGCTTTCGTTCGTAAAGGGGCAACACTGTGTATTTCTCTCTGGCAGAGCCCGGCTGCCAAATTCGAAACGTCCAGCGATTGCGCCCACAGGAAAGCTGCCAGCACGGAAAGCTGTAGCTGGTTTTCACTGTCCCTTGGAACTGCATTCGCTGGTAGACAGACATTCGCGTTCTGCAACAGCTTTCGTTCGTAAAGGGGCAACACCGTGTATTTCTCTCTGGCAGAGCCCGGCTGCCAAATTCGAAACGTCCAGCGATTGCGCCCACAGGAAAGCTGCCAGCACGGAAAGCTGTAGCTGGTTTTCACTGTCCCTTGGAACTGCATTCGCTGGTAGACAGACATTCGCGTTCTGCAACAGCTTTCGTTCGTAAAGGGGCAACACTGTGTATTTCTCTCTGGCAGAGCCCGGCTGACAAATTCGAAACGTCCAGCGATTGCGCCCACAGGAAAGCTGCCAGCACGGAAAGCTGTAGCTGGTTTTCACTGTCCCTTGGAACTGCATTCGCTGGTAGGCAGACATTCGCGTTCTGCAACAGCTTTCGTTCGTAAAGGGGCAACACTGTGTCTTTCTCTCTGGCAGAGCCCGGCTGCCAAATTCGAAACGTCCAGCGATTGCGCCCACAGGAAAGCTGCCAGCACGGAAAGCTGTAGCTGGTTTTCACTGTCCCTTGGAACTGCATTCGCTGGTAGACAGACATTCGCGTTCTGCAACAGCTTTCGTTCGTAAAGGGGCAACACTGTGTATTTCTCTCTCGCAGAGCCCGGCTGCCAAATTCGAAACGTCCAGCGATTGCGCCCACAGGAAAGCTGCCAGCACGGAAAGCTGTAGCTGGTTTTCACTGTCCCTTGGAACTGCATTCGCTGGTAGGCAGACATTCGCATTCTGCAACAGCTTTCGTTCGTAAAGGGGCAACACTGTGTCTTTCTCTCTGGCAGAGCCCGGCTGCCAAATTCGAAACGTCCAGCGATTGCGCCCACAGGAAAGCTGCCAGCACGGAAAGCTGTAGCTGGTTTTCACTGTCCCTTGGAACTGCATTCGCTGCTACACAGACATTCGCGTTCTGCAACAGCTTTCGTTCGTAAAGGGGCAACACTGTGTATTTCTCTCTGGCAGAGCCCGGCTGCCAAATTCGAAACGTCCAGCGATTGCGCCCACAGGAAAGCTGCCAGCACGGAAAGCTGTAGCTGGTTTTCACTGTCCCTTGGAACTGCATTCGCTGGTAGGCAGACATTCGCGTTCTGCAACAGCTTTCGTTCGTAAAGGGGCAACACTGTGTCTTTCTCTCTCGCAGAGCCCGGCTGCCAAATTCGAAACGTCCAGCGATTGCGCCCACAGGAAAGCTGCCAGCAAGGAAAGCTGTAGCTGGTTTTCACTGTCCCTTGGAAATGCATTCGCTGGTAGACAGACATTCGCGTTCTGCAACAGCTTTCGTTCGTAAAGGGGCAACACTGTGTCTTTCTCTCTCGCAGAGCCCGGCTGCCAAATTCGAAACGTCCAGCGATTGCGCCCACAGGAAAGCTGCCAGCACGGAAAGCTGTAGCTGGTTTTCACTGTCCCTTGGAACTGCATTCGCTGCTACACAGACATTCGCGTTCTGCAACAGCTTTCGTGCGTAAAGGGGCAACACTGTGTATTTCTCTCTGGCAGAGCCCGGCTGCCAAATTCGAAACGTCCAGCGATTGCGCCCACAGGAAAGCTGCCAGCACGGAAAGCTGTAGCTGGTTTTCACTGTCCCTTGGAACTGCATTCGCTGGTAGACAGACATTCGCGTTCTGCAACAGCTTTCGTGCGTAAAGGGGCAACACTGTGTCTTTCTCTCTGGCAGAGCCCGGCTGCCAAATTCGAAACGTCCAGCGATTGCGCCCACAGGAAAGCTGCCAGCACGGAAAGCTGTAGCTGGTTTTCACTGTCCCTTGGAACTGCATTCGCTGGTAGACAGACATTCGCGTTCTGCAACAGCTTTCGTTCGTAAAGGGGCAACACTGTGTCTTTCTCTGTCGCAGAGCCCGGCTGCCAAATTCGAAACGTCCAGCGATTGCGCCCACAGGAAAGCTGCCAGAACGGAAAGCTGTAGCTGGTTTTCACTGTCCCTTGGAACTGCATTCGCTGGTAGACAGACATTCGCGTTCTGCAACAGCTTTCGTGCGTAAAGGGGCAACACTGTGTCTTTCTCTCTGGCAGAGCCCGGCTGCCAAATTCGAAACGTCCAGCGATTGCGCCCACAGGAAAGCTGCCAGCACGGAAAGCTGTAGCTGGTTTTCACTGTCCCTTGGAACTGCATTCGCTGGTAGGCAGACATTCGCGTTCTGCAACAGCTTTCGTTCGTAAAGGGGCAACACTGTGTATTTCTCTCTGGCAGAGCCCGGCTGCCAAATTCGAAACGTCCAGCGATTGCGCCCACAGGAAAGCTGCCAGCACGGAAAGCTGTAGCTGGTTTTCACTGTCCCTTGGAACTGCATTCGCTGGTAGACAGACATTCGCGTTCTGCAACAGCTTTCGTTCGTAAAGGGGCAACACTGTGTATTTCTCTCTCGCAGAGCCCGGCTGCCAAATTCGAAACGTCCAGCGATTGCGCCCACAGGAAAGCTGCCAGCACGGAAAGCTGTAGCTGGTTTTCACTGTCCCTTGGAACTGCATTCGCTGCTACACAGACATTCGCGTTCTGCAACAGCTTTCGTTCGTAAAGGGGCAACACTGTGTCTTTCTCTCTGGCAGAGCCCGGCTGCCAAATTCGAAACGTCCAGCGATTGCGCCCACAGGAAAGCTGCCAGCACGGAAAGCTGTAGCTGGTTTTCACTGTCCCTTGGAACTGCATTCGCTGGTAGGCAGACATTCGCGTTCTGCAACAGCTTTCGTTCGTAAAGGGGCAACACTGTGTATTTCTCTCTCGCAGAGCCCGGCTGCCAAATTCGAAACGTCCAGCGATTGCGCCCACAGGAAAGCTGCCAGCACGGAAAGCTGTAGCTGGTTTTCACTGTCCCTTGGAACTGCATTCGCTGGTAGGCAGACATTCGCGTTCTGCAACAGCTTTCGTGCGTAAAGGGGCAACACTGTGTATTTCTCTCTCGCAGAGCCCGGCTGCCAAATTCGAAACGTCCAGCGATTGCGCCCACAGGAAAGCTGCCAGCACGGAAAGCTGTAGCTGGTTTTCACTGTCCCTCGGAACTGCATTCGCTGGTAGGCAGACATTCGCGTTCTGCAACAGCTTTCGTTCGTAAAGGGGCAACACTGTGTCTTTCTCTCTGGCAGAGCCCGGCTGCCAAATTCGAAACGTCCAGCGATTGCGCCCACAGGAAAGCTGCCAGCACGGAAAGCTGTAGCTGGTTTTCACTGTCCCTTGGAACTGCATTCGCTGGTAGACAGACATTCGCGTTCTGCAACAGCTTTCGTGCGTAAAGGGGCAACACGTGTCTTTCTCTCTCGCAGAGCCCAGCTGCCAAATTCGAAACGTCCAGCGATTGCGCCCACAGGAAAGCTGCCAGCACGGAAAGCTGTAGCTGGTTTTCACTGTCCCTTGGAACTGCATTCGCTGCTACACAGACATTCGCGTTCTGCAACAGCTTTCGTTCGTAAAGGGGCAACACTGTGTATTTCTCTCTGGCAGAGCCCGGCTGCCAAATTCGAAACGTCCAGCGATTGCGCCCACAGGAAAGCTGCCAGCACGGAAAGCTGTAGCTGGTTTTCACTGTCCCTCGGAACTGCATTCGCTGGTAGGCAGACATTCGCGTTCTGCAACAGCTTTCGTTCGTAAAGGGGCAACACTGTGTATTTCTCTCTGGCAGAGCCCGGCTGCCAAATTCGAAACGTCCAGCGATTGCGCCCACAGGAAAGCTGCCAGCACGGAAAGCTGTAGCTGGTTTTCACTGTCCCTTGGAAATGCATTCGCTGCTACGCAGACATTCGCGTTCTGCAACAGCTTTCGTTCGTAAAGGGGCAACACTGTGTCTTTCTCTCTGGCAGAGCCCGGCTGCCAAATTCGAAACGTCCAGCGATTGCGCCCACAGGAAAGCTGCCAGCACGGAAAGCTGTAGCTGGTTTTCACTGTCCCTTGGAACTGCATTCGCTGGTAGGCAGACATTCGCGTTCTGCAACAGCTTTCGTTCGTAAAGGGGCAACACTGTGTATTTCTCTCTCGCAGAGCCCGGCTGCCAAATTCGAAACGTCCAGCGATTGCGCCCACAGGAAAGCTGCCAGCACGGAAAGCTGTAGCTGGTTTTCACTGTCCCTTGGAACTGCATTCGCTGGTAGACAGACATTCGCGTTCTGCAACAGCTTTCGTGCGTAAAGGGGCAACACTGTGTCTTTCTCTCTGGCAGAGCCCGGCTGCCAAATTCGAAACGTCCAGCGATTGCGCCCACAGGAAAGCTGCCAGCACGGAAAGCTGTAGCTGGTTTTCACTGTCCCTTGGAAATGCATTCGCTGGTAGACAGACATTCGCGTTCTGCAACAGCTTTCGTTCGTAAAGGGGCAACACTGTGTATTTCTCTCTCGCAGAGCCCGGCTGCCAAATTCGAAACGTCCAGCGATTGCGCCCACAGGAAAGCTGCCAGCACGGAAAGCTGTAGCTGGTTTTCACTGTCCCTCGGAACTGCATTCGCTGGTAGGCAGACATTCGCGTTCTGCAACAGCTTTCGTTCGTAAAGGGGCAACACTGTGTCTTTCTCTCTCGCAGAGCCCGGCTGCCAAATTCGAAACGTCCAGCGATTGCGCCCACAGGAAAGCTGCCAGCACGGAAAGCTGTAGCTGGTTTTCACTGTCCCTTGGAACTGCATTCGCTGGTAGACAGACATTCGCGTTCTGCAACAGCTTTCGTGCGTAAAGGGGCAACACTGTGTCTTTCTCTGTGGCAGAGCCCGGCTGCCAAATTCGAAACGTCCAGCGATTGCGCCCACAGGAAAGCTGCCAGCACGGAAAGCTGTAGCTCGTTTTCACTGTCCCTTGGAACTGCATTCGCTGTACACAGACATTCGCGTTCTGCAACAGCTTTCGTGCGTAAAGGGGCAACACTGTGTATTTCTCTCTGGCAGAGCCCGGCTGCCAAATTCGAAACGTCCAGCGATTGCGCCCACAGGAAAGCTGCCAGCACGGAAAGCTGTAGCTGGTTTTCACTGTCCCTTGGAACTGCATTCGCTGGTACGCAGACATTCGCGTTCTGCAACAGCTTTCGTTCGTAAAGGGGCAACACTGTGTCTTTCTCTCTGGCAGAGCCCGGCTGCCAAATTCGAAACGTCCAGCGATTGCGCCCACAGGAAAGCTGCCAGCACGGAAAGCTGTAGCTGGTTTTCACTGTCCCTTGGAACTGCATTCGCTGCTACACAGACATTCGCGTTCTGCAACAGCTTTCGTTCGTAAAGGGGCAACACTGTGTCTTTCTCTCTGGCAGAGCCCGGCTGCCAAATTCGAAACGTCCAGCGATTGCGCCCACAGGAAAGCTGCCAGCACGGAAAGCTGTAGCTGGTTTTCACTGTCCCTTGGAACTGCATTCGCTGGTACGCAGACATTCGCGTTCTGCAACAGCTTTCGTTCGTAAAGGGGCAACACTGTGTCTTTCTCTCTGGCAGAGCCCGGCTGCCAAATTCGAAACGTCCAGCGATTGCGCCCACAGGAAAGCTGCCAGCACGGAAAGCTGTAGCTGGTTTTCACTGTCCCTTGGAACTGCATTCGCTGGTAGACAGACATTCGCGTTCTGCAACAGCTTTCGTTCGTAAAGGGGCAACACTGTGTCTTTCTCTCTGGCAGAGCCCGGCTGCCAAATTCGAAACGTCCAGCGATTGCGCCCACAGGAAAGCTGCCAGCACGGAAAGCTGTAGCTGGTTTTCATTGTCCCTTGGAACTGCATTCGCTGGTAGACAGACATTCGCGTTCTGCAACAGCTTTCGTTCGTAAAGGGGCAACACCGTGTATTTCTCTCTGGCAGAGCCCGGCTGCCAAATTCGAAACGTCCAGCGATTGCACCCACAGGAAAGCTGCCAGCACGGAAAGCTGTAGCTGGTTTTCACTGTCCCTTGGAACTGCATTCGCTGCTACACAGACATTCGCGTTCTGCAACAGCTTTCGTTCGTAAAGGGGCAACACTGTGTCTTTCTCTCTGGCAGAGCCCGGCTGCCAAATTCGAAACGTCCAGCGATTGCGCCCACAGGAAAGCTGCCAGCACGGAAAGCTGTAGCTGGTTTTCACTGTCCCTTGGAACTGCATTCGCTGTAGGCAGACATTCGCGTTCTGCAACAGCTTTCGTGCGGTAAGGGGCAACACTGTGTCTTTCTCTCTGGCAGAGCCCGGCTGCCAAATTCGAAACGTCCAGCGATTGCGCCCACAGGAAAGCTGCCAGCACGGAAAGCTGTAGCTGGTTTTCACTGTCCCTTGGAACTGCATTCGCTGGTAGGCAGACATTCGCGTTCTGCAACAGCTTTCGTGCGTAAAGGGGCAACACTGTGTCTTTCTCTCTGGCAGAGCCCGGCTGCCAAATTCGAAACGTCCAGCGATTGCGCCCACAGGAAAGCTGCCAGCACGGAAAGCTGTAGCTGGTTTTCACTGTCCCTTGGAACTGCATTCGCTGGTAGACAGACATTCGCGTTCTGCAACAGCTTTCGTGCGTAAAGGGGCAACACTGTGTCTTTCTCTCTGGCAGAGCCCGGCTGCCAAATTCGAAACGTCCAGCGATTGCGCCCACAGGAAAGCTGCCAGCACGGAAAGCTGTAGCTGGTTTTCACTGTCCCTTGGAACTGCATTCGCTGCTACACAGACATTCGCGTTCTGCAACAGCTTTCGTTCGTAAAGGGGCAACACCGTGTATTTCTCTCTCGCAGAGCCCGGCTGCCAAATTCGAAACGTCCAGCGATTGCGCCCACAGGAAAGCTGCCAGCACGGAAAGCTGTAGCTGGTTTTCACTGTCCCTTGGAACTGCATTCGCTGGTAGACAGACATTCGCGTTCTGCAACAGCTTTCGTTCGTAAAGGGGCAACACTGTGTATTTCTCTCTCGCAGAGCCCGGCTGCCAAATTCGAAACGTCCAGCGATTGCGCCCACAGGAAAGCTGCCAGCACGGAAAGCTGTAGCTGGTTTTCACTGTCCCTTGGAACTGCATTCGCTGGTAGACAGACATTCGCGTTCTGCAACAGCTTTCGTGCGTAAAGGGGCAACACTGTGTCTTTCTCTCTGGCAGAGCCCGGCTGCCAAATTCGAAACGTCCAGCGATTGCGCCCACAGGAAAGCTGCCAGCACGGAAAGCTGTAGCTGGTTTTCACTGTCCCTTGGAACTGCATTCGCTGGTAGGCAGACATTCGCGTTCTGCAACAGCTTTCGTTCGTAAAGGGGCAACACTCTGTATTTCTCTCTGGCAGAGCCCGGCTGCCAAATTCGAAACGTCCAGCGATTGCGCCCACAGGAAAGCTGCCAGCACGGAAAGCTGTAGCTGGTTTTCACTGTCCCTTGGAACTGCATTCGCTGGTAGTCAGACATTCGCGTTCTGCAACAGCTTTCGTTCGTAAAGGGGCAACACTGTGTCTTTCTCTCTCGCAGAGCCCGGCTGCCAAATTCGAAACGTCCAGCGATTGCGCCCACAGGAAAGCTGCCAGCAAGGAAAGCTGTAGCTGGTTTTCACTGTCCCTTGGAAATGCATTCGCTGGTAGACAGACATTCGCGTTCTGCAACAGCTTTCGTTCGTAAAGGGGCAACACTGTGTCTTTCTCTCTGGCAGAGCCCGGCTGCCAAATTCGAAACGTCCAGCGATTGCGCCCACAGGAAAGCTGCCAGCACGGAAAGCTGTAGCTGGTTTTCACTGTCCCTTGGAACTGCATTCGCTGCTACACAGACATTCGCGTTCTGCAACAGCTTTCGTGCGTAAAGGGGCAACACTGTGTATTTCTCTCTGGCAGAGCCCGGCTGCCAAATTCGAAACGTCCAGCGATTGCGCCCACAGGAAAGCTGCCAGCACGGAAAGCTGTAGCTGGTTTTCACTGTCCCTTGGAACTGCATTCGCTGGTAGACAGACATTCGCGTTCTGCAACAGCTTTCGTGCGTAAAGGGGCAACACCGTGTATTTCTCTCTCGCAGAGCCCGGCTGCCAAATTCGAAACGTCCAGCGATTGCGCCCACAGGAAAGCTGCCAGCACGGAAAGCTGTAGCTGGTTTTCACTGTCCCTTGGAACTGCATTCGCTGCTACGCAGACATTCGCGTTCTGCAACAGCTTTCGTTCGTAAAGGGGCAACACTGTGTCTTTCTCTGTCGCAGAGCCCGGCTGCCAAATTCGAAACGTCCAGCGATTGCGCCCACAGGAAAGCTGCCAGCACGGAAAGCTGTAGCTGGTTTTCACTGTCCCTTGGAACTGCATTCGCTGGTAGACAGACATTCGCGTTCTGCAACAGCTTTCGTGCGTAAAGGGGCAACACTGTGTCTTTCTCTGTCGCAGAGCCCGGCTGCCAAATTCGAAACGTCCAGCGATTGCGCCCACAGGAAAGCTGCCAGCACGGAAAGCTGTAGCTGGTTTTCACTGTCCCTTGGAACTGCATTCGCTGGTAGACAGACATTCGCGTTCTGCAACAGCTTTCGTTCGTAAAGGGGCAACACTGTGTCTTTCTCTCTGGCAGAGCCCGGCTGCCAAATTCGAAACGTCCAGCGATTGCGCCCACAGGAAAGCTGCCAGCACGGAAAGCTCTAGCTGGTTTTCACTGTCCCTTGGAAATGCATTCGCTGGTAGACAGACATTCGCGTTCTGCAACAGCTTTCGTGCGTAAAGGGGCAACACTGTGTCTTTCTCTCTGGCAGAGCCCGGCTGCCAAATTCGAAACGTCCAGCGATTGCGCCCACAGGAAAGCTGCCAGCACGGAAAGCTGTAGCTGGTTTTCACTGTCCCTTGGAACTGCATTCGCTGGTAGACAGACATTCGCGTTCTGCAACAGCTTTCGTTCGTAAAGGGGCAACACTGTGTATTTCTCTCTCGCAGAGCCCGGCTGCCAAATTCGAAACGTCCAGCGATTGCACCCACAGGAAAGCTGCCAGCACGGAAAGCTGTAGCTGGTTTTCACTGTCCCTTGGAACTGCATTCGCTGGTACACAGACATTCGCGTTCTGCAACAGCTTTCGTGCGTAAAGGGGCAACACTGTTTCTCTCTGGCAGAGCCCGGCTGCCAAATTCGAAACGTCCAGCGATTGCGCCCACAGGAAAGCTGCCAGCACGGAAAGCTGTAGCTGGTTTTCACTGTCCCTTGGAACTGCATTCGCTGCTACACAGACATTCGCGTTCTGCAACAGCTTTCGTTCGTAAAGGGGCAACACTGTGTCTTTCTCTCTGGCAGAGCCCGGCTGCCAAATTCGAAATGTCCAGCGATTGCGCCCACAGGAAAGCTGCCAGCACAGAAAGCTGTAGCTGGTTTTCACTGTCCCTTGGAACTGCATTCGCTGGTAGACAGACATTCGCGTTCTGCAACAGCTTTCGTTCGTAAAGGGGCAACACTGTGTATTTCTCTCTGGCAGAGCCCGGCTGCCAAATTCGAAACGTCCAGCGATTGCGCCCACAGGAAAGCTGCCAGCACGGAAAGCTGTAGCTGGTTTTCACTGTCCCTTGGAACTGCATTCGCTGGTAGGCAGACATTCGCGTTCTGCAACAGCTTTCGTTCGTAAAGGGGCAACACTGTGTCTTTCTCTCTGGCAGAGCCCGGCTGCCAAATTCGAAACGTCCAGCGATTGCGCCCACAGGAAAGCTGCCAGCACGGAAAGCTGTAGCTGGTTTTCACTGTCCCTTGGAACTGCATTCGCTGGTAGACAGACATTCGCGTTCTGCAACAGCTTTCGTGCGTAAAGGAGCAACACTGTGTCTTTCTCTCTGGCAGAGCCCGGCTGCCAAATTCGAAACGTCCAGCGATTGCGCCCACAGGAAAGCTGCCAGCACGGAAAGCTGTAGCTGGTTTTCACTGTCCCTTGGAACTGCATTCGCTGCTACACAGACATTCGCGTTCTGCAACAGCTTTCGTTCGTAAAGGGGCAACACCGTGTATTTCTCTCTCGCAGAGCCCGGCTGCCAAATTCGAAACGTCCAGCGATTGCGCCCACAGGAAAGCTGCCAGCACGGAAAGCTGTAGCTGGTTTTCACTGTCCCTTGGAACTGCATTCGCTGGTAGACAGACATTCGCGTTCTGCAACAGCTTTCGTTCGTAAAGGGGCAACACTGTGTATTTCTCTCTCGCAGAGCCCGGCTGCCAAATTCGAAACGTCCAGCGATTGCGCCCACAGGAAAGCTGCCAGAACGGAAAGCTGTAGCTGGTTTTCACTGTCCCTTGGAACTGCATTCGCTGGTAGACAGACATTCGCGTTCTGCAACAGCTTTCGTGCGTAAAGGGGCAACACTGTGTCTTTCTCTCTGGCAGAGCCCGGCTGCCAAATTCGAAACGTCCAGCGATTGCGCCCACAGGAAAGCTGCCAGCACGGAAAGCTGTAGCTGGTTTTCACTGTCCCTTGGAACTGCATTCGCTGGTAGGCAGACATTCGCGTTCTGCAACAGCTTTCGTTCGTAAAGGGGCAACACTGTGTATTTCTCTCTGGCAGAGCCCGGCTGCCAAATTCGAAACGTCCAGCGATTGCGCCCACAGGAAAGCTGCCAGCACGGAAAGCTGTAGCTGGTTTTCACTGTCCCTTGGAACTGCATTCGCTGCTACGCAGACATTCGCGTTCTGCAACAGCTTTCGTTCGTAAAGGGGCAACACTGTGTCTTTCTCTGTCGCAGAGCCCGGCTGCCAAATTCGAAACGTCCAGCGATTGCGCCCACAGGAAAGCTGCCAGAACGGAAAGCTGTAGCTGGTTTTCACTGTCCCTTGGAACTGCATTCGCTGCTACACAGACATTCGCGTTCTGCAACAGCTTTCGTGCGTAAAGGGGCAACACTGTGTATTTCTCTCTGGCAGAGCCCGGCTGCCAAATTCGAAACGTCCAGCGATTGCGCCCACAGGAAAGCTGCCAGCACGGAAAGCTGTAGCTGGTTTTCACTGTCCCTTGGAACTGCATTCGCTGGTAGACAGACATTCGCGTTCTGCAACAGCTTTCGTGCGTAAAGGGGCAACACCGTGTATTTCTCTCTCGCAGAGCCCGGCTGCCAAATTCGAAACGTCCAGCGATTGCGCCCACAGGAAAGCTGCCAGCACGGAAAGCTGTAGCTGGTTTTCACTGTCCCTTGGAACTGCATTCGCTGCTAGGCAGACATTCGCGTTCTGCAACAGCTTTCGTTCGTAAAGGGGCAACACTGTGTCTTTCTCTGTCGCAGAGCCCGGCTGCCAAATTCGAAACGTCCAGCGATTGCGCCCACAGGAAAGCTGCCAGCACGGAAAGCTGTAGCTGGTTTTCACTGTCCCTTGGAACTGCATTCGCTGGTAGACAGACATTCGCGTTCTGCAACAGCTTTCGTTCGTAAAGGGGCAACACTGTGTATTTCTCTCTCGCAGAGCCCGGCTGCCAAATTCGAAACGTCCAGCGATTGCACCCACAGGAAAGCTGCCAGCACGGAAAGCTGTAGCTGGTTTTCACTGTCCCTTGGAACTGCATTCGCTGCTACACAGACATTCGCGTTCTGCAACAGCTTTCGTGCGTAAAGGGGCAACACTGTTTCTCTCTGGCAGAGCCCGGCTGCCAAATTCGAAACGTCCAGCGATTGCGCCCACAGGAAAGCTGCCAGCACGGAAAGCTGTAGCTGGTTTTCACTGTCCCTTGGAACTGCATTCGCTGCTACACAGACATTCGCGTTCTGCAACAGCTTTCGTTCGTAAAGGGGCAACACTGTGTCTTTCTCTCTGGCAGAGCCCGGCTGCCAAATTCGAAATGTCCAGCGATTGCGCCCACAGGAAAGCTGCCAGCACGGAAAGCTGTAGCTGGTTTTCACTGTCCCTTGGAACTGCATTCGCTGGTAGACAGACATTCGCGTTCTGCAACAGCTTTCGTTCGTAAAGGGGCAACACTGTGTATTTCTCTCTGGCAGAGCCCGGCTGCCAAATTCGAAACGTCCAGCGATTGCGCCCACAGGAAAGCTGCCAGCACGGAAAGCTGTAGCTGGTTTTCACTGTCCCTTGGAACTGCATTCGCTGGTAGGCAGACATTCGCGTTCTGCAACAGCTTTCGTTCGTAAAGGGGCAACACTGTGTCTTTCTCTCTGGCAGAGCCCGGCTGCCAAATTCGAAACGTCCAGCGATTGCGCCCACAGGAAAGCTGCCAGCACGGAAAGCTGTAGCTGGTTTTCACTGTCCCTTGGAACTGCATTCGCTGGTAGACAGACATTCGCGTTCTGCAACAGCTTTCGTGCGTAAAGGAGCAACACTGTGTCTTTCTCTCTGGCAGAGCCCGGCTGCCAAATTCGAAACGTCCAGCGATTGCGCCCACAGGAAAGCTGCCAGCACGGAAAGCTGTAGCTGGTTTTCACTGTCCCTTGGAACTGCATTCGCTGGTAGACAGACATTCGCGTTCTGCAACAGCTTTCGTGCGTAAAGGGGCAACACTGTGTATTTCTCTGTCGCAGAGCCCGGCTGCCAAATTCGAAACGTCCAGCGATTGCGCCCACAGGAAAGCTGCCAGCACGGAAAGCTGTAGCTGGTTTTCACTGTCCCTTGGAACTGCATTCGCTGGTAGACAGACATTCGCGTTCTGCAACAGCTTTCGTTCGTAAAGGGGCAACACTGTGTCTTTCTCTCTGGCAGAGCCCGGCTGCCAAATTCGAAACGTCCAGCGATTGCGCCCACAGGAAAGCTGCCAGCACGGAAAGCTGTAGCTGGTTTTCACTGTCCCTTGGAAATGCATTCGCTGGTAGACAGACATTCGCGTTCTGCAACAGCTTTCGTGCGTAAAGGGGCAACACTGTGTCTTTCTCTCTGGCAGAGCCCGGCTGCCAAATTCGAAACGTCCAGCGATTGCGCCCACAGGAAAGCTGCCAGCACGGAAAGCTGTAGCTGGTTTTCACTGTCCCTTGGAACTGCATTCGCTGGTAGACAGACATTCGCGTTCTGCAACAGCTTTCGTTCGTAAAGGGGCAACACTGTGTATTTCTCTCTCGCAGAGCCCGGCTGCCAAATTCGAAACGTCCAGCGATTGCACCCACAGGAAAGCTGCCAGCACGGAAAGCTGTAGCTGGTTTTCACTGTCCCTTGGAACTGCATTCGCTGCTACACAGACATTCGCGTTCTGCAACAGCTTTCGTGCGTAAAGGGGCAACACTGTTTCTCTCTGGCAGAGCCCGGCTGCCAAATTCGAAACGTCCAGCGATTGCGCCCACAGGAAAGCTGCCAGCACGGAAAGCTGTAGCTGGTTTTCACTGTCCCTTGGAACTGCATTCGCTGCTACACAGACATTCGCGTTCTGCAACAGCTTTCGTTCGTAAAGGGGCAACACTGTGTCTTTCTCTCTGGCAGAGCCCGGCTGCCAAATTCGAAATGTCCAGCGATTGCGCCCACAGGAAAGCTGCCAGCACGGAAAGCTGTAGCTGGTTTTCACTGTCCCTTGGAACTGCATTCGCTGGTAGACAGACATTCGCGTTCTGCAACAGCTTTCGTTCGTAAAGGGGCAACACTGTGTCTTTCTCTCTGGCAGAGCCCGGCTGCCAAATTCGAAACGTCCAGCGATTGCGCCCACAGGAAAGCTGCCAGCACGGAAAGCTGTAGCTGGTTTTCACTGTCCCTTGGAACTGCATTCGCTGGTAGGCAGACATTCGCGTTCTGCAACAGCTTTCGTTCGTAAAGGGGCAACACTGTGTCTTTCTCTCTGGCAGAGCCCGGCTGCCAAATTCGAAACGTCCAGCGATTGCGCCCACAGGAAAGCTGCCAGCACGGAAAGCTGTAGCTGGTTTTCACTGTCCCTTGGAACTGCATTCGCTGGTAGGCAGACATTCGCGTTCTGCAACAGCTTTCGTTCGTAAAGGGGCAACACTGTGTCTTTCTCTCTGGCAGAGCCCGGCTGCCAAATTCGAAACGTCCAGCGATTGCGCCCACAGGAAAGCTGCCAGCACGGAAAGCTGTAGCTGGTTTTCACTGTCCCTTGGAACTGCATTCGCTGGTAGACAGACATTCGCGTTCTGCAACAGCTTTCGTGCGTAAAGGAGCAACACTGTGTCTTTCTCTCTGGCAGAGCCCGGCTGCCAAATTCGAAACGTCCAGCGATTGCGCCCACAGGAAAGCTGCCAGCACGGAAAGCTGTAGCTGGTTTTCACTGTCCCTTGGAACTGCATTCGCTGCTACACAGACATTCGCGTTCTGCAACAGCTTTCGTTCGTAAAGGGGCAACACCGTGTATTTCTCTCTCGCAGAGCCCGGCTGCCAAATTCGAAACGTCCAGCGATTGCGCCCACAGGAAAGCTGCCAGCACGGAAAGCTGTAGCTGGTTTTCACTGTCCCTTGGAACTGCATTCGCTGGTAGACAGACATTCGCGTTCTGCAACAGCTTTCGTTCGTAAAGGGGCAACACTGTGTATTTCTCTCTCGCAGAGCCCGGCTGCCAAATTCGAAACGTCCAGCGATTGCGCCCACAGGAAAGCTGCCAGAACGGAAAGCTGTAGCTGGTTTTCACTGTCCCTTGGAACTGCATTCGCTGGTAGACAGACATTCGCGTTCTGCAACAGCTTTCGTGCGTAAAGGGGCAACACTGTGTCTTTCTCTCTGGCAGAGCCCGGCTGCCAAATTCGAAACGTCCAGCGATTGCGCCCACAGGAAAGCTGCCAGCACGGAAAGCTGTAGCTGGTTTTCACTGTCCCTTGGAACTGCATTCGCTGGTAGGCAGACATTCGCGTTCTGCAACAGCTTTCGTTCGTAAAGGGGCAACACTGTGTATTTCTCTCTGGCAGAGCCCGGCTGCCAAATTCGAAACGTCCAGCGATTGCGCCCACAGGAAAGCTGCCAGCACGGAAAGCTGTAGCTGGTTTTCACTGTCCCTTGGAACTGCATTCGCTGCTACGCAGACATTCGCGTTCTGCAACAGCTTTCGTTCGTAAAGGGGCAACACTGTGTCTTTCTCTGTCGCAGAGCCCGGCTGCCAAATTCGAAACGTCCAGCGATTGCGCCCACAGGAAAGCTGCCAGAACGGAAAGCTGTAGCTGGTTTTCACTGTCCCTTGGAACTGCATTCGCTGCTACACAGACATTCGCGTTCTGCAACAGCTTTCGTGCGTAAAGGGGCAACACTGTGTATTTCTCTCTGGCAGAGCCCGGCTGCCAAATTCGAAACGTCCAGCGATTGCGCCCACAGGAAAGCTGCCAGCACGGAAAGCTGTAGCTGGTTTTCACTGTCCCTTGGAACTGCATTCGCTGGTAGACAGACATTCGCGTTCTGCAACAGCTTTCGTGCGTAAAGGGGCAACACCGTGTATTTCTCTCTCGCAGAGCCCGGCTGCCAAATTCGAAACGTCCAGCGATTGCGCCCACAGGAAAGCTGCCAGCACGGAAAGCTCTAGCTGGTTTTCACTGTCCCTTGGAACTGCATTCGCTGCTACGCAGACATTCGCGTTCTGCAACAGCTTTCGTTCGTAAAGGGGCAACACTGTGTCTTTCTCTGTCGCAGAGCCCGGCTGCCAAATTCGAAACGTCCAGCGATTGCGCCCACAGGAAAGCTGCCAGCACGGAAAGCTGTAGCTGGTTTTCACTGTCCCTTGGAACTGCATTCGCTGGTAGACAGACATTCGCGTTCTGCAACAGCTTTCGTGCGTAAAGGGGCAACACTGTGTATTTCTCTGTCGCAGAGCCCGGCTGCCAAATTCGAAACGTCCAGCGATTGCGCCCACAGGAAAGCTGCCAGCACGGAAAGCTGTAGCTGGTTTTCACTGTCCCTTGGAACTGCATTCGCTGGTAGACAGACATTCGCGTTCTGCAACAGCTTTCGTTCGTAAAGGGGCAACACTGTGTCTTTCTCTCTGGCAGAGCCCGGCTGCCAAATTCGAAACGTCCAGCGATTGCGCCCACAGGAAAGCTGCCAGCACGGAAAGCTCTAGCTGGTTTTCACTGTCCCTTGGAAATGCATTCGCTGGTAGACAGACATTCGCGTTCTGCAACAGCTTTCGTGCGTAAAGGGGCAACACTGTGTCTTTCTCTCTGGCAGAGCCCGGCTGCCAAATTCGAAACGTCCAGCGATTGCGCCCACAGGAAAGCTGCCAGCACGGAAAGCTGTAGCTGGTTTTCACTGTCCCTTGGAACTGCATTCGCTGGTAGACAGACATTCGCGTTCTGCAACAGCTTTCGTTCGTAAAGGGGCAACACTGTGTATTTCTCTCTCGCAGAGCCCGGCTGCCAAATTCGAAACGTCCAGCGATTGCACCCACAGGAAAGCTGCCAGCACGGAAAGCTGTAGCTGGTTTTCACTGTCCCTTGGAACTGCATTCGCTGCTACACAGACATTCGCGTTCTGCAACAGCTTTCGTGCGTAAAGGGGCAACACTGTTTCTCTCTGGCAGAGCCCGGCTGCCAAATTCGAAACGTCCAGCGATTGCGCCCACAGGAAAGCTGCCAGCACGGAAAGCTGTAGCTGGTTTTCACTGTCCCTTGGAACTGCATTCGCTGCTACACAGACATTCGCGTTCTGCAACAGCTTTCGTTCGTAAAGGGGCAACACTGTGTCTTTCTCTCTGGCAGAGCCCGGCTGCCAAATTCGAAATGTCCAGCGATTGCGCCCACAGGAAAGCTGCCAGCACGGAAAGCTGTAGCTGGTTTTCACTGTCCCTTGGAACTGCATTCGCTGGTAGACAGACATTCGCGTTCTGCAACAGCTTTCGTTCGTAAAGGGGCAACACTGTGTATTTCTCTCTGGCAGAGCCCGGCTGCCAAATTCGAAACGTCCAGCGATTGCGCCCACAGGAAAGCTGCCAGCACGGAAAGCTGTAGCTGGTTTTCACTGTCCCTTGGAACTGCATTCGCTGGTAGGCAGACATTCGCGTTCTGCAACAGCTTTCGTTCGTAAAGGGGCAACACTGTGTCTTTCTCTCTGGCAGAGCCCGGCTGCCAAATTCGAAACGTCCAGCGATTGCGCCCACAGGAAAGCTGCCAGCACGGAAAGCTGTAGCTGGTTTTCACTGTCCCTTGGAACTGCATTCGCTGGTAGACAGACATTCGCGTTCTGCAACAGCTTTCGTGCGTAAAGGAGCAACACTTTGTCTTTCTCTCTGGCAGAGCCCGGCTGCCAAATTCGAAACGTCCAGCGATTGCGCCCACAGGAAAGCTGCCAGCACGGAAAGCTGTAGCTGGTTTTCACTGTCCCTTGGAACTGCATTCGCTGGTAGGCAGACATTCGCGTTCTGCAACAGCTTTCGTTCGTAAAGGGGCAACACCGTGTATTTCTCTCTCGCAGAGCCCGGCTGCCAAATTCGAAACGTCCAGCGATTGCGCCCACAGGAAAGCTGCCAGCACGGAAAGCTGTAGCTGGTTTTCACTGTCCCTTGGAACTGCATTCGCTGCTACGCAGACATTCGCGTTCTGCAACAGCTTTCGTGCGTAAAGGGGCAACACTGTGTCTTTCTCTGTCGCAGAGCCCGGCTGCCAAATTCGAAACGTCCAGCGATTGCGCCCACAGGAAAGCTGCCAGAACGGAAAGCTGTAGCTGGTTTTCACTGTCCCTTGGAACTGCATTCGCTGGTAGACAGACATTCGCGTTCTGCAACAGCTTTCGTGCGTAAAGGGGCAACACTGTGTCTTTCTCTCTGGCAGAGCCCGGCTGCCAAATTCGAAACGTCCAGCGATTGCGCCCACAGGAAAGCTGCCAGCACGGAAAGCTGTAGCTGGTTTTCACTGTCCCTTGGAACTGCATTCGCTGGTAGGCAGACATTCGCGTTCTGCAACAGCTTTCGTTCGTAAAGGGGCAACACTGTGTCTTTCTCTCTGGCAGAGCCCGGCTGCCAAATTCGAAACGTCCAGCGATTGCGCCCACAGGAAAGCTGCCAGCACGGAAAGCTCTAGCTGGTTTTCACTGTCCCTTGGAAATGCATTCGCTGGTAGACAGACATTCGCGTTCTGCAACAGCTTTCGTGCGTAAAGGGGCAACACTGTGTCTTTCTCTCTGGCAGAGCCCGGCTGCCAAATTCGAAACGTCCAGCGATTGCGCCCACAGGAAAGCTGCCAGCACGGAAAGCTGTAGCTGGTTTTCACTGTCCCTTGGAACTGCATTCGCTGGTAGACAGACATTCGCGTTCTGCAACAGCTTTCGTTCGTAAAGGGGCAACACCGTGTATTTCTCTCTCGCAGAGCCCGGCTGCCAAATTCGAAACGTCCAGCGATTGCGCCCACAGGAAAGCTGCCAGCACGGAAAGCTGTAGCTGGTTTTCACTGTCCCTTGGAACTGCATTTGCTGCTACACAGACATTCGCGTTCTGCAACAGCTTTCGTGCGTAAAGGGGCAACACTGTGTCTTTCTCTCTGGCAGAGCCCGGCTGCCAAATTCGAAACGTCCAGCGATTGCGCCCACAGGAAAGCTGCCAGCACGGAAAGCTGTAGCTGGTTTTCACTGTCCCTTGGAACTGCATTCGCTGCTACACAGACATTCGCGTTCTGCAACAGCTTTCGTTCGTAAAGGGGCAACACTGTGTATTTCTCTCTGGCAGAGCCCGGCTGCCAAATTCGAAACGTCCAGCGATTGCGCCCACAGGAAAGCTGCCAGCACGGAAAGCTGTAGCTGGTTTTCACTGTCCCTTGGAACTGCATTCGCTGGTAGACAGACATTCGCGTTCTGCAACAGCTTTCGTTCGTAAAGGGGCAACACTGTGTCTTTCTCTCTGGCAGAGCCCGGCTGCCAAATTCGAAACGTCCAGCGATTGCGCCCACAGGAAAGCTGCCAGCACGGAAAGCTGTAGCTGGTTTTCACTGTCCCTTGGAACTGCATTCGCTGGTAGACAGACATTCGCGTTCTGCAACAGCTTTCGTGCGTAAAGGGGCAACACCGTGTATTTCTCTCTCGCAGAGCCCGGCTGCCAAATTCGAAACGTCCAGCGATTGCGCCCACAGGAAAGCTGCCAGCACGGAAAGCTGTAGCTGGTTTTCACTGTCCCTTGGAACTGCATTCGCTGCTACGCAGACATTCGCGTTCTGCAACAGCTTTCGTGCGTAAAGGGGCAACACTGTGTCTTTCTCTGTCGCAGAGCCCGGCTGCCAAATTCGAAACGTCCAGCGATTGCGCCCACAGGAAAGCTGCCAGCACGGAAAGCTGTAGCTGGTTTTCACTGTCCCTTGGAACTGCATTCGCTGGTAGACAGACATTCGCGTTCTGCAACAGCTTTCGTGCGTAAAGGGGCAACACTGTGTCTTTCTCTCTGGCAGAGCCCGGCTGCCAAATTCGAAACGTCCAGCGATTGCGCCCACAGGAAAGCTGCCAGCACGGAAAGCTGTAGCTGGTTTTCACTGTCCCTTGGAACTGCATTCGCTGGTAGGCAGACATTCGCGTTCTGCAACAGCTTTCGTTCGTAAAGGGGCAACACTGTGTCTTTCTCTCTGGCAGAGCCCGGCTGCCAAATTCGAAACGTCCAGCGATTGCGCCCACAGGAAAGCTGCCAGCACGGAAAGCTCTAGCTGGTTTTCACTGTCCCTTGGAAATGCATTCGCTGGTAGACAGACATTCGCGTTCTGCAACAGCTTTCGTGCGTAAAGGGGCAACACTGTGTCTTTCTCTCTGGCAGAGCCCGGCTGCCAAATTCGAAACGTCCAGCGATTGCGCCCACAGGAAAGCTGCCAGCACGGAAAGCTGTAGCTGGTTTTCACTGTCCCTTGGAACTGCATTCGCTGGTAGACAGGCATTCGCGTTCTGCAACAGCTTTCGTTCGTAAAGGGGCAACACCGTGTATTTCTCTCTCGCAGAGCCCGGCTGCCAAATTCGAAACGTCCAGCGATTGCACCCACAGGAAAGCTGCCAGCACGGAAAGCTGTAGCTGGTTTTCACTGTCCCTTGGAACTGCATTCGCTGCTACACAGACATTCGCGTTCTGCAACAGCTTTCGTTCGTAAAGGGGCAACACTGTGTCTTTCTCTCTGGCAGAGCCCGGCTGCCAAATTCGAAACGTCCAGCGATTGCGCCCACAGGAAAGCTGCCAGCACGGAAAGCTGTAGCTGGTTTTCACTGTCCCTTGGAACTGCATTCGCTGGTAGACAGACATTCGCGTTCTGCAACAGCTTTCGTTCGTAAAGGGGCAACACTGTGTATTTCTCTCTGGCAGAGCCCGGCTGCCAAATTCGAAACGTCCAGCGATTGCGCCCACAGGAAAGCTGCCAGCACGGAAAGCTGTAGCTGGTTTTCACTGTCCCTTGGAACTGCATTCGCTGGTAGGCAGACATTCGCAATCTGCAACAGCTTTCGTTCGTAAAGGGGCAACACTGTGTCTTTCTCTCTGGCAGAGCCCGGCTGCCAAATTCGAAACGTCCAGCGATTGCACCCACAGGAAAGCTGCCAGCACGGAAAGCTGTAGCTGGTTTTCACTGTCCCTTGGAACTGCATTCGCTGGTAGGCAGACATTCGCGTTCTGCAACAGCTTTCGTTCGTAAAGGGGCAACACTGTGTCTTTCTCTCTGGCAGAGCCCGGCTGCCAAATTCGAAACGTCCAGCGATTGCGCCCACAGGAAAGCTGCCAGCACGGAAAGCTGTAGCTGGTTTTCACTGTCCCTTGGAACTGCATTCGCTGGTAGACAGACATTCGCGTTCTGCAACAGCTTTCGTTCGTAAAGGGGCAACACTGTGTATTTCTCTCTGGCAGAGCCCGGCTGCCAAATTCGAAACGTCCAGCGATTGCGCCCACAGGAAAGCTGCCAGCACGGAAAGCTGTAGCTGGTTTTCACTGTCCCTTGGAACTGCATTCGCTGGTAGGCAGACATTCGCGTTCTGCAACAGCTTTCGTTCGTAAAGGGGCAACACTGTGTCTTTCTCTCTGGCAGAGCCCGGCTGCCAAATTCGAAACGTCCAGCGATTGCGCCCACAGGAAAGCTGCCAGCACGGAAAGCTGTAGCTGGTTTTCACTGTCCCTTGGAACTGCATTCGCTGGTAGACAGACATTCGCGTTCTGCAACAGCTTTCGTGCGTAAAGGAGCAACACTGTGTCTTTCTCTCTGGCAGAGCCCGGCTGCCAAATTCGAAACGTCCAGCGATTGCGCCCACAGGAAAGCTGCCAGCACGGAAAGCTGTAGCTGGTTTTCACTGTCCCTTGGAACTGCATTCGCTGCTACACAGACATTCGCGTTCTGCAACAGCTTTCGTTCGTAAAGGGGCAACACCGTGTATTTCTCTCTCGCAGAGCCCGGCTGCCAAATTCGAAACGTCCAGCGATTGCGCCCACAGGAAAGCTGCCAGCACGGAAAGCTGTAGCTGGTTTTCACTGTCCCTTGGAACTGCATTCGCTGGTAGACAGACATTCGCGTTCTGCAACAGCTTTCGTTCGTAAAGGGGCAACACTGTGTATTTCTCTCTCGCAGAGCCCGGCTGCCAAATTCGAAATGTCCAGCGATTGCGCCCACAGGAAAGCTGCCAGAACGGAAAGCTGTAGCTGGTTTTCACTGTCCCTTGGAACTGCATTCGCTGGTAGACAGACATTCGCGTTCTGCAACAGCTTTCGTGCGTAAAGGGGCAACACTGTGTCTTTCTCTCTGGCAGAGCCCGGCTGCCAAATTCGAAACGTCCAGCGATTGCGCCCACAGGAAAGCTGCCAGCACGGAAAGCTGTAGCTGGTTTTCACTGTCCCTTGGAACTGCATTCGCTGGTAGGCAGACATTCGCGTTCTGCAACAGCTTTCGTTCGTAAAGGGGCAACACTGTGTATTTCTCTCTGGCAGAGCCCGGCTGCCAAATTCGAAACGTCCAGCGATTGCGCCCACAGGAAAGCTGCCAGCACGGAAAGCTGTAGCTGGTTTTCACTGTCCCTTGGAACTGCATTCGCTGGTAGACAGACATTCGCGTTCTGCAACAGCTTTCGTTCGTAAAGGGGCAACACCGTGTATTTCTCTCTGGCAGAGCCCGGCTGCCAAATTCGAAACGTCCAGCGATTGCGCCCACAGGAAAGCTGCCAGCACGGAAAGCTGTAGCTGGTTTTCACTGTCCCTTGGAACTGCATTCGCTGGTAGACAGACATTCGCGTTCTGCAACAGCTTTCGTTCGTAAAGGGGCAACACTGTGTATTTCTCTCTGGCAGAGCCCGGCTGCCAAATTCGAAACGTCCAGCGATTGCGCCCACAGGAAAGCTGCCAGCACGGAAAGCTGTAGCTGGTTTTCACTGTCCCTTGGAACTGCATTCGCTGCTACACAGACATTCGCGTTCTGCAACAGCTTTCGTTCGTAAAGGGGCAACACCGTGTATTTCTCTCTGGCAGAGCCCGGCTGCCAAATTCGAAACGTCCAGCGATTGCGCCCACAGGAAAGCTGCCAGCACGGAAAGCTGTAGCTGGTTTTCACTGTCCCTTGGAACTGCATTCGCTGGTAGACAGACATTCGCGTTCTGCAACAGCTTTCGTTCGTAAAGGGGCAACACTGTGTATTTCTCTCTGGCAGAGCCCGGCTGCCAAATTCGAAACGTCCAGCGATTGCGCCCACAGGAAAGCTGCCAGCACGGAAAGCTGTAGCTGGTTTTCACTGTCCCTTGGAACTGCATTCGCTGGTAGGCAGACATTCGCGTTCTGCAACAGCTTTCGTTCGTAAAGGGGCAACACTGTGTATTTCTCTCTGGCAGAGCCCGGCTGCCAAATTCGAAACGTCCAGCGATTGCGCCCACAGGAAAGCTGCCAGCACGGAAAGCTGTAGCTGGTTTTCACTGTCCCTTGGAACTGCATTCGCTGGTAGGCAGACATTCGCGTTCTGCAACAGCTTTCGTTCGTAAAGGGGCAACACTGTGTATTTCTCTCTGGCAGAGCCCGGCTGCCAAATTCGAAACGTCCAGCGATTGCGCCCACAGGAAAGCTGCCAGCACGGAAAGCTGTAGCTGGTTTTCACTGTCCCTTGGAACTGCATTCGCTGGTAGGCAGACATTCGCGTTCTGCAACAGCTTTCGTGCGTAAAGGGGCAACACTGTGTATTTCTCTCTGGCAGAGCCCGGCTGCCAAATTCGAAACGTCCAGCGATTGCGCCCACAGGAAAGCTGCCAGCACGGAAAGCTGTAGCTGGTTTTCACTGTCCCTTGGAACTGCATTCGCTGGTAGACAGACATTCGCGTTCTGCAACAGCTTTCGTGCGTAAAGGGGCAACACTGTGTATTTCTCTCTGGCAGAGCCCGGCTGCCAAATTCGAAACGTCCAGCGATTGCGCCCACAGGAAAGCTGCCAGCACGGAAAGCTGTAGCTGGTTTTCACTGTCCCTTGGAACTGCATTCGCTGGTAGACAGACATTCGCGTTCTGCAACAGCTTTCGTTCGTAAAGGGGCAACACTGTGTCTTTCTCTCTGGCAGAGCCCGGCTGCCAAATTCGAAACGTCCAGCGATTGCGCCCACAGGAAAGCTGCCAGCACGGAAAGCTGTAGCTGGTTTTCACTGTCCCTTGGAACTGCATTCGCTGGTAGACAGACATTCGCGTTCTGCAACAGCTTTCGTTCGTAAAGGGGCAACACTGTGTATTTCTCTCTCGCAGAGCCCGGCTGCCAAATTCGAAACGTCCAGCGATTGCGCCCACAGGAAAGCTGCCAGCACGGAAAGCTGTAGCTGGTTTTCACTGTCCCTTGGAACTGCATTCGCTGGTAGGCAGACATTCGCGTTCTGCAACAGCTTTCGTTCGTAAAGGGGCAACACTGTGTATTTCTCTCTGGCAGAGCCCGGCTGCCAAATTCGAAACGTCCAGCGATTGCGCCCACAGGAAAGCTGCCAGCACGGAAAGCTGTAGCTGGTTTTCACTGTCCCTTGGAACTGCATTCGCTGGTAGACAGACATTCGCGTTCTGCAACAGCTTTCGTTCGTAAAGGGGCAACACCGTGTATTTCTCTCTGGCAGAGCCCGGCTGCCAAATTCGAAACGTCCAGCGATTGCGCCCACAGGAAAGCTGCCAGCACGGAAAGCTGTAGCTGGTTTTCACTGTCCCTTGGAACTGCATTCGCTGGTAGACAGACATTCGCGTTCTGCAACAGCTTTCGTTCGTAAAGGGGCAACACTGTGTATTTCTCTCTGGCAGAGCCCGGCTGCCAAATTCGAAACGTCCAGCGATTGCGCCCACAGGAAAGCTGCCAGCACGGAAAGCTGTAGCTGGTTTTCACTGTCCCTTGGAACTGCATTCGCTGGTAGGCAGACATTCGCGTTCTGCAACAGCTTTCGTTCGTAAAGGGGCAACACTGTGTCTTTCTCTCTGGCAGAGCCCGGCTGCCAAATTCGAAACGTCCAGCGATTGCGCCCACAGGAAAGCTGCCAGCACGGAAAGCTGTAGCTGGTTTTCACTGTCCCTTGGAACTGCATTCGCTGGTAGACAGACATTCGCGTTCTGCAACAGCTTTCGTTCGTAAAGGGGCAACACTGTGTCTTTCTCTCTGGCAGAGCCCGGCTGCCAAATTCGAAACGTCCAGCGATTGCGCCCACAGGAAAGCTGCCAGCACGGAAAGCTGTAGCTGGTTTTCACTGTCCCTTGGAACTGCATTCGCTGGTAGGCATACATTCGCGTTCTGCAACAGCTTTCGTTCGTAAAGGGGCAACACTGTGTCTTTCTCTCTGGCAGAGCCCGGCTGCCAAATTCGAAACGTCCAGCGATTGCGCCCACAGGAAAGCTGCCAGCACGGAAAGCTGTAGCTGGTTTTCACTGTCCCTTGGAACTGCATTCGCTGGTAGGCAGACATTCGCGTTCTGCAACAGCTTTCGTTCGTAAAGGGGCAACACTGTGTATTTCTCTCTGGCAGAGCCCGGCTGCCAAATTCGAAACGTCCAGCGATTGCGCCCACAGGAAAGCTGCCAGCACGGAAAGCTGTAGCTGGTTTTCACTGTCCCTTGGAACTGCATTCGCTGGTAGGCAGACATTCGCGTTCTGCAACAGCTTTCGTTCGTAAAGGGGCAACACTGTGTCTTTCTCTCTCGCAGAGCCCGGCTGCCAAATTCGAAACGTCCAGCGATTGCGCCCACAGGAAAGCTGCCAGCAAGGAAAGCTGTAGCTGGTTTTCACTGTCCCTTGGAAATGCATTCGCTGGTAGGCAGACATTCGCGTTCTGCAACAGCTTTCGTTCGTAAAGGGGCAACACTGTGTCTTTCTCTCTGGCAGAGCCCGGCTGCCAAATTCGAAACGTCCAGCGATTGCGCCCACAGGAAAGCTGCCAGCACGGAAAGCTGTAGCTGGTTTTCACTGTCCCTTGGAACTGCATTCGCTGCTACACAGACATTCGCGTTCTGCAACAGCTTTCGTGCGTAAAGGGGCAACACTGTGTATTTCTCTCTGGCAGAGCCCGGCTGCCAAATTCGAAACGTCCAGCGATTGCGCCCACAGGAAAGCTGCCAGCACGGAAAGCTGTAGCTGGTTTTCACTGTCCCTTGGAACTGCATTCGCTGGTAGACAGACATTCGCGTTCTGCAACAGCTTTCGTGCGTAAAGGGGCAACACTGTGTATTTCTCTCTGGCAGAGCCCGGCTGCCAAATTCGAAACGTCCAGCGATTGCGCCCACAGGAAAGCTGCCAGCACGGAAAGCTGTAGCTGGTTTTCACTGTCCCTTGGAACTGCATTCGCTGGTAGACAGACATTCGCGTTCTGCAACAGCTTTCGTTCGTAAAGGGGCAACACTGTGTCTTTCTCTGTCGCAGAGCCCGGCTGCCAAATTCGAAACGTCCAGCGATTGCGCCCACAGGAAAGCTGCCAGAACGGAAAGCTGTAGCTGGTTTTCACTGTCCCTTGGAACTGCATTCGCTGGTAGACAGACATTCGCGTTCTGCAACAGCTTTCGTGCGTAAAGGGGCAACACTGTGTCTTTCTCTCTGGCAGAGCCCGGCTGCCAAATTCGAAACGTCCAGCGATTGCGCCCACAGGAAAGCTGCCAGCACGGAAAGCTGTAGCTGGTTTTCACTGTCCCTTGGAACTGCATTCGCTGGTAGGCAGACATTCGCGTTCTGCAACAGCTTTCGTTCGTAAAGGGGCAACACTGTGTATTTCTCTCTGGCAGAGCCCGGCTGCCAAATTCGAAACGTCCAGCGATTGCGCCCACAGGAAAGCTGCCAGCACGGAAAGCTGTAGCTGGTTTTCACTGTCCCTTGGAACTGCATTCGCTGGTAGACAGACATTCGCGTTCTGCAACAGCTTTCGTTCGTAAAGGGGCAACACTGTGTATTTCTCTCTCGCAGAGCCCGGCTGCCAAATTCGAAACGTCCAGCGATTGCGCCCACAGGAAAGCTGCCAGCACGGAAAGCTGTAGCTGGTTTTCACTGTCCCTTGGAACTGCATTCGCTGCTACACAGACATTCGCGTTCTGCAACAGCTTTCGTTCGTAAAGGGGCAACACTGTGTCTTTCTCTCTGGCAGAGCCCGGCTGCCAAATTCGAAACGTCCAGCGATTGCGCCCACAGGAAAGCTGCCAGCACGGAAAGCTGTAGCTGGTTTTCACTGTCCCTTGGAACTGCATTCGCTGGTAGGCAGACATTCGCGTTCTGCAACAGCTTTCGTTCGTAAAGGGGCAACACTGTGTATTTCTCTCTCGCAGAGCCCGGCTGCCAAATTCGAAACGTCCAGCGATTGCGCCCACAGGAAAGCTGCCAGCACGGAAAGCTGTAGCTGGTTTTCACTGTCCCTTGGAACTGCATTCGCTGGTAGGCAGACATTCGCGTTCTGCAACAGCTTTCGTTCGTAAAGGGGCAACACTGTGTATTTCTCTCTGGCAGAGCCCGGCTGCCAAATTCGAAACGTCCAGCGATTGCGCCCACAGGAAAGCTGCCAGCACGGAAAGCTGTAGCTGGTTTTCACTGTCCCTCGGAACTGCATTCGCTGGTAGGCAGACATTCGCGTTCTGCAACAGCTTTCGTTCGTAAAGGGGCAACACTGTGTATTTCTCTCTGGCAGAGCCCGGCTGCCAAATTCGAAACGTCCAGCGATTGCGCCCACAGGAAAGCTGCCAGCACGGAAAGCTGTAGCTGGTTTTCACTGTCCCTTGGAACTGCATTCGCTGGTAGACAGACATTCGCGTTCTGCAACAGCTTTCGTGCGTAAAGGGGCAACACGTGTCTTTCTCTCTCGCAGAGCCCAGCTGCCAAATTCGAAACGTCCAGCGATTGCGCCCACAGGAAAGCTGCCAGCACGGAAAGCTGTAGCTGGTTTTCACTGTCCCTTGGAACTGCATTCGCTGCTACACAGACATTCGCGTTCTGCAACAGCTTTCGTTCGTAAAGGGGCAACACTGTGTCTTTCTCTCTGGCAGAGCCCGGCTGCCAAATTCGAAACGTCCAGCGATTGCGCCCACAGGAAAGCTGCCAGCACGGAAAGCTGTAGCTGGTTTTCACTGTCCCTCGGAACTGCATTCGCTGGTAGGCAGACATTCGCGTTCTGCAACAGCTTTCGTTCGTAAAGGGGCAACACTGTGTATTTCTCTCTGGCAGAGCCCGGCTGCCAAATTCGAAACGTCCAGCGATTGCGCCCACAGGAAAGCTGCCAGCACGGAAAGCTGTAGCTGGTTTTCACTGTCCCTTGGAAATGCATTCGCTGCTACACAGACATTCGCGTTCTGCAACAGCTTTCGTTCGTAAAGGGGCAACACTCTGTATTTCTCTCTGGCAGAGCCCGGCTGCCAAATTCGAAACGTCCAGCGATTGCGCCCACAGGAAAGCTGCCAGCACGGAAAGCTGTAGCTGGTTTTCACTGTCCCTCGGAACTGCATTCGCTGCTACGCAGACATTCGCGTTCTGCAACAGCTTTCGTTCGTAAAGGGGCAACACTGTGTATTTCTCTCTGGCAGAGCCCGGCTGCCAAATTCGAAACGTCCAGCGATTGCGCCCACAGGAAAGCTGCCAGCACGGAAAGCTGTAGCTGGTTTTCACTGTCCCTTGGAACTGCATTCGCTGGTAGGCAGACATTCGCGTTCTGCAACAGCTTTCGTTCGTAAAGGGGCAACACTGTGTATTTCTCTCTGGCAGAGCCCGGCTGCCAAATTCGAAACGTCCAGCGATTGCGCCCACAGGAAAGCTGCCAGCACGGAAAGCTGTAGCTGGTTTTCACTGTCCCTTGGAACTGCATTCGCTGGTAGACAGACATTCGCGTTCTGCAACAGCTTTCGTGCGTAAAGGGGCAACACTGTGTCTTTCTCTCTGGCAGAGCCCGGCTGCCAAATTCGAAACGTCCAGCGATTGCGCCCACAGGAAAGCTGCCAGCACGGAAAGCTGTAGCTGGTTTTCACTGTCCCTTGGAAATGCATTCGCTGGTAGACAGACATTCGCGTTCTGCAACAGCTTTCGTTCGTAAAGGGGCAACACTGTGTCTTTCTCTGTCGCAGAGCCCGGCTGCCAAATTCGAAACGTCCAGCGATTGCGCCCACAGGAAAGCTGCCAGCACGGAAAGCTGTAGCTGGTTTTCACTGTCCCTTGGAACTGCATTCGCTGGTAGACAGACATTCGCGTTCTGCAACAGCTTTCGTTCGTAAAGGGGCAACACTGTGTATTTCTCTCTCGCAGAGCCCGGCTGCCAAATTCGAAACGTCCAGCGATTGCGCCCACAGGAAAGCTGCCAGCACGGAAAGCTGTAGCTGGTTTTCACTGTCCCTTGGAACTGCATTCGCTGGTAGGCAGACATTCGCGTTCTGCAACAGCTTTCGTTCGTAAAGGGGCAACACTGTGTATTTCTCTCTGGCAGAGCCCGGCTGCCAAATTCGAAACGTCCAGCGATTGCGCCCACAGGAAAGCTGCCAGCACGGAAAGCTGTAGCTGGTTTTCACTGTCCCTTGGAACTGCATTCGCTGGTAGACAGACATTCGCGTTCTGCAACAGCTTTCGTTCGTAAAGGGGCAACACCGTGTATTTCTCTCTGGCAGAGCCCGGCTGCCAAATTCGAAACGTCCAGCGATTGCGCCCACAGGAAAGCTGCCAGCACGGAAAGCTGTAGCTGGTTTTCACTGTCCCTTGGAACTGCATTCGCTGGTAGACAGACATTCGCGTTCTGCAACAGCTTTCGTTCGTAAAGGGGCAACACTGTGTATTTCTCTCTGGCAGAGCCCGGCTGCCAAATTCGAAACGTCCAGCGATTGCGCCCACAGGAAAGCTGCCAGCACGGAAAGCTGTAGCTGGTTTTCACTGTCCCTTGGAACTGCATTCGCTGGTAGGCAGACATTCGCGTTCTGCAACAGCTTTCGTTCGTAAAGGGGCAACACTGTGTCTTTCTCTCTGGCAGAGCCCGGCTGCCAAATTCGAAACGTCCAGCGATTGCGCCCACAGGAAAGCTGCCAGCACGGAAAGCTGTAGCTGGTTTTCACTGTCCCTTGGAACTGCATTCGCTGGTAGACAGACATTCGCGTTCTGCAACAGCTTTCGTTCGTAAAGGGGCAACACTGTGTCTTTCTCTCTGGCAGAGCCCGGCTGCCAAATTCGAAACGTCCAGCGATTGCGCCCACAGGAAAGCTGCCAGCACGGAAAGCTGTAGCTGGTTTTCACTGTCCCTTGGAACTGCATTCGCTGGTAGGCATACATTCGCGTTCTGCAACAGCTTTCGTTCGTAAAGGGGCAACACTGTGTCTTTCTCTCTGGCAGAGCCCGGCTGCCAAATTCGAAACGTCCAGCGATTGCGCCCACAGGAAAGCTGCCAGCACGGAAAGCTGTAGCTGGTTTTCACTGTCCCTTGGAACTGCATTCGCTGGTAGGCAGACATTCGCGTTCTGCAACAGCTTTCGTTCGTAAAGGGGCAACACTGTGTATTTCTCTCTGGCAGAGCCCGGCTGCCAAATTCGAAACGTCCAGCGATTGCGCCCACAGGAAAGCTGCCAGCACGGAAAGCTGTAGCTGGTTTTCACTGTCCCTTGGAACTGCATTCGCTGGTAGGCAGACATTCGCGTTCTGCAACAGCTTTCGTTCGTAAAGGGGCAACACTGTGTCTTTCTCTCTCGCAGAGCCCGGCTGCCAAATTCGAAACGTCCAGCGATTGCGCCCACAGGAAAGCTGCCAGCAAGGAAAGCTGTAGCTGGTTTTCACTGTCCCTTGGAAATGCATTCGCTGGTAGGCAGACATTCGCGTTCTGCAACAGCTTTCGTTCGTAAAGGGGCAACACTGTGTCTTTCTCTCTGGCAGAGCCCGGCTGCCAAATTCGAAACGTCCAGCGATTGCGCCCACAGGAAAGCTGCCAGCACGGAAAGCTGTAGCTGGTTTTCACTGTCCCTTGGAACTGCATTCGCTGCTACACAGACATTCGCGTTCTGCAACAGCTTTCGTGCGTAAAGGGGCAACACTGTGTATTTCTCTCTGGCAGAGCCCGGCTGCCAAATTCGAAACGTCCAGCGATTGCGCCCACAGGAAAGCTGCCAGCACGGAAAGCTGTAGCTGGTTTTCACTGTCCCTTGGAACTGCATTCGCTGGTAGACAGACATTCGCGTTCTGCAACAGCTTTCGTGCGTAAAGGGGCAACACTGTGTATTTCTCTCTGGCAGAGCCCGGCTGCCAAATTCGAAACGTCCAGCGATTGCGCCCACAGGAAAGCTGCCAGCACGGAAAGCTGTAGCTGGTTTTCACTGTCCCTTGGAACTGCATTCGCTGGTAGACAGACATTCGCGTTCTGCAACAGCTTTCGTTCGTAAAGGGGCAACACTGTGTCTTTCTCTGTCGCAGAGCCCGGCTGCCAAATTCGAAACGTCCAGCGATTGCGCCCACAGGAAAGCTGCCAGAACGGAAAGCTGTAGCTGGTTTTCACTGTCCCTTGGAACTGCATTCGCTGGTAGACAGACATTCGCGTTCTGCAACAGCTTTCGTGCGTAAAGGGGCAACACTGTGTCTTTCTCTCTGGCAGAGCCCGGCTGCCAAATTCGAAACGTCCAGCGATTGCGCCCACAGGAAAGCTGCCAGCACGGAAAGCTGTAGCTGGTTTTCACTGTCCCTTGGAACTGCATTCGCTGGTAGGCAGACATTCGCGTTCTGCAACAGCTTTCGTTCGTAAAGGGGCAACACTGTGTATTTCTCTCTGGCAGAGCCCGGCTGCCAAATTCGAAACGTCCAGCGATTGCGCCCACAGGAAAGCTGCCAGCACGGAAAGCTGTAGCTGGTTTTCACTGTCCCTTGGAACTGCATTCGCTGGTAGACAGACATTCGCGTTCTGCAACAGCTTTCGTTCGTAAAGGGGCAACACTGTGTATTTCTCTCTCGCAGAGCCCGGCTGCCAAATTCGAAACGTCCAGCGATTGCGCCCACAGGAAAGCTGCCAGCACGGAAAGCTGTAGCTGGTTTTCACTGTCCCTTGGAACTGCATTCGCTGCTACACAGACATTCGCGTTCTGCAACAGCTTTCGTTCGTAAAGGGGCAACACTGTGTCTTTCTCTCTGGCAGAGCCCGGCTGCCAAATTCGAAACGTCCAGCGATTGCGCCCACAGGAAAGCTGCCAGCACGGAAAGCTGTAGCTGGTTTTCACTGTCCCTTGGAACTGCATTCGCTGGTAGGCAGACATTCGCGTTCTGCAACAGCTTTCGTTCGTAAAGGGGCAACACTGTGTATTTCTCTCTCGCAGAGCCCGGCTGCCAAATTCGAAACGTCCAGCGATTGCGCCCACAGGAAAGCTGCCAGCACGGAAAGCTGTAGCTGGTTTTCACTGTCCCTTGGAACTGCATTCGCTGGTAGGCAGACATTCGCGTTCTGCAACAGCTTTCGTTCGTAAAGGGGCAACACTGTGTATTTCTCTCTGGCAGAGCCCGGCTGCCAAATTCGAAACGTCCAGCGATTGCGCCCACAGGAAAGCTGCCAGCACGGAAAGCTGTAGCTGGTTTTCACTGTCCCTCGGAACTGCATTCGCTGGTAGGCAGACATTCGCGTTCTGCAACAGCTTTCGTTCGTAAAGGGGCAACACTGTGTATTTCTCTCTGGCAGAGCCCGGCTGCCAAATTCGAAACGTCCAGCGATTGCGCCCACAGGAAAGCTGCCAGCACGGAAAGCTGTAGCTGGTTTTCACTGTCCCTTGGAACTGCATTCGCTGGTAGACAGACATTCGCGTTCTGCAACAGCTTTCGTGCGTAAAGGGGCAACACGTGTCTTTCTCTCTCGCAGAGCCCAGCTGCCAAATTCGAAACGTCCAGCGATTGCGCCCACAGGAAAGCTGCCAGCACGGAAAGCTGTAGCTGGTTTTCACTGTCCCTTGGAACTGCATTCGCTGCTACACAGACATTCGCGTTCTGCAACAGCTTTCGTTCGTAAAGGGGCAACACTGTGTCTTTCTCTCTGGCAGAGCCCGGCTGCCAAATTCGAAACGTCCAGCGATTGCGCCCACAGGAAAGCTGCCAGCACGGAAAGCTGTAGCTGGTTTTCACTGTCCCTCGGAACTGCATTCGCTGGTAGGCAGACATTCGCGTTCTGCAACAGCTTTCGTTCGTAAAGGGGCAACACTGTGTATTTCTCTCTGGCAGAGCCCGGCTGCCAAATTCGAAACGTCCAGCGATTGCGCCCACAGGAAAGCTGCCAGCACGGAAAGCTGTAGCTGGTTTTCACTGTCCCTTGGAAATGCATTCGCTGCTACACAGACATTCGCGTTCTGCAACAGCTTTCGTTCGTAAAGGGGCAACACTCTGTATTTCTCTCTGGCAGAGCCCGGCTGCCAAATTCGAAACGTCCAGCGATTGCGCCCACAGGAAAGCTGCCAGCACGGAAAGCTGTAGCTGGTTTTCACTGTCCCTCGGAACTGCATTCGCTGCTACGCAGACATTCGCGTTCTGCAACAGCTTTCGTTCGTAAAGGGGCAACACTGTGTATTTCTCTCTGGCAGAGCCCGGCTGCCAAATTCGAAACGTCCAGCGATTGCGCCCACAGGAAAGCTGCCAGCACGGAAAGCTGTAGCTGGTTTTCACTGTCCCTTGGAACTGCATTCGCTGGTAGGCAGACATTCGCGTTCTGCAACAGCTTTCGTTCGTAAAGGGGCAACACTGTGTATTTCTCTCTGGCAGAGCCCGGCTGCCAAATTCGAAACGTCCAGCGATTGCGCCCACAGGAAAGCTGCCAGCACGGAAAGCTGTAGCTGGTTTTCACTGTCCCTTGGAACTGCATTCGCTGGTAGACAGACATTCGCGTTCTGCAACAGCTTTCGTGCGTAAAGGGGCAACACTGTGTCTTTCTCTCTGGCAGAGCCCGGCTGCCAAATTCGAAACGTCCAGCGATTGCGCCCACAGGAAAGCTGCCAGCACGGAAAGCTGTAGCTGGTTTTCACTGTCCCTTGGAAATGCATTCGCTGGTAGACAGACATTCGCGTTCTGCAACAGCTTTCGTTCGTAAAGGGGCAACACTGTGTATTTCTCTCTCGCAGAGCCCGGCTGCCAAATTCGAAACGTCCAGCGATTGCGCCCACAGGAAAGCTGCCAGCACGGAAAGCTGTAGCTGGTTTTCACTGTCCCTCGGAACTGCATTCGCTGGTAGGCAGACATTCGCGTTCTGCAACAGCTTTCGTTCGTAAAGGGGCAACACTGTGTCTTTCTCTCTCGCAGAGCCCGGCTGCCAAATTCGAAACGTCCAGCGATTGCGCCCACAGGAAAGCTGCCAGCACGGAAAGCTGTAGCTGGTTTTCACTGTCCCTTGGAACTGCATTCGCTGGTAGACAGACATTCGCGTTCTGCAACAGCTTTCGTGCGTAAAGGGGCAACACTGTGTCTTTCTCTGTGGCAGAGCCCGGCTGCCAAATTCGAAACGTCCAGCGATTGCGCCCACAGGAAAGCTGCCAGCACGGAAAGCTGTAGCTCGTTTTCACTGTCCCTTGGAACTGCATTCGCTGTACACAGACATTCGCGTTCTGCAACAGCTTTCGTGCGTAAAGGGGCAACACTGTGTATTTCTCTCTGGCAGAGCCCGGCTGCCAAATTCGAAACGTCCAGCGATTGCGCCCACAGGAAAGCTGCCAGCACGGAAAGCTGTAGCTGGTTTTCACTGTCCCTTGGAACTGCATTCGCTGGTACGCAGACATTCGCGTTCTGCAACAGCTTTCGTTCGTAAAGGGGCAACACTGTGTCTTTCTCTCTGGCAGAGCCCGGCTGCCAAATTCGAAACGTCCAGCGATTGCGCCCACAGGAAAGCTGCCAGCACGGAAAGCTGTAGCTGGTTTTCACTGTCCCTTGGAACTGCATTCGCTGCTACACAGACATTCGCGTTCTGCAACAGCTTTCGTTCGTAAAGGGGCAACACTGTGTCTTTCTCTCTGGCAGAGCCCGGCTGCCAAATTCGAAACGTCCAGCGATTGCGCCCACAGGAAAGCTGCCAGCACGGAAAGCTGTAGCTGGTTTTCACTGTCCCTTGGAAATGCATTCGCTGGTACGCAGACATTCGCGTTCTGCAACAGCTTTCGTGCGTAAAGGGGCAACACTGTGTATTTCTCTCTGGCAGAGCCCGGCTGCCAAATTCGAAACGTCCAGCGATTGCGCCCACAGGAAAGCTGCCAGCACGGAAAGCTGTAGCTGGTTTTCACTGTCCCTTGGAACTGCATTCGCTGGTAGGCAGACATTCGCGTTCTGCAACAGCTTTCGTTCGTAAAGGGGCAACACTGTGTATTTCTCTCTGGCAGAGCCCGGCTGCCAAATTCGAAACGTCCAGCGATTGCGCCCACAGGAAAGCTGCCAGCACGGAAAGCTGTAGCTGGTTTTCACTGTCCCTCGGAACTGCATTCGCTGGTAGGCAGACATTCGCGTTCTGCAACAGCTTTCGTTCGTAAAGGGGCAACACTGTGTCTTTCTCTCTGGCAGAGCCCGGCTGCCAAATTCGAAACGTCCAGCGATTGCGCCCACAGGAAAGCTGCCAGCACGGAAAGCTGTAGCTGGTTTTCACTGTCCCTTGGAACTGCATTCGCTGGTAGACAGACATTCGCGTTCTGCAACAGCTTTCGTGCGTAAAGGGGCAACACGTGTCTTTCTCTCTCGCAGAGCCCAGCTGCCAAATTCGAAACGTCCAGCGATTGCGCCCACAGGAAAGCTGCCAGCACGGAAAGCTGTAGCTGGTTTTCACTGTCCCTTGGAACTGCATTCGCTGCTACACAGACATTCGCGTTCTGCAACAGCTTTCGTGCGTAAAGGGGCAACACTGTGTCTTTCTCTCTGGCAGAGCCCGGCTGCCAAATTCGAAACGTCCAGCGATTGCGCCCACAGGAAAGCTGCCAGCACGGAAAGCTGTAGCTGGTTTTCACTGTCCCTCGGAACTGCATTCGCTGGTAGGCAGACATTCGCGTTCTGCAACAGCTTTCGTTCGTAAAGGGGCAACACTGTGTATTTCTCTCTGGCAGAGCCCGGCTGCCAAATTCGAAACGTCCAGCGATTGCGCCCACAGGAAAGCTGCCAGCACGGAAAGCTGTAGCTGGTTTTCACTGTCCCTTGGAAATGCATTCGCTGCTACACAGACATTCGCGTTCTGCAACAGCTTTCGTTCGTAAAGGGGCAACACTCTGTATTTCTCTCTGGCAGAGCCCGGCTGCCAAATTCGAAACGTCCAGCGATTGCGCCCACAGGAAAGCTGCCAGCACGGAAAGCTGTAGCTGGTTTTCACTGTCCCTCGGAACTGCATTCGCTGCTACGCAGACATTCGCGTTCTGCAACAGCTTTCGTTCGTAAAGGGGCAACACTGTGTATTTCTCTCTGGCAGAGCCCGGCTGCCAAATTCGAAACGTCCAGCGATTGCGCCCACAGGAAAGCTGCCAGCACGGAAAGCTGTAGCTGGTTTTCACTGTCCCTTGGAACTGCATTCGCTGCTACGCAGACATTCGCGTTCTGCAACAGCTTTCGTTCGTAAAGGGGCAACACTGTGTATTTCTCTCTCGCAGAGCCCGGCTGCCAAATTCGAAACGTCCAGCGATTGCGCCCACAGGAAAGCTGCCAGCACGGAAAGCTGTAGCTGGTTTTCACTGTCCCTTGGAACTGCATTCGCTGGTAGACAGACATTCGCGTTCTGCAACAGCTTTCGTGCGTAAAGGGGCAACACTGTGTCTTTCTCTCTGGCAGAGCCCGGCTGCCAAATTCGAAACGTCCAGCGATTGCGCCCACAGGAAAGCTGCCAGCACGGAAAGCTGTAGCTGGTTTTCACTGTCCCTTGGAAATGCATTCGCTGGTAGACAGACATTCGCGTTCTGCAACAGCTTTCGTTCGTAAAGGGGCAACACTGTGTATTTCTCTCTCGCAGAGCCCGGCTGCCAAATTCGAAACGTCCAGCGATTGCGCCCACAGGAAAGCTGCCAGCACGGAAAGCTGTAGCTGGTTTTCACTGTCCCTCGGAACTGCATTCGCTGGTAGGCAGACATTCGCGTTCTGCAACAGCTTTCGTTCGTAAAGGGGCAACACTGTGTCTTTCTCTCTGGCAGAGCCCGGCTGCCAAATTCGAAACGTCCAGCGATTGCGCCCACAGGAAAGCTGCCAGCACGGAAAGCTGTAGCTGGTTTTCACTGTCCCTTGGAACTGCATTCGCTGGTAGACAGACATTCGCGTTCTGCAACAGCTTTCGTGCGTAAAGGGGCAACACTGTGTCTTTCTCTGTGGCAGAGCCCGGCTGCCAAATTCGAAACGTCCAGCGATTGCGCCCACAGGAAAGCTGCCAGCACGGAAAGCTGTAGCTCGTTTTCACTGTCCCTTGGAACTGCATTCGCTGTACACAGACATTCGCGTTCTGCAACAGCTTTCGTGCGTAAAGGGGCAACACTGTGTATTTCTCTCTGGCAGAGCCCGGCTGCCAAATTCGAAACGTCCAGCGATTGCGCCCACAGGAAAGCTGCCAGCACGGAAAGCTGTAGCTGGTTTTCACTGTCCCTTGGAACTGCATTCGCTGGTACGCAGACATTCGCGTTCTGCAACAGCTTTCGTTCGTAAAGGGGCAACACTGTGTCTTTCTCTCTGGCAGAGCCCGGCTGCCAAATTCGAAACGTCCAGCGATTGCGCCCACAGGAAAGCTGCCAGCACGGAAAGCTGTAGCTGGTTTTCACTGTCCCTTGGAACTGCATTCGCTGGTAGGCAGACATTCGCGTTCTGCAACAGCTTTCGTTCGTAAAGGGGCAACACTGTGTCTTTCTCTCTGGCAGAGCCCGGCTGCCAAATTCGAAACGTCCAGCGATTGCGCCCACAGGAAAGCTGCCAGCACGGAAAGCTGTAGCTGGTTTTCACTGTCCCTTGGAAATGCATTCGCTGGTACGCAGACATTCGCGTTCTGCAACAGCTTTCGTGCGTAAAGGGGCAACACTGTGTATTTCTCTCTGGCAGAGCCCGGCTGCCAAATTCGAAACGTCCAGCGATTGCGCCCACAGGAAAGCTGCCAGCACGGAAAGCTGTAGCTGGTTTTCACTGTCCCTTGGAACTGCATTCGCTGGTAGACAGACATTCGCGTTCTGCAACAGCTTTCGTGCGTAAAGGGGCAACACTGTGTCTTTCTCTCTGGCAGAGCCCGGCTGCCAAATTCGAAACGTCCAGCGATTGCGCCCACAGGAAAGCTGCCAGCACGGAAAGCTGTAGCTGGTTTTCACTGTCCCTTGGAACTGCATTCGCTGGTAGGCAGACATTCGCGTTCTGCAACAGCTTTCGTGCGTAAAGGGGCAACACTGTGTATTTCTCTCTGGCAGAGCCCGGCTGCCAAATTCGAAACGTCCAGCGATTGCGCCCACAGGAAAGCTGCCAGCACGGAAAGCTGTAGCTGGTTTTCACTGTCCCTTGGAACTGCATTCGCTGGTACGCAGACATTCGCGTTCTGCAACAGCTTTCGTGCGTAAAGGGGCAACACTGTGTCTTTCTCTCTGGCAGAGCCCGGCTGCCAAATTCGAAACGTCCAGCGATTGCGCCCACAGGAAAGCTGCCAGCACGGAAAGCTGTAGCTGGTTTTCACTGTCCCTTGGAACTGCATTCGCTGCTACACAGACATTTGCGTTCTGCAACAGCTTTCGTTCGTAAAGGGGCAACACTGTGTCTTTCTCTCTGGCAGAGCCCGGCTGCCAAATTCGAAACGTCCAGCGATTGCGCCCACAGGAAAGCTGCCAGCACGGAAAGCTGTAGCTGGTTTTCACTGTCCCTTGGAAATGCATTCGCTGGTAGACAGACATTCGCGTTCTGCAACAGCTTTCGTTCGTAAAGGGGCAACACTGTGTATTTCTCTCTGGCAGAGCCCGGCTGCCAAATTCGAAACGTCCAGCGATTGCGCCCACAGGAAAGCTGCCAGCACGGAAAGCTGTAGCTGGTTTTCACTGTCCCTTGGAACTGCATTCGCTGGTAGGCAGACATTCGCGTTCTGCAACAGCTTTCGTTCGTAAAGGGGCAACACTGTGTCTTTCTCTCTGGCAGAGCCCGGCTGCCAAATTCGAAACGTCCAGCGATTGCGCCCACAGGAAAGCTGCCAGCACGGAAAGCTGTAGCTGGTTTTCACTGTCCCTTGGAACTGCATTCGCTGGTAGACAGACATTCGCGTTCTGCAACAGCTTTCGTTCGTAAAGGGGCAACACTGTGTATTTCTCTCTCGCAGAGCCCGGCTGCCAAATTCGAAACGTCCAGCGATTGCGCCCACAGGAAAGCTGCCAGCACGGAAAGCTGTAGCTGGTTTTCACTGTCCCTTGGAACTGCATTCGCTGGTAGACAGACATTCGCGTTCTGCAACAGCTTTCGTTCGTAAAGGGGCAACACCGTGTATTTCTCTCTCGCAGAGCCCGGCTGCCAAATTCGAAACGTCCAGCGATTGCGCCCACAGGAAAGCTGCCAGCACGGAAAGCTGTAGCTGGTTTTCACTGTCCCTTGGAACTGCATTCGCTGGTAGGCAGACATTCGCGTTCTGCAACAGCTTTCGTTCGTAAAGGGGCAACACTGTGTCTTTCTCTCTGGCAGAGCCCGGCTGCCAAATTCGAAACGTCCAGCGATTGCGCCCACAGGAAAGCTGCCAGCACGGAAAGCTGTAGCTGGTTTTCACTGTCCCTTGGAACTGCATTCGCTGGTAGACAGACATTCGCGTTCTGCAACAGCTTTTGTTCGTAAAGGGGCAACACCGTGTATTTCTCTCTCGCAGAGCCCGGCTGCCAAATTCGAAACGTCCAGCGATTGCGCCCACAGGAAAGCTGCCAGCACGGAAAGCTGTAGCTGGTTTTCACTGTCCCTTGGAAATGCATTCGCTGCTACGCAGACATTCGCGTTCTGCAACAGCTTTCGTGCGTAAAGGGGCAACACTGTGTCTTTCTCTCTGGCAGAGCCCGGCTGCCAAATTCGAAACGTCCAGCGATTGCGCCCACAGGAAAGCTGCCAGCACGGAAAGCTGTAGCTGGTTTTCACTGTCCCTTGGAACTGCATTCGCTGGTACGCAGACATTCGCGTTCTGCAACAGCTTTCGTTCGTAAAGGGGCAACACTGTGTCTTTCTCTCTCGCAGAGCCCGGCTGCCAAATTCGAAACGTCCAGCGATTGCGCCCACAGGAAAGCTGCCAGCACGGAAAGCTGTAGCTGGTTTTCACTGTCCCTTGGAACTGCATTCGCTGGTAGACAGACATTCGCGTTCTGCAACAGCTTTCGTGCGTAAAGGGGCAACACTGTGTCTTTCTCTCTGGCAGAGCCCGGCTGCCAAATTCGAAACGTCCAGCGATTGCGCCCACAGGAAAGCTGCCAGCACGGAAAGCTGTAGCTGGTTTTCACTGTCCCTTGGAACTGCATTCGCTGGTAGACAGACATTCGCGTTCTGCAACAGCTTTCGTTCGTAAAGGGGCAACACTCTGTATTTCTCTCTGGCAGAGCCCGGCTGCCAAATTCGAAACGTCCAGCGATTGCGCCCACAGGAAAGCTGCCAGCACGGAAAGCTGTAGCTGGTTTTCACTGTCCCTCGGAACTGCATTCGCTGGTAGGCAGACATTCGCGTTCTGCAACAGCTTTCGTTCATAAAGGGGCAACACTGTGTATTTCTCTCTGGCAGAGCCCGGCTGCCAAATTCGAAACGTCCAGCGATTGCGCCCACAGGAAAGCTGCCAGCACGGAAAGCTGTAGCTGGTTTTCACTGTCCCTTGGAAATGCATTCGCTGCTACGCAGACATTCGCGTTCTGCAACAGCTTTCGTTCGTAAAGGGGCAACACTGTGTATTTCTCTCTGGCAGAGCCCGGCTGCCAAATTCGAAACGTCCAGCGATTGCGCCCACAGGAAAGCTGCCAGCACGGAAAGCTGTAGCTGGTTTTCACTGTCCCTTGGAACTGCATTCGCTGGTAGACAGACATTCGCGTTCTGCAACAGCTTTCGTTCGTAAAGGGGCAACACTGTGTCTTTCTCTCTCGCAGAGCCCGGCTGCCAAATTCGAAACGTCCAGCGATTGCGCCCACAGGAAAGCTGCCAGCACGGAAAGCTGTAGCTGGTTTTCACTGTCCCTTGGAACTGCATTCGCTGGTAGACAGACATTCGCGTTCTGCAACAGCTTTCGTGCGTAAAGGGGCAACACTGTGTCTTTCTCTCTGGCAGAGCCCGGCTGCCAAATTCGAAACGTCCAGCGATTGCGCCCACAGGAAAGCTGCCAGCACGGAAAGCTGTAGCTGGTTTTCACTGTCCCTTGGAACTGCATTCGCTGGTAGACAGACATTCGCGTTCTGCAACAGCTTTCGTTCGTAAAGGGGCAACACTGTGTCTTTCTCTCTCGCAGAGCCCGGCTGCCAAATTCGAAACGTCCAGCGATTGCGCCCACAGGAAAGCTGCCAGCACGGAAAGCTGTAGCTGGTTTTCACTGTCCCTCGGAACTGCATTCGCTGGTAGGCAGACATTCGCGTTCTGCAACAGCTTTCGTTCGTAAAGGGGCAACACTGTGTCTTTCTCTCTGGCAGAGCCCGGCTGCCAAATTCGAAACGTCCAGCGATTGCGCCCACAGGAAAGCTGCCAGCACGGAAAGCTGTAGCTGGTTTTCACTGTCCCTTGGAAATGCATTCGCTGCTACACAGACATTCGCGTTCTGCAACAGCTTTCGTGCGTAAAGGGGCAACACGTGTCTTTCTCTCTCGCAGAGCCCAGCTGCCAAATTCGAAACGTCCAGCGATTGCGCCCACAGGAAAGCTGCCAGCACGGAAAGCTGTAGCTGGTTTTCACTGTCCCTTGGAACTGCATTCGCTGCTACACAGACATTCGCGTTCTGCAACAGCTTTCGTTCGTAAAGGGGCAACACTGTGTCTTTCTCTCTGGCAGAGCCCGGCTGCCAAATTCGAAACGTCCAGCGATTGCGCCCACAGGAAAGCTGCCAGCACGGAAAGCTGTAGCTGGTTTTCACTGTCCCTCGGAACTGCATTCGCTGGTAGGCAGACATTCGCGTTCTGCAACAGCTTTCGTTCGTAAAGGGGCAACACTGTGTATTTCTCTCTGGCAGAGCCCGGCTGCCAAATTCGAAACGTCCAGCGATTGCGCCCACAGGAAAGCTGCCAGCACGGAAAGCTGTAGCTGGTTTTCACTGTCCCTTGGAAATGCATTCGCTGCTACACAGACATTCGCGTTCTGCAACAGCTTTCGTTCGTAAAGGGGCAACACTCTGTATTTCTCTCTGGCAGAGCCCGGCTGCCAAATTCGAAACGTCCAGCGATTGCGCCCACAGGAAAGCTGCCAGCACGGAAAGCTGTAGCTGGTTTTCACTGTCCCTCGGAACTGCATTCGCTGCTACGCAGACATTCGCGTTCTGCAACAGCTTTCGTTCGTAAAGGGGCAACACTGTGTATTTCTCTCTGGCAGAGCCCGGCTGCCAAATTCGAAACGTCCAGCGATTGCGCCCACAGGAAAGCTGCCAGCACGGAAAGCTGTAGCTGGTTTTCACTGTCCCTTGGAACTGCATTCGCTGGTAGGCAGACATTCGCGTTCTGCAACAGCTTTCGTTCGTAAAGGGGCAACACTGTGTCTTTCTCTCTGGCAGAGCCCGGCTGCCAAATTCGAAACGTCCAGCGATTGCGCCCACAGGAAAGCTGCCAGCACGGAAAGCTGTAGCTGGTTTTCACTGTCCCTTGGAACTGCATTCGCTGGTAGGCAGACATTCGCGTTCTGCAACAGCTTTCGTTCGTAAAGGGGCAACACTGTGTATTTCTCTCTCGCAGAGCCCGGCTGCCAAATTCGAAACGTCCAGCGATTGCGCCCACAGGAAAGCTGCCAGCACGGAAAGCTGTAGCTGGTTTTCACTGTCCCTTGGAACTGCATTCGCTGGTAGACAGACATTCGCGTTCTGCAACAGCTTTCGTGCGTAAAGGGGCAACACTGTGTCTTTCTCTCTGGCAGAGCCCGGCTGCCAAATTCGAAACGTCCAGCGATTGCGCCCACAGGAAAGCTGCCAGCACGGAAAGCTGTAGCTGGTTTTCACTGTCCCTTGGAAATGCATTCGCTGGTAGACAGACATTCGCGTTCTGCAACAGCTTTCGTTCGTAAAGGGGCAACACTGTGTATTTCTCTCTCGCAGAGCCCGGCTGCCAAATTCGAAACGTCCAGCGATTGCGCCCACAGGAAAGCTGCCAGCACGGAAAGCTGTAGCTGGTTTTCACTGTCCCTCGGAACTGCATTCGCTGGTAGGCAGACATTCGCGTTCTGCAACAGCTTTCGTTCGTAAAGGGGCAACACTGTGTCTTTCTCTCTCGCAGAGCCCGGCTGCCAAATTCGAAACGTCCAGCGATTGCGCCCACAGGAAAGCTGCCAGCACGGAAAGCTGTAGCTGGTTTTCACTGTCCCTTGGAACTGCATTTGCTGGTAGACAGACATTCGCGTTCTGCAACAGCTTTCGTGCGTAAAGGGGCAACACTGTGTCTTTCTCTGTGGCAGAGCCCGGCTGCCAAATTCGAAACGTCCAGCGATTGCGCCCACAGGAAAGCTGCCAGCACGGAAAGCTGTAGCTCGTTTTCACTGTCCCTTGGAACTGCATTCGCTGTACACAGACATTCGCGTTCTGCAACAGCTTTCGTGCGTAAAGGGGCAACACTGTGTATTTCTCTCTGGCAGAGCCCGGCTGCCAAATTCGAAATGTCCAGCGATTGCGCCCACAGGAAAGCTGCCAGCACGGAAAGCTGTAGCTGGTTTTCACTGTCCCTTGGAACTGCATTCGCTGGTACGCAGACATTCGCGTTCTGCAACAGCTTTCGTTCGTAAAGGGGCAACACTGTGTCTTTCTCTCTGGCAGAGCCCGGCTGCCAAATTCGAAACGTCCAGCGATTGCGCCCACAGGAAAGCTGCCAGCACGGAAAGCTGTAGCTGGTTTTCACTGTCCCTTGGAACTGCATTCGCTGCTACACAGACATTCGCGTTCTGCAACAGCTTTCGTTCGTAAAGGGGCAACACTGTGTCTTTCTCTCTGGCAGAGCCCGGCTGCCAAATTCGAAACGTCCAGCGATTGCGCCCACAGGAAAGCTGCCAGCACGGAAAGCTGTAGCTGGTTTTCACTGTCCCTTGGAAATGCATTCGCTGGTACGCAGACATTCGCGTTCTGCAACAGCTTTCGTGCGTAAAGGGGCAACACTGTGTATTTCTCTCTGGCAGAGCCCGGCTGCCAAATTCGAAACGTCCAGCGATTGCGCCCACAGGAAAGCTGCCAGCACGGAAAGCTGTAGCTGGTTTTCACTGTCCCTTGGAACTGCATTCGCTGGTAGACAGACATTCGCGTTCTGCAACAGCTTTCGTGCGTAAAGGGGCAACACTGTGTCTTTCTCTCTGGCAGAGCCCGGCTGCCAAATTCGAAACGTCCAGCGATTGCGCCCACAGGAAAGCTGCCAGCACGGAAAGCTGTAGCTGGTTTTCACTGTCCCTTGGAACTGCATTCGCTGGTAGACAGACATTCGCGTTCTGCAACAGCTTTCGTTCGTAAAGGGGCAACACTGTGTATTTCTCTCTGGCAGAGCCCGGCTGCCAAATTCGAAACGTCCAGCGATTGCGCCCACAGGAAAGCTGCCAGCACGGAAAGCTGTAGCTGGTTTTCACTGTCCCTCGGAACTGCATTCGCTGGTAGGCAGACATTCGCGTTCTGCAACAGCTTTCGTTCGTAAAGGGGCAACACTGTGTATTTCTCTCTGGCAGAGCCCGGCTGCCAAATTCGAAACGTCCAGCGATTGCGCCCACAGGAAAGCTGCCAGCACGGAAAGCTGTAGCTGGTTTTCACTGTCCCTTGGAAATGCATTCGCTGCTACGCAGACATTCGCGTTCTGCAACAGCTTTCGTTCGTAAAGGGGCAACACTCTGTATTTCTCTCTGGCAGAGCCCGGCTGCCAAATTCGAAACGTCCAGCGATTGCGCCCACAGGAAAGCTGCCAGCACGGAAAGCTGTAGCTGGTTTTCACTGTCCCTCGGAACTGCATTCGCTGGTAGGCAGACATTCGCGTTCTGCAACAGCTTTCGTTCGTAAAGGGGCAACACTGTGTATTTCTCTCTGGCAGAGCCCGGCTGCCAAATTCGAAACGTCCAGCGATTGCGCCCACAGGAAAGCTGCCAGCACGGAAAGCTGTAGCTGGTTTTCACTGTCCCTTGGAAATGCATTCGCTGCTACGCAGACATTCGCGTTCTGCAACAGCTTTCGTTCGTAAAGGGGCAACACTGTGTATTTCTCTCTGGCAGAGCCCGGCTGCCAAATTCGAAACGTCCAGCGATTGCGCCCACAGGAAAGCTGCCAGCACGGAAAGCTGTAGCTGGTTTTCACTGTCCCTTGGAACTGCATTCGCTGGTAGACAGACATTCGCGTTCTGCAACAGCTTTCGTTCGTAAAGGGGCAACACTGTGTCTTTCTCTCTCGCAGAGCCCGGCTGCCAAATTCGAAACGTCCAGCGATTGCGCCCACAGGAAAGCTGCCAGCACGGAAAGCTGTAGCTGGTTTTCACTGTCCCTTGGAACTGCATTCGCTGGTAGACAGACATTCGCGTTCTGCAACAGCTTTCGTGCGTAAAGGGGCAACACTGTGTCTTTCTCTCTGGCAGAGCCCGGCTGCCAAATTCGAAACGTCCAGCGATTGCGCCCACAGGAAAGCTGCCAGCACGGAAAGCTGTAGCTGGTTTTCACTGTCCCTTGGAACTGCATTCGCTGGTAGACAGACATTCGCGTTCTGCAACAGCTTTCGTTCGTAAAGGGGCAACACTGTGTCTTTCTCTCTCGCAGAGCCCGGCTGCCAAATTCGAAACGTCCAGCGATTGCGCCCACAGGAAAGCTGCCAGCACGGAAAGCTGTAGCTGGTTTTCACTGTCCCTCGGAACTGCATTCGCTGGTAGGCAGACATTCGCGTTCTGCAACAGCTTTCGTTCGTAAAGGGGCAACACTGTGTCTTTCTCTCTGGCAGAGCCCGGCTGCCAAATTCGAAACGTCCAGCGATTGCGCCCACAGGAAAGCTGCCAGCACGGAAAGCTGTAGCTGGTTTTCACTGTCCCTTGGAACTGCATTCGCTGGTAGACAGACATTCGCGTTCTGCAACAGCTTTCGTGCGTAAAGGGGCAACACTGTGTCTTTCTCTCTGGCAGAGCCCGGCTGCCAAATTCGAAACGTCCAGCGATTGCGCCCACAGGAAAGCTGCCAGCACGGAAAGCTGTAGCTGGTTTTCACTGTCCCTTGGAACTGCATTCGCTGGTAGACAGACATTCGCGTTCTGCAACAGCTTTCGTTCGTAAAGGGGCAACACTGTGTATTTCTCTCTGGCAGAGCCCGGCTGCCAAATTCGAAACGTCCAGCGATTGCGCCCACAGGAAAGCTGCCAGCACGGAAAGCTGTAGCTCGTTTTCACTGTCCCTTGGAACTGCATTCGCTGTACACAGACATTCGCGTTCTGCAACAGCTTTCGTGCGTAAAGGGGCAACACTGTGTATTTCTCTGTCGCAGAGCCCGGCTGCCAAATTCGAAACGTCCAGCGATTGCGCCCACAGGAAAGCTGCCAGCACGGAAAGCTGTAGCTGGTTTTCACTGTCCCTTGGAACTGCATTCGCTGGTAGGCAGACATTCGCGTTCTGCAACAGCTTTCGTTCGTAAAGGGGCAACACTGTGTCTTTCTCTCTGGCAGAGCCCGGCTGCCAAATTCGAAACGTCCAGCGATTGCGCCCACAGGAAAGCTGCCAGCACGGAAAGCTGTAGCTGGTTTTCACTGTCCCTTGGAACTGCATTCGCTGGTAGGCAGACATTCGCGTTCTGCAACAGCTTTCGTGCGTAAAGGGGCAACACTGTGTCTTTCTCTCTGGCAGAGCCCGGCTGCCAAATTCGAAACGTCCAGCGATTGCGCCCACAGGAAAGCTGCCAGCACGGAAAGCTGTAGCTGGTTTTCACTGTCCCTTGGAACTGCATTCGCTGGTAGGCAGACATTCGCGTTCTGCAACAGCTTTCGTGCGTAAAGGGGCAACACCGTGTATTTCTCTCTCGCAGAGCCCGGCTGCCAAATTCGAAACGTCCAGCGATTGCGCCCACAGGAAAGCTGCCAGCACGGAAAGCTGTAGCTGGTTTTCACTGTCCCTTGGAACTGCATTCGCTGCTACACAGACATTCGCGTTCTGCAACAGCTTTCGTGCGTAATGGGGCAACACTGTGTCTTTCTCTCTGGCAGAGCCCGGCTGCCAAATTCGAAACGTCCAGCGATTGCGCCCACAGGAAAGCTGCCAGCACGGAAAGCTGTAGCTGGTTTTCACTGTCCCTTGGAACTGCATTCGCTGGTAGACAGACATTCGCGTTCTGCAACAGCTTTCGTTCGTAAAGGGGCAACACTGTGTCTTTCTCTCTGGCAGAGCCCGGCTGCCAAATTCGAAACGTCCAGCGATTGCGCCCACAGGAAAGCTGCCAGCACGGAAAGCTGTAGCTGGTTTTCACTGTCCCTTGGAACTGCATTCGCTGGTAGACAGACATTCGCGTTCTGCAACAGCTTTCGTTCGTAAAGGGGCAACACTGTGTATTTCTCTCTGGCAGAGCCCGGCTGCCAAATTCGAAACGTCCAGCGATTGCGCCCACAGGAAAGCTGCCAGCACGGAAAGCTGTAGCTGGTTTTCACTGTCCCTTGGAACTGCATTCGCTGGTAGACAGACATTCGCGTTCTGCAACAGCTTTCGTTCGTAAAGGGGCAACACTGTGTCTTTCTCTCTGGCAGAGCCCGGCTGCCAAATTCGAAACGTCCAGCGATTGCGCCCACAGGAAAGCTGCCAGCACGGAAAGCTGTAGCTGGTTTTCACTGTCCCTTGGAACTGCATTCGCTGGTACGCAGACATTCGCGTTCTGCAACAGCTTTCGTTCGTAAAGGGGCAACACTGTGTCTTTCTCTCTGGCAGAGCCCGGCTGCCAAATTCGAAACGTCCAGCGATTGCGCCCACAGGAAAGCTGCCAGCACGGAAAGCTGTAGCTGGTTTTCACTGTCCCTTGGAACTGCATTCGCTGGTAGACAGACATTCGCGTTCTGCAACAGCTTTCGTTCGTAAAGGGGCAACACCGTGTATTTCTCTCTCGCAGAGCCCGGCTGCCAAATTCGAAACGTCCAGCGATTGCGCCCACAGGAAAGCTGCCAGCACGGAAAGCTGTAGCTGGTTTTCACTGTCCCTTGGAAATGCATTCGCTGCTACGCAGACATTCGCGTTCTGCAACAGCTTTCGTTCGTAAAGGGGCAACACTGTGTCTTTCTCTCTGGCAGAGCCCGGCTGCCAAATTCGAAACGTCCAGCGATTGCGCCCACAGGAAAGCTGCCAGCACGGAAAGCTGTAGCTGGTTTTCACTGTCCCTTGGAACTGCATTCGCTGGTAGACAGACATTCGCGTTCTGCAACAGCTTTCGTGCGTAAAGGGGCAACACTGTGTCTTTCTCTCTGGCAGAGCCCGGCTGCCAAATTCGAAACGTCCAGCGATTGCGCCCACAGGAAAGCTGCCAGCACGGAAAGCTGTAGCTGGTTTTCACTGTCCCTTGGAACTGCATTCGCTGGTAGACAGACATTCGCGTTCTGCAACAGCTTTCGTTCGTAAAGGGGCAACACTCTGTATTTCTCTCTGGCAGAGCCCGGCTGCCAAATTCGAAACGTCCAGCGATTGCGCCCACAGGAAAGCTGCCAGCACGGAAAGCTGTAGCTGGTTTTCACTGTCCCTCGGAACTGCATTCGCTGGTAGGCAGACATTCGCGTTCTGCAACAGCTTTCGTTCGTAAAGGGGCAACACTGTGTATTTCTCTCTGGCAGAGCCCGGCTGCCAAATTCGAAACGTCCAGCGATTGCGCCCACAGGAAAGCTGCCAGCACGGAAAGCTGTAGCTGGTTTTCACTGTCCCTTGGAAATGCATTCGCTGCTACGCAGACATTCGCGTTCTGCAACAGCTTTCGTTCGTAAAGGGGCAACACTCTGTATTTCTCTCTGGCAGAGCCCGGCTGCCAAATTCGAAACGTCCAGCGATTGCGCCCACAGGAAAGCTGCCAGCACGGAAAGCTGTAGCTGGTTTTCACTGTCCCTCGGAACTGCATTCGCTGGTAGGCAGACATTCGCGTTCTGCAACAGCTTTCGTTCGTAAAGGGGCAACACTGTGTATTTCTCTCTGGCAGAGCCCGGCTGCCAAATTCGAAACGTCCAGCGATTGCGCCCACAGGAAAGCTGCCAGCACGGAAAGCTGTAGCTGGTTTTCACTGTCCCTTGGAAATGCATTCGCTGCTACGCAGACATTCGCGTTCTGCAACAGCTTTCGTTCGTAAAGGGGCAACACTGTGTATTTCTCTCTGGCAGAGCCCGGCTGCCAAATTCGAAACGTCCAGCGATTGCGCCCACAGGAAAGCTGCCAGCACGGAAAGCTGTAGCTGGTTTTCACTGTCCCTTGGAACTGCATTCGCTGGTAGGCAGACATTCGCGTTCTGCAACAGCTTTCGTTCGTAAAGGGGCAACACTGTGTCTTTCTCTCTCGCAGAGCCCGGCTGCCAAATTCGAAACGTCCAGCGATTGCGCCCACAGGAAAGCTGCCAGCACGGAAAGCTGTAGCTGGTTTTCACTGTCCCTTGGAACTGCATTCGCTGGTAGACAGACATTCGCGTTCTGCAACAGCTTTCGTGCGTAAAGGGGCAACACTGTGTCTTTCTCTCTGGCAGAGCCCGGCTGCCAAATTCGAAACGTCCAGCGATTGCGCCCACAGGAAAGCTGCCAGCACGGAAAGCTGTAGCTGGTTTTCACTGTCCCTTGGAACTGCATTCGCTGGTAGACAGACATTCGCGTTCTGCAACAGCTTTCGTTCGTAAAGGGGCAACACTGTGTCTTTCTCTCTCGCAGAGCCCGGCTGCCAAATTCGAAACGTCCAGCGATTGCGCCCACAGGAAAGCTGCCAGCACGGAAAGCTGTAGCTGGTTTTCACTGTCCCTCGGAACTGCATTCGCTGGTAGGCAGACATTCGCGTTCTGCAACAGCTTTCGTTCGTAAAGGGGCAACACTGTGTATTTCTCTCTCGCAGAGCCCGGCTGCCAAATTCGAAACGTCCAGCGATTGCGCCCACAGGAAAGCTGCCAGCACGGAAAGCTGTAGCTGGTTTTCACTGTCCCTTGGAACTGCATTCGCTGGTAGACAGACATTTGCGTTCTGCAACAGCTTTCGTGCGTAAAGGGGCAACACTGTGTCTTTCTCTCTGGCAGAGCCCGGCTGCCAAATTCGAAACGTCCAGCGATTGCGCCCACAGGAAAGCTGCCAGCACGGAAAGCTGTAGCTGGTTTTCACTGTCCCTTGGAACTGCATTCGCTGGTAGGCAGACATTCGCGTTCTGCAACAGCTTTCGTTCGTAAAGGGGCAACACTGTGTCTTTCTCTCTGGCAGAGCCCGGCTGCCAAATTCGAAACGTCCAGCGATTGCGCCCACAGGAAAGCTGCCAGCACGGAAAGCTGTAGCTAGTTTTCACTGTCCCTTGGAACTGCATTCGCTGGTACGCAGACATTCGCGTTCTGCAACAGCTTTCGTTCGTAAAGGGGCAACACTGTGTATTTCTCTCTGGCAGAGCCCGGCTGCCAAATTCGAAACGTCCAGCGATTGCGCCCACAGGAAAGCTGCCAGCACGGAAAGCTGTAGCTGGTTTTCACTGTCCCTTGGAACTGCATTCGCTGGTAGGCAGACATTCGCGTTCTGCAACAGCTTTCGTTCGTAAAGGGGCAACACTGTGTCTTTCTCTCTGGCAGAGCCCGGCTGCCAAATTCGAAACGTCCAGCGATTGCGCCCACAGGAAAGCTGCCAGCACGGAAAGCTGTAGCTGGTTTTCACTGTCCCTTGGAACTGCATTCGCTGGTAGACAGACATTCGCGTTCTGCAACAGCTTTCGTGCGTAAAGGGGCAACACTGTGTCTTTCTCTCTGGCAGAGCCCGGCTGCCAAATTCGAAACGTCCAGCGATTGCGCCCACAGGAAAGCTGCCAGCACGGAAAGCTGTAGCTGGTTTTCACTGTCCCTTGGAACTGCATTCGCTGGTAGGCAGACATTCGCGTTCTGCAACAGCTTTCGTGCGTAAAGGGGCAACACCGTGTATTTCTCTCTCGCAGAGCCCGGCTGCCAAATTCGAAACGTCCAGCGATTGCGCCCACAGGAAAGCTGCCAGCACGGAAAGCTGTAGCTGGTTTTCACTGTCCCTTGGAACTGCATTCGCTGCTACACAGACATTCGCGTTCTGCAACAGCTTTCGTGCGTAAAGGGGCAACACTGTGTCTTTCTCTCTGGCAGAGCCCGGCTGCCAAATTCGAAACGTCCAGCGATTGCGCCCACAGGAAAGCTGCCAGCACGGAAAGCTGTAGCTGGTTTTCACTGTCCCTTGGAACTGCATTCGCTGGTAGACAGACATTCGCGTTCTGCAACAGCTTTCGTTCGTAAAGGGGCAACACTGTGTCTTTCTCTCTGGCAGAGCCCGGCTGCCAAATTCGAAACGTCCAGCGATTGCGCCCACAGGAAAGCTGCCAGCACGGAAAGCTGTAGCTGGTTTTCACTGTCCCTTGGAACTGCATTCGCTGGTAGACAGACATTCGCGTTCTGCAACAGCTTTCGTTCGTAAAGGGGCAACACTGTGTATTTCTCTCTGGCAGAGCCCGGCTGCCAAATTCGAAACGTCCAGCGATTGCGCCCACAGGAAAGCTGCCAGCACGGAAAGCTGTAGCTGGTTTTCACTGTCCCTTGGAACTGCATTCGCTGGTAGACAGACATTCGCGTTCTGCAACAGCTTTCGTTCGTAAAGGGGCAACACCGTGTATTTCTCTCTCGCAGAGCCCGGCTGCCAAATTCGAAACGTCCAGCGATTGCGCCCACAGGAAAGCTGCCAGCACGGAAAGCTGTAGCTGGTTTTCACTGTCCCTTGGAAATGCATTCGCTGCTACGCAGACATTCGCGTTCTGCAACAGCTTTCGTGCGTAAAGGGGCAACACTGTGTCTTTCTCTCTGGCAGAGCCCGGCTGCCAAATTCGAAACGTCCAGCGATTGCGCCCACAGGAAAGCTGCCAGCACGGAAAGCTGTAGCTGGTTTTCACTGTCCCTTGGAACTGCATTCGCTGGTACGCAGACATTCGCGTTCTGCAACAGCTTTCGTTCGTAAAGGGGCAACACTGTGTCTTTCTCTCTCGCAGAGCCCGGCTGCCAAATTCGAAACGTCCAGCGATTGCGCCCACAGGAAAGCTGCCAGCACGGAAAGCTGTAGCTGGTTTTCACTGTCCCTTGGAACTGCATTCGCTGGTAGACAGACATTCGCGTTCTGCAACAGCTTTCGTGCGTAAAGGGGCAACACTGTGTCTTTCTCTCTGGCAGAGCCCGGCTGCCAAATTCGAAACGTCCAGCGATTGCGCCCACAGGAAAGCTGCCAGCACGGAAAGCTGTAGCTGGTTTTCACTGTCCCTTGGAACTGCATTCGCTGGTAGACAGACATTCGCGTTCTGCAACAGCTTTCGTTCGTAAAGGGGCAACACTCTGTATTTCTCTCTGGCAGAGCCCGGCTGCCAAATTCGAAACGTCCAGCGATTGCGCCCACAGGAAAGCTGCCAGCACGGAAAGCTGTAGCTGGTTTTCACTGTCCCTCGGAACTGCATTCGCTGGTAGGCAGACATTCGCGTTCTGCAACAGCTTTCGTTCGTAAAGGGGCAACACTGTGTATTTCTCTCTCGCAGAGCCCGGCTGCCAAATTCGAAACGTCCAGCGATTGCGCCCACAGGAAAGCTGCCAGCACGGAAAGCTGTAGCTGGTTTTCACTGTCCCTTGGAAATGCATTCGCTGCTACGCAGACATTCGCGTTCTGCAACAGCTTTCGTTCGTAAAGGGGCAACACTCTGTATTTCTCTCTGGCAGAGCCCGGCTGCCAAATTCGAAACGTCCAGCGATTGCGCCCACAGGAAAGCTGCCAGCACGGAAAGCTGTAGCTGGTTTTCACTGTCCCTCGGAACTGCATTCGCTGGTAGGCAGACATTCGCGTTCTGCAACAGCTTTCGTTCGTAAAGGGGCAACACTGTGTCTTTCTCTCTGGCAGAGCCCGGCTGCCAAATTCGAAACGTCCAGCGATTGCGCCCACAGGAAAGCTGCCAGCACGGAAAGCTGTAGCTGGTTTTCACTGTCCCTTGGAAATGCATTCGCTGCTACGCAGACATTCGCGTTCTGCAACAGCTTTCGTTCGTAAAGGGGCAACACTGTGTATTTCTCTCTGGCAGAGCCCGGCTGCCAAATTCGAAACGTCCAGCGATTGCGCCCACAGGAAAGCTGCCAGCACGGAAAGCTGTAGCTGGTTTTCACTGTCCCTTGGAACTGCATTCGCTGGTAGACAGACATTCGCGTTCTGCAACAGCTTTCGTGCGTAAAGGGGCAACACTGTGTCTTTCTCTCTCGCAGAGCCCGGCTGCCAAATTCGAAACGTCCAGCGATTGCGCCCACAGGAAAGCTGCCAGCACGGAAAGCTGTAGCTGGTTTTCACTGTCCCTTGGAACTGCATTCGCTGGTAGACAGACATTCGCGTTCTGCAACAGCTTTCGTTCGTAAAGGGGCAACACTGTGTCTTTCTCTCTCGCAGAGCCCGGCTGCCAAATTCGAAACGTCCAGCGATTGCGCCCACAGGAAAGCTGCCAGCACGGAAAGCTGTAGCTGGTTTTCACTGTCCCTCGGAACTGCATTCGCTGGTAGGCAGACATTCGCGTTCTGCAACAGCTTTCGTTCGTAAAGGGGCAACACTGTGTATTTCTCTCTGGCAGAGCCCGGCTGCCAAATTCGAAACGTCCAGCGATTGCGCCCACAGGAAAGCTGCCAGCACGGAAAGCTGTAGCTGGTTTTCACTGTCCCTTGGAACTGCATTCGCTGGTAGACAGACATTCGCGTTCTGCAACAGCTTTCGTGCGTAAAGGGGCAACACTGTGTCTTTCTCTCTGGCAGAGCCCGGCTGCCAAATTCGAAACGTCCAGCGATTGCGCCCACAGGAAAGCTGCCAGCACGGAAAGCTGTAGCTGGTTTTCACTGTCCCTTGGAACTGCATTCGCTGGTAGACAGACATTCGCGTTCTGCAACAGCTTTCGTTCGTAAAGGGGCAACACTGTGTATTTCTCTCTGGCAGAGCCCGGCTGCCAAATTCGAAACGTCCAGCGATTGCGCCCACAGGAAAGCTGCCAGCACGGAAAGCTGTAGCTCGTTTTCACTGTCCCTTGGAACTGCATTCGCTGGTAGGCAGACATTCGCGTTCTGCAACAGCTTTCGTTCGTAAAGGGGCAACACTGTGTCTTTCTCTCTGGCAGAGCCCGGCTGCCAAATTCGAAACGTCCAGCGATTGCGCCCACAGGAAAGCTGCCAGCACGGAAAGCTGTAGCTGGTTTTCACTGTCCCTTGGAACTGCATTCGCTGGTACGCAGACATTCGCGTTCTGCAACAGCTTTCGTTCGTAAAGGGGCAACACTGTGTATTTCTCTCTGGCAGAGCCCGGCTGCCAAATTCGAAACGTCCAGCGATTGCGCCCACAGGAAAGCTGCCAGCACGGAAAGCTGTAGCTGGTTTTCACTGTCCCTTGGAACTGCATTCGCTGGTAGGCAGACATTCGCGTTCTGCAACAGCTTTCGTTCGTAAAGGGGCAACACTGTGTCTTTCTCTCTGGCAGAGCCCGGCTGCCAAATTCGAAACGTCCAGCGATTGCGCCCACAGGAAAGCTGCCAGCACGGAAAGCTGTAGCTGGTTTTCACTGTCCCTTGGAACTGCATTCGCTGGTAGACAGACATTCGCGTTCTGCAACAGCTTTCGTGCGTAAAGGGGCAACACTGTGTCTTTCTCTCTGGCAGAGCCCGGCTGCCAAATTCGAAACGTCCAGCGATTGCGCCCACAGGAAAGCTGCCAGCACGGAAAGCTGTAGCTGGTTTTCACTGTCCCTTGGAAATGCATTCGCTGGTAGGCAGACATTCGCGTTCTGCAACAGCTTTCGTGCGTAAAGGGGCAACACTCTGTATTTCTCTCTGGCAGAGCCCGGCTGCCAAATTCGAAACGTCCAGCGATTGCGCCCACAGGAAAGCTGCCAGCACGGAAAGCTGTAGCTGGTTTTCACTGTCCCTTGGAACTGCATTCGCTGCTACACAGACATTCGCGTTCTGCAACAGCTTTCGTGCGTAAAGGGGCAACACTGTGTCTTTCTCTCTGGCAGAGCCCGGCTGCCAAATTCGAAACGTCCAGCGATTGCGCCCACAGGAAAGCTGCCAGCACGGAAAGCTGTAGCTGGTTTTCACTGTCCCTTGGAACTGCATTCGCTGGTAGACAGACATTCGCGTTCTGCAACAGCTTTCGTTCGTAAAGGGGCAACACTGTGTATTTCTCTCTGGCAGAGCCCGGCTGCCAAATTCGAAACGTCCAGCGATTGCGCCCACAGGAAAGCTGCCAGCACGGAAAGCTGTAGCTGGTTTTCACTGTCCCTTGGAACTGCATTCGCTGGTAGACAGACATTCGCGTTCTGCAACAGCTTTCGTTCGTAAAGGGGCAACACTGTGTCTTTCTCTGTGGCAGAGCCCGGCTGCCAAATTCGAAACGTCCAGCGATTGCGCCCACAGGAAAGCTGCCAGCACGGAAAGCTGTAGCTGGTTTTCACTGTCCCTTGGAACTGCATTAGCTGGTACGCAGACATTCGCGTTCTGCAACAGCTTTCGTTCGTAAAGGGGCAACACTGTGTCTTTCTCTCTGGCAGAGCCCGGCTGCCAAATTCGAAACGTCCAGCGATTGCGCCCACAGGAAAGCTGCCAGCACGGAAAGCTGTAGCTGGTTTTCACTGTCCCTTGGAACTGCATTCGCTGGTAGGCAGACATTCGCGTTCTGCAACAGCTTTCGTTCGTAAAGGGGCAACACTGTGTCTTTCTCTCTGGCAGAGCCCGGCTGCCAAATTCGAAACGTCCAGCGATTGCGCCCACAGGAAAGCTGCCAGCACAGAAAGCTGTAGCTGGTTTTCACTGTCCCTTGGAACTGCATTCGCTGGTAGGCAGACATTCGCGTTCTGCAACAGCTTTCGTTCGTAAAGGGGCAACACTGTGTATTTCTCTCTGGCAGAGCCCGGCTGCCAAATTCGAAACGTCCAGCGATTGCGCCCACAGGAAAGCTGCCAGCACGGAAAGCTGTAGCTCGTTTTCACTGTCCCTTGGAACTGCATTCGCTGGTAGGCAGACATTCGCGTTCTGCAACAGCTTTCGTTCGTAAAGGGGCAACACTGTGTATTTCTCTCTCGCAGAGCCCGGCTGCCAAATTCGAAACGTCCAGCGATTGCGCCCACAGGAAAGCTGCCAGCACGGAAAGCTGTAGCTGGTTTTCACTGTCCCTTGGAACTGCATTCGCTGGTAGACAGACATTCGCGTTCTGCAACAGCTTTCGTTCGTAAAGGGGCAACACCGTGTATTTCTCTCTCGCAGAGCCCGGCTGCCAAATTCGAAACGTCCAGCGATTGCGCCCACAGGAAAGCTGCCAGCACGGAAAGCTGTAGCTGGTTTTCACTGTCCCTTGGAACTGCATTCGCTGGTAGGCAGACATTCGCGTTCTGCAACAGCTTTCGTTCGTAAAGGGGCAACACTGTGTCTTTCTCTCTGGCAGAGCCCGGCTGCCAAATTCGAAACGTCCAGCGATTGCGCCCACAGGAAAGCTGCCAGCACGGAAAGCTGTAGCTGGTTTTCACTGTCCCTTGGAACTGCATTCGCTGGTAGGCAGACATTCGCGTTCTGCAACAGCTTTCGTTCGTAAAGGGGCAACACTGTGTCTTTCTCTCTGGCAGAGCCCGGCTGCCAAATTCGAAACGTCCAGCGATTGCGCCCACAGGAAAGCTGCCAGCACGGAAAGCTGTAGCTGGTTTTCACTGTCCCTTGGAAATGCATTCGCTGCTACGCAGACATTCGCGTTCTGCAACAGCTTTCGTTCGTAAAGGGGCAACACTGTGTCTTTCTCTCTGGCAGAGCCCGGCTGCCAAATTCGAAACGTCCAGCGATTGCGCCCACAGGAAAGCTGCCAGCACGGAAAGCTGTAGCTGGTTTTCACTGTCCCTTGGAAATGCATTCGCTGCTACGCAGACATTCGCGTTCTGCAACAGCTTTCGTTCGTAAAGGGGCAACACTGTGTCTTTCTCTCTGGCAGAGCCCGGCTGCCAAATTCGAAACGTCCAGCGATTGCGCCCACAGGAAAGCTGCCAGCACGGAAAGCTGTAGCTGGTTTTCACTGTCCCTTGGAAATGCATTCGCTGCTACGCAGACATTCGCGTTCTGCAACAGCTTTCGTTCGTAAAGGGGCAACACTGTGTCTTTCTCTCTGGCAGAGCCCGGCTGCCAAATTCGAAACGTCCAGCGATTGCGCCCACAGGAAAGCTGCCAGCACGGAAAGCTGTAGCTGGTTTTCACTGTCCCTTGGAAATGCATTCGCTGCTACGCAGACATTCGCGTTCTGCAACAGCTTTCGTTCGTAAAGGGGCAACACTGTGTCTTTCTCTCTGGCAGAGCCCGGCTGCCAAATTCGAAACGTCCAGCGATTGCGCCCACAGGAAAGCTGCCAGCACGGAAAGCTGTAGCTGGTTTTCACTGTCCCTTGGAACTGCATTCGCTGGTAGACAGACATTCGCGTTCTGCAACAGCTTTCGTTCGTAAAGGGGCAACACTGTGTCTTTCTCTCTGGCAGAGCCCGGCTGCCAAATTCGAAACGTCCAGCGATTGCGCCCACAGGAAAGCTGCCAGCACGGAAAGCTGTAGCTGGTTTTCACTGTCCCTTGGAAATGCATTCGCTGCTACGCAGACATTCGCGTTCTGCAACAGCTTTCGTTCGTAAAGGGGCAACACTGTGTCTTTCTCTCTGGCAGAGCCCGGCTGCCAAATTCGAAACGTCCAGCGATTGCGCCCACAGGAAAGCTGCCAGCACGGAAAGCTGTAGCTGGTTTTCACTGTCCCTTGGAAATGCATTCGCTGCTACGCAGACATTCGCGTTCTGCAACAGCTTTCGTTCGTAAAGGGGCAACACTGTGTCTTTCTCTCTGGCAGAGCCCGGCTGCCAAATTCGAAACGTCCAGCGATTGCGCCCACAGGAAAGCTGCCAGCACGGAAAGCTGTAGCTGGTTTTCACTGTCCCTTGGAAATGCATTCGCTGCTACGCAGACATTCGCGTTCTGCAACAGCTTTCGTTCGTAAAGGGGCAACACTGTGTATTTCTCTCTGGCAGAGCCCGGCTGCCAAATTCGAAACGTCCAGCGATTGCGCCCACAGGAAAGCTGCCAGCACGGAAAGCTGTAGCTGGTTTTCACTGTCCCTTGGAACTGCATTCGCTGGTAGACAGACATTCGCGTTCTGCAACAGCTTTCGTTCGTAAAGGGGCAACACTGTGTCTTTCTCTCTGGCAGAGCCCGGCTGCCAAATTCGAAACGTCCAGCGATTGCGCCCACAGGAAAGCTGCCAGCACGGAAAGCTGTAGCTGGTTTTCACTGTCCCTTGGAACTGCATTCGCTGCTACACAGACATTCGCGTTCTGCAACAGCTTTCGTTCGTAAAGGGGCAACACTGTGTCTTTCTCTCTGGCAGAGCCCGGCTGCCAAATTCGAAACGTCCAGCGATTGCGCCCACAGGAAAGCTGCCAGCACGGAAAGCTGTAGCTGGTTTTCACTGTCCCTTGGAACTGCATTCGCTGCTACACAGACATTCGCGTTCTGCAACAGCTTTCGTGCGTAAAGGGGCAACACTGTGTCTTTCTCTCTGGCAGAGCCCGGCTGCCAAATTCGAAACGTCCAGCGATTGCGCCCACAGGAAAGCTGCCAGCACGGAAAGCTGTAGCTGGTTTTCACTGTCCCTTGGAACTGCATTCGCTGGTAGGCAGACATTCGCGTTCTGCAACAGCTTTCGTTCGTAAAGGGGCAACACTCTGTATTTCTCTCTGGTGAGCCCAGCTGCCAAATTCGAAACGTCCAGCGATTGCGCCCACAGGAAAGCTGCCAGCACGGAAAGCTGTAGCTGGTTTTCACTGTCCCTTGGAACTGCATTCGCTGGTAGGCAGACATTCGCGTTCTGCAACAGCTTTCGTTCGTAAAGGGGCAGCACTGTGTCTTTCTCTCTGGCAGAGCCCGGCTGCCAAATTCGAAACGTCCAGCGATTGCGCCCACAGGAAAGCTGCCAGCACGGAAAGCTGTAGCTGGTTTTCACTGTCCCTTGGAACTGCATTCGCTGGTAGGCAGACATTCGCGTTCTGCAACAGCTTTCGTTCGTAAAGGGGCAACACTGTGTATTTCTCTCTCGCAGAGCCCGGCTGCCAAATTCGAAACGTCCAGCGATTGCGCCCACAGGAAAGCTGCCAGCACGGAAAGCTGTAGCTGGTTTTCACTGTCCCTTGGAACTGCATTCGCTGGTAGACAGACATTCGCGTTCTGCAACAGCTTTCGTTCGTAAAGGGGCAACACCGTGTATTTCTCTCTCGCAGAGCCCGGCTGCCAAATTCGAAACGTCCAGCGATTGCGCCCACAGGAAAGCTGCCAGCACGGAAAGCTGTAGCTGGTTTTCACTGTCCCTTGGAACTGCATTCGCTGGTAGGCAGACATTCGCGTTCTGCAACAGCTTTCGTTCGTAAAGGGGCAACACTGTGTCTTTCTCTCTGGCAGAGCCCGGCTGCCAAATTCGAAACGTCCAGCTATTGCGCCCACAGGAAAGCTGCCAGCACGGAAAGCTGTAGCTGGTTTTCACTGTCCCTTGGAACTGCATTCGCTGGTAGGCAGACATTCGCGTTCTGCAACAGCTTTCGTTCGTAAAGGGGCAACACTGTGTCTTTCTCTCTGGCAGAGCCCGGCTGCCAAATTCGAAACGTCCAGCGATTGCGCCCACAGGAAAGCTGCCAGCACGGAAAGCTGTAGCTGGTTTTCACTGTCCCTTGGAAATGCATTCGCTGCTACGCAGACATTCGCGTTCTGCAACAGCTTTCGTTCGTAAAGGGGCAACACTGTGTATTTCTCTCTGGCAGAGCCCGGCTGCCAAATTCGAAACGTCCAGCGATTGCGCCCACAGGAAAGCTGCCAGCACGGAAAGCTGTAGCTGGTTTTCACTGTCCCTTGGAAATGCATTCGCTGCTACGCAGACATTCGCGTTCTGCAACAGCTTTCGTTCGTAAAGGGGCAACACTGTGTCTTTCTCTCTGGCAGAGCCCGGCTGCCAAATTCGAAACGTCCAGCGATTGCGCCCACAGGAAAGCTGCCAGCACGGAAAGCTGTAGCTGGTTTTCACTGTCCCTTGGAAATGCATTCGCTGCTACGCAGACATTCGCGTTCTGCAACAGCTTTCGTTCGTAAAGGGGCAACACTGTGTCTTTCTCTCTGGCAGAGCCCGGCTGCCAAATTCGAAACGTCCAGCGATTGCGCCCACAGGAAAGCTGCCAGCACGGAAAGCTGTAGCTGGTTTTCACTGTCCCTTGGAAATGCATTCGCTGCTACGCAGACATTCGCGTTCTGCAACAGCTTTCGTTCGTAAAGGGGCAACACTGTGTCTTTCTCTCTGGCAGAGCCCGGCTGCCAAATTCGAAACGTCCAGCGATTGCGCCCACAGGAAAGCTGCCAGCACGGAAAGCTGTAGCTGGTTTTCACTGTCCCTTGGAAATGCATTCGCTGCTACGCAGACATTCGCGTTCTGCAACAGCTTTCGTTCGTAAAGGGGCAACACTGTGTATTTCTCTCTGGCAGAGCCCGGCTGCCAAATTCGAAACGTCCAGCGATTGCGCCCACAGGAAAGCTGCCAGCACGGAAAGCTGTAGCTGGTTTTCACTGTCCCTTGGAACTGCATTCGCTGGTAGACAGACATTCGCGTTCTGCAACAGCTTTCGTTCGTAAAGGGGCAACACTGTGTCTTTCTCTCTGGCAGAGCCCGGCTGCCAAATTCGAAACGTCCAGCGATTGCGCCCACAGGAAAGCTGCCAGCACGGAAAGCTGTAGCTGGTTTTCACTGTCCCTTGGAACTGCATTCGCTGCTACACAGACATTCGCGTTCTGCAACAGCTTTCGTTCGTAAAGGGGCAACACTGTGTCTTTCTCTCTGGCAGAGCCCGGCTGCCAAATTCGAAACGTCCAGCGATTGCGCCCACAGGAAAGCTGCCAGCACGGAAAGCTGTAGCTGGTTTTCACTGTCCCTTGGAACTGCATTCGCTGCTACACAGACATTCGCGTTCTGCAACAGCTTTCGTGCGTAAAGGGGCAACACTGTGTCTTTCTCTCTGGCAGAGCCCGGCTGCCAAATTCGAAACGTCCAGCGATTGCGCCCACAGGAAAGCTGCCAGCACGGAAAGCTGTAGCTGGTTTTCACTGTCCCTTGGAACTGCATTCGCTGGTAGGCAGACATTCGCGTTCTGCAACAGCTTTCGTGCGTAAAGGGGCAACACCGTGTATTTCTCTCTGGCAGAGCCCGGCTGCCAAATTCGAAACGTCCAGCGATTGCGCCCACAGGAAAGCTGCCAGCACGGAAAGCTGTAGCTGGTTTTCACTGTCCCTTGGAAATGCATTCGCTGCTACGCAGACATTCGCGTTCTGCAACAGCTTTCGTTCGTAAAGGGGCAACACTGTGTATTTCTCTCTGGCAGAGCCCGGCTGCCAAATTCGAAACGTCCAGCGATTGCGCCCACAGGAAAGCTGCCAGCACGGAAAGCTGTAGCTGGTTTTCACTGTCCCTTGGAACTGCATTCGCTGGTAGGCAGACATTCGCGTTCTGCAACAGCTTTCGTTCGTAAAGGGGCAACACTGTGTCTTTCTCTCTCGCAGAGCCCGGCTGCCAAATTCGAAACGTCCAGCGATTGCGCCCACAGGAAAGCTGCCAGCACGGAAAGCTGTAGCTGGTTTTCACTGTCCCTTGGAACTGCATTCGCTGGTAGACAGACATTCGCGTTCTGCAACAGCTTTCGTTCGTAAAGGGGCAACACTGTGTCTTTCTCTCTCGCAGAGCCCGGCTGCCAAATTCGAAACGTCCAGCGATTGCGCCCACAGGAAAGCTGCCAGCACGGAAAGCTGTAGCTGGTTTTCACTGTCCCTCGGAACTGCATTCGCTGGTAGGCAGACATTCGCGTTCTGCAACAGCTTTCGTTCGTAAAGGGGCAACACTGTGTATTTCTCTCTCGCAGAGCCCGGCTGCCAAATTCGAAACGTCCAGCGATTGCGCCCACAGGAAAGCTGCCAGCACGGAAAGCTGTAGCTGGTTTTCACTGTCCCTTGGAACTGCATTCGCTGGTAGACAGACATTCGCGTTCTGCAACAGCTTTCGTGCGTAAAGGGGCAACACTGTGTCTTTCTCTCTGGCAGAGCCCGGCTGCCAAATTCGAAACGTCCAGCGATTGCGCCCACAGGAAAGCTGCCAGCACGGAAAGCTGTAGCTGGTTTTCACTGTCCCTTGGAACTGCATTCGCTGGTAGACAGACATTCGCGTTCTGCAACAGCTTTCGTTCGTAAAGGGGCAACACTGTGTATTTCTCTCTGGCAGAGCCCGGCTGCCAAATTCGAAACGTCCAGCGATTGCGCCCACAGGAAAGCTGCCAGCACGGAAAGCTGTAGCTCGTTTTCACTGTCCCTTGGAACTGCATTCGCTGGTAGGCAGACATTCGCGTTCTGCAACAGCTTTCGTTCGTAAAGGGGCAACACTGTGTCTTTCTCTCTGGCAGAGCCTGGCTGCCAAATTCGAAACGTCCAGCGATTGCGCCCACAGGAAAGCTGCCAGCACGGAAAGCTGTAGCTGGTTTTCACTGTCCCTTGGAACTGCATTCGCTGGTACGCAGACATTCGCGTTCTGCAACAGCTTTCGTTCGTAAAGGGGCAACACTGTGTATTTCTCTCTGGCAGAGCCCGGCTGCCAAATTCGAAACGTCCAGCGATTGCGCCCACAGGAAAGCTGCCAGCACGGAAAGCTGTAGCTGGTTTTCACTGTCCCTTGGAACTGCATTCGCTGGTAGGCAGACATTCGCGTTCTGCAACAGCTTTCGTTCGTAAAGGGGCAACACTGTGTCTTTCTCTCTGGCAGAGCCCGGCTGCCAAATTCGAAACGTCCAGCGATTGCGCCCACAGGAAAGCTGCCAGCACGGAAAGCTGTAGCTGGTTTTCACTGTCCCTTGGAACTGCATTCGCTGGTAGACAGACATTCGCGTTCTGCAACAGCTTTCGTGCGTAAAGGGGCAACACTGTGTCTTTCTCTCTGGCAGAGCCCGGCTGCCAAATTCGAAACGTCCAGCGATTGCGCCCACAGGAAAGCTGCCAGCACGGAAAGCTGTAGCTGGTTTTCACTGTCCCTTGGAAATGCATTCGCTGGTAGGCAGACATTCGCGTTCTGCAACAGCTTTCGTGCGTAAAGGGGCAACACTCTGTATTTCTCTCTGGCAGAGCCCGGCTGCCAAATTCGAAACGTCCAGCGATTGCGCCCACAGGAAAGCTGCCAGCACGGAAAGCTGTAGCTGGTTTTCACTGTCCCTTGGAACTGCATTCGCTGCTACACAGACATTCGCGTTCTGCAACAGCTTTCGTGCGTAAAGGGGCAACACTGTGTCTTTCTCTCTGGCAGAGCCCGGCTGCCAAATTCGAAACGTCCAGCGATTGCGCCCACAGGAAAGCTGCCAGCACGGAAAGCTGTAGCTGGTTTTCACTGTCCCTTGGAACTGCATTCGCTGGTAGACAGACATTCGCGTTCTGCAACAGCTTTCGTTCGTAAAGGGGCAACACTGTGTATTTCTCTCTGGCAGAGCCCGGCTGCCAAATTCGAAACGTCCAGCGATTGCGCCCACAGGAAAGCTGCCAGCACGGAAAGCTGTAGCTGGTTTTCACTGTCCCTTGGAACTGCATTCGCTGGTAGACAGACATTCGCGTTCTGCAACAGCTTTCGTTCGTAAAGGGGCAACACTGTGTCTTTCTCTGTGGCAGAGCCCGGCTGCCAAATTCGAAACGTCCAGCGATTGCGCCCACAGGAAAGCTGCCAGCACGGAAAGCTGTAGCTGGTTTTCACTGTCCCTTGGAACTGCATTAGCTGGTACGCAGACATTCGCGTTCTGCAACAGCTTTCGTTCGTAAAGGGGCAACACTGTGTCTTTCTCTCTGGCAGAGCCCGGCTGCCAAATTCGAAACGTCCAGCGATTGCGCCCACAGGAAAGCTGCCAGCACGGAAAGCTGTAGCTGGTTTTCACTGTCCCTTGGAACTGCATTCGCTGGTAGGCAGACATTCGCGTTCTGCAACAGCTTTCGTTCGTAAAGGGGCAACACTGTGTCTTTCTCTCTGGCAGAGCCCGGCTGCCAAATTCGAAACGTCCAGCGATTGCGCCCACAGGAAAGCTGCCAGCACAGAAAGCTGTAGCTGGTTTTCACTGTCCCTTGGAACTGCATTCGCTGGTAGGCAGACATTCGCGTTCTGCAACAGCTTTCGTTCGTAAAGGGGCAACACTGTGTATTTCTCTCTGGCAGAGCCCGGCTGCCAAATTCGAAACGTCCAGCGATTGCGCCCACAGGAAAGCTGCCAGCACGGAAAGCTGTAGCTGGTTTTCACTGTCCCTTGGAACTGCATTCGCTGGTAGGCAGACATTCGCGTTCTGCAACAGCTTTCGTTCGTAAAGGGGCAACACTGTGTATTTCTCTCTCGCAGAGCCCGGCTGCCAAATTCGAAACGTCCAGCGATTGCGCCCACAGGAAAGCTGCCAGCACGGAAAGCTGTAGCTGGTTTTCACTGTCCCTTGGAACTGCATTCGCTGGTAGACAGACATTCGCGTTCTGCAACAGCTTTCGTTCGTAAAGGGGCAACACCGTGTATTTCTCTCTCGCAGAGCCCGGCTGCCAAATTCGAAACGTCCAGCGATTGCGCCCACAGGAAAGCTGCCAGCACGGAAAGCTGTAGCTGGTTTTCACTGTCCCTTGGAACTGCATTCGCTGGTAGGCAGACATTCGCGTTCTGCAACAGCTTTCGTTCGTAAAGGGGCAACACTGTGTATTTCTCTCTGGCAGAGCCCGGCTGCCAAATTCGAAACGTCCAGCGATTGCGCCCACAGGAAAGCTGCCAGCACGGAAAGCTGTAGCTGGTTTTCACTGTCCCTTGGAACTGCATTCGCTGGTAGGCAGACATTCGCGTTCTGCAACAGCTTTCGTTCGTAAAGGGGCAACACTGTGTATTTCTCTCTCGCAGAGCCCGGCTGCCAAATTCGAAACGTCCAGCGATTGCGCCCACAGGAAAGCTGCCAGCACGGAAAGCTGTAGCTGGTTTTCACTGTCCCTTGGAACTGCATTCGCTGGTAGACAGACATTCGCGTTCTGCAACAGCTTTCGTTCGTAAAGGGGCAACACCGTGTATTTCTCTCTCGCAGAGCCCGGCTGCCAAATTCGAAACGTCCAGCGATTGCGCCCACAGGAAAGCTGCCAGCACGGAAAGCTGTAGCTGGTTTTCACTGTCCCTTGGAACTGCATTCGCTGGTAGGCAGACATTCGCGTTCTGCAACAGCTTTCGTTCGTAAAGGGGCAACACTGTGTCTTTCTCTCTGGCAGAGCCCGGCTGCCAAATTCGAAACGTCCAGCGATTGCGCCCACAGGAAAGCTGCCAGCACGGAAAGCTGTAGCTGGTTTTCACTGTCCCTTGGAACTGCATTCGCTGGTAGGCAGACATTCGCGTTCTGCAACAGCTTTCGTTCGTAAAGGGGCAACACTGTGTCTTTCTCTCTGGCAGAGCCCGGCTGCCAAATTCGAAACGTCCAGCGATTGCGCCCACAGGAAAGCTGCCAGCACGGAAAGCTGTAGCTGGTTTTCACTGTCCCTTGGAAATGCATTCGCTGCTACGCAGACATTCGCGTTCTGCAACAGCTTTCGTTCGTAAAGGGGCAACACTGTGTCTTTCTCTCTGGCAGAGCCCGGCTGCCAAATTCGAAACGTCCAGCGATTGCGCCCACAGGAAAGCTGCCAGCACGGAAAGCTGTAGCTGGTTTTCACTGTCCCTTGGAAATGCATTCGCTGCTACGCAGACATTCGCGTTCTGCAACAGCTTTCGTTCGTAAAGGGGCAACACTGTGTCTTTCTCTCTGGCAGAGCCCGGCTGCCAAATTCGAAACGTCCAGCGATTGCGCCCACAGGAAAGCTGCCAGCACGGAAAGCTGTAGCTGGTTTTCACTGTCCCTTGGAAATGCATTCGCTGCTACGCAGACATTCGCGTTCTGCAACAGCTTTCGTTCGTAAAGGGGCAACACTGTGTATTTCTCTCTGGCAGAGCCCGGCTGCCAAATTCGAAACGTCCAGCGATTGCGCCCACAGGAAAGCTGCCAGCACGGAAAGCTGTAGCTGGTTTTCACTGTCCCTTGGAAATGCATTCGCTGCTACGCAGACATTCGCGTTCTGCAACAGCTTTCGTTCGTAAAGGGGCAACACTGTGTCTTTCTCTCTGGCAGAGCCCGGCTGCCAAATTCGAAACGTCCAGCGATTGCGCCCACAGGAAAGCTGCCAGCACGGAAAGCTGTAGCTGGTTTTCACTGTCCCTTGGAAATGCATTCGCTGCTACGCAGACATTCGCGTTCTGCAACAGCTTTCGTTCGTAAAGGGGCAACACTGTGTATTTCTCTCTGGCAGAGCCCGGCTGCCAAATTCGAAACGTCCAGCGATTGCGCCCACAGGAAAGCTGCCAGCACGGAAAGCTGTAGCTGGTTTTCACTGTCCCTTGGAACTGCATTCGCTGGTAGACAGACATTCGCGTTCTGCAACAGCTTTCGTTCGTAAAGGGGCAACACTGTGTCTTTCTCTCTGGCAGAGCCCGGCTGCCAAATTCGAAACGTCCAGCGATTGCGCCCACAGGAAAGCTGCCAGCACGGAAAGCTGTAGCTGGTTTTCACTGTCCCTTGGAACTGCATTCGCTGCTACACAGACATTCGCGTTCTGCAACAGCTTTCGTTCGTAAAGGGGCAACACTGTGTCTTTCTCTCTGGCAGAGCCCGGCTGCCAAATTCGAAACGTCCAGCGATTGCGCCCACAGGAAAGCTGCCAGCACGGAAAGCTGTAGCTGGTTTTCACTGTCCCTTGGAACTGCATTCGCTGCTACACAGACATTCGCGTTCTGCAACAGCTTTCGTGCGTAAAGGGGCAACACTGTGTCTTTCTCTCTGGCAGAGCCCGGCTGCCAAATTCGAAACGTCCAGCGATTGCGCCCACAGGAAAGCTGCCAGCACGGAAAGCTGTAGCTGGTTTTCACTGTCCCTTGGAACTGCATTCGCTGGTAGGCAGACATTCGCGTTCTGCAACAGCTTTCGTTCGTAAAGGGGCAACACTCTGTATTTCTCTCTGGTGAGCCCAGCTGCCAAATTCGAAACGTCCAGCGATTGCGCCCACAGGAAAGCTGCCAGCACGGAAAGCTGTAGCTGGTTTTCACTGTCCCTTGGAACTGCATTCGCTGGTAGGCAGACATTCGCGTTCTGCAACAGCTTTCGTTCGTAAAGGGGCAGCACTGTGTCTTTCTCTCTGGCAGAGCCCGGCTGCCAAATTCGAAACGTCCAGCGATTGCGCCCACAGGAAAGCTGCCAGCACGGAAAGCTGTAGCTGGTTTTCACTGTCCCTTGGAACTGCATTCGCTGGTAGGCAGACATTCGCGTTCTGCAACAGCTTTCGTTCGTAAAGGGGCAACACTGTGTCTTTCTCTCTGGCAGAGCCCGGCTGCCAAATTCGAAACGTCCAGCGATTGCGCCCACAGGAAAGCTGCCAGCACGGAAAGCTGTAGCTGGTTTTCACTGTCCCTTGGAACTGCATTCGCTGGTAGACAGACATTCGCGTTCTGCAACAGCTTTCGTTCGTAAAGGGGCAACACCGTGTATTTCTCTCTCGCAGAGCCCGGCTGCCAAATTCGAAACGTCCAGCGATTGCGCCCACAGGAAAGCTGCCAGCACGGAAAGCTGTAGCTGGTTTTCACTGTCCCTTGGAACTGCATTCGCTGGTAGGCAGACATTCGCGTTCTGCAACAGCTTTCGTTCGTAAAGGGGCAACACTGTGTCTTTCTCTCTGGCAGAGCCCGGCTGCCAAATTCGAAACGTCCAGCTATTGCGCCCACAGGAAAGCTGCCAGCACGGAAAGCTGTAGCTGGTTTTCACTGTCCCTTGGAACTGCATTCGCTGGTAGGCAGACATTCGCGTTCTGCAACAGCTTTCGTTCGTAAAGGGGCAACACTGTGTCTTTCTCTCTGGCAGAGCCCGGCTGCCAAATTCGAAACGTCCAGCGATTGCGCCCACAGGAAAGCTGCCAGCACGGAAAGCTGTAGCTGGTTTTCACTGTCCCTTGGAAATGCATTCGCTGCTACGCAGACATTCGCGTTCTGCAACAGCTTTCGTTCGTAAAGGGGCAACACTGTGTATTTCTCTCTGGCAGAGCCCGGCTGCCAAATTCGAAACGTCCAGCGATTGCGCCCACAGGAAAGCTGCCAGCACGGAAAGCTGTAGCTGGTTTTCACTGTCCCTTGGAAATGCATTCGCTGCTACGCAGACATTCGCGTTCTGCAACAGCTTTCGTTCGTAAAGGGGCAACACTGTGTCTTTCTCTCTGGCAGAGCCCGGCTGCCAAATTCGAAACGTCCAGCGATTGCGCCCACAGGAAAGCTGCCAGCACGGAAAGCTGTAGCTGGTTTTCACTGTCCCTTGGAAATGCATTCGCTGCTACGCAGACATTCGCGTTCTGCAACAGCTTTCGTTCGTAAAGGGGCAACACTGTGTCTTTCTCTCTGGCAGAGCCCGGCTGCCAAATTCGAAACGTCCAGCGATTGCGCCCACAGGAAAGCTGCCAGCACGGAAAGCTGTAGCTGGTTTTCACTGTCCCTTGGAAATGCATTCGCTGCTACGCAGACATTCGCGTTCTGCAACAGCTTTCGTTCGTAAAGGGGCAACACTGTGTCTTTCTCTCTGGCAGAGCCCGGCTGCCAAATTCGAAACGTCCAGCGATTGCGCCCACAGGAAAGCTGCCAGCACGGAAAGCTGTAGCTGGTTTTCACTGTCCCTTGGAAATGCATTCGCTGCTACGCAGACATTCGCGTTCTGCAACAGCTTTCGTTCGTAAAGGGGCAACACTGTGTATTTCTCTCTGGCAGAGCCCGGCTGCCAAATTCGAAACGTCCAGCGATTGCGCCCACAGGAAAGCTGCCAGCACGGAAAGCTGTAGCTGGTTTTCACTGTCCCTTGGAACTGCATTCGCTGGTAGACAGACATTCGCGTTCTGCAACAGCTTTCGTTCGTAAAGGGGCAACACTGTGTCTTTCTCTCTGGCAGAGCCCGGCTGCCAAATTCGAAACGTCCAGCGATTGCGCCCACAGGAAAGCTGCCAGCACGGAAAGCTGTAGCTGGTTTTCACTGTCCCTTGGAACTGCATTCGCTGCTACACAGACATTCGCGTTCTGCAACAGCTTTCGTTCGTAAAGGGGCAACACTGTGTCTTTCTCTCTGGCAGAGCCCGGCTGCCAAATTCGAAACGTCCAGCGATTGCGCCCACAGGAAAGCTGCCAGCACGGAAAGCTGTAGCTGGTTTTCACTGTCCCTTGGAACTGCATTCGCTGCTACACAGACATTCGCGTTCTGCAACAGCTTTCGTGCGTAAAGGGGCAACACTCTGTATTTCTCTCTGGCAGAGCCCGGCTGCCAAATTCGAAACGTCCAGCGATTGCGCCCACAGGAAAGCTGCCAGCACGGAAAGCTGTAGCTGGTTTTCACTGTCCCTTGGAACTGCATTCGCTGGTAGGCAGACATTCGCGTTCTGCAACAGCTTTCGTTCGTAAAGGGGCAACACTCTGTATTTCTCTCTGGTGAGCCCAGCTGCCAAATTCGAAACGTCCAGCGATTGCGCCCACAGGAAAGCTGCCAGCACGGAAAGCTGTAGCTGGTTTTCACTGTCCCTTGGAACTGCATTCGCTGGTAGGCAGACATTCGCGTTCTGCAACAGCTTTCGTTCGTAAAGGGGCAGCACTGTGTCTTTCTCTCTGGCAGAGCCCGGCTGCCAAATTCGAAACGTCCAGCGATTGCGCCCACAGGAAAGCTGCCAGCACGGAAAGCTGTAGCTGGTTTTCACTGTCCCTTGGAACTGCATTCGCTGGTAGGCAGACATTCGCGTTCTGCAACAGCTTTCGTTCGTAAAGGGGCAACACTGTGTATTTCTCTCTCGCAGAGCCCGGCTGCCAAATTCGAAACGTCCAGCGATTGCGCCCACAGGAAAGCTGCCAGCACGGAAAGCTGTAGCTGGTTTTCACTGTCCCTTGGAACTGCATTCGCTGGTAGACAGACATTCGCGTTCTGCAACAGCTTTCGTTCGTAAAGGGGCAACACCGTGTATTTCTCTCTCGCAGAGCCCGGCTGCCAAATTCGAAACGTCCAGCGATTGCGCCCACAGGAAAGCTGCCAGCACGGAAAGCTGTAGCTGGTTTTCACTGTCCCTTGGAACTGCATTCGCTGGTAGGCAGACATTCGCGTTCTGCAACAGCTTTCGTTCGTAAAGGGGCAACACTGTGTCTTTCTCTCTGGCAGAGCCCGGCTGCCAAATTCGAAACGTCCAGCTATTGCGCCCACAGGAAAGCTGCCAGCACGGAAAGCTGTAGCTGGTTTTCACTGTCCCTTGGAACTGCATTCGCTGGTAGGCAGACATTCGCGTTCTGCAACAGCTTTCGTTCGTAAAGGGGCAACACTGTGTCTTTCTCTCTGGCAGAGCCCGGCTGCCAAATTCGAAACGTCCAGCGATTGCGCCCACAGGAAAGCTGCCAGCACGGAAAGCTGTAGCTGGTTTTCACTGTCCCTTGGAAATGCATTCGCTGCTACGCAGACATTCGCGTTCTGCAACAGCTTTCGTTCGTAAAGGGGCAACACTGTGTATTTCTCTCTGGCAGAGCCCGGCTGCCAAATTCGAAACGTCCAGCGATTGCGCCCACAGGAAAGCTGCCAGCACGGAAAGCTGTAGCTGGTTTTCACTGTCCCTTGGAAATGCATTCGCTGCTACGCAGACATTCGCGTTCTGCAACAGCTTTCGTTCGTAAAGGGGCAACACTGTGTCTTTCTCTCTGGCAGAGCCCGGCTGCCAAATTCGAAACGTCCAGCGATTGCGCCCACAGGAAAGCTGCCAGCACGGAAAGCTGTAGCTGGTTGTCACTGTCCCTTGGAAATGCATTCGCTGCTACGCAGACATTCGCGTTCTGCAACAGCTTTCGTTCGTAAAGGGGCAACACTGTGTCTTTCTCTCTGGCAGAGCCCGGCTGCCAAATTCGAAACGTCCAGCGATTGCGCCCACAGGAAAGCTGCCAGCACGGAAAGCTGTAGCTGGTTTTCACTGTCCCTTGGAAATGCATTCGCTGCTACGCAGACATTCGCGTTCTGCAACAGCTTTCGTTCGTAAAGGGGCAACACTGTGTATTTCTCTCTGGCAGAGCCCGGCTGCCAAATTCGAAACGTCCAGCGATTGCGCCCACAGGAAAGCTGCCAGCACGGAAAGCTGTAGCTGGTTTTCACTGTCCCTTGGAACTGCATTCGCTGGTAGACAGACATTCGCGTTCTGCAACAGCTTTCGTTCGTAAAGGGGCAACACTGTGTCTTTCTCTCTGGCAGAGCCCGGCTGCCAAATTCGAAACGTCCAGCGATTGCGCCCACAGGAAAGCTGCCAGCACGGAAAGCTGTAGCTGGTTTTCACTGTCCCTTGGAACTGCATTCGCTGGTAGGCAGACATTCGCGTTCTGCAACAGCTTTCGTTCGTAAAGGGGCAACACTGTGTCTTTCTCTCTGGCAGAGCCCGGCTGCCAAATTCGAAACGTCCAGCGATTGCGCCCACAGGAAAGCTGCCAGCACGGAAAGCTGTAGCTGGTTTTCACTGTCCCTTGGAACTGCATTCGCTGCTACACAGACATTCGCGTTCTGCAACAGCTTTCGTGCGTAAAGGGGCAACACTGTGTCTTTCTCTCTGGCAGAGCCCGGCTGCCAAATTCGAAACGTCCAGCGATTGCGCCCACAGGAAAGCTGCCAGCACGGAAAGCTGTAGCTGGTTTTCACTGTCCCTTGGAACTGCATTCGCTGGTAGGCAGACATTCGCGTTCTGCAACAGCTTTCGTTCGTAAAGGGGCAACACTCTGTATTTCTCTCTGGTGAGCCCAGCTGCCAAATTCGAAACGTCCAGCGATTGCGCCCACAGGAAAGCTGCCAGCACGGAAAGCTGTAGCTGGTTTTCACTGTCCCTTGGAACTGCATTCGCTGGTAGGCAGACATTCGCGTTCTGCAACAGCTTTCGTTCGTAAAGGGGCAGCACTGTGTCTTTCTCTCTGGCAGAGCCCGGCTGCCAAATTCGAAACGTCCAGCGATTGCGCCCACAGGAAAGCTGCCAGCACGGAAAGCTGTAGCTGGTTTTCACTGTCCCTTGGAACTGCATTCGCTGGTAGACAGACATTCGCGTTCTGCAACAGCTTTCGTTCGTAAAGGGGCAACACTCTGTATTTCTCTCTGGCAGAGCCCGGCTGCCAAATTCGAAACGTCCAGCGATTGCGCCCACAGGAAAGCTGCCAGCACGGAAAGCTGTAGCTGGTTTTCACTGTCCCTCGGAACTGCATTCGCTGGTAGGCAGACATTCGCGTTCTGCAACAGCTTTCGTTCGTAAAGGGGCAACACTGTGTATTACTCTCTCGCAGAGCCCGGCTGCCAAATTCGAAACGTCCAGCGATTGCGCCCACAGGAAAGCTGCCAGCACGGAAAGCTGTAGCTGGTTTTCACTGTCCCTTGGAACTGCATTCGCTGGTAGACAGACATTCGCGTTCTGCAACAGCTTTCGTGCGTAAAGGGGCAACACGTGTCTTTCTCTCTCGCAGAGCCCGGCTGCCAAATTCGAAACGTCCAGCGATTGCGCCCACAGGAAAGCTGCCAGCACGGAAAGCTGTAGCTGGTTTTCACTGTCCCTTGGAACTGCATTCGCTGGTAGACAGACATTCGCGTTCTGCAACAGCTTTCGTTCGTAAAGGGGCAACACTGTGTCTTTCTCTCTGGCAGAGCCCGGCTGCCAAATTCGAAACGTCCAGCGATTGCACCCACAGGAAAGCTGCCAGCACGGAAAGCTGTAGCTGGTTTTCACTGTCCCTTGGAACTGCATTCGCTGGTAGATAGACATTCGCGTTCTGCAACAGCTTTCGTGCGTAAAGGGGCAACACTGTGTCTTTCTCTCTGGCAGAGCCCGGCTGCCAAATTCGAAACGTCCAGCGATTGCGCCCACAGGAAAGCTGCCAGCACGTAAAGCTGTAGCTGGTTTTCACTGTCCCTTGGAACTGCATTCGCTGGTAGGCAGACATTCGCGTTCTGCAACAGCTTTCGTTCGTAAAGGGGCAACACTGTGTATTTCTCTCTCGCAGAGCCCGGCTGCCAAATTCGAAACGTCCAGCGATTGCGCCCACAGGAAAGCTGCCAGCACGGAAAGCTGTAGCTGGTTTTCACTGTCCCTTGGAACTGCATTCGCTGGTAGGCAGACATTCGCGTTCTGCAACAGCTTTCGTTCGTAAAGGGGCAACACCGTATATTTCTCTCTCGCAGAGCCCGGCTGCCAAATTCGAAACGTCCAGCGATTGCGCCCACAGGAAAGCTGCCAGCACGGAAAGGTGTAGCTGGTTTTCACTGTCCCTTGGAAATGCATTCGCTGGTAGACAGACATTCGCGTTCTGCAACAGCTTTCGTGCGTAAAGGGGCAACACTGTGTCTTTCTCTCTGGCAGAGCCCGGCTGCCAAATTCGAAACGTCCAGCGATTGCGCCCACAGGAAAGCTGCCAGCACGGAAAGCTGTAGCTGGTTTTCACTGTCCCTTGGAACTGCATTCGCTGGTACGCAGACATTCGCGTTCTGCAACAGCTTTCGTTCGTAAAGGGGCAACACCGTTGATTTCTCTCTCGCAGAGCCCGGCTGCCAAATTCGAAACGTCCAGCGATTGCGCCCACAGGAAAGCTGCCAGCACGGAAAGCTGTAGCTGGTTTTCACTGTCCCTTGGAACTGCATTCGCTGGTAGACAGACATTCGCGTTCTGCAACAGCTTTCGTGCGTAAAGGGGCAACACTGTGTCTTTCTCTCTGGCAGAGCCCGGCTGCCAAATTCGAAACGTCCAGCGATTGCGCCCACAGGAAAGCTGCCAGCACGGAAAGCTGTAGCTGGTTTTCACTGTCCCTTGGAACTGCATTCGCTGGTAGACAGACATTCGCGTTCTGCAACAGCTTTCGTTCATAAAGGGGCAACACTCTGTATTTCTCTCTGGCAGAGCCCGGCTGCCAAATTCGAAACGTCCAGCGATTGCGCCCACAGGAAAGCTGCCAGCACGGAAAGCTGTAGCTGGTTTTCACTGTCCCTTGGAACTGCATTCGCTGGTAGACAGACATTCGCGTTCTGCAACAGCTTTCGTTCGTAAAGGGGCAACACTGTGTATTTCTCTCTCGCAGAGCCCGGCTGCCAAATTCGAAACGTCCAGCGATTGAGCCCACAGGAAAGCTGCCAGCACGGAAAGCTGTAGCTGGTTTTCACTGTCCCTTGGAACTGCATTCGCTGGTAGGCAGACATTCGCGTTCTGCAACAGCTTTCGTTCGTAAAGGGGCAACACTGTGTCTTTCTCTCTGGCAGAGCCCGGCTGCCAAATTCGAAACGTCCAGCGATTGCGCCCACAGGAAAGCTGCCAGCACGGAAAGCTGTAGCTGGTTTTCACTGTCCCTTGGAAATGCATTCGCTGCTACACAGACATTCGCGTTCTGCAACAGCTTTCGTTCGTAAAGGGGCAACACTGTGTCTTTCTCTCTGGCAGAGCCCGGCTGCCAAATTCGAAACGTCCAGCGATTGCGCCCACAGGAAAGCTGCCAGCACGGAAAGCTGTAGCTGGTTTTCACTGTCCCTTGGAAATGCATTCGCTGGTAGACAGACATTCGCGTTCTGCAACAGCTTTCGTTCGTAAAGGGGCAACACTGTGTCTTTCTCTCTGGCAGAGCCCGGCTGCCAAATTCGAAACGTCCAGCGATTGCGCCCACAGGAAAGCTGCCAGCACGGAAAGGTGTAGCTGGTTTTCACTGTCCCTTGGAACTGCATTCGCTGGTAGACAGACATTCGCGTTCTGCAACAGCTTTCGTGCGTAAAGGGGCAACACTGTGTCTTTCTCTCTGGCAGAGCCCGGCTGCCAAATTCGAAACGTCCAGCGATTGCGCCCACAGGAAAGCTGCCAGCACGGAAAGCTGTAGCTGGTTTTCACTGTCCCTTGGAAATGCATTCGCTGCTACGCAGACATTCGCGTTCTGCAACAGCTTTCGTTCGTAAAGGGGCAACACTGTGTCTTTCTCTCTGGCAGAGCCCGGCTGCCAAATTCGAAACGTCCAGCGATTGCGCCCACAGGAAAGCTGCCAGCACGGAAAGCTGTAGCTGGTTTTCACTGTCCCTTGGAAATGCATTCGCTGCTACGCAGACATTCGCGTTCTGCAACAGCTTTCGTTCGTAAAGGGGCAACACTGTGTATTTCTCTCTGGCAGAGCCCGGCTGCCAAATTCGAAACGTCCAGCGATTGCGCCCACAGGAAAGCTGCCAGCACGGAAAGCTGTAGCTGGTTTTCACTGTCCCTTGGAAATGCATTCGCTGCTACGCAGACATTCGCGTTCTGCAACAGCTTTCGTTCGTAAAGGGGCAACACTGTGTCTTTCTCTCTGGCAGAGCCCGGCTGCCAAATTCGAAACGTCCAGCGATTGCGCCCACAGGAAAGCTGCCAGCACGGAAAGCTGTAGCTGGTTTTCACTGTCCCTTGGAAATGCATTCGCTGCTACGCAGACATTCGCGTTCTGCAACAGCTTTCGTTCGTAAAGGGGCAACACTGTGTATTTCTCTCTGGCAGAGCCCGGCTGCCAAATTCGAAACGTCCAGCGATTGCGCCCACAGGAAAGCTGCCAGCACGGAAAGCTGTAGCTGGTTTTCACTGTCCCTTGGAACTGCATTCGCTGGTAGACAGACATTCGCGTTCTGCAACAGCTTTCGTTCGTAAAGGGGCAACACTGTGTCTTTCTCTCTGGCAGAGCCCGGCTGCCAAATTCGAAACGTCCAGCGATTGCGCCCACAGGAAAGCTGCCAGCACGGAAAGCTGTAGCTGGTTTTCACTGTCCCTTGGAACTGCATTCGCTGCTACACAGACATTCGCGTTCTGCAACAGCTTTCGTTCGTAAAGGGGCAACACTGTGTCTTTCTCTCTGGCAGAGCCCGGCTGCCAAATTCGAAACGTCCAGCGATTGCGCCCACAGGAAAGCTGCCAGCACGGAAAGCTGTAGCTGGTTTTCACTGTCCCTTGGAACTGCATTCGCTGCTACACAGACATTCGCGTTCTGCAACAGCTTTCGTGCGTAAAGGGGCAACACTGTGTCTTTCTCTCTGGCAGAGCCCGGCTGCCAAATTCGAAACGTCCAGCGATTGCGCCCACAGGAAAGCTGCCAGCACGGAAAGCTGTAGCTGGTTTTCACTGTCCCTTGGAACTGCATTCGCTGGTAGGCAGACATTCGCGTTCTGCAACAGCTTTCGTTCGTAAAGGGGCAACACTCTGTATTTCTCTCTGGTGAGCCCAGCTGCCAAATTCGAAACGTCCAGCGATTGCGCCCACAGGAAAGCTGCCAGCACGGAAAGCTGTAGCTGGTTTTCACTGTCCCTTGGAACTGCATTCGCTGGTAGGCAGACATTCGCGTTCTGCAACAGCTTTCGTTCGTAAAGGGGCAGCACTGTGTCTTTCTCTCTGGCAGAGCCCGGCTGCCAAATTCGAAACGTCCAGCGATTGCGCCCACAGGAAAGCTGCCAGCACGGAAAGCTGTAGCTGGTTTTCACTGTCCCTTGGAACTGCATTCGCTGGTAGGCAGACATTCGCGTTCTGCAACAGCTTTCGTTCGTAAAGGGGCAACACTGTGTATTTCTCTCTCGCAGAGCCCGGCTGCCAAATTCGAAACGTCCAGCGATTGCGCCCACAGGAAAGCTGCCAGCACGGAAAGCTGTAGCTGGTTTTCACTGTCCCTTGGAACTGCATTCGCTGGTAGACAGACATTCGCGTTCTGCAACAGCTTTCGTTCGTAAAGGGGCAACACCGTGTATTTCTCTCTCGCAGAGCCCGGCTGCCAAATTCGAAACGTCCAGCGATTGCGCCCACAGGAAAGCTGCCAGCACGGAAAGCTGTAGCTGGTTTTCACTGTCCCTTGGAACTGCATTCGCTGGTAGGCAGACATTCGCGTTCTGCAACAGCTTTCGTTCGTAAAGGGGCAACACTGTGTCTTTCTCTCTGGCAGAGCCCGGCTGCCAAATTCGAAACGTCCAGCTATTGCGCCCACAGGAAAGCTGCCAGCACGGAAAGCTGTAGCTGGTTTTCACTGTCCCTTGGAACTGCATTCGCTGGTAGGCAGACATTCGCGTTCTGCAACAGCTTTCGTTCGTAAAGGGGCAACACTGTGTCTTTCTCTCTGGCAGAGCCCGGCTGCCAAATTCGAAACGTCCAGCGATTGCGCCCACAGGAAAGCTGCCAGCACGGAAAGCTGTAGCTGGTTTTCACTGTCCCTTGGAAATGCATTCGCTGCTACGCAGACATTCGCGTTCTGCAACAGCTTTCGTTCGTAAAGGGGCAACACTGTGTATTTCTCTCTGGCAGAGCCCGGCTGCCAAATTCGAAACGTCCAGCGATTGCGCCCACAGGAAAGCTGCCAGCACGGAAAGCTGTAGCTGGTTTTCACTGTCCCTTGGAAATGCATTCGCTGCTACGCAGACATTCGCGTTCTGCAACAGCTTTCGTTCGTAAAGGGGCAACACTGTGTCTTTCTCTCTGGCAGAGCCCGGCTGCCAAATTCGAAACGTCCAGCGATTGCGCCCACAGGAAAGCTGCCAGCACGGAAAGCTGTAGCTGGTTTTCACTGTCCCTTGGAAATGCATTCGCTGCTACGCAGACATTCGCGTTCTGCAACAGCTTTCGTTCGTAAAGGGGCAACACTGTGTCTTTCTCTCTGGCAGAGCCCGGCTGCCAAATTCGAAACGTCCAGCGATTGCGCCCACAGGAAAGCTGCCAGCACGGAAAGCTGTAGCTGGTTTTCACTGTCCCTTGGAAATGCATTCGCTGCTACGCAGACATTCGCGTTCTGCAACAGCTTTCGTTCGTAAAGGGGCAACACTGTGTCTTTCTCTCTGGCAGAGCCCGGCTGCCAAATTCGAAACGTCCAGCGATTGCGCCCACAGGAAAGCTGCCAGCACGGAAAGCTGTAGCTGGTTTTCACTGTCCCTTGGAAATGCATTCGCTGCTACGCAGACATTCGCGTTCTGCAACAGCTTTCGTTCGTAAAGGGGCAACACTGTGTATTTCTCTCTGGCAGAGCCCGGCTGCCAAATTCGAAACGTCCAGCGATTGCGCCCACAGGAAAGCTGCCAGCACGGAAAGCTGTAGCTGGTTTTCACTGTCCCTTGGAACTGCATTCGCTGGTAGACAGACATTCGCGTTCTGCAACAGCTTTCGTTCGTAAAGGGGCAACACTGTGTCTTTCTCTCTGGCAGAGCCCGGCTGCCAAATTCGAAACGTCCAGCGATTGCGCCCACAGGAAAGCTGCCAGCACGGAAAGCTGTAGCTGGTTTTCACTGTCCCTTGGAACTGCATTCGCTGCTACACAGACATTCGCGTTCTGCAACAGCTTTCGTTCGTAAAGGGGCAACACTGTGTCTTTCTCTCTGGCAGAGCCCGGCTGCCAAATTCGAAACGTCCAGCGATTGCGCCCACAGGAAAGCTGCCAGCACGGAAAGCTGTAGCTGGTTTTCACTGTCCCTTGGAACTGCATTCGCTGCTACACAGACATTCGCGTTCTGCAACAGCTTTCGTGCGTAAAGGGGCAACACTGTGTCTTTCTCTCTGGCAGAGCCCGGCTGCCAAATTCGAAACGTCCAGCGATTGCGCCCACAGGAAAGCTGCCAGCACGGAAAGCTGTAGCTGGTTTTCACTGTCCCTTGGAACTGCATTCGCTGGTAGGCAGACATTCGCGTTCTGCAACAGCTTTCGTTCGTAAAGGGGCAACACTCTGTATTTCTCTCTGGTGAGCCCAGCTGCCAAATTCGAAACGTCCAGCGATTGCGCCCACAGGAAAGCTGCCAGCACGGAAAGCTGTAGCTGGTTTTCACTGTCCCTTGGAACTGCATTCGCTGGTAGGCAGACATTCGCGTTCTGCAACAGCTTTCGTTCGTAAAGGGGCAGCACTGTGTCTTTCTCTCTGGCAGAGCCCGGCTGCCAAATTCGAAACGTCCAGCGATTGCGCCCACAGGAAAGCTGCCAGCACGGAAAGCTGTAGCTGGTTTTCACTGTCCCTTGGAACTGCATTCGCTGGTAGGCAGACATTCGCGTTCTGCAACAGCTTTCGTTCGTAAAGGGGCAACACTGTGTATTTCTCTCTCGCAGAGCCCGGCTGCCAAATTCGAAACGTCCAGCGATTGCGCCCACAGGAAAGCTGCCAGCACGGAAAGCTGTAGCTGGTTTTCACTGTCCCTTGGAACTGCATTCGCTGGTAGACAGACATTCGCGTTCTGCAACAGCTTTCGTTCGTAAAGGGGCAACACCGTGTATTTCTCTCTCGCAGAGCCCGGCTGCCAAATTCGAAACGTCCAGCGATTGCGCCCACAGGAAAGCTGCCAGCACGGAAAGCTGTAGCTGGTTTTCACTGTCCCTTGGAACTGCATTCGCTGGTAGGCAGACATTCGCGTTCTGCAACAGCTTTCGTTCGTAAAGGGGCAACACTGTGTCTTTCTCTCTGGCAGAGCCCGGCTGCCAAATTCGAAACGTCCAGCTATTGCGCCCACAGGAAAGCTGCCAGCACGGAAAGCTGTAGCTGGTTTTCACTGTCCCTTGGAACTGCATTCGCTGGTAGGCAGACATTCGCGTTCTGCAACAGCTTTCGTTCGTAAAGGGGCAACACTGTGTCTTTCTCTCTGGCAGAGCCCGGCTGCCAAATTCGAAACGTCCAGCGATTGCGCCCACAGGAAAGCTGCCAGCACGGAAAGCTGTAGCTGGTTTTCACTGTCCCTTGGAAATGCATTCGCTGCTACGCAGACATTCGCGTTCTGCAACAGCTTTCGTTCGTAAAGGGGCAACACTGTGTATTTCTCTCTGGCAGAGCCCGGCTGCCAAATTCGAAACGTCCAGCGATTGCGCCCACAGGAAAGCTGCCAGCACGGAAAGCTGTAGCTGGTTTTCACTGTCCCTTGGAAATGCATTCGCTGCTACGCAGACATTCGCGTTCTGCAACAGCTTTCGTTCGTAAAGGGGCAACACTGTGTCTTTCTCTCTGGCAGAGCCCGGCTGCCAAATTCGAAACGTCCAGCGATTGCGCCCACAGGAAAGCTGCCAGCACGGAAAGCTGTAGCTGGTTGTCACTGTCCCTTGGAAATGCATTCGCTGCTACGCAGACATTCGCGTTCTGCAACAGCTTTCGTTCGTAAAGGGGCAACACTGTGTCTTTCTCTCTGGCAGAGCCCGGCTGCCAAATTCGAAACGTCCAGCGATTGCGCCCACAGGAAAGCTGCCAGCACGGAAAGCTGTAGCTGGTTTTCACTGTCCCTTGGAAATGCATTCGCTGCTACGCAGACATTCGCGTTCTGCAACAGCTTTCGTTCGTAAAGGGGCAACACTGTGTATTTCTCTCTGGCAGAGCCCGGCTGCCAAATTCGAAACGTCCAGCGATTGCGCCCACAGGAAAGCTGCCAGCACGGAAAGCTGTAGCTGGTTTTCACTGTCCCTTGGAACTGCATTCGCTGGTAGACAGACATTCGCGTTCTGCAACAGCTTTCGTTCGTAAAGGGGCAACACTGTGTCTTTCTCTCTGGCAGAGCCCGGCTGCCAAATTCGAAACGTCCAGCGATTGCGCCCACAGGAAAGCTGCCAGCACGGAAAGCTGTAGCTGGTTTTCACTGTCCCTTGGAACTGCATTCGCTGCTACACAGACATTCGCGTTCTGCAACAGCTTTCGTTCGTAAAGGGGCAACACTGTGTCTTTCTCTCTGGCAGAGCCCGGCTGCCAAATTCGAAACGTCCAGCGATTGCGCCCACAGGAAAGCTGCCAGCACGGAAAGCTGTAGCTGGTTTTCACTGTCCCTTGGAACTGCATTCGCTGCTACACAGACATTCGCGTTCTGCAACAGCTTTCGTGCGTAAAGGGGCAACACTGTGTCTTTCTCTCTGGCAGAGCCCGGCTGCCAAATTCGAAACGTCCAGCGATTGCGCCCACAGGAAAGCTGCCAGCACGGAAAGCTGTAGCTGGTTTTCACTGTCCCTTGGAACTGCATTCGCTGGTAGGCAGACATTCGCGTTCTGCAACAGCTTTCGTTCGTAAAGGGGCAACACTCTGTATTTCTCTCTGGTGAGCCCAGCTGCCAAATTCGAAACGTCCAGCGATTGCGCCCACAGGAAAGCTGCCAGCACGGAAAGCTGTAGCTGGTTTTCACTGTCCCTTGGAACTGCATTCGCTGGTAGGCAGACATTCGCGTTCTGCAACAGCTTTCGTTCGTAAAGGGGCAGCACTGTGTCTTTCTCTCTGGCAGAGCCCGGCTGCCAAATTCGAAACGTCCAGCGATTGCGCCCACAGGAAAGCTGCCAGCACGGAAAGCTGTAGCTGGTTTTCACTGTCCCTTGGAACTGCATTCGCTGGTAGACAGACATTCGCGTTCTGCAACAGCTTTCGTTCGTAAAGGGGCAACACTCTGTATTTCTCTCTGGCAGAGCCCGGCTGCCAAATTCGAAACGTCCAGCGATTGCGCCCACAGGAAAGCTGCCAGCACGGAAAGCTGTAGCTGGTTTTCACTGTCCCTCGGAACTGCATTCGCTGGTAGGCAGACATTCGCGTTCTGCAACAGCTTTCGTTCGTAAAGGGGCAACACTGTGTATTACTCTCTCGCAGAGCCCGGCTGCCAAATTCGAAACGTCCAGCGATTGCGCCCACAGGAAAGCTGCCAGCACGGAAAGCTGTAGCTGGTTTTCACTGTCCCTTGGAACTGCATTCGCTGGTAGACAGACATTCGCGTTCTGCAACAGCTTTCGTGCGTAAAGGGGCAACACGTGTCTTTCTCTCTCGCAGAGCCCGGCTGCCAAATTCGAAACGTCCAGCGATTGCGCCCACAGGAAAGCTGCCAGCACGGAAAGCTGTAGCTGGTTTTCACTGTCCCTTGGAACTGCATTCGCTGGTAGACAGACATTCGCGTTCTGCAACAGCTTTCGTTCGTAAAGGGGCAACACTGTGTCTTTCTCTCTGGCAGAGCCCGGCTGCCAAATTCGAAACGTCCAGCGATTGCACCCACAGGAAAGCTGCCAGCACGGAAAGCTGTAGCTGGTTTTCACTGTCCCTTGGAACTGCATTCGCTGGTAGATAGACATTCGCGTTCTGCAACAGCTTTCGTGCGTAAAGGGGCAACACTGTGTCTTTCTCTCTGGCAGAGCCCGGCTGCCAAATTCGAAACGTCCAGCGATTGCGCCCACAGGAAAGCTGCCAGCACGTAAAGCTGTAGCTGGTTTTCACTGTCCCTTGGAACTGCATTCGCTGGTAGGCAGACATTCGCGTTCTGCAACAGCTTTCGTTCGTAAAGGGGCAACACTGTGTATTTCTCTCTCGCAGAGCCCGGCTGCCAAATTCGAAACGTCCAGCGATTGCGCCCACAGGAAAGCTGCCAGCACGGAAAGCTGTAGCTGGTTTTCACTGTCCCTTGGAACTGCATTCGCTGGTAGGCAGACATTCGCGTTCTGCAACAGCTTTCGTTCGTAAAGGGGCAACACCGTATATTTCTCTCTCGCAGAGCCCGGCTGCCAAATTCGAAACGTCCAGCGATTGCGCCCACAGGAAAGCTGCCAGCACGGAAAGGTGTAGCTGGTTTTCACTGTCCCTTGGAAATGCATTCGCTGGTAGACAGACATTCGCGTTCTGCAACAGCTTTCGTGCGTAAAGGGGCAACACTGTGTCTTTCTCTCTGGCAGAGCCCGGCTGCCAAATTCGAAACGTCCAGCGATTGCGCCCACAGGAAAGCTGCCAGCACGGAAAGCTGTAGCTGGTTTTCACTGTCCCTTGGAACTGCATTCGCTGGTACGCAGACATTCGCGTTCTGCAACAGCTTTCGTTCGTAAAGGGGCAACACCGTTGATTTCTCTCTCGCAGAGCCCGGCTGCCAAATTCGAAACGTCCAGCGATTGCGCCCACAGGAAAGCTGCCAGCACGGAAAGCTGTAGCTGGTTTTCACTGTCCCTTGGAACTGCATTCGCTGGTAGACAGACATTCGCGTTCTGCAACAGCTTTCGTGCGTAAAGGGGCAACACTGTGTCTTTCTCTCTGGCAGAGCCCGGCTGCCAAATTCGAAACGTCCAGCGATTGCGCCCACAGGAAAGCTGCCAGCACGGAAAGCTGTAGCTGGTTTTCACTGTCCCTTGGAACTGCATTCGCTGGTAGACAGACATTCGCGTTCTGCAACAGCTTTCGTTCATAAAGGGGCAACACTCTGTATTTCTCTCTGGCAGAGCCCGGCTGCCAAATTCGAAACGTCCAGCGATTGCGCCCACAGGAAAGCTGCCAGCACGGAAAGCTGTAGCTGGTTTTCACTGTCCCTTGGAACTGCATTCGCTGGTAGACAGACATTCGCGTTCTGCAACAGCTTTCGTTCGTAAAGGGGCAACACTGTGTATTTCTCTCTCGCAGAGCCCGGCTGCCAAATTCGAAACGTCCAGCGATTGAGCCCACAGGAAAGCTGCCAGCACGGAAAGCTGTAGCTGGTTTTCACTGTCCCTTGGAACTGCATTCGCTGGTAGGCAGACATTCGCGTTCTGCAACAGCTTTCGTTCGTAAAGGGGCAACACTGTGTCTTTCTCTCTGGCAGAGCCCGGCTGCCAAATTCGAAACGTCCAGCGATTGCGCCCACAGGAAAGCTGCCAGCACGGAAAGCTGTAGCTGGTTTTCACTGTCCCTTGGAAATGCATTCGCTGCTACACAGACATTCGCGTTCTGCAACAGCTTTCGTTCGTAAAGGGGCAACACTGTGTCTTTCTCTCTGGCAGAGCCCGGCTGCCAAATTCGAAACGTCCAGCGATTGCGCCCACAGGAAAGCTGCCAGCACGGAAAGCTGTAGCTGGTTTTCACTGTCCCTTGGAAATGCATTCGCTGGTAGACAGACATTCGCGTTCTGCAACAGCTTTCGTTCGTAAAGGGGCAACACTGTGTCTTTCTCTCTGGCAGAGCCCGGCTGCCAAATTCGAAACGTCCAGCGATTGCGCCCACAGGAAAGCTGCCAGCACGGAAAGGTGTAGCTGGTTTTCACTGTCCCTTGGAACTGCATTCGCTGGTAGACAGACATTCGCGTTCTGCAACAGCTTTCGTGCGTAAAGGGGCAACACTGTGTCTTTCTCTCTGGCAGAGCCCGGCTGCCAAATTCGAAACGTCCAGCGATTGCGCCCACAGGAAAGCTGCCAGCACGGAAAGCTGTAGCTGGTTTTCACTGTCCCTTGGAACTGCATTCGCTGGTACGCAGACATTCGCGTTCTGCAACAGCTTTCGTTCGTAAAGGGGCAACACTGTGTATTTCTCTCTGGCAGAGCCCGGCTGCCAAATTCGAAACGTCCAGCGATTGCGCCCACAGGAAAGCTGCCAGCACGGAAAGCTGTAGCTGGTTTTCACTGTCCCTTGGAACTGCATTCGCTGGTAGGCAGACATTCGCGTTCTGCAACAGCTTTCGTTCGTAAAGGGGCAACACTGTGTATTTCTCTCTCGCAGAGCCCGGCTGCCAAATTCGAAACGTCCAGCGATTGCGCCCACAGGAAAGCTGCCAGCACGGAAAGCTGTAGCTGGTTTTCACTGTCCCTTGGAACTGCATTCGCTGGTAGGCAGACATTCGCGTTCTGCAACAGCTTTCGTTCGTAAAGGGGCAACACCGTGTATTTCTCTCTCGCAGAGCCCGGCTGCCAAATTCGAAACGTCCAGCGATTGCGCCCACAGGAAAGCTGCCAGCACGGAAAGCTGTAGCTGGTTTTCACTGTCCCTTGGAACTGCATTCGCTGGTAGACAGACATTCGCGTTCTGCAACAGCTTTCGTGCGTAAAGGGGCAACACTGTGTCTTTCTCTCTGGCAGAGCCCGGCTGCCAAATTCGAAACGTCCAGCGATTGCGCCCACAGGAAAGCTGCCAGCACGGAAAGCTGTAGCTGGTTTTCACTGTCCCTTGGAACTGCATTCGCTGGTACGCAGACATTCGCGTTCTGCAACAGCTTTCGTTCGTAAAGGGGCAACACCGTTGATTTCTCTCTCGCAGAGCCCGGCTGCCAAATTCGAAACGTCCAGCGATTGCGCCCACAGGAAAGCTGCCAGCACGGAAAGCTGTAGCTGGTTTTCACTGTCCCTTGGAACTGCATTCGCTGGTAGACAGACATTCGCGTTCTGCAACAGCTTTCGTGCGTAAAGGGGCAACACTGTGTCTTTTTCTCTGGCAGAGCCCGGCTGCCAAATTCGAAACGTCCAGCGATTGCGCCCACAGGAAAGCTGCCAGCACGGAAAGCTGTAGCTGGTTTTCACTGTCCCTTGGAACTGCATTCGCTGGTAGGCAGACATTCGCGTTCTGCAACAGCTTTCGTTCGTAAAGGGGCAACACTGTGTATTTCTCTCTCGCAGAGCCCGGCTGCCAAATTCGAAACGTCCAGCGATTGCGCCCACAGGAAAGCTGCCAGCACGGAAAGCTGTAGCTGGTTTTCACTGTCCCTTGGAACTGCATTCGCTGCTACACAGACATTCGCGTTCTGCAACAGCTTTCGTTCGTAAAGGGGCAACACTGTGTCTTTCTCTCTGGCAGAGCCCGGCTGCCAAATTCGAAACGTCCAGCGATTGCGCCCACAGGAAAGCTGCCAGCACGGAAAGCTGTAGCTGGTTTTCACTGTCCCTTGGAAATGCATTCGCTGGTAGACAGACATTCGCGTTCTGCAACAGCTTTCGTTCGTAAAGGGGCAACACTGTGTCTTTCTCTCTGGCAGAGCCCGGCTGCCAAATTCGAAACGTCCAGCGATTGCGCCCACAGGAAAGCTGCCAGCACGGAAAGGTGTAGCTGGTTTTCACTGTCCCTTGGAACTGCATTCGCTGGTAGACAGACATTCGCGTTCTGCAACAGCTTTCGTGCGTAAAGGGGCAACACTGTGTCTTTCTCTCTGGCAGAGCCCGGCTGCCAAATTCGAAACGTCCAGCGATTGCGCCCACAGGAAAGCTGCCAGCACGGAAAGCTGTAGCTGGTTTTCACTGTCCCTTGGAACTGCATTCGCTGGTACGCAGACATTCGCGTTCTGCAACAGCTTTCGTTCGTAAAGGGGCAACACCGTGTATTTCTCTCTGGCAGAGCCCGGCTGCCAAATTCGAAACGTCCAGCGATTGCGCCCACAGGAAAGCTGCCAGCACGGAAAGCTGTAGCTCGTTTTCACTGTCCCTTGGAACTGCATTCGCTGGTAGGCAGACATTCGCGTTCTGCAACAGCTTTCGTTCGTAAAGGGGCAACACTGTGTATTTCTCTCTGGCAGAGCCCGGCTGCCAAATTCGAAACGTCCAGCGATTGCGCCCACAGGAAAGCTGCCAGCACGGAAAGCTGTAGCTGGTTTTCACTGTCCCTTGGAACTGCATTCGCTGCTACACAGACATTCGCGTTCTGCAACAGCTTTCGTTCGTAAAAGGGCAATACCGTGTATTTCTCTCTCGCAGAGCTCGGCTGCCAAATTCGAAACGTCCAGCGATTGCGCCCACAGGAAAGCTGCCAGCACGGAAAGCTGTAGCTGGTTTTCACTGTCCCTTGGAACTGCATTCGCTGGTAGACAGACATTCGCGTTCTGCAACAGCTTTCGTTCGTAAAGGGGCAACACCGTGTATTTCTCTCTGGCAGAGCCCGGCTGCCAAATTCGAAATGTCCAGCGATTGCACCCACAGGAAAGCTGCCAGCACGGAAAGCTGTAGCTGGTTTTCACTGTCCCTTGGAACTGCATTCGCTGGTAGGCAGACATTCGCGTTCTGCAACAGCTTTCGTTCGTAAAGGGGCAACACTGTGTCTTTCTCTCTGGCAGAGCCCGGCTGCCAAATTCGAAACGTCCAGCGATTGCGCTCACAGGAAAGCTGCCAGCACGGAAAGCTGTAGCTGGTTTTCACTGTCCCTTGGAACTGCATTCGCTGCTACACAGACATTCGTGTTCTGCAACAGCTTTCGTTCGTAAAGGGGCAACACTGTGTCTTTCTCTCTGGCAGAGCCCGGCTGCCAAATTCGAAACGTCCAGCGATTGCGCCCACAGGAAAGCTGCCAGCACGGAAAGCTGTAGCTGGTTTTCACTGTCCCTTGGAACTGCATTCGCTGGTAGACAGACATTCGCGTTCTGCAACAGCTTTCGTTCGTAAAGGGGCAACACTGTGTCTTTCTCTCTGGCAGAGCCCGGCTGCCAAATTCGAAACGTCCAGCGATTGCGCCCACAGGAAAGCTGCCAGCACGGAAAGCTGTAGCTCGTTTTCACTGTCCCTTGGAACTGCATTCGCTGGTAGACAGACATTCGCGTTCTGCAACAGCTTTCGTGCGTAAAGGGGCAACACTGTGTCTTTCTCTCTCGCAGAGCCTGGCTGCCAAATTCGAAACGTCCAGCGATTGCGCCCACAGGAAAGCTGCCAGCACGGAAAGCTGTAGCTGGTTTTCACTGTCCCTTGGAACTGCATTCGCTGGTAGACAGACATTCGCGTTCTGCAACAGCTTTCGTTCGTAAAGGGGCAACACTGTGTCTTTCTCTCTGGCAGAGCCCGGCTGCCAAATTCGAAACGTCCAGCGATTGCGCCCACAGGAAAGCTGCCAGCACGGAAAGCTGTAGCTGGTTTTCACTGTCCCTTGGAACTGCATTCGCTGGTAGACAGACATTCGCGTTCTGCAACAGCTTTCGTTCGTAAAGGGGCAACACTGTGTCTTTCTCTCTGGCAGAGCCCGGCTGCCAAATTCGAAACGTCCAGCGATTGCGCCCACAGGAAAGCTGCCAGCACGGAAAGCTGTAGCTGGTTTTCACTGTCCCTTGGAACTGCATTCGCTGGTAGGCAGACATTCGCGTTCTGCAACAGCTTTCGTTCGTAAAGGGGCAGCACTGTGTCTTTCTCTCTGGCAGAGCCCGGCTGCCAAATTCGAAACGTCCAGCGATTGCGCCCACAGGAAAGCTGCCAGCACGGAAAGCTGTAGCTGGTTTTCACTGTCCCTTGGAACTGCATTCGCTGGTAGACAGACATTCGCGTTCTGCAACAGCTTTCGTGCGTAAAGGGGCAACACTGTGTCTTTCTCTCTGGCAGAGCCCGGCTGCCAAATTCGAAACGTCCAGCGATTGCGCCCACAGGAAAGCTGCCAGCACGGAAAGCTGTAGCTGGTTTTCACTGTCCCTTGGAACTGCATTCGCTGGTAGGCAGACATTCGCGTTCTGCAACAGCTTTCGTTCGTAAAGGGGCAACACTGTGTATTTCTCTCTCGCAGAGCCCGGCTGCCAAATTCGAAACGTCCAGCGATTGCGCCCACAGGAAAGCTGCCAGCACGGAAAGCTGTAGCTGGTTTTCACTGTCCCTTGGAACTGCATTCGCTGGTAGACAGACATTCGCGTTCTGCAACAGCTTTCGTGCGTAAAGGGGCAACACTGTGTCTTTCTCTCTGGCAGAGCCCGGCTGCCAAATTCGAAACGTCCAGCGATTGCGCCCACAGGAAAGCTGCCAGCACGGAAAGCTGTAGCTGGTTTTCACTGTCCCTTGGAAATGCATTCGCTGCTACACAGACATTCGCGTTCTGCAACAGCTTTCGTTCGTAAAGGGGCAACACTGTGTCTTTCTCTCTGGCAGAGCCCGGCTGCCAAATTCGAAACGTCCAGCGATTGCGCCCACAGGAAAGCTGCCAGCACGGAAAGCTGTAGCTCGTTTTCACTGTCCCTTGGAACTGCATTCGCTGGTAGACAGACATTCGCGTTCTGCAACAGCTTTCGTGCGTAAAGGGGCAACACTGTGTCTTTCTCTCTCGCAGAGCCCGGCTGTCAAATTCGAAACGTCCAGCGATTGCGCCCACAGGAAAGCTGCCAGAACGGAAAGCTGTAGCTGGTTTTCACTGTCCCTTGGAACTGCATTCGCTGGTAGACAGACATTCGCGTTCTGCAACAGCTTTCGTTCGTAAAGGGGCAACACTGTGTCTTTCTCTCTGGCAGAGCCCGGCTGCCAAATTCGAAACGTCCAGCGATTGCGCCCACAGGAAAGCTGCCAGCACGGAAAGCTGTAGCTGGTTTTCACTGTCCCTTGGAACTGCATTCGCTGGTACGCAGACATTCGCGTTCTGCAACAGCTTTCGTTCGTAAAGGGGCAACACTGTGTATTTCTCTCTGGCAGAGCCCGGCTGCCAAATTCGAAACGTCCAGCGATTGCGCCCACAGGAAAGCTGCCAGCACGGAAAGCTGTAGCTGGTTTTCACTGTCCCTTGGAACTGCATTCGCTGGTAGACAGACATTCGCGTTCTGCAACAGCTTTCGTTCGTAAAGGGGCAACACTGTGTCTTTCTCTCTGGCAGAGCCCGGCTGCCAAATTCGAAACGTCCAGCGATTGCGCCCACAGGAAAGCTGCCAGCACGGAAAGCTGTAGCTGGTTTTCACTGTCCCTTGGAACTGCATTCGCTGGTAGGCAGACATTCGCGTTCTGCAACAGCTTTCGTTCGTAAAGGGGCAACACTGTGTCTTTCTCTCTGGCAGAGCCCGGCTGCCAAATTCGAAACGTCCAGCGATTGCGCCCACAGGAAAGCTGCCAGCACGGAAAGCTGTAGCTGGTTTTCACTGTCCCTTGGAACTGCATTCGCTGGTACGCAGACATTCGCGTTCTGCAACAGCTTTCGTTCGTAAAGGGGCAACACCGTTGATTTCTCTCTCGCAGAGCCCGGCTGCCAAATTCGAAACGTCCAGCGATTGCGCCCACAGGAAAGCTGCCAGCACGGAAAGCTGTAGCTGGTTTTCACTGTCCCTTGGAACTGCATTCGCTGGTAGACAGACATTCGCGTTCTGCAACAGCTTTCGTGCGTAAAGGGGCAACACTGTGTCTTTCTCTCTGGCAGAGCCCGGCTGCCAAATTCGAAACGTCCAGCGATTGCGCCCACAGGAAAGCTGCCAGCACGGAAAGCTGTAGCTGGTTTTCACTGTCCCTTGGAACTGCATTCGCTGGTAGACAGACATTCGCGTTCTGCAACAGCTTTCGTGCGTAAAGGGGCAACACTGTGTCTTTCTCTCTGGCAGAGCCCGGCTGCCAAATTCGAAACGTCCAGCGATTGCGCCCACAGGAAAGCTGCCAGCACGGAAAGCTGTAGCTGGTTTTCACTGTCCCTTGGAACTGCATTCGCTGGTAGACAGACATTCGCGTTCTGCAACAGCTTTCGTTCATAAAGGGGCAACACTCTGTATTTCTCTCTGGCAGAGCCCGGCTGCCAAATTCGAAACGTCCAGCGATTGCGCCCACAGGAAAGCTGCCAGCACGGAAAGCTGTAGCTGGTTTTCACTGTCCCTTGGAACTGCATTCGCTGGTAGACAGACATTCGCGTTCTGCAACAGCTTTCGTTCGTAAAGGGGCAACACTGTGTATTTCTCTCTCGCAGAGCCCGGCTGCCAAATTCGAAACGTCCAGCGATTGAGCCCACAGGAAAGCTGCCAGCACGGAAAGCTGTAGCTGGTTTTCACTGTCCCTTGGAACTGCATTCGCTGGTAGGCAGACATTCGCGTTCTGCAACAGCTTTCGTTCGTAAAGGGGCAACACTGTGTCTTTCTCTCTGGCAGAGCCCGGCTGCCAAATTCGAAACGTCCAGCGATTGCGCCCACAGGAAAGCTGCCAGCACGGAAAGCTGTAGCTGGTTTTCACTGTCCCTTGGAAATGCATTCGCTGCTACACAGACATTCGCGTTCTGCAACAGCTTTCGTTCGTAAAGGGGCAACACTGTGTCTTTCTCTCTGGCAGAGCCCGGCTGCCAAATTCGAAACGTCCAGCGATTGCGCCCACAGGAAAGCTGCCAGCACGGAAAGCTGTAGCTGGTTTTCACTGTCCCTTGGAAATGCATTCGCTGGTAGACAGACATTCGCGTTCTGCAACAGCTTTCGTTCGTAAAGGGGCAACACTGTGTCTTTCTCTCTGGCAGAGCCCGGCTGCCAAATTCGAAACGTCCAGCGATTGCGCCCACAGGAAAGCTGCCAGCACGGAAAGGTGTAGCTGGTTTTCACTGTCCCTTGGAACTGCATTCGCTGGTAGACAGACATTCGCGTTCTGCAACAGCTTTCGTGCGTAAAGGGGCAACACTGTGTCTTTCTCTCTGGCAGAGCCCGGCTGCCAAATTCGAAACGTCCAGCGATTGCGCCCACAGGAAAGCTGCCAGCACGGAAAGCTGTAGCTGGTTTTCACTGTCCCTTGGAACTGCATTCGCTGGTACGCAGACATTCGCGTTCTGCAACAGCTTTCGTTCGTAAAGGGGCAACACTGTGTATTTCTCTCTGGCAGAGCCCGGCTGCCAAATTCGAAACGTCCAGCGATTGCGCCCACAGGAAAGCTGCCAGCACGGAAAGCTGTAGCTGGTTTTCACTGTCCCTTGGAACTGCATTCGCTGGTAGGCAGACATTCGCGTTCTGCAACAGCTTTCGTTCGTAAAGGGGCAACACTGTGTATTTCTCTCTCGCAGAGCCCGGCTGCCAAATTCGAAACGTCCAGCGATTGCGCCCACAGGAAAGCTGCCAGCACGGAAAGCTGTAGCTGGTTTTCACTGTCCCTTGGAACTGCATTCGCTGGTAGGCAGACATTCGCGTTCTGCAACAGCTTTCGTTCGTAAAGGGGCAACACCGTGTATTTCTCTCTCGCAGAGCCCGGCTGCCAAATTCGAAACGTCCAGCGATTGCGCCCACAGGAAAGCTGCCAGCACGGAAAGCTGTAGCTGGTTTTCACTGTCCCTTGGAACTGCATTCGCTGGTAGACAGACATTCGCGTTCTGCAACAGCTTTCGTGCGTAAAGGGGCAACACTGTGTCTTTCTCTCTGGCAGAGCCCGGCTGCCAAATTCGAAACGTCCAGCGATTGCGCCCACAGGAAAGCTGCCAGCACGGAAAGCTGTAGCTGGTTTTCACTGTCCCTTGGAACTGCATTCGCTGGTACGCAGACATTCGCGTTCTGCAACAGCTTTCGTTCGTAAAGGGGCAACACCGTTGATTTCTCTCTCGCAGAGCCCGGCTGCCAAATTCGAAACGTCCAGCGATTGCGCCCACAGGAAAGCTGCCAGCACGGAAAGCTGTAGCTGGTTTTCACTGTCCCTTGGAACTGCATTCGCTGGTAGACAGACATTCGCGTTCTGCAACAGCTTTCGTGCGTAAAGGGGCAACACTGTGTCTTTTTCTCTGGCAGAGCCCGGCTGCCAAATTCGAAACGTCCAGCGATTGCGCCCACAGGAAAGCTGCCAGCACGGAAAGCTGTAGCTGGTTTTCACTGTCCCTTGGAACTGCATTCGCTGGTAGGCAGACATTCGCGTTCTGCAACAGCTTTCGTTCGTAAAGGGGCAACACTGTGTATTTCTCTCTCGCAGAGCCCGGCTGCCAAATTCGAAACGTCCAGCGATTGCGCCCACAGGAAAGCTGCCAGCACGGAAAGCTGTAGCTGGTTTTCACTGTCCCTTGGAACTGCATTCGCTGCTACACAGACATTCGCGTTCTGCAACAGCTTTCGTTCGTAAAGGGGCAACACTGTGTCTTTCTCTCTGGCAGAGCCCGGCTGCCAAATTCGAAACGTCCAGCGATTGCGCCCACAGGAAAGCTGCCAGCACGGAAAGCTGTAGCTGGTTTTCACTGTCCCTTGGAAATGCATTCGCTGGTAGACAGACATTCGCGTTCTGCAACAGCTTTCGTTCGTAAAGGGGCAACACTGTGTCTTTCTCTCTGGCAGAGCCCGGCTGCCAAATTCGAAACGTCCAGCGATTGCGCCCACAGGAAAGCTGCCAGAACGGAAAGCTGTAGCTGGTTTTCACTGTCCCTTGGAAATGCATTCGCTGGTAGACAGACATTCGCGTTCTGCAACAGCTTTCGTGCGTAAAGGGGCAACACTGTGTCTTTCTCTCTGGCAGAGCCCGGCTGCCAAATTCGAAACGTCCAGCGATTGCGCCCACAGGAAAGCTGCCAGCACGGAAAGCTGTAGCTGGTTTTCACTGTCCCTTGGAACTGCATTCGCTGGTACGCAGACATTCGCGTTCTGCAACAGCTTTCGTTCGTAAAGGGGCAACACCGTGTATTTCTCTCTGGCAGAGCCCGGCTGCCAAATTCGAAACGTCCAGCGATTGCGCCCACAGGAAAGCTGCCAGCACGGAAAGCTGTAGCTCGTTTTCACTGTCCCTTGGAACTGCATTCGCTGGTAGGCAGACATTCGCGTTCTGCAACAGCTTTCGTTCGTAAAGGGGCAACACTGTGTATTTCTCTCTCGCAGAGCCCGGCTGCCAAATTCGAAACGTCCAGCGATTGCGCCCACAGGAAAGCTGCCAGCACGGAAAGCTGTAGCTGGTTTTCACTGTCCCTTGGAACTGCATTCGCTGCTACACAGACATTCGCGTTCTGCAACAGCTTTCGTTCGTAAAAGGGCAATACCGTGTATTTCTCTCTCGCAGAGCTCGGCTGCCAAATTCGAAACGTCCAGCGATTGCGCCCACAGGAAAGCTGCCAGCACGGAAAGCTGTAGCTGGTTTTCACTGTCCCTTGGAACTGCATTCGCTGGTAGACAGACATTCGCGTTCTGCAACAGCTTTCGTTCGTAAAGGGGCAACACCGTGTATTTCTCTCTGGCAGAGCCCGGCTGCCAAATTCGAAATGTCCAGCGATTGCACCCACAGGAAAGCTGCCAGCACGGAAAGCTGTAGCTGGTTTTCACTGTCCCTTGGAACTGCATTCGCTGGTAGGCAGACATTCGCGTTCTGCAACAGCTTTCGTTCGTAAAGGGGCAACACTGTGTATTTCTCTCTGGCAGAGCCCGGCTGCCAAATTCGAAACGTCCAGCGATTGCGCTCACAGGAAAGCTGCCAGCACGGAAAGCTGTAGCTGGTTTTCACTGTCCCTTGGAACTGCATTCGCTGCTACACAGACATTCGTGTTCTGCAACAGCTTTCGTTCGTAAAGGGGCAACACTGTGTCTTTCTCTCTGGCAGAGCCCGGCTGCCAAATTCGAAACGTCCAGCGATTGCGCCCACAGGAAAGCTGCCAGCACGGAAAGCTGTAGCTGGTTTTCACTGTCCCTTGGAACTGCATTCGCTGGTAGACAGACATTCGCGTTCTGCAACAGCTTTCGTGCGTAAAGGGGCAACACTGTGTCTTTCTCTCTGGCAGAGCCCGGCTGCCAAATTCGAAACGTCCAGCGATTGCGCCCACAGGAAAGCTGCCAGCACGGAAAGCTGTAGCTGGTTTTCACTGTCCCTTGGAACTGCATTCGCTGGTAGACAGACATTCGCGTTCTGCAACAGCTTTCGTTCGTAAAGGGGCAACACTGTGTCTTTCTCTCTGGCAGAGCCCGGCTGCCAAATTCGAAACGTCCAGCGATTGCGCCCACAGGAAAGCTGCCAGCACGGAAAGCTGTAGCTGGTTTTCACTGTCCCTTGGAACTGCATTCGCTGGTAGGCAGACATTCGCGTTCTGCAACAGCTTTCGTTCGTAAAGGGGCAACACTGTGTATTTCTCTCTGGCAGAGCCCGGCTGCCAAATTCGAAACGTCCAGCGATTGCGCCCACAGGAAAGCTGCCAGCACGGAAAGCTGTAGCTGGTTTTCACTGTCCCTTGGAACTGCATTCGCTGGTAGACAGACATTCGCGTTCTGCAACAGCTTTCGTGCGTAAAGGGGCAACACTGTGTCTTTCTCTCTGGCAGAGCCCGGCTGCCAAATTCGAAACGTCCAGCGATTGCGCCCACAGGAAAGCTGCCAGCACGGAAAGCTGTAGCTGGTTTTCACTGTCCCTTGGAACTGCATTCGCTGGTAGACAGACATTCGCGTTCTGCAACAGCTTTCGTGCGTAAAGGGGCAACACTGTGTCTTTCTCTCTCGCAGAGCCCGGCTGCCAAATTCGAAACGTCCAGCGATTGCGCCCACAGGAAAGCTGCCAGAACGGAAAGCTGTAGCTGGTTTTCACTGTCCCTTGGAACTGCATTCGCTGGTAGACAGACATTCGCGTTCTGCAACAGCTTTCGTTCGTAAAGGGGCAACACTGTGTCTTTCTCTCTGGCAGAGCCCGGCTGCCAAATTCGAAACGTCCAGCGATTGCGCCCACAGGAAAGCTGCCAGCACGGAAAGCTGTAGCTGGTTTTCACTGTCCCTTGGAACTGCATTCGCTGGTACGCAGACATTCGCGTTCTGCAACAGCTTTCGTTCGTAAAGGGGCAACACTGTGTATTTCTCTCTCGCAGAGCCCGGCTGCCAAATTCGAAACGTCCAGCGATTGCGCCCACAGGAAAGCTGCCAGCACGGAAAGCTGTAGCTGGTTTTCACTGTCCCTTGGAACTGCATTCGCTGGTAGACAGACATTCGCGTTCTGCAACAGCTTTCGTTCGTAAAGGGGCAACACTGTGTCTTTCTCTCTGGCAGAGCCCGGCTGCCAAATTCGAAACGTCCAGCGATTGCGCCCACAGGAAAGCTGCCAGCACGGAAAGCTGTAGCTGGTTTTCACTGTCCCTTGGAACTGCATTCGCTGGTAGGCAGACATTCGCGTTCTGCAACAGCTTTCGTTCGTAAAGGGGCAACACTGTGTCTTTCTCTCTGGCAGAGCCCGGCTGCCAAATTCGAAACGTCCAGCGATTGCGCCCACAGGAAAGCTGCCAGCACGGAAAGCTGTAGCTGGTTTTCACTGTCCCTTGGAACTGCATTCGCTGGTAGGCAGACATTCGCGTTCTGCAACAGCTTTCGTTCGTAAAGGGGCAACACTGTGTCTTTCTCTCTGGCAGAGCCCGGCTGCCAAATTCGAAACGTCCAGCGATTGCGCCCACAGGAAAGCTGCCAGCACGGAAAGCTGTAGCTGGTTTTCACTGTCCCTTGGAACTGCATTCGCTGGTAGACAGACATTCGCGTTCTGCAACAGCTTTCGTGCGTAAAGGGGCAACAGTGTGTCTTTCTCTCTGGCAGAGCCCGGCTGCCAAATTCGAAACGTCCAGCGATTGCGCCCACAGGAAAGCTGCCAGCACGGAAAGCTGTAGCTGGTTTTCACTGTCCCTTGGAACTGCATTCGCTGCTACACAGACATTCGCGTTCTGCAACAGCTTTCGTTCGTAAAGGGGCAACACTGTGTATTTCTCTCTCGCAGAGCCCGGCTGCCAAATTCGAAACGTCCAGCGATTGCGCCCACAGGAAAGCTGCCAGCACGGAAAGCTGTAGCTGGTTTTCACTGTCCCTTGGAACTGCATTCGCTGGTAGACAGACATTCGCGTTCTGCAACAGCTTTCGTTCGTAAAGGGGCAACACTGTGTATTTCTCTCTCGCAGAGCCCGGCTGCCAAATTCGAAACGTCCAGCGATTGCGCCCACAGGAAAGCTGCCAGCACGGAAAGCTGTAGCTGGTTTTCACTGTCCCTTGGAACTGCATTCGCTGCTACACAGACATTCGCGTTCTGCAACAGCTTTCGTTCGTAAAGGGGCAACACCGTGTATTTCTCTCTCGCAGAGCCCGGCTGCCAAATTCGAAACGTCCAGCGATTGCGCCCACAGGAAAGCTGCCAGCACGGAAAGCTGTAGCTGGTTTTCACTGTCCCTTGGAACTGCATTCGCTGGTAGGCAGACATTCGCGTTCTGCAACAGCTTTCGTTCGTAAAGGGGCAACACTGTGTCTTTCTCTCTCGCAGAGCCCGGCTGCCAAATTCGAAACGTCCAGCGATTGCGCCCACAGGAAAGCTGCCAGCACGGAAAGCTGTAGCTGGTTTTCACTGTCCCTTGGAACTGCATTCGCTGGTAGACAGACATTCGCGTTCTGCATCAGCTTTCGTGCGTAAAGGGGCAACACTGTGTCTTTCTCTCTGGCAGAGCCCGGCTGCCAAATTCGAAACGTCCAGCGATTGCGCCCACAGGAAAGCTGCCAGCACGGAAAGCTGTAGCTGGTTTTCACTGTCCCTTGGAACTGCATTCGCTGGTAGACAGACATTCGCGTTCTGCATCAGCTTTCGTGCGTAAAGGGGCAACACTGTGTCTTTCTCTCTGGCAGAGCCCGGCTGCCAAATTCGAAACGTCCAGCGATTGCGCCCACAGGAAAGCTGCCAGCACGGAAAGCTGTAGCTGGTTTTCACTGTCCCTTGGAACTGCATTCGCTGGTAGGCAGACATTCGCGTTCTGCAACAGCTTTCGTTCGTAAAGGGGCAACACTGTGTCTTTCTCTCTGGCAGAGCCCGGCTGCCAAATTCGAAACGTCCAGCGATTGCGCCCACAGGAAAGCTGCCAGCACGGAAAGCTGTAGCTGGTTTTCACTGTCCCTTGGAACTGCATTCGCTGGTAGGCAGACATTCGCGTTCTGCAACAGCTTTCGTTCGTAAAGGGGCAACACTGTGTCTTTCTCTCTGGCAGAGCCCGGCTGCCAAATTCGAAACGTCCAGCGATTGCGCCCACAGGAAAGCTGCCAGCACGGAAAGCTGTAGCTGGTTTTCACTGTCCCTTGGAAATGCATTCGCTGCTACGCAGACATTCGCGTTCTGCAACAGCTTTCGTTCGTAAAGGGGCAACACTGTGTCTTTCTCTCTGGCAGAGCCCGGCTGCCAAATTCGAAACGTCCAGCGATTGCGCCCACAGGAAAGCTGCCAGCACGGAAAGCTGTAGCTGGTTTTCACTGTCCCTTGGAACTGCATTCGCTGGTAGACAGACATTCGCGTTCTGCAACAGCTTTCGTTCGTAAAGGGGCAACACTGTGTCTTTCTCTCTGGCAGAGCCCGGCTGCCAAATTCGAAACGTCCAGCGATTGCGCCCACAGGAAAGCTGCCAGCACGGAAAGCTGTAGCTGGTTTTCACTGTCCCTTGGAACTGCATTCGCTGGTAGACAGACATTCGCGTTCTGCAACAGCTTTCGTTCGTAAAGGGGCAACACTGTGTCTTTCTCTCTGGCAGAGCCCGGCTGCCAAATTCGAAACGTCCAGCGATTGCGCCCACAGGAAAGCTGCCAGCACGGAAAGCTGTAGCTGGTTTTCACTGTCCCTTGGAACTGCATTCGCTGGTAGGCAGACATTCGCGTTCTGCAACAGCTTTCGTTCGTAAAGGGGCAACACCGTGTATTTCTCTCTCGCAGAGCCCGGCTGCCAAATTCGAAACGTCCAGCGATTGCGCCCACAGGAAAGCTGCCAGCACGGAAAGCTGTAGCTGGTTTTCACTGTCCCTTGGAAATGCATTCGCTGGTAGGCAGACATTCGCGTTCTGCAACAGCTTTCGTTCGTAAAGGGGCAACACTGTGTCTTTCTCTCTGGCAGAGCCCGGCTGCCAAATTCGAAACGTCCAGCGATTGCGCCCACAGGAAAGCTGCCAGCACGGAAAGCTGTAGCTGGTTTTCACTGTCCCTTGGAACTGCATTCGCTGGTAGACAGACATTCGCGTTCTGCAACAGCTTTCGTTCGTAAAGGGGCAACACTGTGTATTTCTCTCTCGCAGAGCCCGGCTGCCAAATTCGAAACGTCCAGCGATTGCGCCCACAGGAAAGCTGCCAGCACGGAAAGCTGTAGCTGGTTTTCACTGTCCCTTGGAAATGCATTCGCTGGTAGGCAGACATTCGCGTTCTGCAACAGCTTTCGTTCGTAAAGGGGCAACACTGTGTCTTTCTCTCTGGCAGAGCCCGGCTGCCAAATTCGAAACGTCCAGCGATTGCGCCCACAGGAAAGCTGCCAGCACGGAAAGCTGTAGCTGGTTTTCACTGTCCCTTGGAACTGCATTCGCTGGTAGACAGACATTCGCGTTCTGCAACAGCTTTCGTTCGTAAAGGGGCAACACCGTGTATTTCTCTCTCGCAGAGCCCGGCTGCCAAATTCGAAACGTCCAGCGATTGCGCCCACAGGAAAGCTGCCAGCACGGAAAGCTGTAGCTGGTTTTCACTGTCCCTTGGAACTGCATTCGCTGGTAGACAGACATTCGCGTTCTGCAACAGCTTTCGTTCGTAAAGGGGCAACACTGTGTATTTCTCTCTGGCAGAGCCCGGCTGCCAAATTCGAAACGTCCAGCGATTGCACCCACAGGAAAGCTGCCAGCACGGAAAGCTGTAGCTGGTTTTCACTGTCCCTTGGAACTGCATTCGCTGGTAGGCAGACATTCGCGTTCTGCAACAGCTTTCGTTCGTAAAGGGGCAACACTGTGTATTTCTCTCTGGCAGAGCCCGGCTGCCAAATTCGAAACGTCCAGCGATTGCGCCCACAGGAAAGCTGCCAGCACGGAAAGCTGTAGCTGGTTTTCACTGTCCCTTGGAACTGCATTCGCTGGTAGACAGACATTCGCGTTCTGCAACAGCTTTCGTGCGTAAAGGGGCAACACTGTGTCTTTCTCTCTGGCAGAGCCCGGCTGCCAAATTCGAAACGTCCAGCGATTGCGCCCACAGGAAAGCTGCCAGCACGGAAAGCTGTAGCTGGTTTTCACTGTCCCTTGGAACTGCATTCGCTGGTAGGCAGATATTCGCGTTCTGCAACAGCTTTCGTTCGTAAAGGGGCAACACTGTGTATTTCTCTCTGGCAGATCCCGGCTGCCAAATTCGAAACGTCCAGCGATTGCGCCCACAGGAAAGCTGCCAGCACGGAAAGCTGTAGCTCGTTTTCACTGTCCCTTGGAACTGCATTCGCTGGTAGACAGACATTCGCGTTCTGCAACAGCTTTCGTGCGTAAAGGGGCAACACTGTGTCTTTCTCTCTCGCAGAGCCCGGCTGTCAAATTCGAAACGTCCAGCGATTGCGCCCACAGGAAAGCTGCCAGCACGGAAAGCTGTAGCTGGTTTTCACTGTCCCTTGGAAATGCATTCGCTGGTAGGCAGACATTCGCGTTCTGCAACAGCTTTCGTTCGTAAAGGGGCAACACTGTGTCTTTCTCTCTGGCAGAGCCCGGCTGCCAAATTCGAAACGTCCAGCGATTGCGCCCACAGGAAAGCTGCCAGCACGGAAAGCTGTAGCTGGTTTTCACTGTCCCTTGGAACTGCATTCGCTGGTAGACAGACATTCGCGTTCTGCAACAGCTTTCGTGCGTAAAGGGGCAACAGTGTGTCTTTCTCTCTGGCAGAGCCCGGCTGCCAAATTCGAAACGTCCAGCGATTGCGCCCACAGGAAAGCTGCCAGCACGGAAAGCTGTAGCTGGTTTTCACTGTCCCTTGGAACTGCATTCGCTGCTACACAGACATTCGCGTTCTGCAACAGCTTTCGTTCGTAAAGGGGCAACACTGTGTCTTTCTCTCTGGCAGAGCCCGGCTGCCAAATTCGAAACGTCCAGCGATTGCGCCCACAGGAAAGCTGCCAGCACGGAAAGCTGTAGCTGGTTTTCACTGTCCCTTGGAACTGCATTCGCTGGTAGACAGACATTCGCGTTCTGCAACAGCTTTCGTTCGTAAAGGGGCAACACTGTGTATTTCTCTCTCGCAGAGCCCGGCTGCCAAATTCGAAACGTCCAGCGATTGCGCCCACAGGAAAGCTGCCAGCACGGAAAGCTGTAGCTGGTTTTCACTGTCCCTTGGAACTGCATTCGCTGGTAGACAGACATTCGCGTTCTGCAACAGCTTTCGTGCGTAAAGGGGCAACACTGTGTCTTTCTCTCTGGCAGAGCCCGGCTGCCAAATTCGAAACGTCCAGCGATTGCGCCCACAGGAAAGCTGCCAGCACGGAAAGCTGTAGCTGGTTTTCACTGTCCCTTGGAACTGCATTCGCTGGTAGACAGACATTCGCGTTCTGCAACAGCTTTCGTTCGTAAAGGGGCAACACTGTGTCTTTCTCTCTGGCAGAGCCCGGCTGCCAAATTCGAAACGTCCAGCGATTGCGCCCACAGGAAAGCTGCCAGCACGGAAAGCTGTAGCTGGTTTTCACTGTCCCTTGGAACTGCATTCGCTGGTAGACAGACATTCGCGTTCTGCAGCAGCTTTCGTTCGTAAAGGGGCAACACTGTGTCTTTCTCTCTGGCAGAGCCCGGCTGCCAAATTCGAAACGTCCAGCGATTGCGCCCACAGGAAAGCTGCCAGCACGGAAAGCTGTAGCTGGTTTTCACTGTCCCTTGGAACTGCATTCGCTGGTAGACAGACATTCGCGTTCTGCAACAGCTTTCGTTCGTAAAGGGGCAACACTGTGTCTTTCTCTCTGGCAGAGCCCGGCTGCCAAATTCGAAACGTCCAGCGATTGCGCCCACAGGAAAGCTGCCAGCACGGAAAGCTGTAGCTGGTTTTCACTGTCCCTTGGAACTGCATTCGCTGGTAGACAGACATTCGCGTTCTGCAACAGCTTTCGTTCGTAAAGGGGCAACACTGTGTCTTTCTCTCTGGCAGAGCCCGGCTGCCAAATTCGAAACGTCCAGCGATTGCGCCCACAGGAAAGCTGCCAGCACGGAAAGCTGTAGCTGGTTTTCACTGTCCCTTGGAACTGCATTCGCTGGTAGGCAGACATTCGCGTTCTGCAACAGCTTTCGTTCGTAAAGGGGCAACACTGTGTATTTCTCTCTCGCAGAGCCCGGCTGCCAAATTCGAAACGTCCAGCGATTGCGCCCACAGGAAAGCTGCCAGCACGGAAAGCTGTAGCTGGTTTTCACTGTCCCTTGGAACTGCATTCGCTGGTAGACAGACATTCGCGTTCTGCAACAGCTTTCGTGCGTAAAGGGGCAACACTGTGTCTTTCTCTCTGGCAGAGCCCGGCTGCCAAATTCGAAACGTCCAGCGATTGCGCCCACAGGAAAGCTGCCAGCACGGAAAGCTGTAGCTGGTTTTCACTGTCCCTTGGAACTGCATTCGCTGCTACACAGACATTCGCGTTCTGCAACAGCTTTCGTTCGTAAAGGGGCAACACTGTGTCTTTCTCTCTGGCAGAGCCCGGCTGCCAAATTCGAAACGTCCAGCGATTGCGCCCACAGGAAAGCTGCCAGCACGGAAAGCTGTAGCTGGTTTTCACTGTCCCTTGGAACTGCATTCGCTGGTAGACAGACATTCGCGTTCTGCAGCAGCTTTCGTTCGTAAAGCGGCAACACTGTGTCTTTCTCTCTGGCAGAGCCCGGCTGCCAAATTCGAAACGTCCAGCGATTGCGCCCACAGGAAAGCTGCCAGCACGGAAAGCTGTAGCTGGTTTTCACTGTCCCTTGGAACTGCATTCGCTGGTAGGCAGACATTCGCGTTCTGCAACAGCTTTCGTTCGTAAAGGGGCAACACTGTGTATTTCTCTCTGGCAGAGCCCGGCTGCCAAATTCGAAACGTCCAGCGATTGCGCCCACAGGAAAGCTGCCAGCACGGAAAGCTGTAGCTGGTTTTGACTGTCCCTTGGAACTGCATTCGCTGGTAGGCAGACATTCGCGTTCTGCAACAGCTTTCGTTCATAAAGGGGCAACACCGTGTATTTCTCTCTCGCAGAGCCCGGCTGCCAAATTCGAAACGTCCAGCGATTGCGCCCACAGGAAAGCTGCCAGCACGGAAAGCTGTAGCTGGTTTTCACTGTCCCTTGGAACTGCATTCGCTGGTAGACAGACATTCGCGTTCTGCAACAGCTTTCGTTCGTAAAGGGGCAACACTGTGTCTTTCTCTCTGGCAGAGCCCGGCTGCCAAATTCGAAACGTCCAGCGATTGCGCCCACAGGAAAGCTGCCAGCACGGAAAGCTGTAGCTGGTTTTCACTGTCCCTTGGAACTGCATTCGCTGCTACACAGACATTCGCGTTCTGCAACAGCTTTCGTTCGTAAAGGGGCAACACTGTGTATTTCTCTCTCGCAGAGCCCGGCTGCCAAATTCGAAACGTCCAGCGATTGCGCCCACAGGAAAGCTGCCAGCACGGAAAGCTGTAGCTGGTTTTCACTGTCCCTTGGAAATGCATTCGCTGCTACGCAGACATTCGCGTTCTGCAACAGCTTTCGTTCGTAAAGGGGCAACACTGTGTATTTCTCTCTGGCAGAGCCCGGCTGCCAAATTCGAAACGTCCAGCGATTGCGCCCACAGGAAAGCTGCCAGCACGGAAAGCTGTAGCTGGTTTTCACTGTCCCTTGGAACTGCATTCGCTGGTAGGCAGACATTCGCGTTCTGCAACAGCTTTCGTTCGTAAAGGGGCAACACTGTGTCTTTCTCTCTGGCAGAGCCCGGCTGCCAAATTCGAAACGTCCAGCGATTGCGCCCACAGGAAAGCTGCCAGCACGGAAAGCTGTAGCTGGTTTTCACTGTCCCTTGGAACTGCATTCGCTGGTAGACAGACATTCGCGTTCTGCAACAGCTTTCGTGCGTAAAGGGGCAACACTGTGTCTTTCTCTCTGGCAGAGCCCGGCTGCCAAATTCGAAACGTCCAGCGATTGCGCCCACAGGAAAGCTGCCAGCACGGAAAGCTGTAGCTGGTTTTCACTGTCCCTTGGAACTGCATTCGCTGGTAGACAGACATTCGCGTTCTGCAACAGCTTTCGTTCGTAAAGGGGCAACACTGTGTATTTCTCTCTCGCAGAGCCCGGCTGCCAAATTCGAAACGTCCAGCGATTGCGCCCACAGGAAAGCTGCCAGCACGGAAAGCTGTAGCTGGTTTTCACTGTCCCTCGGAACTGCATTCGCTGGTAGGCAGACATTCGCGTTCTGCAACAGCTTTCGTTCGTAAAGGGGCAACACTGTGTCTTTCTCTCTGGCAGAGCCCGGCTGCCAAATTCGAAACGTCCAGCGATTGCGCCCACAGGAAAGCTGCCAGCACGGAAAGCTGTAGCTGGTTTTCACTGTCCCTTGGAACTGCATTCGCTGGTAGACAGACATTCGCGTTCTGCAACAGCTTTCGTTCATAAAGGGGCAACACTGTGTATTTCTCTCTCGCAGAGCCCGGCTGCCAAATTCGAAACGTCCAGCGATTGCGCCCACAGGAAAGCTGCCAGCACGGAAAGCTGTAGCTGGTTTTCACTGTCCCTTGGAACTGCATTCGCTGGTAGGCAGACATTCGCGTTCTGCAACAGCTTTCGTTCGTAAAGGGGCAACACCGTGTATTTCTCTCTGGCAGAGCCCGGCTGCCAAATTCGAAACGTCCAGCGATTGCGCCCACAGGAAAGCTGCCAGCACGGAAAGCTGTAGCTGGTTTTCACTGTCCCTTGGAACTGCATTCGCTGCTACGCAGACATTCGCGTTCTGCAACAGCTTTCGTTCGTAAAGGGGCAACACTGTGTCTTTCTCTCTGGCAGAGCCCGGCTGCCAAATTCGAAACGTCCAGCGATTGCGCCCACAGGAAAGCTGCCAGCACGGAAAGCTGTAGCTGGTTTTCACTGTCCCTTGGAACTGCATTCGCTGGTAGGCAGACATTCGCGTTCTGCAACAGCTTTCGTTCGTAAAGGGGCAACACCGTGTATTTCTCTCTCGCAGAGCCCGGCTGCCAAATTCGAAACGTCCAGCGATTGCGCCCACAGGAAAGCTGCCAGCACGGAAAGCTGTAGCTGGTTTTCACTGTCCCTTGGAAATGCATTCGCTGCTACACAGACATTCGCGTTCTGCAACAGCTTTCGTTCGTAAAGGGGCAACACTGTGTCTTTCTCTCTCGCAGAGCCCGGCTGCCAAATTCGAAACGTCCAGCGATTGCGCCCACAGGAAAGCTGCCAGCACGGAAAGCTGTAGCTGGTTTTCACTGTCCCTTGGAACTGCATTCGCTGGTAGACAGACATTCGCGTTCTGCAACAGCTTTCGTGCGTAAAGGGGCAACACTGTGTCTTTCTCTCTGGCAGAGCCCGGCTGCCAAATTCGAAACGTCCAGCGATTGCGCCCACAGGAAAGCTGCCAGCACGGAAAGCTGTAGCTGGTTTTCACTGTCCCTTGGAACTGCATTCGCTGGTAGGCAGACATTCGCGTTCTGCAACAGCTTTCGTTCGTAAAGGGGCAACACCGTGTATTTCTCTCTGGCAGAGCCCGGCTGCCAAATTCGAAACGTCCAGCGATTGCGCCCACAGGAAAGCTGCCAGCACGGAAAGCTGTAGCTGGTTTTCACTGTCCCTTGGAACTGCATTCGCTGGTAGGCAGACATTCGCGTTCTGCAACAGCTTTCGTTCGTAAAGGGGCAACACTGTGTCTTTCTCTCTGGCAGAGCCCGGCTGCCAAATTCGAAACGTCCAGCGATTGCGCCCACAGGAAAGCTGCCAGCACGGAAAGCTGTAGCTGGTTTTCACTGTCCCTTGGAACTGCATTCGCTGGTAGGCAGACATTCGCGTTCTGCAACAGCTTTCGTTCGTAAAGGGGCAACACTGTGTATTTCTCTCTGGCAGAGCCCGGCTGCCAAATTCGAAACGTCCAGCGATTGCGCCCACAGGAAAGCTGCCAGCACGGAAAGCTGTAGCTGGTTTTCACTGTCCCTTGGAACTGCATTCGCTGGTAGACAGACATTCGCGTTCTGCAACAGCTTTCGTTCGTAAAGGGGCAACACTGTGTCTTTCTCTCTGGCAGAGCCCGGCTGCCAAATTCGAAACGTCCAGCGATTGCGCCCACAGGAAAGCTGCCAGCACGGAAAGCTGTAGCTGGTTTTCACTGTCCCTTGGAACTGCATTCGCTGGTAGGCAGACATTCGCGTTCTGCAACAGCTTTCGTTCGTAAAGGGGCAACACTGTGTCTTTCTCTCTGGCAGAGCCCGGCTGCCAAATTCGAAACGTCCAGCGATTGCGCCCACAGGAAAGCTGCCAGCACGGAAAGCTGTAGCTGGTTTTCACTGTCCCTTGGAACTGCATTCGCTGGTAGGCAGACATTCGCGTTCTGCAACAGCTTTCGTTCGTAAAGGGGCAACACTGTGTCTTTCTCTCTGGCAGAGCCCGGCTGCCAAATTCGAAACGTCCAGCGATTGCGCCCACAGGAAAGCTGCCAGCACGGAAAGCTGTAGCTGGTTTTCACTGTCCCTTGGAACTGCATTCGCTGGTAGACAGACATTCGCGTTCTGCAACAGCTTTCGTTCGTAAAGGGGCAACACTGTGTCTTTCTCTCTGGCAGAGCCCGGCTGCCAAATTCGAAACGTCCAGCGATTGCGCCCACAGGAAAGCTGCCAGCACGGAAAGCTGTAGCTGGTTTTCACTGTCCCTTGGAACTGCATTCGCTGGTAGACAGACATTCGCGTTCTGCAACAGCTTTCGTTCGTAAAGGGGCAACACTGTGTCTTTCTCTCTGGCAGAGCCCGGCTGCCAAATTCGAAACGTCCAGCGATTGCGCCCACAGGAAAGCTGCCAGCACAGAAAGCTGTAGCTGGTTTTCACTGTCCCTTGGAACTGCATTCGCTGGTAGACAGACATTCGCGTTCTGCAACAGCTTTCGTGCGTAAAGGGGCAACACTGTGTCTTTCTCTCTGGCAGAGCCCGGCTGCCAAATTCGAAACGTCCAGCGATTGCGCCCACAGGAAAGCTGCCAGCACGGAAAGCTGTAGCTGCTTTTCACTGTCCCTTGGAACTGCATTCGCTGGTAGACAGACATTCGCGTTCTGCAACAGCTTTCGTGCGTAAAGGGGCAACACTGTGTCTTTCTCTCTGGCAGAGCCCGGCTGCCAAATTCGAAACGTCCAGCGATTGCGCCCACAGGAAAGCTGCCAGCACGGAAAGCTGTAGCTGGTTTTCACTGTCCCTTGGAACTGCATTCGCTGGTAGACAGACATTCGCGTTCTGCAACAGCTTTCGTTCGTAAAGGGGCAACACTGTGTCTTTCTCTCTGGCAGAGCCCGGCTGCCAAATTCGAAACGTCCAGCGATTGCGCCCACAGGAAAGCTGCCAGCACGGAAAGCTGTAGCTGGTTTTCACTGTCCCTTGGAACTGCATTCGCTGCTACACAGACATTCGCGTTCTGCAACAGCTTTCGTTCGTAAAGGGGCAACACCGTGTATTTCTCTCTGGCAGAGCCCGGCTGCCAAATTCGAAACGTCCAGCGATTGCGCCCACAGGAAAGCTGCCAGCACGGAAAGCTGTAGCTCGTTTTCACTGTCCCTTGGAACTGCATTCGCTGGTAGACAGACATTCGTGTTCTGCAACAGCTTTCGTGCGTAAAGGGGCAACACTGTGTCTTTCTCTCTGGCAGAGCCCGGCTGCCAAATTCGAAACGTCCAGCGATTGCGCCCACAGGAAAGCTGCCAGCACGGAAAGCTGTAGCTGGTTTTCACTGTCCCTTGGAACTGCATTCGCTGGTAGGCAGACATTCGCGTTCTGCAACAGCTTTCGTTCGTAAAGGGGCAACACTGTGTATTTCTCTCTGGCAGAGCCCGGCTGCCAAATTCGAAACGTCCAGCGATTGCGCCCACAGGAAAGCTGCCAGCACGGAAAGCTGTAGCTGGTTTTCACTGTCCCTCGGAACTGCATTCGCTGGTAGACAGACATTCGCGTTCTGCAACAGCTTTCGTTCGTAAAGGGGCAACACTGTGTCTTTCTCTCTCGCAGAGCCCGGCTGCCAAATTCGAAACGTCCAGCGATTGCGCCCACAGGAAAGCTGCCAGCACGGAAAGCTGTAGCTGGTTTTCACTGTCCCTTGGAACTGCATTCGCTGGTAGACAGACATTCGCGTTCTGCAACAGCTTTCGTGCGTAAAGGGGCAACACTGTGTCTTTCTCTCTGGCAGAGCCCGGCTGCTAAATTCGAAACGTCCAGCGATTGCGCCCACAGGAAAGCTGCCAGCACGGAAAGCTGTAGCTGGTTTTCACTGTCCCTTGGAACTGCATTCGCTGGTAGACAGACATTCGCGTTCTGCAACAGCTTTCGTGCGTAAAGGGGCAACACTGTGTCTTTCTCTCTGGCAGAGCCCGGCTGCCAAATTCGAAACGTCCAGCGATTGCGCCCACAGGAAAGCTGCCAGCACGGAAAGCTGTAGCTGGTTTTCACTGTCCCTTGGAACTGCATTCGCTGGTAGACAGACATTCGCGTTCTGCAACAGCTTTCGTTCGTAAAGGGGCAACACTGTGTCTTTCTCTCTCGCAGAGCCCGGCTGCCAAATTCGAAACGTCCAGCGATTGCGCCCACAGGAAAGCTGCCAGCACGGAAAGCTGTAGCTGGTTTTCACTGTCCCTTGGAACTGCATTCGCTGGTAGACAGACATTCGCGTTCTGCAACAGCTTTCGTTCGTAAAGGGGCAACACTGTGTCTTTCTCTCTGGCAGAGCCCGGCTGCCAAATTCGAAACGTCCAGCGATTGCGCCCACAGGAAAGCTGCCAGCACGGAAAGCTGTAGCTGGTTTTCACTGTCCCTTGGAACTGCATTCGCTGGTAGACAGACATTCGCGTTCTGCAACAGCTTTCGTGCGTAAAGGGGCAACACGTGTCTTTCTCTCTGGCAGAGCCCGGCTGCCAAATTCGAAACGTCCAGCGATTGCGCCCACAGGAAAGCTGCCAGCACGGAAAGCTGTAGCTGGTTTTCACTGTCCCTTGGAACTGCATTCGCTGGTAGGCAGACATTCGCGTTCTGCAACAGCTTTCGTTCGTAAAGGGGCAACACCGTGTATTTCTCTCTGGCAGAGCCCGGCTGCCAAATTCGAAACGTCCAGCGATTGCGCCCACAGGAAAGCTGCCAGCACGGAAAGCTGTAGCTGGTTTTCACTGTCCCTTGGAACTGCATTCGCTGGTAGGCAGACATTCGCGTTCTGCAACAGCTTTCGTTCGTAAAGGGGCAACACTGTGTCTTTCTCTCTGGCAGAGCCCGGCTGCCAAATTCGAAACGTCCAGCGATTGCGCCCACAGGAAAGCTGCCAGCACGGAAAGCTGTAGCTGGTTTTCACTGTCCCTTGGAACTGCATTCGCTGGTAGGCAGACATTCGCGTTCTGCAACAGCTTTCGTTCGTAAAGGGGCAACACTGTGTATTTCTCTCTGGCAGAGCCCGGCTGCCAAATTCGAAACGTCCAGCGATTGCGCCCACAGGAAAGCTGCCAGCACGGAAAGCTGTAGCTGGTTTTCACTGTCCCTTGGAACTGCATTCGCTGGTAGACAGACATTCGCGTTCTGCAACAGCTTTCGTTCGTAAAGGGGCAACACTGTGTCTTTCTCTCTGGCAGAGCCCGGCTGCCAAATTCGAAACGTCCAGCGATTGCGCCCACAGGAAAGCTGCCAGCACGGAAAGCTGTAGCTGGTTTTCACTGTCCCTTGGAACTGCATTCGCTGGTAGACAGACATTCGCGTTCTGCAACAGCTTTCGTTCGTAAAGGGGCAACACTGTGTCTTTCTCTCTGGCAGAGCCCGGCTGCCAAATTCGAAACGTCCAGCGATTGCGCCCACAGGAAAGCTGCCAGCACGGAAAGCTGTAGCTGGTTTTCACTGTCCCTTGGAACTGCATTCGCTGGTAGGCAGACATTCGCGTTCTGCAACTGCTTTCGTTCGTAAAGGGGCAACACTGTGTCTTTCTCTCTGGCAGAGCCCGGCTGCCAAATTCGAAACGTCCAGCGATTGCGCCCACAGGAAAGCTGCCAGCACGGAAAGCTGTAGCTGGTTTTCACTGTCCCTTGGAACTGCATTCGCTGGTAGACAGACATTCGCGTTCTGCAACAGCTTTCGTTCGTAAAGGGGCAACACCGTGTATTTCTCTCTCGCAGAGCCCGGCTGCCAAATTCGAAACGTCCAGCGATTGCGCCCACAGGAAAGCTGCCAGCACGGAAAGCTGTAGCTGGTTTTCACTGTCCCTTGGAACTGCATTCGCTGCTACACAGACATTCGCGTTCTGCAACAGCTTTCGTTCGTAAAGGGGCAACACCGTGTATTTCTCTCTGGCAGAGCCCGGCTGCCAAATTCGAAACGTCCAGCGATTGCGCCCACAGGAAAGCTGCCAGCACGGAAAGCTGTAGCTGGTTTTCACTGTCCCTTGGAAATGCATTCGCTGCTACGCAGACATTCGCGTTCTGCAACAGCTTTCGTTCGTAAAGGGGCAACACTGTGTATTTCTCTCTGGCAGAGCCCGGCTGCCAAATTCGAAACGTCCAGCGATTGCGCCCACAGGAAAGCTGCCAGCACGGAAAGCTGTAGCTGGTTTTCACTGTCCCTTGGAACTGCATTCGCTGGTAGGCAGACATTCGCGTTCTGCAACAGCTTTCGTTCGTAAAGGGGCAACACTGTGTATTTCTCTCTGGCAGAGCCCGGCTGCCAAATTCGAAACGTCCAGCGATTGCGCCCACAGGAAAGCTGCCAGCACGGAAAGCTGTAGCTGGTTTTCACTGTCCCTTGGAACTGCATTCGCTGGTAGACAGACATTCGCGTTCTGCAACAGCTTTCGTGCGTAAAGGGGCAACACTGTGTCTTTCTCTCTGGCAGAGCCCGGCTGCCAAATTCGAAACGTCCAGCGATTGCGCCCACAGGAAAGCTGCCAGCACGGAAAGCTGTAGCTGGTTTTCACTGTCCCTCGGAACTGCATTCGCTGGTAGGCAGACATTCGCGTTCTGCAACAGCTTTCGTTCGTAAAGGGGCAACACCGTGTATTTCTCTCTCGCAGAGCCCGGCTGCCAAATTCGAAACGTCCAGCGATTGCGCCCACAGGAAAGCTGCCAGCACGGAAAGCTGTAGCTGGTTTTCACTGTCCCTTGGAAATGCATTCGCTGCTACGCAGACATTCGCGTTCTGCAACAGCTTTCGTTCGTAAAGGGGCAACACTGTGTCTTTCTCTCTGGCAGAGCCCGGCTGCCAAATTCGAAACGTCCAGCGATTGCGCCCACAGGAAAGCTGCCAGCACGGAAAGCTGTAGCTGGTTTTCACTGTCCCTTGGAACTGCATTCGCTGGTAGGCAGACATTCGCGTTCTGCAACAGCTTTCGTTCGTAAAGGGGCAACACCGTGTATTTCCCTCTCGCAGAGCCCGGCTGCCAAATTCGAAACGTCCAGCGATTGCGCCCACAGGAAAGCTGCCAGCACGGAAAGCTGTAGCTGGTTTTCACTGTCCCTTGGAACTGCATTCGCTGGTAGGCAGACATTCGCGTTCTGCAACAGCTTTCGTTCGTAAAGGGGCAACACTGTGTCTTTCTCTCTGGCAGAGCCCGGCTGCCAAATTCGAAACGTCCAGCGATTGCGCCCACAGGAAAGCTGCCAGCACGGAAAGCTGTAGCTGGTTTTCACTGTCCCTTGGAACTGCATTCGCTGGTAGGCAGACATTCGCGTTCTGCAACAGCTTTCGTTCGTAAAGGGGCAACACCGTGTATTTCTCTCTCGCAGAGCCCGGCTGCCAAATTCGAAACGTCCAGCGATTGCGCCCACAGGAAAGCTGCCAGCACGGAAAGCTGTAGCTGGTTTTCACTGTCCCTTGGAAATGCATTCGCTGCTACGCAGACATTCGCGTTCTGCAACAGCTTTCGTTCGTAAAGGGGCAACACTGTGTATTTCTCTCTCGCAGAGCCCGGCTGCCAAATTCGAAACGTCCAGCGATTGCGCCCACAGGAAAGCTGCCAGCACGGAAAGCTGTAGCTGGTTTTCACTGTCCCTTGGAACTGCATTCGCTGGTAGGCAGACATTCGCGTTCTGCAACAGCTTTCGTTCGTAAAGGGGCAACACTGTGTATTTCTCTCTGGCAGAGCCCGGCTGCCAAATTCGAAACGTCCAGCGATTGCGCCCACAGGAAAGCTGCCAGCACGGAAAGCTGTAGCTGGTTTTCACTGTCCCTTGGAACTGCATTCGCTGGTAGGCAGACATTCGCGTTCTGCAACAGCTTTCGTTCGTAAAGGGGCAACACTGTGTATTTCTCTCTCGCAGAGCCCGGCTGCCAAATTCGAAACGTCCAGCGATTGCGCCCACAGGAAAGCTGCCAGCACGGAAAGCTGTAGCTGGTTTTCACTGTCCCTTGGAAATGCATTCGCTGCTACGCAGACATTCGCGTTCTGCAACAGCTTTCGTTCGTAAAGGGGCAACACTGTGTCTTTCTCTCTCGCAGAGCCCGGCTGCCAAATTCGAAACGTCCAGCGATTGCGCCCACAGGAAAGCTGCCAGCACGGAAAGCTGTAGCTGGTTTTCACTGTCCCTTGGAACTGCATTCGCTGGTAGGCAGACATTCGCGTTCTGCAACAGCTTTCGTTCGTAAAGGGGCAACACTGTGTCTTTCTCTCTGGCAGAGCCCGGCTGCCAAATTCGAAACGTCCAGCGATTGCGCCCACAGGAAAGCTGCCAGCACGGAAAGCTGTAGCTGGTTTTCACTGTCCCTTGGAACTGCATTCGCTGGTAGACAGACATTCGCGTTCTGCAACAGCTTTCGTGCGTAAAGGGGCAACACTGTGTCTTTCTCTCTGGCAGAGCCCGGCTGCCAAATTCGAAACGTCCAGCGATTGCGCCCACAGGAAAGCTGCCAGCACGGAAAGCTGTAGCTGGTTTTCACTGTCCCTTGGAACTGCATTCGCTGGTAGGCAGACATTCGCGTTCTGCAACAGCTTTCGTTCGTAAAGGGGCAACACTGTGTCTTTCTCTCTGGCAGAGCCCGGCTGCCAAATTCGAAACGTCCAGCGATTGCGCCCACAGGAAAGCTGCCAGCACGGAAAGCTGTAGCTGGTTTTCACTGTCCCTTGGAACTGCATTCGCTGGTAGACAGACATTCGCGTTCTGCAACAGCTTTCGTTCGTAAAGGGGCAACACTGTGTCTTTCTCTCTGGCAGAGCCCGGCTGCCAAATTCGAAACGTCCAGCGATTGCGCCCACAGGAAAGCTGCCAGCACGGAAAGCTGTAGCTCGTTTTCACTGTCCCTTGGAACTGCATTCGCTGGTAGACAGACATTCGCGTTCTGCAACAGCTTTCGTGCGTAAAGGGGCAACACTGTGTCTTTCTCTCTGGCAGAGCCCGGCTGCCAAATTCGAAACGTCCAGCGATTGCGCCCACAGGAAAGCTGCCAGCACGGAAAGCTGTAGCTGGTTTTCACTGTCCCTCGGAACTGCATTCGCTGGTAGACAGACATTCGCGTTCTGCAACAGCTTTCGTGCGTAAAGGGGCAACACTGTGTCTTTCTCTCTGGCAGAGCCCGGCTGCCAAATTCGAAACGTCCAGCGATTGCGCCCACAGGAAAGCTGCCAGCACGGAAAGCTGTAGCTGGTTTTCACTGTCCCTTGGAACTGCATTCGCTGGTAGACAGACATTCGCGTTCTGCAACAGCTTTCGTGCGTAAAGGGGCAACACTGTGTATTTCTCTCTGGCAGAGCCCGGCTGCCAAATTCGAAACGTCCAGCGATTGCGCCCACAGGAAAGCTGCCAGCACGGAAAGCTGTAGCTGGTTTTCACTGTCCCTTGGAACTGCATTCGCTGGTAGACAGACATTCGCGTTCTGCAACAGCTTTCGTGCGTAAAGGGGCAACACTGTGTCTTTCTCTCTGGCAGAGCCCGGCTGCCAAATTCGAAACGTCCAGCGATTGCGCCCACAGGAAAGCTGCCAGCACGGAAAGCTGTAGCTGGTTTTCACTGTCCCTCGGAACTGCATTCGCTGGTAGGCAGACATTCGCGTTCTGCAACAGCTTTCGTTCGTAAAGGGGCAACACCGTGTATTTCTCTCTCGCAGAGCCCGGCTGCCAAATTCGAAACGTCCAGCGATTGCGCCCACAGGAAAGCTGCCAGCACGGAAAGCTGTAGCTGGTTTTCACTGTCCCTTGGAAATGCATTCGCTGCTACGCAGACATTCGCGTTCTGCAACAGCTTTCGTTCGTAAAGGGGCAACACTGTGTCTTTCTCTCTGGCAGAGCCCGGCTGCCAAATTCGAAACGTCCAGCGATTGCGCCCACAGGAAAGCTGCCAGCACGGAAAGCTGTAGCTGGTTTTCACTGTCCCTTGGAACTGCATTCGCTGGTAGGCAGACATTCGCGTTCTGCAACAGCTTTCGTTCGTAAAGGGGCAACACTGTGTATTTCCCTCTCGCAGAGCCCGGCTGCCAAATTCGAAACGTCCAGCGATTGCGCCCACAGGAAAGCTGCCAGCACGGAAAGCTGTAGCTGGTTTTCACTGTCCCTTGGAACTGCATTCGCTGGTAGGCAGACATTCGCGTTCTGCAACAGCTTTCGTTCGTAAAGGGGCAACACTGTGTCTTTCTCTCTGGCAGAGCCCGGCTGCCAAATTCGAAACGTCCAGCGATTGCGCCCACAGGAAAGCTGCCAGCACGGAAAGCTGTAGCTGGTTTTCACTGTCCCTTGGAACTGCATTCGCTGGTAGGCAGACATTCGCGTTCTGCAACAGCTTTCGTTCGTAAAGGGGCAACACCGTGTATTTCTCTCTCGCAGAGCCCGGCTGCCAAATTCGAAACGTCCAGCGATTGCGCCCACAGGAAAGCTGCCAGCACGGAAAGCTGTAGCTGGTTTTCACTGTCCCTTGGAAATGCATTCGCTGCTACGCAGACATTCGCGTTCTGCAACAGCTTTCGTTCGTAAAGGGGCAACACTGTGTATTTCTCTCTCGCAGAGCCCGGCTGCCAAATTCGAAACGTCCAGCGATTGCGCCCACAGGAAAGCTGCCAGCACGGAAAGCTGTAGCTGGTTTTCACTGTCCCTTGGAACTGCATTCGCTGGTAGGCAGACATTCGCGTTCTGCAACAGCTTTCGTTCGTAAAGGGGCAACACTGTGTATTTCTCTCTGGCAGAGCCCGGCTGCCAAATTCGAAACGTCCAGCGATTGCGCCCACAGGAAAGCTGCCAGCACGGAAAGCTGTAGCTGGTTTTCACTGTCCCTTGGAACTGCATTCGCTGGTAGGCAGACATTCGCGTTCTGCAACAGCTTTCGTTCGTAAAGGGGCAACACTGTGTATTTCTCTCTCGCAGAGCCCGGCTGCCAAATTCGAAACGTCCAGCGATTGCGCCCACAGGAAAGCTGCCAGCACGGAAAGCTGTAGCTGGTTTTCACTGTCCCTTGGAAATGCATTCGCTGCTACGCAGACATTCGCGTTCTGCAACAGCTTTCGTTCGTAAAGGGGCAACACTGTGTCTTTCTCTCTCGCAGAGCCCGGCTGCCAAATTCGAAACGTCCAGCGATTGCGCCCACAGGAAAGCTGCCAGCACGGAAAGCTGTAGCTGGTTTTCACTGTCCCTTGGAACTGCATTCGCTGGTAGGCAGACATTCGCGTTCTGCAACAGCTTTCGTTCGTAAAGGGGCAACACTGTGTCTTTCTCTCTGGCAGAGCCCGGCTGCCAAATTCGAAACGTCCAGCGATTGCGCCCACAGGAAAGCTGCCAGCACGGAAAGCTGTAGCTGGTTTTCACTGTCCCTTGGAACTGCATTCGCTGGTAGACAGACATTCGCGTTCTGCAACAGCTTTCGTGCGTAAAGGGGCAACACTGTGTCTTTCTCTCTGGCAGAGCCCGGCTGCCAAATTCGAAACGTCCAGCGATTGCGCCCACAGGAAAGCTGCCAGCACGGAAAGCTGTAGCTCGTTTTCACTGTCCCTTGGAACTGCATTCGCTGGTAGACAGACATTCGCGTTCTGCAACAGCTTTCGTGCGTAAAGGGGCAACACTGTGTCTTTCTCTCTGGCAGAGCCCGGCTGCCAAATTCGAAACGTCCAGCGATTGCGCCCACAGGAAAGCTGCCAGCACGGAAAGCTGTAGCTGGTTTTCACTGTCCCTTGGAACTGCATTCGCTGGTAGACAGACATTCGCGTTCTGCAACAGCTTTCGTTCGTAAAGGGGCAACACTGTGTCTTTCTCTCTGGCAGAGCCCGGCTGCCAAATTCGAAACGTCCAGCGATTGCGCCCACAGGAAAGCTGCCAGCACGGAAAGCTGTAGCTGGTTTTCACTGTCCCTCGGAACTGCATTCGCTGGTAGACAGACATTCGCGTTCTGCAACAGCTTTCGTGCGTAAAGGGGCAACACTGTGTCTTTCTCTCTGGCAGAGCCCGGCTGCCAAATTCGAAACGTCCAGCGATTGCGCCCACAGGAAAGCTGCCAGCACGGAAAGCTGTAGCTGGTTTTCACTGTCCCTTGGAACTGCATTCGCTGGTAGACAGACATTCGCGTTCTGCAACAGCTTTCGTGCGTAAAGGGGCAACACCGTGTCTTTCTCTCTGGCAGAGCCCGGCTGCCAAATTCGAAACGTCCAGCGATTGCGCCCACAGGAAAGCTGCCAGCACGGAAAGCTGTAGCTGGTTTTCACTGTCCCTTGGAACTGCATTCGCTGGTAGACAGACATTCGCGTTCTGCAACAGCTTTCGTGCGTAAAGGGGCAACACTGTGTCTTTCTCTCTGGCAGAGCCCGGCTGCCAAATTCGAAACTTCCAGCGATTGCGCCCACAGGAAAGCTGCCAGCACGGAAAGCTGTAGCTGGTTTTCACTGTCCCTCGGAACTGCATTCGCTGGTAGACAGACATTCGCGTTCTGCAACAGCTTTCGTTCGTAAAGGGGCAACACTGTGTCTTTCTCTCTGGCAGAGCCCGGCTGCCAAATTCGAAACGTCCAGCGATTGCGCCCACAGGAAAGCTGCCAGCACGGAAAGCTGTAGCTGGTTTTCACTGTCCCTTGGAACTGCATTCGCTGCTACACAGACATTCGCGTTCTGCAACAGCTTTCGTTCGTAAAGGGGCAACACCGTGTATTTCTCTCTGGCAGAGCCCGGCTGCCAAATTCGAAACGTCCAGCGATTGCGCCCACAGGAAAGCTGCCAGCACGGAAAGCTGTAGCTGGTTTTCACTGTCCCTTGGAACTGCATTCGCTGGTAGGCAGACATTCGCGTTCTGCAACAGCTTTCGTTCGTAAAGGGGCAACACTGTGTCTTTCTCTCTGGCAGAGCCCGGCTGCCAAATTCGAAACGTCCAGCGATTGCGCCCACAGGAAAGCTGCCAGCACGGAAAGCTGTAGCTGGTTTTCACTGTCCCTTGGAACTGCATTCGCTGGTAGACAGACATTCGCGTTCTGCAACAGCTTTCGTTCGTAAAGGGGCAACACTGTGTCTTTCTCTCTGGCAGAGCCCGGCTGCCAAATTCGAAACGTCCAGCGATTGCGCCCACAGGAAAGCTGCCAGCACGGAAAGCTGTAGCTGGTTTTCACTGTCCCTTGGAACTGCATTCGCTGGTAGACAGACATTCGCGTTCTGCAACAGCTTTCGTGCGTAAAGGGGCAACACGTGTCTTTCTCTCTGGCAGAGCCCGGCTGCCAAATTCGAAACGTCCAGCGATTGCGCCCACAGGAAAGCTGCCAGCACGGAAAGCTGTAGCTGGTTTTCACTGTCCCTTGGAACTGCATTCGCTGGTAGGCAGACATTCGCGTTCTGCAACAGCTTTCGTTCGTAAAGGGGCAACACCGTGTATTTCTCTCTGGCAGAGCCCGGCTGCCAAATTCGAAACGTCCAGCGATTGCGCCCACAGGAAAGCTGCCAGCACGGAAAGCTGTAGCTGGTTTTCACTGTCCCTTGGAACTGCATTCGCTGGTAGGCAGACATTCGCGTTCTGCAACAGCTTTCGTTCGTAAAGGGGCAACACTGTGTCTTTCTCTCTGGCAGAGCCCGGCTGCCAAATTCGAAACGTCCAGCGATTGCGCCCACAGGAAAGCTGCCAGCACGGAAAGCTGTAGCTGGTTTTCACTGTCCCTTGGAACTGCATTCGCTGGTAGGCAGACATTCGCGTTCTGCAACAGCTTTCGTTCGTAAAGGGGCAACACTGTGTATTTCTCTCTGGCAGAGCCCGGCTGCCAAATTCGAAACGTCCAGCGATTGCGCCCACAGGAAAGCTGCCAGCACGGAAAGCTGTAGCTGGTTTTCACTGTCCCTTGGAACTGCATTCGCTGGTAGACAGACATTCGCGTTCTGCAACAGCTTTCGTTCGTAAAGGGGCAACACTGTGTCTTTCTCTCTGGCAGAGCCCGGCTGCCAAATTCGAAACGTCCAGCGATTGCGCCCACAGGAAAGCTGCCAGCACGGAAAGCTGTAGCTGGTTTTCACTGTCCCTTGGAACTGCATTCGCTGGTAGACAGACATTCGCGTTCTGCAACAGCTTTCGTTCGTAAAGGGGCAACACTGTGTCTTTCTCTCTGGCAGAGCCCGGCTGCCAAATTCGAAACGTCCAGCGATTGCGCCCACAGGAAAGCTGCCAGCACGGAAAGCTGTAGCTGGTTTTCACTGTCCCTTGGAACTGCATTCGCTGGTAGGCAGACATTCGCGTTCTGCAACTGCTTTCGTTCGTAAAGGGGCAACACTGTGTCTTTCTCTCTGGCAGAGCCCGGCTGCCAAATTCGAAACGTCCAGCGATTGCGCCCACAGGAAAGCTGCCAGCACGGAAAGCTGTAGCTGGTTTTCACTGTCCCTTGGAACTGCATTCGCTGGTAGACAGACATTCGCGTTCTGCAACAGCTTTCGTTCGTAAAGGGGCAACACCGTGTATTTCTCTCTCGCAGAGCCCGGCTGCCAAATTCGAAACGTCCAGCGATTGCGCCCACAGGAAAGCTGCCAGCACGGAAAGCTGTAGCTGGTTTTCACTGTCCCTTGGAACTGCATTCGCTGCTACACAGACATTCGCGTTCTGCAACAGCTTTCGTTCGTAAAGGGGCAACACCGTGTATTTCTCTCTGGCAGAGCCCGGCTGCCAAATTCGAAACGTCCAGCGATTGCGCCCACAGGAAAGCTGCCAGCACGGAAAGCTGTAGCTGGTTTTCACTGTCCCTTGGAACTGCATTCGCTGGTAGACAGACATTCGCGTTCTGCAACAGCTTTCGTTCGTAAAGGGGCAACACTGTGTCTTTCTCTCTGGCAGAGCCCGGCTGCCAAATTCGAAACGTCCAGCGATTGCGCCCACAGGAAAGCTGCCAGCACGGAAAGCTGTAGCTGGTTTTCACTGTCCCTTGGAACTGCATTCGCTGGTAGACAGACATTCGCGTTCTGCAACAGCTTTCGTTCGTAAAGGGGCAACACCGTGTATTTCTCTCTCGCAGAGCCCGGCTGCCAAATTCGAAACGTCCAGCGATTGCGCCCACAGGAAAGCTGCCAGCACGGAAAGCTGTAGCTGGTTTTCACTGTCCCTTGGAAATGCATTCGCTGCTACGCAGACATTCGCGTTCTGCAACAGCTTTCGTTCGTAAAGGGGCAACACTGTGTATTTCTCTCTGGCAGAGCCCGGCTGCCAAATTCGAAACGTCCAGCGATTGCGCCCACAGGAAAGCTGCCAGCACGGAAAGCTGTAGCTGGTTTTCACTGTCCCTTGGAACTGCATTCGCTGGTAGGCAGACATTCGCGTTCTGCAACAGCTTTCGTTCGTAAAGGGGCAACACTGTGTCTTTCTCTCTGGCAGAGCCCGGCTGCCAAATTCGAAACGTCCAGCGATTGCGCCCACAGGAAAGCTGCCAGCACGGAAAGCTGTAGCTGGTTTTCACTGTCCCTTGGAACTGCATTCGCTGGTAGACAGACATTCGCGTTCTGCAACAGCTTTCGTGCGTAAAGGGGCAACACTGTGTCTTTCTCTCTGGCAGAGCCCGGCTGCCAAATTCGAAACGTCCAGCGATTGCGCCCACAGGAAAGCTGCCAGCACGGAAAGCTGTAGCTGGTTTTCACTGTCCCTCGGAACTGCATTCGCTGGTAGGCAGACATTCGCGTTCTGCAACAGCTTTCCTTCGTAAAGGGGCAACACCGTGTATTTCTCTCTCGCAGAGCCCGGCTGCCAAATTCGAAACGTCCAGCGATTGCGCCCACAGGAAAGCTGCCAGCACGGAAAGCTGTAGCTGGTTTTCACTGTCCCTTGGAAATGCATTCGCTGCTACGCAGACATTCGCGTTCTGCAACAGCTTTCGTTCGTAAAGGGGCAACACTGTGTCTTTCTCTCTGGCAGAGCCCGGCTGCCAAATTCGAAACGTCCAGCGATTGCGCCCACAGGAAAGCTGCCAGCACGGAAAGCTGTAGCTGGTTTTCACTGTCCCTTGGAACTGCATTCGCTGGTAGGCAGACATTCGCGTTCTGCAACAGCTTTCGTTCGTAAAGGGGCAACACTGTGTATTTCTCTCTCGCAGAGCCCGGCTGCCAAATTCGAAACGTCCAGCGATTGCGCCCACAGGAAAGCTGCCAGCACGGAAAGCTGTAGCTGGTTTTCACTGTCCCTTGGAAATGCATTCGCTGCTACGCAGACATTCGCGTTCTGCAACAGCTTTCATTCGTAAAGGGGCAACACTGTGTCTTTCTCTCTCGCAGAGCCCGGCTGCCAAATTCGAAACGTCCAGCGATTGCGCCCACAGGAAAGCTGCCAGCACGGAAAGCTGTAGCTGGTTTTCACTGTCCCTTGGAACTGCATTCGCTGGTAGACAGACATTCGCGTTCTGCAACAGCTTTCGTGCGTAAAGGGGCAACACTGTGTCTTTCTCTCTGGCAGAGCCCGGCTGCCAAATTCGAAACTTCCAGCGATTGCGCCCACAGGAAAGCTGCCAGCACGGAAAGCTGTAGCTGGTTTTCACTGTCCCTTGGAAATGCATTCGCTGGTAGGCAGACATTCGCGTTCTGCAACAGCTTTCGTTCGTAAAGGGGCAACACCGTGTATTTCTCTCTGGCAGAGCCCGGCTGCCAAATTCGAAACGTCCAGCGATTGCGCCCACAGGAAAGCTGCCAGCACGGAAAGCTGTAGCTGGTTTTCACTGTCCCTTGGAACTGCATTCGCTGGTAGGCAGACATTCGCGTTCTGCAACAGCTTTCGTTCGTAAAGGGGCAACACTGTGTCTTTCTCTCTGGCAGAGCCCGGCTGCCAAATTCGAAACGTCCAGCGATTGCGCCCACAGGAAAGCTGCCAGCACGGAAAGCTGTAGCTGGTTTTCACTGTCCCTTGGAACTGCATTCGCTGCTACACAGACATTCGCGTTCTGCAACAGCTTTCGTTCGTAAAGGGGCAACACTGTGTCTTTCTCTCTCGCAGAGCCCGGCTGCCAAATTCGAAACGTCCAGCGATTGCGCCCACAGGAAAGCTGCCAGCACGGAAAGCTGTAGCTGGTTTTCACTGTCCCTTGGAACTGCATTCGCTGGTAGGCAGACATTCGCGTTCTGCAACAGCTTTCGTGCGTAAAGGGGCAACACTGTGTCTTTCTCTCTGGCAGAGCCCGGCTGCCAAATTCGAAACGTCCAGCGATTGCGCCCACAGGAAAGCTGCCAGCACGGAAAGCTGTAGCTGGTTTTCACTGTCCCTTGGAACTGCATTCGCTGGTAGACAGACATTCGCGTTCTGCAACAGCTTTCGTTCGTAAAGGGGCAACACTGTGTCTTTCTCTCTGGCAGAGCCCGGCTGCCAAATTCGAAACGTCCAGCGATTGCGCCCACAGGAAAGCTGCCAGCACGGAAAGCTGTAGCTGGTTTTCACTGTCCCTTGGAACTGCATTCGCTGGTAGACAGACATTCGCGTTCTGCAACAGCTTTCGTTCGTAAAGGGGCAACACTGTGTCTTTCTCTCTGGCAGAGCCCGGCTGCCAAATTCGAAACGTCCAGCGATTGCGCCCACAGGAAAGCTGCCAGCACGGAAAGCTGTAGCTGGTTTTCACTGTCCCTTGGAACTGCATTCGCTGGTAGACAGACATTCGCGTTCTGCAACAGCTTTCGTGCGTAAAGGGGCAACACTGTGTCTTTCTCTCTGGCAGAGCCCGGCTGCCAAATTCGAAACGTCCAGCGATTGCGCCCACAGGAAAGCTGCCAGCACGGAAAGCTGTAGCTGGTTTTCACTGTCCCTTGGAACTGCATTCGCTGGTAGACAGACATTCGCGTTCTGCAACAGCTTTCGTTCGTAAAGGGGCAACACTGTGTCTTTCTCTCTGGCAGAGCCCGGCTGCCAAATTCGAAACGTCCAGCGATTGCGCCCACAGGAAAGCTGCCAGCACGGAAAGCTGTAGCTGGTTTTCACTGTCCCTTGGAACTGCATTCGCTGGTAGACAGACATTCGCGTTCTGCAACAGCTTTCGTGCGTAAAGGGGCAACACTGTGTCTTTCTCTCTCGCAGAGCCCGGCTGCCAAATTCGAAACGTCCAGCGATTGCGCCCACAGGAAAGCTGCCAGCACGGAAAGCTGTAGCTGGTTTTCACTGTCCCTTGGAACTGCATTCGCTGGTAGACAGACATTCGCGTTCTGCAACAGCTTTCGTGCGTAAAGGGGCAACACTGTGTCTTTCTCTCTGGCAGAGCCCGGCTGCCAAATTCGAAACGTCCAGCGATTGCGCCCACAGGAAAGCTGCCAGCACGGAAAGCTGTAGCTGGTTTTCACTGTCCCTTGGAACTGCATTCGCTGGTAGACAGACATTCGCGTTCTGCAACAGCTTTCGTTCGTAAAGGGGCAACACTGTGTCTTTCTCTCTGGCAGAGCCCGGCTGCCAAATTCGAAACGTCCAGCGATTGCGCCCACAGGAAAGCTGCCAGCACGGAAAGCTGTAGCTGGTTTTCACTGTCCCTCGGAACTGCATTCGCTGGTAGACAGACATTCGCGTTCTGCAACAGCTTTCGTGCGTAAAGGGGCAACACTGTGTCTTTCTCTCTGGCAGAGCCCGGCTGCCAAATTCGAAACGTCCAGCGATTGCGCCCACAGGAAAGCTGCCAGCACGGAAAGCTGTAGCTGGTTTTCACTGTCCCTTGGAACTGCATTCGCTGGTAGGCAGACATTCGCGTTCTGCAACAGCTTTCGTGCGTAAAGGGGCAACACTGTGTCTTTCTCTCTGGCAGAGCCCGGCTGCCAAATTCGAAACGTCCAGCGATTGCGCCCACAGGAAAGCTGCCAGCACGGAAAGCTGTAGCTGGTTTTCACTGTCCCTTGGAACTGCATTCGCTGGTAGACAGACATTCGCGTTCTGCAACAGCTTTCGTGCGTAAAGGGGCAACACTGTGTCTTTCTCTCTGGCAGAGCCCGGCTGCCAAATTCGAAACGTCCAGCGATTGCGCCCACAGGAAAGCTGCCAGCACGGAAAGCTGTAGCTGGTTTTCACTGTCCCTCGGAACTGCATTCGCTGGTAGACAGACATTCGCGTTCTGCAACAGCTTTCGTTCGTAAAGGGGCAACACTGTGTCTTTCTCTCTGGCAGAGCCCGGCTGCCAAATTCGAAACGTCCAGCGATTGCGCCCACAGGAAAGCTGCCAGCACGGAAAGCTGTAGCTGGTTTTCACTGTCCCTTGGAACTGCATTCGCTGCTACACAGACATTCGCGTTCTGCAACAGCTTTCGTTCGTAAAGGGGCAACACCGTGTATTTCTCTCTGGCAGAGCCCGGCTGCCAAATTCGAAACGTCCAGCGATTGCGCCCACAGGAAAGCTGCCAGCACGGAAAGCTGTAGCTGGTTTTCACTGTCCCTTGGAACTGCATTCGCTGGTAGGCAGACATTCGCGTTCTGCAACAGCTTTCGTTCGTAAAGGGGCAACACTGTGTCTTTCTCTCTGGCAGAGCCCGGCTGCCAAATTCGAAACGTCCAGCGATTGCGCCCACAGGAAAGCTGCCAGCACGGAAAGCTGTAGCTGGTTTTCACTGTCCCTTGGAACTGCATTCGCTGGTAGACAGACATTCGCGTTCTGCAACAGCTTTCGTTCGTAAAGGGGCAACACTGTGTCTTTCTCTCTGGCAGAGCCCGGCTGCCAAATTCGAAACGTCCAGCGATTGCGCCCACAGGAAAGCTGCCAGCACGGAAAGCTGTAGCTGGTTTTCACTGTCCCTTGGAACTGCATTCGCTGGTAGACAGACATTCGCGTTCTGCAACAGCTTTCGTGCGTAAAGGGGCAACACGTGTCTTTCTCTCTGGCAGAGCCCGGCTGCCAAATTCGAAACGTCCAGCGATTGCGCCCACAGGAAAGCTGCCAGCACGGAAAGCTGTAGCTGGTTTTCACTGTCCCTTGGAACTGCATTCGCTGGTAGGCAGACATTCGCGTTCTGCAACAGCTTTCGTTCGTAAAGGGGCAACACCGTGTATTTCTCTCTGGCAGAGCCCGGCTGCCAAATTCGAAACGTCCAGCGATTGCGCCCACAGGAAAGCTGCCAGCACGGAAAGCTGTAGCTGGTTTTCACTGTCCCTTGGAACTGCATTCGCTGGTAGGCAGACATTCGCGTTCTGCAACAGCTTTCGTTCGTAAAGGGGCAACACTGTGTCTTTCTCTCTGGCAGAGCCCGGCTGCCAAATTCGAAACGTCCAGCGATTGCGCCCACAGGAAAGCTGCCAGCACGGAAAGCTGTAGCTGGTTTTCACTGTCCCTTGGAACTGCATTCGCTGGTAGGCAGACATTCGCGTTCTGCAACAGCTTTCGTTCGTAAAGGGGCAACACTGTGTATTTCTCTCTGGCAGAGCCCGGCTGCCAAATTCGAAACGTCCAGCGATTGCGCCCACAGGAAAGCTGCCAGCACGGAAAGCTGTAGCTGGTTTTCACTGTCCCTTGGAACTGCATTCGCTGGTAGACAGACATTCGCGTTCTGCAACAGCTTTCGTTCGTAAAGGGGCAACACTGTGTCTTTCTCTCTGGCAGAGCCCGGCTGCCAAATTCGAAACGTCCAGCGATTGCGCCCACAGGAAAGCTGCCAGCACGGAAAGCTGTAGCTGGTTTTCACTGTCCCTTGGAACTGCATTCGCTGGTAGACAGACATTCGCGTTCTGCAACAGCTTTCGTTCGTAAAGGGGCAACACTGTGTCTTTCTCTCTGGCAGAGCCCGGCTGCCAAATTCGAAACGTCCAGCGATTGCGCCCACAGGAAAGCTGCCAGCACGGAAAGCTGTAGCTGGTTTTCACTGTCCCTTGGAACTGCATTCGCTGGTAGGCAGACATTCGCGTTCTGCAACTGCTTTCGTTCGTAAAGGGGCAACACTGTGTCTTTCTCTCTGGCAGAGCCCGGCTGCCAAATTCGAAACGTCCAGCGATTGCGCCCACAGGAAAGCTGCCAGCACGGAAAGCTGTAGCTGGTTTTCACTGTCCCTTGGAACTGCATTCGCTGGTAGACAGACATTCGCGTTCTGCAACAGCTTTCGTTCGTAAAGGGGCAACACCGTGTATTTCTCTCTGGCAGAGCCCGGCTGCCAAATTCGAAACGTCCAGCGATTGCGCCCACAGGAAAGCTGCCAGCACGGAAAGCTGTAGCTGGTTTTCACTGTCCCTTGGAAATGCATTCGCTGCTACGCAGACATTCGCGTTCTGCAACAGCTTTCGTTCGTAAAGGGGCAACACTGTGTCTTTCTCTCTGGCAGAGCCCGGCTGCCAAATTCGAAACGTCCAGCGATTGCGCCCACAGGAAAGCTGCCAGCACGGAAAGCTGTAGCTGGTTTTCACTGTCCCTTGGAACTGCATTCGCTGGTAGACAGACATTCGCGTTCTGCAACAGCTTTCGTGCGTAAAGGGGCAACACCGTGTATTTCTCTCTCGCAGAGCCCGGCTGCCAAATTCGAAACGTCCAGCGATTGCGCCCACAGGAAAGCTGCCAGCACGGAAAGCTGTAGCTGGTTTTCACTGTCCCTTGGAACTGCATTCGCTGCTACACAGACATTCGCGTTCTGCAACAGCTTTCGTTCGTAAAGGGGCAACACCGTGTATTTCTCTCTGGCAGAGCCCGGCTGCCAAATTCGAAACGTCCAGCGATTGCGCCCACAGGAAAGCTGCCAGCACGGAAAGCTGTAGCTGGTTTTCACTGTCCCTTGGAAATGCATTCGCTGCTACGCAGACATTCGCGTTCTGCAACAGCTTTCGTTCGTAAAGGGGCAACACTGTGTCTTTCTCTCTGGCAGAGCCCGGCTGCCAAATTCGAAACGTCCAGCGATTGCGCCCACAGGAAAGCTGCCAGCACGGAAAGCTGTAGCTGGTTTTCACTGTCCCTTGGAACTGCATTCGCTGGTAGACAGACATTCGCGTTCTGCAACAGCTTTCGTGCGTAAAGGGGCAACACCGTGTATTTCTCTCTCGCAGAGCCCGGCTGCCAAATTCGAAACGTCCAGCGATTGCGCCCACAGGAAAGCTGCCAGCACGGAAAGCTGTAGCTGGTTTTCACTGTCCCTTGGAACTGCATTCGCTGCTACACAGACATTCGCGTTCTGCAACAGCTTTCGTTCGTAAAGGGGCAACACCGTGTATTTCTCTCTGGCAGAGCCCGGCTGCCAAATTCGAAACGTCCAGCGATTGCGCCCACAGGAAAGCTGCCAGCACGGAAAGCTGTAGCTGGTTTTCACTGTCCCTTGGAAATGCATTCGCTGCTACGCAGACATTCGCGTTCTGCAACAGCTTTCGTTCGTAAAGGGGCAACACTGTGTATTTCTCTCTGGCAGAGCCCGGCTGCCAAATTCGAAACGTCCAGCGATTGCGCCCACAGGAAAGCTGCCAGCACGGAAAGCTGTAGCTGGTTTTCACTGTCCCTTGGAACTGCATTCGCTGGTAGGCAGACATTCGCGTTCTGCAACAGCTTTCGTTCGTAAAGGGGCAACACTGTGTATTTCTCTCTGGCAGAGCCCGGCTGCCAAATTCGAAACGTCCAGCGATTGCGCCCACAGGAAAGCTGCCAGCACGGAAAGCTGTAGCTGGTTTTCACTGTCCCTTGGAACTGCATTCGCTGGTAGACAGACATTCGCGTTCTGCAACAGCTTTCGTGCGTAAAGGGGCAACACTGTGTCTTTCTCTCTGGCAGAGCCCGGCTGCCAAATTCGAAACGTCCAGCGATTGCGCCCACAGGAAAGCTGCCAGCACGGAAAGCTGTAGCTGGTTTTCACTGTCCCTCGGAACTGCATTCGCTGGTAGGCAGACATTCGCGTTCTGCAACAGCTTTCGTTCGTAAAGGGGCAACACCGTGTATTTCTCTCTCGCAGAGCCCGGCTGCCAAATTCGAAACGTCCAGCGATTGCGCCCACAGGAAAGCTGCCAGCACGGAAAGCTGTAGCTGGTTTTCACTGTCCCTTGGAAATGCATTCGCTGCTACGCAGACATTCGCGTTCTGCAACAGCTTTCGTTCGTAAAGGGGCAACACTGTGTCTTTCTCTCTGGCAGAGCCCGGCTGCCAAATTCGAAACGTCCAGCGATTGCGCCCACAGGAAAGCTGCCAGCACGGAAAGCTGTAGCTGGTTTTCACTGTCCCTTGGAACTGCATTCGCTGGTAGGCAGACATTCGCGTTCTGCAACAGCTTTCGTTCGTAAAGGGGCAACACTGTGTATTTCTCTCTCGCAGAGCCCGGCTGCCAAATTCGAAACGTCCAGCGATTGCGCCCACAGGAAAGCTGCCAGCACGGAAAGCTGTAGCTGGTTTTCACTGTCCCTTGGAAATGCATTCGCTGCTACGCAGACATTCGCGTTCTGCAACAGCTTTCATTCGTAAAGGGGCAACACTGTGTCTTTCTCTCTCGCAGAGCCCGGCTGCCAAATTCGAAACGTCCAGCGATTGCGCCCACAGGAAAGCTGCCAGCACGGAAAGCTGTAGCTGGTTTTCACTGTCCCTTGGAACTGCATTCGCTGGTAGACAGACATTCGCGTTCTGCAACAGCTTTCGTGCGTAAAGGGGCAACACTGTGTCTTTCTCTCTGGCAGAGCCCGGCTGCCAAATTCGAAACTTCCAGCGATTGCGCCCACAGGAAAGCTGCCAGCACGGAAAGCTGTAGCTGGTTTTCACTGTCCCTTGGAAATGCATTCGCTGGTAGGCAGACATTCGCGTTCTGCAACAGCTTTCGTTCGTAAAGGGGCAACACCGTGTATTTCTCTCTGGCAGAGCCCGGCTGCCAAATTCGAAACGTCCAGCGATTGCGCCCACAGGAAAGCTGCCAGCACGGAAAGCTGTAGCTGGTTTTCACTGTCCCTTGGAACTGCATTCGCTGGTAGGCAGACATTCGCGTTCTGCAACAGCTTTCGTTCGTAAAGGGGCAACACTGTGTCTTTCTCTCTGGCAGAGCCCGGCTGCCAAATTCGAAACGTCCAGCGATTGCGCCCACAGGAAAGCTGCCAGCACGGAAAGCTGTAGCTGGTTTTCACTGTCCCTTGGAACTGCATTCGCTGCTACACAGACATTCGCGTTCTGCAACAGCTTTCGTTCGTAAAGGGGCAACACTGTGTCTTTCTCTCTCGCAGAGCCCGGCTGCCAAATTCGAAACGTCCAGCGATTGCGCCCACAGGAAAGCTGCCAGCACGGAAAGCTGTAGCTGGTTTTCACTGTCCCTTGGAACTGCATTCGCTGGTAGGCAGACATTCGCGTTCTGCAACAGCTTTCGTGCGTAAAGGGGCAACACTGTGTCTTTCTCTCTGGCAGAGCCCGGCTGCCAAATTCGAAACGTCCAGCGATTGCGCCCACAGGAAAGCTGCCAGCACGGAAAGCTGTAGCTGGTTTTCACTGTCCCTTGGAACTGCATTCGCTGGTAGACAGACATTCGCGTTCTGCAACAGCTTTCGTTCGTAAAGGGGCAACACTGTGTCTTTCTCTCTGGCAGAGCCCGGCTGCCAAATTCGAAACGTCCAGCGATTGCGCCCACAGGAAAGCTGCCAGCACGGAAAGCTGTAGCTGGTTTTCACTGTCCCTTGGAACTGCATTCGCTGGTAGACAGACATTCGCGTTCTGCAACAGCTTTCGTTCGTAAAGGGGCAACACTGTGTCTTTCTCTCTGGCAGAGCCCGGCTGCCAAATTCGAAACGTCCAGCGATTGCGCCCACAGGAAAGCTGCCAGCACGGAAAGCTGTAGCTCGTTTTCACTGTCCCTTGGAACTGCATTCGCTGGTAGACAGACATTCGCGTTCTGCAACAGCTTTCGTGCGTAAAGGGGCAACACTGTGTCTTTCTCTCTGGCAGAGCCCGGCTGCCAAATTCGAAACGTCCAGCGATTGCGCCCACAGGAAAGCTGCCAGCACGGAAAGCTGTAGCTGGTTTTCACTGTCCCTTGGAACTGCATTCGCTGGTAGACAGACATTCGCGTTCTGCAACAGCTTTCGTTCGTAAAGGGGCAACACTGTGTCTTTCTCTCTGGCAGAGCCCGGCTGCCAAATTCGAAACGTCCAGCGATTGCGCCCACAGGAAAGCTGCCAGCACGGAAAGCTGTAGCTGGTTTTCACTGTCCCTTGGAACTGCATTCGCTGGTAGACAGACATTCGCGTTCTGCAACAGCTTTCGTGCGTAAAGGGGCAACACTGTGTCTTTCTCTCTGGCAGAGCCCGGCTGCCAAATTCGAAACGTCCAGCGATTGCGCCCACAGGAAAGCTGCCAGCACGGAAAGCTGTAGCTGGTTTTCACTGTCCCTTGGAACTGCATTCGCTGGTAGACAGACATTCGCGTTCTGCAACAGCTTTCGTGCGTAAAGGGGCAACACTGTGTCTTTCTCTCTGGCAGAGCCCGGCTGCCAAATTCGAAACGTCCAGCGATTGCGCCCACAGGAAAGCTGCCAGCACGGAAAGCTGTAGCTGGTTTTCACTGTCCCTCGGAACTGCATTCGCTGGTAGACAGACATTCGCGTTCTGCAACAGCTTTCGTTCGTAAAGGGGCAACACTGTGTCTTTCTCTCTGGCAGAGCCCGGCTGCCAAATTCGAAACGTCCAGCGATTGCGCCCACAGGAAAGCTGCCAGCACGGAAAGCTGTAGCTGGTTTTCACTGTCCCTTGGAACTGCATTCGCTGCTACACAGACATTCGCGTTCTGCAACAGCTTTCGTTCGTAAAGGGGCAACACCGTGTATTTCTCTCTGGCAGAGCCCGGCTGCCAAATTCGAAACGTCCAGCGATTGCGCCCACAGGAAAGCTGCCAGCACGGAAAGCTGTAGCTGGTTTTCACTGTCCCTTGGAACTGCATTCGCTGGTAGGCAGACATTCGCGTTCTGCAACAGCTTTCGTTCGTAAAGGGGCAACACTGTGTCTTTCTCTCTGGCAGAGCCCGGCTGCCAAATTCGAAACGTCCAGCGATTGCGCCCACAGGAAAGCTGCCAGCACGGAAAGCTCTAGCTGGTTTTCACTGTCCCTTGGAACTGCATTCGCTGGTAGACAGACATTCGCGTTCTGCAACAGCTTTCGTTCGTAAAGGGGCAACACTGTGTCTTTCTCTCTGGCAGAGCCCGGCTGCCAAATTCGAAACGTCCAGCGATTGCGCCCACAGGAAAGCTGCCAGCACGGAAAGCTGTAGCTGGTTTTCACTGTCCCTTGGAACTGCATTCGCTGGTAGACAGACATTCGCGTTCTGCAACAGCTTTCGTGCGTAAAGGGGCAACACGTGTCTTTCTCTCTGGCAGAGCCCGGCTGCCAAATTCGAAACGTCCAGCGATTGCGCCCACAGGAAAGCTGCCAGCACGGAAAGCTGTAGCTGGTTTTCACTGTCCCTTGGAACTGCATTCGCTGGTAGACAGACATTCGCGTTCTGCAACAGCTTTCGTTCGTAAAGGGGCAACACTCTGTATTTCTCTCTCGCAGAGCCCGGCTGCCAAATTCGAAACGTCCAGCGATTGCGCCCACAGGAAAGCTGCCAGCACGGAAAGCTGTAGCTGGTTTTCACTGTCCCTCGGAACTGCATTCGCTGGTAGACAGACATTCGCGTTCTGCAACAGCTTTCGTTCGTAAAGGGGCAACACTGTGTCTTTCTCTCTCGCAGAGCCCGGCTGCCAAATTCGAAACGTCCAGCGATTGCGCCCACAGGAAAGCTGCCAGCACGGAAAGCTGTAGCTGGTTTTCACTGTCCCTTGGAACTGCATTCGCTGCTACACAGACATTCGCGTTCTGCAACAGCTTTCGTTCGTAAAGGGGCAACACCGTGTATTTCTCTCTGGCAGAGCCCGGCTGCCAAATTCGAAACGTCCAGCGATTGCGCCCACAGGAAAGCTGCCAGCACGGAAAGCTGTAGCTGGTTTTCACTGTCCCTTGGAACTGCATTCGCTGGTAGGCAGACATTCGCGTTCTGCAACAGCTTTCCTGCGTAAAGGGGCAACACTGTGTCTTTCTCTCTGGCAGAGCCCGGCTGCCAAATTCGAAACGTCCAGCGATTGCGCCCACAGGAAAGCTGCCAGCACGGAAAGCTGTAGCTGGTTTTCACTGTCCCTCGGAACTGCATTCGCTGGTAGACAGACATTCGCGTTCTGCAACAGCTTTCGTTCGTAAAGGGGCAACACTGTGTCTTTCTCTCTGGCAGAGCCCGGCTGCCAAATTCGAAACGTCCAGCGATTGCGCCCACAGGAAAGCTGCCAGCACGGAAAGCTGTAGCTGGTTTTCACTGTCCCTTGGAACTGCATTCGCTGGTAGACAGACATTCGCGTTCTGCAACAGCTTTCCTGCGTAAAGGGGCAACACTGTGTCTTTCTCTCTCGCAGAGCCCGGCTGCCAAATTCGAAACGTCCAGCGATTGCGCCCACAGGAAAGCTGCCAGCACGGAAAGCTGTAGCTGGTTTTCACTGTCCCTTGGAACTGCATTCGCTGGTAGACAGACATTCGCGTTCTGCAACAGCTTTCGTTCGTAAAGGGGCAACACTGTGTCTTTCTCTCTGGCAGAGCCCGGCTGCCAAATTCGAAACGTCCAGCGATTGCGCCCACAGGAAAGCTGCCAGCACGGAAAGCTGTAGCTGGTTTTCACTGTCCCTTGGAACTGCATTCGCTGGTAGACAGACATTCGCGTTCTGCAACAGCTTTCGTGCGTAAAGGGGCAACACTGTGTCTTTCTCTCTGGCAGAGCCCGGCTGCTAAATTCGAAACGTCCAGCGATTGCGCCCACAGGAAAGCTGCCAGCACGGAAAGCTGTAGCTGGTTTTCACTGTCCCTTGGAACTGCATTCGCTGGTAGACAGACATTCGCGTTCTGCAACAGCTTTCGTGCGTAAAGGGGCAACACCGTGTATTTCTCTCTCGCAGAACCCGGCTGCCAAATTCGAAACGTCCAGCGATTGCGCCCACAGGAAAGCTGCCAGCACGGAAAGCTGTAGCTGGTTTTCACTGTCCCTTGGAACTGCATTCGCTGGTAGACAGACATTCGCGTTCTGCAACAGCTTTCGTTCGTAAAGGGGCAACACTGTGTCTTTCTCTCTGGCAGAGCCCGGCTGCCAAATTCGAAACGTCCAGCGATTGCGCCCACAGGAAAGCTGCCAGCACGGAAAGCTGTAGCTGGTTTTCACTGTCCCTTGGAACTGCATTCGCTGGTAGACAGACATTCGCGTTCTGCAACAGCGTTCGTTCGTAAAGGGGCAACACTGTGTATTTCTCTCTGGCAGAGCCCGGCTGCCAAATTCGAAACGTCCAGCGATTGCGCCCACAGGAAAGCTGCCAGCACGGAAAGCTGTAGCTGGTTTTCACTGTCCCTTGGAACTGCATTCGCTGCTACACAGACATTCGCGTTCTGCAACAGCTTTCGTTCGTAAAGGGGCAACACTGTGTCTTTCTCTCTCGCAGAGCCCGGCTGCCAAATTCGAAACGTCCAGCGATTGCGCCCACAGGAAAGCTGCCAGCACGGAAAGCTGTAGCTGGTTTTCACTGTCCCTTGGAACTGCATTCGCTGGTAGACAGACATTCGCGTTCTGCAACAGCTTTCGTGCGTAAAGGGGCAACACTGTGTCTTTCTCTCTGGCAGAGCCCGGCTGCCAAATTCGAAACGTCCAGCGATTGCGCCCACAGGAAAGCTGCCAGCACGGAAAGCTGTAGCTGGTTTTCACTGTCCCTTGGAACTGCATTCGCTGGTAGACAGACATTCGCGTTCTGCAACAGCTTTCGTTCGTAAAGGGGCAACACTGTGTCTTTCTCTCTGGCAGAGCCCGGCTGCCAAATTCGAAACGTCCAGCGATTGCGCCCACAGGAAAGCTGCCAGCACGGAAAGCTGTAGCTGGTTTTCACTGTCCCTTGGAACTGCATTCGCTGGTAGACAGACATTCGCGTTCTGCAACAGCTTTCGTTCGTAAAGGGGCAACACTGTGTCTTTCTCTCTGGCAGAGCCCGGCTGCCAAATTCGAAACGTCCAGCGATTGCGCCCACAGGAAAGCTGCCAGCACGGAAAGCTGTAGCTGGTTTTCACTGTCCCTTGGAACTGCATTCGCTGGTAGACAGACATTCGCGTTCTGCAACAGCTTTCGTGCGTAAAGGGGCAACACTGTGTCTTTCTCTCTGGCAGAGCCCGGCTGCCAAATTCGAAACGTCCAGCGATTGCGCCCACAGGAAAGCTGCCAGCACGGAAAGCTGTAGCTGGTTTTCACTGTCCCTTGGAACTGCATTCGCTGGTAGACAGACATTCGCGTTCTGCAACAGCTTTCGTGCGTAAAGGGGCAACACTGTGTCTTTCTCTCTGGCAGAGCCCGGCTGCCAAATTCGAAACGTCCAGCGATTGCGCCCACAGGAAAGCTGCCAGCACGGAAAGCTGTAGCTGGTTTTCACTGTCCCTTGGAACTGCATTCGCTGGTAGACAGACATTCGCGTTCTGCAACAGCTTTCGTGCGTAAAGGGGCAACACTGTGTCTTTCTCTCTGGCAGAGCCCGGCTGCCAAATTCGAAACGTCCAGCGATTGCGCCCACAGGAAAGCTGCCAGCACGGAAAGCTGTAGCTGGTTTTCACTGTCCCTTGGAACTGCATTCGCTGGTAGACAGACATTCGCGTTCTGCAACAGCTTTCGTGCGTAAAGGGGCAACACTGTGTCTTTCTCTCTGGCAGAGCCCGGCTGCCAAATTCGAAACGTCCAGCGATTGCGCCCACAGGAAAGCTGCCAGCACGGAAAGCTGTAGCTGGTTTTCACTGTCCCTCGGAACTGCATTCGCTGGTAGACAGACATTCGCGTTCTGCAACAGCTTTCGTTCGTAAAGGGGCAACACTGTGTCTTTCTCTCTGGCAGAGCCCGGCTGCCAAATTCGAAACGTCCAGCGATTGCGCCCACAGGAAAGCTGCCAGCACGGAAAGCTGTAGCTGGTTTTCACTGTCCCTTGGAACTGCATTCGCTGCTACACAGACATTCGCGTTCTGCAACAGCTTTCGTTCGTAAAGGGGCAACACCGTGTATTTCTCTCTGGCAGAGCCCGGCTGCCAAATTCGAAACGTCCAGCGATTGCGCCCACAGGAAAGCTGCCAGCACGGAAAGCTGTAGCTGGTTTTCACTGTCCCTTGGAACTGCATTCGCTGGTAGGCAGACATTCGCGTTCTGCAACAGCTTTCGTTCGTAAAGGGGCAACACTGTGTCTTTCTCTCTGGCAGAGCCCGGCTGCCAAATTCGAAACGTCCAGCGATTGCGCCCACAGGAAAGCTGCCAGCACGGAAAGCTGTAGCTGGTTTTCACTGTCCCTTGGAACTGCATTCGCTGGTAGAGAGACATTCGCGTTCTGAAACAGCTTTCGTTCGTAAAGGGGCAACACTGTGTCTTTCTCTCTGGCAGAGCCCGGCTGCCAAATTCGAAACGTCCAGCGATTGCGCCCACAGGAAAGCTGCCAGCACGGAAAGCTGTAGCTGGTTTTCACTGTCCCTTGGAACTGCATTCGCTGGTAGACAGACATTCGCGTTCTGCAACAGCTTTCGTGCGTAAAGGGGCAACACGTGTCTTTCTCTCTGGCAGAGCCCGGCTGCCAAATTCAAAACGTCCAGCGATTGCGCCCACAGGAAAGCTGCCAGCACGGAAAGCTGTAGCTGGTTTTCACTGTCCCTTGGAACTGCATTCGCTGGTAGACAGACATTCGCGTTCTGCAACAGCTTTCGTTCGTAAAGGGGCAACACTCTGTATTTCTCTCTCGCAGAGCCCGGCTGCCAAATTCGAAACGTCCAGCGATTGCGCCCACAGGAAAGCTGCCAGCACGGAAAGCTGTAGCTGGTTTTCACTGTCCCTCGGAACTGCATTCGCTGGTAGACAGACATTCGCGTTCTGCAACAGCTTTCGTTCGTAAAGGGGCAACACTGTGTCTTTCTCTCTCGCAGAGCCCGGCTGCCAAATTCGAAACGTCCAGCGATTGCGCCCACAGGAAAGCTGCCAGCACGGAAAGCTGTAGCTGGTTTTCACTGTCCCTTGGAACTGCATTCGCTGGTAGACAGACATTCGCGTTCTGCAACAGCTTTCGTGCGTAAAGGGGCAACACTGTGTCTTTCTCTCTGGCAGAGCCCGGCTGCCAAATTCGAAACGTCCAGCGATTGCGCCCACAGGAAAGCTGCCAGCACGGAAAGCTGTAGCTGGTTTTCACTGTCCCTTGGAACTGCATTCGCTGGTAGACAGACATTCGCGTTCTGCAACAGCTTTCGTGCGTAAAGGGGCAACACTGTGTCTTTCTCTCTGGCAGAGCCCGGCTGCCAAATTCGAAACGTCCAGCGATTGCGCCCACAGGAAAGCTGCCAGCACGGAAAGCTGTAGCTGGTTTTCACTGTCCCTTGGAACTGCATTCGCTGGTAGACAGACATTCGCGTTCTGCAACAGCTTTCGTGCGTAAAGGGGCAACACTGTGTCTTTCTCTCTGGCAGAGCCCGGCTGCCAAATTCGAAACGTCCAGCGATTGCGCCCACAGGAAAGCTGCCAGCACGGAAAGCTGTAGCTGGTTTTCACTGTCCCTTGGAACTGCATTCGCTGGTAGACAGACATTCGCGTTCTGCAACAGCTTTCGTGCGTAAAGGGGCAACACTGTGTCTTTCTCTCTGGCAGAGCCCGGCTGCCAAATTCGAAACGTCCAGCGATTGCGCCCACAGGAAAGCTGCCAGCACGGAAAGCTGTAGCTGGTTTTCACTGTCCCTCGGAACTGCATTCGCTGGTAGACAGACATTCGCGTTCTGCAACAGCTTTCGTTCGTAAAGGGGCAACACTGTGTCTTTCTCTCTGGCAGAGCCCGGCTGCCAAATTCGAAACGTCCAGCGATTGCGCCCACAGGAAAGCTGCCAGCACGGAAAGCTGTAGCTGGTTTTCACTGTCCCTTGGAACTGCATTCGCTGCTACACAGACATTCGCGTTCTGCAACAGCTTTCGTTCGTAAAGGGGCAACACTGTGTCTTTCTCTCTGGCAGAGCCCGGCTGCCAAATTCGAAACGTCCAGCGATTGCGCCCACAGGAAAGCTGCCAGCACGGAAAGCTGTAGCTGGTTTTCACTGTCCCTTGGAACTGCATTCGCTGGTAGACAGACATTCGCGTTCTGCAACAGCTTTCGTTCGTAAAGGGGCAACACTGTGTCTTTCTCTCTGGCAGAGCCCGGCTGCCAAATTCGAAACGTCCAGCGATTGCGCCCACAGGAAAGCTGCCAGCACGGAAAGCTGTAGCTGGTTTTCACTGTCCCTTGGAACTGCATTCGCTGGTAGACAGACATTCGCGTTCTGCAACAGCTTTCGTGCGTAAAGGGGCAACACGTGTCTTTCTCTCTGGCAGAGCCCGGCTGCCAAATTCGAAACGTCCAGCGATTGCGCCCACAGGAAAGCTGCCAGCACGGAAATCTGTAGCTGGTTTTCACTGTCCCTTGGAACTGCATTCGCTGGTAGACAGACATTCGCGTTCTGCAACAGCTTTCGTTCGTAAAGGGGCAACACTCTGTATTTCTCTCTCGCAGAGCCCGGCTGCCAAATTCGAAACGTCCAGCGATTGCGCCCACAGGAAAGCTGCCAGCACGGAAAGCTGTAGCTGGTTTTCACTGTCCCTCGGAACTGCATTCGCTGGTAGACAGACATTCGCGTTCTGCAACAGCTTTCGTTCGTAAAGGGGCAACACTGTGTCTTTCTCTCTCGCAGAGCCCGGCTGCCAAATTCGAAACGTCCAGCGATTGCGCCCACAGGAAAGCTGCCAGCACGGAAAGCTGTAGCTGGTTTTCACTGTCCCTTGGAACTGCATTCGCTGCTACACAGACATTCGCGTTCTGCAACAGCTTTCGTTCGTAAAGGGGCAACACCGTGTATTTCTCTCTGGCAGAGCCCGGCTGCCAAATTCGAAACGTCCAGCGATTGCGCCCACAGGAAAGCTGCCAGCACGGAAAGCTGTAGCTGGTTTTCACTGTCCCTTGGAACTGCATTCGCTGGTAGGCAGACATTCGCGTTCTGCAACAGCTTTCGTTCGTAAAGGGGCAACACTGTGTCTTTCTCTCTGGCAGAGCCCGGCTGCCAAATTCGAAACGTCCAGCGATTGCGCCCACAGGAAAGCTGCCAGCACGGAAAGCTGTAGCTGGTTTTCACTGTCCCTCGGAACTGCATTCGCTGGTAGACAGACATTCGCGTTCTGCAACAGCTTTCGTTCGTAAAGGGGCAACACTGTGTCTTTCTCTCTGGCAGAGCCCGGCTGCCAAATTCGAAATGTCCAGCGATTGCGCCCACAGGAAAGCTGCCAGCACGGAAAGCTGTAGCTGGTTTTCACTGTCCCTTGGAACTGCATTCGCTGGTAGACAGACATTCGCGTTCTGCAACAGCTTTCCTGCGTAAAGGGGCAACACGTGTCTTTCTCTCTCGCAGAGCCCGGCTGCCAAATTCGAAACGTCCAGCGATTGCGCCCACAGGAAAGCTGCCAGCACGGAAAGCTGTAGCTGGTTTTCACTGTCCCTTGGAACTGCATTCGCTGGTAGACAGACATTCGCGTTCTGCAACAGCTTTCGTTCGTAAAGGGGCAACACTGTGTCTTTCTCTCTGGCAGAGCCCGGCTGCCAAATTCGAAACGTCCAGCGATTGCGCCCACAGGAAAGCTGCCAGCACGGAAAGCTGTAGCTGGTTTTCACTGTCCCTTGGAACTGCATTCGCTGGTAGACAGACATTCGCGTTCTGCAACAGCTTTCGTGCGTAAAGGGGCAACACTGTGTCTTTCTCTCTGGCAGAGCCCGGCTGCTAAATTCGAAACGTCCAGCGATTGCGCCCACAGGAAAGCTGCCAGCACGGAAAGCTGTAGCTGGTTTTCACTGTCCCTTGGAACTGCATTCGCTGGTAGACAGACATTCGCGTTCTGCAACAGCTTTCGTGCGTAAAGGGGCAACACCGTGTATTTCTCTCTCGCAGAACCCGGCTGCCAAATTCGAAACGTCCAGCGATTGCGCCCACAGGAAAGCTGCCAGCACGGAAAGCTGTAGCTGGTTTTCACTGTCCCTTGGAACTGCATTCGCTGGTAGACAGACATTCGCGTTCTGCAACAGCTTTCGTTCGTAAAGGGGCAACACTGTGTCTTTCTCTCTGGCAGAGCCCGGCTGCCAAATTCGAAACGTCCAGCGATTGCGCCCACAGGAAAGCTGCCAGCACGGAAAGCTGTAGCTGGTTTTCACTGTCCCTTGGAACTGCATTCGCTGCTACACAGACATTCGCGTTCTGCAACAGCTTTCGTTCGTAAAGGGGCAACACTGTGTCTTTCTCTCTGGCAGAGCCCGGCTGCCAAATTCGAAACGTCCAGCGATTGCGCCCACAGGAAAGCTGCCAGCACGGAAAGCTGTAGCTGGTTTTCACTGTCCCTTGGAACTGCATTCGCTGGTAGACAGACATTCGCGTTCTGCAACAGCTTTCGTGCGTAAAGGGGCAACACTGTGTCTTTCTCTCTGGCAGAGCCCGGCTGCCAAATTCGAAACGTCCAGCGATTGCGCCCACAGGAAAGCTGCCAGCACGGAAAGCTGTAGCTGGTTTTCACTGTCCCTTGGAACTGCATTCGCTGGTAGACAGACATTCGCGTTCTGCAACAGCTTTCGTGCGTAAAGGGGCAACACTGTGTCTTTCTCTCTGGCAGAGCCCGGCTGCCAAATTCGAAACGTCCAGCGATTGCGCCCACAGGAAAGCTGCCAGCACGGAAAGCTGTAGCTGGTTTTCACTGTCCCTTGGAACTGCATTCGCTGGTAGACAGACATTCGCGTTCTGCAACAGCTTTCGTTCGTAAAGGGGCAACACTGTGTCTTTCTCTCTGGCAGAGCCCGGCTGCCAAATTCGAAACGTCCAGCGATTGCGCCCACAGGAAAGCTGCCAGCACGGAAAGCTGTAGCTGGTTTTCACTGTCCCTTGGAACTGCATTCGCTGCTACACAGACATTCGCGTTCTGCAACAGCTTTCGTTCGTAAAGGGGCAACACCGTGTATTTCTCTCTGGCAGAGCCCGGCTGCCAAATTCGAAACGTCCAGCGATTGCGCCCACAGGAAAGCTGCCAGCACGGAAAGCTGTAGCTGGTTTTCACTGTCCCTTGGAACTGCATTCGCTGGTAGACAGACATTCGTGTTCTGCAACAGCTTTCGTGCGTAAAGGGGCAACACTGTGTCTTTCTCTCTGGCAGAGCCCGGCTGCCAAATTCGAAACGTCCAGCGATTGCGCCCACAGGAAAGCTGCCAGCACGGAAAGCTGTAGCTGGTTTTCACTGTCCCTTGGAACTGCATTCGCTGGTAGGCAGACATTCGCGTTCTGCAACAGCTTTCGTTCGTAAAGGGGCAACACTGTGTATTTCTCTCTGGCAGAGCCCGGCTGCCAAATTCGAAACGTCCAGCGATTGCGCCCACAGGAAAGCTGCCAGCACGGAAAGCTGTAGCTGGTTTTCACTGTCCCTCGGAACTGCATTCGCTGGTAGACAGACATTCGCGTTCTGCAACAGCTTTCGTTCGTAAAGGGGCAACACTGTGTCTTTCTCTCTCGCAGAGCCCGGCTGCCAAATTCGAAACGTCCAGCGATTGCGCCCACAGGAAAGCTGCCAGCACGGAAAGCTGTAGCTGGTTTTCACTGTCCCTTGGAACTGCATTCGCTGGTAGACAGACATTCGCGTTCTGCAACAGCTTTCGTTCGTAAAGGGGCAACACCGTGTATTTCTCTCTCGCAGAGCCCGGCTGCCAAATTCGAAACGTCCAGCGATTGCGCCCACAGGAAAGCTGCCAGCACGGAAAGCTGTAGCTGGTTTTCACTGTCCCTTGGAACTGCATTCGCTGGTAGGCAGACATTCGCGTTCTGCAACAGCTTTCGTGCGTAAAGGGGCAACACTGTGTCTTTCTCTCTGGCAGAGCCCGGCTGCCAAATTCGAAACGTCCAGCGATTGCGCCCACAGGAAAGCTGCCAGCACGGAAAGCTGTAGCTGGTTTTCACTGTCCCTTGGAACTGCATTCGCTGGTAGACAGACATTCGCGTTCTGCAACAGCTTTCGTGCGTAAAGGGGCAACACTGTGTCTTTCTCTCTGGCAGAGCCCGGCTGCCAAATTCGAAACGTCCAGCGATTGCGCCCACAGGAAAGCTGCCAGCACGGAAAGCTGTAGCTGGTTTTCACTGTCCCTTGGAACTGCATTCGCTGGTAGACAGACATTCGCGTTCTGCAACAGCTTTCGTTCGTAAAGGGGCAACACTGTGTCTTTCTCTCTGGCAGAGCCCGGCTGCCAAATTCGAAACGTCCAGCGATTGCGCCCACAGGAAAGCTGCCAGCACGGAAAGCTGTAGCTGGTTTTCACTGTCCCTTGGAACTGCATTCGCTGGTAGACAGACATTCGCGTTCTGCAACAGCTTTCCTGCGTAAAGGGGCAACACGTGTCTTTCTCTCTCACAGAGCCCGGCTGCCAAATTCGAAACGTCCAGCGATTGCGCCCACAGGAAAGCTGCCAGCACGGAAAGCTGTAGCTGGTTTTCACTGTCCCTTGGAACTGCATTCGCTGGTAGACAGACATTCGCGTTCTGCAACAGCTTTCGTTCGTAAAGGGGCAACACTGTGTCTTTCTGTCTGGCAGAGCCCGGCTGCCAAATTCGAAACGTCCAGCGATTGCGCCCACAGGAAAGCTGCCAGCACGGAAAGCTGTAGCTGGTTTTCACTGTCCCTTGGAACTGCATTCGCTGGTAGACAGACATTCGCGTTCTGCAACAGCTTTCGTGCGTAAAGGGGCAACACTGTGTCTTTCTCTCTGGCAGAGCCCGGCTGCTAAATTCGAAACGTCCAGCGATTGCGCCCACAGGAAAGCTGCCAGCACGGAAAGCTGTAGCTGGTTTTCACTGTCCCTTGGAACTGCATTCGCTGGTAGACAGACATTCGCGTTCTGCAACAGCTTTCGTGCGTAAAGGGGCAACACTGTGTCTTTCTCTCTGGCAGAGCCCGGCTGCCAAATTCGAAACGTCCAGCGATTGCGCCCACAGGAAAGCTGCCAGCACGGAAAGCTGTAGCTGGTTTTCACTGTCCCTTGGAACTGCATTCGCTGGTAGACAGACATTCGCGTTCTGCAACAGCTTTCGTTCGTAAAGGGGCAACACTGTGTCTTTCTCTCTCGCAGAGCCCGGCTGCCAAATTCGAAACGTCCAGCGATTGCGCCCACAGGAAAGCTGCCAGCACGGAAAGCTGTAGCTGGTTTTCACTGTCCCTTGGAACTGCATTCGCTGGTAGACAGACATTCGCGTTCTGCAACAGCTTTCGTTCGTAAAGGGGCAACACTGTGTATTTCTCTCTCGCAGAGCCCGGCTGCCAAATTCGAAACGTCCAGCGATTGCGCCCACAGGAAAGCTGCCAGCACGGAAAGCTGTAGCTGGTTTTCACTGTCCCTTGGAACTGCATTCGCTGGTAGGCAGACATTCGCGTTCTGCAACAGCTTTCGTTCGTAAAGGGGCAACACTGTGTCTTTCTCTCTGGCAGAGCCCGGCTGCCAAATTCGAAACGTCCAGCGATTGCGCCCACAGGAAAGCTGCCAGCACGGAAAGCTGTAGCTGGTTTTCACTGTCCCTTGGAACTGCATTCGCTGGTAGACAGACATTCGCGTTCTGCAACAGCTTTCGTGCGTAAAGGGGCAACACTGTGTCTTTCTCTCTGGCAGAGCCCGGCTGCCAAATTCGAAACGTCCAGCGATTGCGCCCACAGGAAAGCTGCCAGCACGGAAAGCTGTAGCTGGTTTTCACTGTCCCTCGGAACTGCATTCGCTGGTAGACAGACATTCGCGTTCTGCAACAGCTTTCGTTCGTAAAGGGGCAACACTGTGTCTTTCTCTCTGGCAGAGCCCGGCTGCCAAATTCGAAACGTCCAGCGATTGCGCCCACAGGAAAGCTGCCAGCACGGAAAGCTGTAGCTGGTTTTCACTGTCCCTTGGAACTGCATTCGCTGGTAGACAGACATTCGCGTTCTGCAACAGCTTTCCTGCGTAAAGGGGCAACACGTGTCTTTCTCTCTCACAGAGCCCGGCTGCCAAATTCGAAACGTCCAGCGATTGCGCCCACAGGAAAGCTGCCAGCACGGAAAGCTGTAGCTGGTTTTCACTGTCCCTTGGAACTGCATTCGCTGGTAGACAGACATTCGCGTTCTGCAACAGCTTTCGTTCGTAAAGGGGCAACACTGTGTCTTTCTCTCTGGCAGAGCCCGGCTGCCAAATTCGAAACGTCCAGCGATTGCGCCCACAGGAAAGCTGCCAGCACGGAAAGCTGTAGCTGGTTTTCACTGTCCCTTGGAACTGCATTCGCTGGTAGACAGACATTCGCGTTCTGCAACAGCTTTCGTTCGTAAAGGGGCAACACTCTGTATTTCTCTCTGGCAGAGCCCGGCTGCCAAATTCGAAACGTCCAGCGATTGCGCCCACAGGAAAGCTGCCAGCACGGAAAGCTGTAGCTGGTTTTCACTGTCCCTCGGAACTGCATTCGCTGGTAGACAGACATTCGCGTTCTGCAACAGCTTTCGTGCGTAAAGGGGCAACACTGTGTCTTTCTCTCTGGCAGAGCCCGGCTGCCAAATTCGAAACGTCCAGCGATTGCGCCCACAGGAAAGCTGCCAGCACGGAAAGCTGTAGCTGGTTTTCACTGTCCCTTGGAACTGCATTCGCTGGTAGACAGACATTCGCGTTCTGCAACAGCTTTCGTTCGTAAAGGGGCAACACTGTGTCTTTCTCTCTCGCAGAGCCCGGCTGCCAAATTCGAAACGTCCAGCGATTGCGCCCACAGGAAAGCTGCCAGCACGGAAAGCTGTAGCTGGTTTTCACTGTCCCTTGGAACTGCATTCGCTGGTAGACAGACATTCGCGTTCTGCAACAGCTTTCGTTCGTAAAGGGGCAACACTGTGTATTTCTCTCTCGCAGAGCCCGGCTGCCAAATTCGAAACGTCCAGCGATTGCGCCCACAGGAAAGCTGCCAGCACGGAAAGCTGTAGCTGGTTTTCACTGTCCCTTGGAACTGCATTCGCTGGTAGGCAGACATTCGCGTTCTGCAACAGCTTTCGTTCGTAAAGGGGCAACACCGTGTATTTCTCTCTCGCAGAGCCCGGCTGCCAAATTCGAAACGTCCAGCGATTGCGCCCACAGGAAAGCTGCCAGCACGGAAAGCTGTAGCTCGTTTTCACTGTCCCTTGGAACTGCATTCGCTGCTACACAGACATTCGCGTTCTGCAACAGCTTTCGTTCGTAAAGGGGCAACACTGTGTCTTTCTCTCTGGCAGAGCCCGGCTGCCAAATTCGAAACGTCCAGCGATTGCGCCCACAGGAAAGCTGCCAGCACGGAAAGCTGTAGCTGGTTTTCACTGTCCCTTGGAAATGCATTCCCTGGTAGGCAGACATTCGCGTTCTGCAACAGCTTTCGTTCGTAAAGGGGCAACACTGTGTATTTCTCTCTGGCAGAGCCCGGCTGCCAAATTCGAAACGTCCAGCGATTGCGCCCACAGGAAAGCTGCCAGCACGGAAAGCTGTAGCTGGTTTTCACTGTCCCTTGGAACTGCATTCGCTGGTAGGCAGACATTCGCGTTCTGCAACAGCTTTCGTTCGTAAAGGGGCAACACTGTGTCTTTCTCTCTGGCAGAGCCCGGCTGCCAAATTCGAAACGTCCAGCGATTGCGCCCACAGGAAAGCTGCCAGCACGGAAAGCTGTAGCTGGTTTTCACTGTCCCTTGGAACTGCATTCGCTGGTAGACAGACATTCGCGTTCTGCAACAGCTTTCGTGCGTAAAGGGGCAACACTGTGTCTTTCTCTCTGGCAGAGCCCGGCTGCCAAATTCGAAACGTCCAGCGATTGCGCCCACAGGAAAGCTGCCAGCACGGAAAGCTGTAGCTGGTTTTCACTGTCCCTTGGAACTGCATTCGCTGGTAGGCAGACATTCGCGTTCTGCAACAGCTTTCGTTCGTAAAGGGGCAACACTGTGTCTTTCTCTCTGGCAGAGCCCGGCTGCCAAATTCGAAACGTCCAGCGATTGCGCCCACAGGAAAGCTGCCAGCACGGAAAGCTGTAGCTGGTTTTCACTGTCCCTTGGAACTGCATTCGCTGGTAGGCAGACATTCGCGTTCTGCAACAGCTTTCGTTCGTAAAGGGGCAACACTGTGTCTTTCTCTCTGGCAGAGCCCGGCTGCCAAATTCGAAACGTCCAGCGATTGCGCCCACAGGAAAGCTGCCAGCACGGAAAGCTGTAGCTGGTTTTCACTGTCCCTTGGAACTGCATTCGCTGGTAGGCAGACATTCGCGTTCTGCAACAGCTTTCGTTCGTAAAGTGGCAACACTGTGTATTTCTCTCTCGCAGAGCCCGGCTGCCAAATTCGAAACGTCCAGCGATTGCGCCCACAGGAAAGCTGCCAGCACGGAAAGCTGTAGCTGGTTTTCACTGTCCCTTGGAACTGCATTCGCTGGTAGACAGACATTCGCGTTCTGCAACAGCTTTCGTGCGTAAAGGGGCAACACTGTGTCTTTCTCTCTGGCAGAGCCCGGCTGCCAAATTCGAAACGTCCAGCGATTGCGCCCACAGGAAAGCTGCCAGCACGGAAAGCTGTAGCTGGTTTTCACTGTCCCTCGGAACTGCATTCGCTGGTAGACAGACATTCGCGTTCTGCAACAGCTTTCGTTCGTAAAGGGGCAACACTGTGTCTTTCTCTCTCGCAGAGCCCGGCTGCCAAATTCGAAACGTCCAGCGATTGCGCCCACAGGAAAGCTGCCAGCACGGAAAGCTGTAGCTGGTTTTCACTGTCCCTTGGAACTGCATTCGCTGGTAGGCAGACATTCGCGTTCTGCAACAGCTTTCGTTCGTAAAGGGGCAACACCGTGTATTTCTCTCTCGCAGAGCCCGGCTGCCAAATTCGAAACGTCCAGCGATTGCGCCCACAGGAAAGCTGCCAGCACGGAAAGCTGTAGCTGGTTTTCACTGTCCCTTGGAAATGCATTCGCTGGTAGGCAGACATTCGCGTTCTGCAACAGCTTTCGTTCGTAAAGGGGCAACACTGTGTCTTTCTCTCTGGCAGAGCCCGGCTGCCAAATTCGAAACGTCCAGCGATTGCGCCCACAGGAAAGCTGCCAGCACGGAAAGCTGTAGCTGGTTTTCACTGTCCCTTGGAACTGCATTCGCTGGTAGACAGACATTCGCGTTCTGCAACAGCTTTCGTGCGTAAAGGGGCAACACTGTGTCTTTCTCTCTGGCAGAGCCCGGCTGCTAAATTCGAAACGTCCAGCGATTGCGCCCACAGGAAAGCTGCCAGCACGGAAAGCTGTAGCTGGTTTTCACTGTCCCTTGGAACTGCATTCGCTGGTAGACAGACATTCGCGTTCTGCAACAGCTTTCGTGCGTAAAGGGGCAACACTGTGTCTTTCTCTCTGGCAGAGCCCGGCTGCCAAATTCGAAACGTCCAGCGATTGCGCCCACAGGAAAGCTGCCAGCACGGAAAGCTGTAGCTGGTTTTCACTGTCCCTTGGAACTGCATTCGCTGGTAGACAGACATTCGCGTTCTGCAACAGCTTTCGTTCGTAAAGGGGCAACACCGTGTATTTCTCTCTCGCAGAGCCCGGCTGCCAAATTCGAAACGTCCAGCGATTGCGCCCACAGGAAAGCTGCCAGCACGGAAAGCTGTAGCTGGTTTTCACTGTCCCTTGGAACTGCATTCGCTGGTAGGCAGACATTCGCGTTCTGCAACAGCTTTCGTTCGTAAAGGGGCAACACTGTGTATTTCTCTCTGGCAGAGCCCGGCTGCCAAATTCGAAACGTCCAGCGATTGCGCCCACAGGAAAGCTGCCAGCACGGAAAGCTGTAGCTGGTTTTCACTGTCCCTTGGAACTGCATTCGCTGCTACACAGACATTCGCGTTCTGCAACAGCTTTCGTTCGTAAAGGGGCAACACTGTGTCTTTCTCTCTGGCAGAGCCCGGCTGCCAAATTCGAAACGTCCAGCGATTGCGCCCACAGGAAAGCTGCCAGCACGGAAAGCTGTAGCTGGTTTTCACTGTCCCTTGGAACTGCATTCGCTGGTAGACAGACATTCGCGTTCTGCAACAGCTTTCGTGCGTAAAGGGGCAACACTGTGTCTTTCTCTCTGGCAGAGCCCGGCTGCCAAATTCGAAACGTCCAGCGATTGCGCCCACAGGAAAGCTGCCAGCACGGAAAGCTGTAGCTGGTTTTCACTGTCCCTTGGAACTGCATTCGCTGGTAGGCAGACATTCGCGTTCTGCAACAGCTTTCGTTCGTAAAGGGGCAACACTGTGTCTTTCTCTCTGGCAGAGCCCGGCTGCCAAATTCGAAACGTCCAGCGATTGCGCCCACAGGAAAGCTGCCAGCACGGAAAGCTGTAGCTGGTTTTCACTGTCCCTTGGAACTGCATTCGCTGGTAGGCAGACATTCGCGTTCTGCAACAGCTTTCGTTCGTAAAGGGGCAACACTGTGTCTTTCTCTCTGGCAGAGCCCGGCTGCCAAATTCGAAACGTCCAGCGATTGCGCCCACAGGAAAGCTGCCAGCACGGAAAGCTGTAGCTGGTTTTCATTGTCCCTTGGAACTGCATTCGCTGGTAGGCAGACATTCGCGTTCTGCAACAGCTTTCGTTCGTAAAGGGGCAACACTGTGTATTTCTCTCTCGCAGAGCCCGGCTGCCAAATTCGAAACGTCCAGCGATTGCGCCCACAGGAAAGCTGCCAGCACGGAAAGCTGTAGCTGGTTTTCACTGTCCCTTGGAACTGCATTCGCTGGTAGACAGACATTCGCGTTCTGCAACAGCTTTCGTGCGTAAAGGGGCAACACTGTGTCTTTCTCTCTGGCAGAGCCCGGCTGCCAAATTCGAAACGTCCAGCGATTGCGCCCACAGGAAAGCTGCCAGCACGGAAAGCTGTAGCTGGTTTTCACTGTCCCTTGGAACTGCATTCGCTGGTAGACAGACATTCGCGTTCTGCAACAGCTTTCGTTCGTAAAGGGGCAACACTGTGTCTTTCTCTCTGGCAGAGCCCGGCTGCCAAATTCGAAACGTCCAGCGATTGCGCCCACAGGAAAGCTGCCAGCACGGAAAGCTGTAGCTCGTTTTCACTGTCCCTTGGAACTGCATTCGCTGGTAGACAGACATTCGCGTTCTGCAACAGCTTTCGTGCGTAAAGGGGCAACACTGTGTCTTTCTCTCTGGCAGAGCCCGGCTGCCAAATTCGAAACGTCCAGCGATTGCGCCCACAGGAAAGCTGCCAGCACGGAAAGCTGTAGCTGGTTATCACTGTCCCTTGGAACTGCATTCGCTGGTAGACAGACATTCGCGTTCTGCAACAGCTTTCGTTCGTAAAGGGGCAACACTCTGTATTTCTCTCTGGCAGAGCCCGGCTGCCAAATTCGAAACGTCCAGCGATTGCGCCCACAGGAAAGCTGCCAGCACGGAAAGCTGTAGCTGGTTTTCACTGTCCCTTGGAACTGCATTCGCTGGTAGGCAGACATTCGCGTTCTGCAACAGCTTTCGTTCGTAAAGGGGCAACACTGTGTCTTTCTCTCTCGCAGAGCCCGGCTGCCAAATTCGAAACGTCCAGCGATTGCACCCACAGGAAAGCTGCCAGCACGGAAAGCTGTAGCTGGTTTTCACTGTCCCTTGGAACTGCATTCGCTGCTACACAGACATTCGCGTTCTGCAACAGCTTTCGTTCGTAAAGGGGCAACACCGTGTATTTCTCTCTCGCAGAGCCCGGCTGCCAAATTCGAAACGTCCAGCGATTGCGCCCACAGGAAAGCTGCCAGCACGGAAAGCTGTAGCTGGTTTTCACTGTCCCTTGGAAATGCATTCGCTGCTACACAGACATTCGCGTTCTGCAACAGCTTTCGTTCGTAAAGGGGCAACACTGTGTCTTTCTCTCTGGCAGAGCCCGGCTGCCAAATTCGAAACGTCCAGCGATTGCGCCCACAGGAAAGCTGCCAGCACGGAAAGCTGTAGCTGGTTTTCACTGTCCCTTGGAACTGCATTCGCTGGTAGACAGACATTCGCGTTCTGCAACAGCTTTCGTTCGTAAAGGGGCAACACTCTGTATTTCTCTCTGGCAGAGCCCGGCTGCCAAATTCGAAACGTCCAGCGATTGCGCCCACAGGAAAGCTGCCAGCACGGAAAGCTGTAGCTGGTTTTCACTGTCCCTCGGCACTGCATTCGCTGGTACACAGACATTCGCGTTCTGCAACAGCTTTCGTTCGTAAAGGGGCAACACTGTGTCTTTCTCTCTCGCAGAGCCCGGCTGCCAAATTCGAAACGTCCAGCGATTGCGCCCACAGGAAAGCTGCCAGCACGGAAAGCTGTAGCTGGTTTTCACTGTCCCTTGGAACTGCATTCGCTGCTACACAGACATTCGCGTTCTGCAACAGCTTTCGTTCGTAAAGGGGCAACACCGTGTATTTCTCTCTCGCAGAGCCCGGCTGCCAAATTCGAAACGTCCAGCGATTGCGCCCACAGGAAAGCTGCCAGCACGGAAAGCTGTAGCTGGTTTTCACTGTCCCTTGGAAATGCATTCGCTGCTACACAGACATTCGCGTTCTGCAACAGCTTTCGTTCGTAAAGGGGCAACACTGTGTCTTTCTCTCTGGCAGAGCCCGGCTGCCAAATTCGAAACGTCCAGCGATTGCGCCCACAGGAAAGCTGCCAGCACGGAAAGCTGTAGCTGGTTTTCACTGTCCCTTGGAACTGCATTCGCTGGTAGACAGACATTCGCGTTCTGCAACAGCTTTCGTTCGTAAAGGGGCAACACTCTGTATTTCTCTCTGGCAGAGCCCGGCTGCCAAATTCGAAACGTCCAGCGATTGCGCCCACAGGAAAGCTGCCAGCACGGAAAGCTGTAGCTGGTTTTCACTGTCCCTCGGAACTGCATTCGCTGGTAGACAGACATTCGCGTTCTGCAACAGCTTTCGTTCGTAAAGGGGCAACACTGTGTCTTTCTCTCTGGCAGAGCCCGGCTGCCAAATTCGAAACGTCCAGCGATTGCGCCCACAGGAAAGCTGCCAGCACGGAAAGCTGTAGCTGGTTTTCACTGTCCCTTGGAACTGCATTCGCTGGTAGACAGACATTCGCGTTCTGCAACAGCTTTCGTTCGTAAAGGGGCAACACTGTGTCTTTCTCTCTGGCAGAGCCCGGCTGCCAAATTCGAAACGTCCAGCGATTGCGCCCACAGGAAAGCTGCCAGCACGGAAAGCTGTAGCTGGTTTTCACTGTCCCTTGGAACTGCATTCGCTGGTAGGCAGACATTCGCGTTCTGCAACAGCTTTCGTTCGTAAAGGGGCAACACTGTGTCTTTCTCTCTGGCAGAGCCCGGCTGCCAAATTCGAAACGTCCAGCGATTGCGCCCACAGGAAAGCTGCCAGCACGGAAAGCTGTAGCTGGTTTTCACTGTCCCTTGGAACTGCATTCGCTGGTAGACAGACATTCGCGTTCTGCAACAGCTTTCGTTCGTAAAGGGGCAACACCGTGTATTTCTCTCTGGCAGAGCCCGGCTGCCAAATTCGAAACGTCCAGCGATTGCGCCCACAGGAAAGCTGCCAGCACGGAAAGCTGTAGCTGGTTTTCACTGTCCCTTGGAACTGCATTCGCTGGTAGGCAGACATTCGCGTTCTGCAACAGCTTTCGTTCGTAAAGGGGCAACACTGTGTCTTTCTCTCTGGCAGAGCCCGGCTGCCAAATTCGAAACGTCCAGCGATTGCGCCCACAGGAAAGCTGCCAGCACGGAAAGCTGTAGCTGGTTTTCACTGTCCCTTGGAACTGCATTCGCTGCTACACAGACATTCGCGTTCTGCAACAGCTTTCGTTCGTAAAGGGGCAACACTGTGTCTTTCTCTCTGGCAGAGCCCGGCTGCCAAATTCGAAACGTCCAGCGATTGCGCCCACAGGAAAGCTGCCAGCACGGAAAGCTGTAGCTGGTTTTCACTGTCCCTTGGAACTGCATTCGCTGGTAGACAGACATTCGCGTTCTGCAACAGCTTTCGTGCGTAAAGGGGCAACACTGTGTCTTTCTCTCTGGCAGAGCCCGGCTGCCAAATTCGAAACGTCCAGCGATTGCGCCCACAGGAAAGCTGCCAGCACGGAAAGCTGTAGCTGGTTTTCACTGTCCCTTGGAACTGCATTCGCTGGTAGGCAGACATTCGCGTTCTGCAACAGCTTTCGTTCGTAAAGGGGCAACACTGTGTCTTTATCTCTGGCAGAGCCCGGCTGCCAAATTCGAAACGTCCAGCGATTGCGCCCACAGGAAAGCTGCCAGCACGGAAAGCTGTAGCTGGTTTTCACTGTCCCTTGGAACTGCATTCGCTGGTAGGCAGACATTCGCGTTCTGCAACAGCTTTCGTTCGTAAAGGGGCAACACTGTGTCTTTCTCTCTGGCAGAGCCCGGCTGCCAAATTCGAAACGTCCAGCGATTGCGCCCACAGGAAAGCTGCCAGCACGGAAAGCTGTAGCTGGTTTTCATTGTCCCTTGGAACTGCATTCGCTGGTAGGCAGACATTCGCGTTCTGCAACAGCTTTCGTTCGTAAAGGGGCAACACTGTGTATTTCTCTCTCGCAGAGCCCGGCTGCCAAATTCGAAACGTCCAGCGATTGCGCCCACAGGAAAGCTGCCAGCACGGAAAGCTGTAGCTGGTTTTCACTGTCCCTTGGAACTGCATTCGCTGGTAGACAGACATTCGCGTTCTGCAACAGCTTTCGTGCGTAAAGGGGCAACACTGTGTCTTTCTCTCTGGCAGAGCCCGGCTGCCAAATTCGAAACGTCCAGCGATTGCGCCCACAGGAAAGCTGCCAGCACGGAAAGCTGTAGCTGGTTTTCACTGTCCCTCGGAACTGCATTCGCTGGTAGACAGACATTCGCGTTCTGCAACAGCTTTCGTTCGTAAAGGGGCAACACTGTGTCTTTCTCTCTGGCAGAGCCCGGCTGCCAAATTCGAAACGTCCAGCGATTGCGCCCACAGGAAAGCTGCCAGCACGGAAAGCTGTAGCTGGTTTTCACTGTCCCTTGGAACTGCATTCGCTGGTAGACAGACATTCGCGTTCTGCAACAGCTTTCGTTCGTAAAGGGGCAACACTGTGTCTTTCTCTCTGGCAGAGCCCGGCTGCCAAATTCGAAACGTCCAGCGATTGCGCCCACAGGAAAGCTGCCAGCACGGAAAGCTGTAGCTCGTTTTCACTGTCCCTTGGAACTGCATTCGCTGGTAGACAGACATTCGCGTTCTGCAACAGCTTTCGTGCGTAAAGGGGCAACACTGTGTCTTTCTCTCTGGCAGAGCCCGGCTGCCAAATTCGAAACGTCCAGCGATTGCGCCCACAGGAAAGCTGCCAGCACGGAAAGCTGTAGCTGGTTATCACTGTCCCTTGGAACTGCATTCGCTGGTAGACAGACATTCGCGTTCTGCAACAGCTTTCGTTCGTAAAGGGGCAACACTCTGTATTTCTCTCTGGCAGAGCCCGGCTGCCAAATTCGAAACGTCCAGCGATTGCGCCCACAGGAAAGCTGCCAGCACGGAAAGCTGTAGCTGGTTTTCACTGTCCCTTGGAACTGCATTCGCTGGTAGACAGACATTCGCGTTCTGCAACAGCTTTCGTTCGTAAAGGGGCAACACTGTGTCTTTCTCTCTCGCAGAGCCCGGCTGCCAAATTCGAAACGTCCAGCGATTGCGCCCACAGGAAAGCTGCCAGCACGGAAAGCTGTAGCTGGTTTTCACTGTCCCTTGGAACTGCATTCGCTGCTACACAGACATTCGCGTTCTGCAACAGCTTTCGTTCGTAAAGGGGCAACACCGTGTATTTCTCTCTCGCAGAGCCCGGCTGCCAAATTCGAAACGTCCAGCGATTGCGCCCACAGGAAAGCTGCCAGCACGGAAAGCTGTAGCTGGTTTTCACTGTCCCTTGGAAATGCATTCGCTGCTACACAGACATTCGCGTTCTGCAACAGCTTTCGTTCGTAAAGGGGCAACACTGTGTCTTTCTCTCTGGCAGAGCCCGGCTGCCAAATTCGAAACGTCCAGCGATTGCGCCCACAGGAAAGCTGCCAGCACGGAAAGCTGTAGCTGGTTTTCACTGTCCCTTGGAACTGCATTCGCTGGTAGACAGACATTCGCGTTCTGCAACAGCTTTCGTTCGTAAAGGGGCAACACTCTGTATTTCTCTCTGGCAGAGCCCGGCTGCCAAATTCGAAACGTCCAGCGATTGCGCCCACAGGAAAGCTGCCAGCACGGAAAGCTGTAGCTGGTTTTCACTGTCCCTCGGAACTGCATTCGCTGGTAGACAGACATTCGCGTTCTGCAACAGCTTTCGTTCGTAAAGGGGCAACACTGTGTCTTTCTCTCTCGCAGAGCCCGGCTGCCAAATTCGAAACGTCCAGCGATTGCGCCCACAGGAAAGCTGCCAGCACGGAAAGCTGTAGCTGGTTTTCACTGTCCCTTGGAACTGCATTCGCTGCTACACAGACATTCGCGTTCTGCAACAGCTTTCGTTCGTAAAGGGGCAACACCGTGTATTTCTCTCTCGCAGAGCCCGGCTGCCAAATTCGAAACGTCCAGCGATTGCGCCCACAGGAAAGCTGCCAGCACGGAAAGCTGTAGCTGGTTTTCACTGTCCCTTGGAAATGCATTCGCTGCTACACAGACATTCGCGTTCTGCAACAGCTTTCGTTCGTAAAGGGGCAACACTGTGTCTTTCTCTCTGGCAGAGCCCGGCTGCCAAATTCGAAACGTCCAGCGATTGCGCCCACAGGAAAGCTGCCAGCACGGAAAGCTGTAGCTGGTTTTCACTGTCCCTTGGAACTGCATTCGCTGGTAGACAGACATTCGCGTTCTGCAACAGCTTTCGTTCGTAAAGGGGCAACACTCTGTATTTCTCTCTGGCAGAGCCCGGCTGCCAAATTCGAAACGTCCAGCGATTGCGCCCACAGGAAAGCTGCCAGCACGGAAAGCTGTAGCTGGTTTTCACTGTCCCTCGGAACTGCATTCGCTGGTAGACAGACATTCGCGTTCTGCAACAGCTTTCGTTCGTAAAGGGGCAACACTGTGTCTTTCTCTCTGGCAGAGCCCGGCTGCCAAATTCGAAACGTCCAGCGATTGCGCCCACAGGAAAGCTGCCAGCACGGAAAGCTGTAGCTGGTTTTCACTGTCCCTTGGAACTGCATTCGCTGGTAGACAGACATTCGCGTTCTGCAACAGCTTTCGTTCGTAAAGGGGCAACACTGTGTCTTTCTCTCTGGCAGAGCCCGGCTGCCAAATTCGAAACGTCCAGCGATTGCGCCCACAGGAAAGCTGCCAGCACGGAAAGCTGTAGCTGGTTTTCACTGTCCCTTGGAACTGCATTCGCTGGTAGACAGACATTCGCGTTCTGCAACAGCTTTCGTGCGTAAAGGGGCAACACTGTGTATTTCTCTCTGGCAGAGCCCGGCTGCCAAATTCGAAACGTCCAGCGATTGCGCCCACAGGAAAGCTGCCAGCACGGAAAGCTGTAGCTGGTTTTCACTGTCCCTTGGAACTGCATTCGCTGGTAGACAGACATTCGCGTTCTGCAACAGCTTTCGTTCGTAAAGGGGCAACACTGTGTCTTTCTCTCTGGCAGAGCCCGGCTGCCAAATTCGAAACGTCCAGCGATTGCGCCCACAGGAAAGCTGCCAGCACGGAAAGCTGTAGCTGGTTTTCACTGTCCCTTGGAACTGCATTCGCTGGTAGGCAGACATTCGCGTTCTGCAACAGCTTTCGTTCGTAAAGGGGCAACACTGTGTCTTTCTCTCTGGCAGAGCCCGGCTGCCAAATTCGAAACGTCCAGCGATTGCGCCCACAGGAAAGCTGCCAGCACGGAAAGCTGTAGCTGGTTTTCACTGTCCCTTGGAACTGCATTCGCTGGTAGACAGACATTCGCGTTCTGCAACAGCTTTCGTTCGTAAAGGGGCAACACCGTGTATTTCTCTCTGGCAGAGCCCGGCTGCCAAATTCGAAACGTCCAGCGATTGCGCCCACAGGAAAGCTGCCAGCACGGAAAGCTGTAGCTGGTTTTCACTGTCCCTTGGAACTGCATTCGCTGGTAGGCAGACATTCGCGTTCTGCAACAGCTTTCGTTCGTAAAGGGGCAACACTGTGTATTTCTCTCTGGCAGAGCCCGGCTGCCAAATTCGAAACGTCCAGCGATTGCGCCCACAGGAAAGCTGCCAGCACGGAAAGCTGTAGCTGGTTTTCACTGTCCCTTGGAACTGCATTCGCTGGTAGACAGACATTCGCGTTCTGCAACAGCTTTCGTGCGTAAAGGGGCAACACTGTGTCTTTCTCTCTGGCAGAGCCCGGCTGCCAAATTCGAAACGTCCAGCGATTGCGCCCACAGGAAAGCTGCCAGCACGGAAAGCTGTAGCTGGTTTTCACTGTCCCTTGGAAATGCATTCCCTGGTAGGCAGACATTCGCGTTCTGCAACAGCTTTCGTTCGTAAAGGGGCAACACTGTGTATTTCTCTCTGGCAGAGCCCGGCTGCCAAATTCGAAACGTCCAGCGATTGCGCCCACAGGAAAGCTGCCAGCACGGAAAGCTGTAGCTGGTTTTCACTGTCCCTTGGAACTGCATTCGCTGGTAGGCAGACATTCGCGTTCTGCAACAGCTTTCGTTCGTAAAGGGGCAACACTGTGTCTTTCTCTCTGGCAGAGCCCGGCTGCCAAATTCGAAACGTCCAGCGATTGCGCCCACAGGAAAGCTGCCAGCACGGAAAGCTGTAGCTGGTTTTCACTGTCCCTTGGAACTGCATTCGCTGGTAGACAGACATTCGCGTTCTGCAACAGCTTTCGTGCGTAAAGGGGCAACACTGTGTCTTTCTCTCTGGCAGAGCCCGGCTGCCAAATTCGAAACGTCCAGCGATTGCGCCCACAGGAAAGCTGCCAGCACGGAAAGCTGTAGCTGGTTTTCACTGTCCCTTGGAACTGCATTCGCTGCTACACAGACATTCGCGTTCTGCAACAGCTTTCGTTCGTAAAGGGGCAACACTGTGTCTTTCTCTCTGGCAGAGCCCGGCTGCCAAATTCGAAACGTCCAGCGATTGCGCCCACAGGAAAGCTGCCAGCACGGAAAGCTGTAGCTGGTTTTCACTGTCCCTTGGAAATGCATTCGCTGGTAGACAGACATTCGCGTTCTGCAACAGCTTTCGTTCGTAAAGGGGCAACACTCTGTATTTCTCTCTGGCAGAGCCCGGCTGCCAAATTCGAAACGTCCAGCGATTGCGCCCACAGGAAAGCTGCCAGCACGGAAAGCTGTAGCTGGTTTTCACTGTCCCTCGGAACTGCATTCGCTGGTAGACAGACATTCGCGTTCTGCAACAGCTTTCGTTCGTAAAGGGGCAACACTGTGTCTTTCTCTCTCGCAGAGCCCGGCTGCCAAATTCGAAACGTCCAGCGATTGCGCCCACAGGAAAGCTGCCAGCACGGAAAGCTGTAGCTGGTTTTCACTGTCCCTTGGAACTGCATTCGCTGCTACACAGACATTCGCGTTCTGCAACAGCTTTCGTTCGTAAAGGGGCAACACCATGTATTTCTCTCTCGCAGAGCCCGGCTGCCAAATTCGAAACGTCCAGCGATTGCGCCCACAGGAAAGCTGCCAGCACGGAAAGCTGTAGCTGGTTTTCACTGTCCCTTGGAAATGCATTCGCTGCTACGCAGACATTCGCGTTCTGCAACAGCTTTCGTTCGTAAAGGGGCAACACTGTGTCTTTCTCTCTGGCAGAGCCCGGCTGCCAAATTCGAAACGTCCAGCGATTGCGCCCACAGGAAAGCTGCCAGCACGGAAAGCTGTAGCTGGTTTTCACTGTCCCTTGGAACTGCATTCGCTGGTAGGCAGACATTCGCGTTCTGCAACAGCTTTCGTTCGTAAAGGGGCAACACTGTGTATTTCTCTCTGGCAGAGCCCGGCTGCCAAATTCGAAACGTCCAGCGATTGCGCCCACAGGAAAGCTGCCAGCACGGAAAGCTGTAGCTGGTTTTCACTGTCCCTTGGAACTGCATTCGCTGGTAGACAGACATTCGCGTTCTGCAACAGCTTTCGTGCGTAAAGGGGCAACACTGTGTCTTTCTCTCTGGCAGAGCCCGGCTGCCAAATTCGAAACGTCCAGCGATTGCGCCCACAGGAAAGCTGCCAGCACGGAAAGCTGTAGCTGGTTTTCACTGTCCCTTGGAACTGCATTCGCTGGTAGACAGACATTCGCGTTCTGCAACAGGTTTCATTCGTAAAGGGGCAACACTGTGTCTTTCTCTCTGGCAGAGCCCGGCTGCCAAATTCGAAACGTCCAGCGATTGCGCCCACAGGAAAGCTGCCAGCACGGAAAGCTGTAGCTGGTTTTCACTGTCCCTTGGAACTGCATTCGCTGGTAGACAGACATTCGCGTTCTGCAACAGCTTTCGTGCGTAAAGGGGCAACACTGTGTCTTTCTCTCTGGCAGAGCCCGGCTGCCAAATTCGAAACGTCCAGCGATTGCGCCCACAGGAAAGCTGCCAGCACGGAAAGCTGTAGCTGGTTTTCACTGTCCCTTGGAACTGCATTCGCTGGTAGACAGACATTCGCGTTCTGCAACAGCTTTCGTTCGTAAAGGGGCAACACTCTGTATTTCTCTCTGGCAGAGCCCGGCTGCCAAATTCGAAACGTCCAGCGATTGCGCCCACAGGAAAGCTGCCAGCACGGAAAGCTGTAGCTGGTTTTCACTGTCCCTCGGAACTGCATTCGCTGGTAGACAGACATTCGCGTTCTGCAACAGCTTTCGTTCGTAAAGGGGCAACACTGTGTCTTTCTCTCTCGCAGAGCCCGGCTGCCAAATTCGAAACGTCCAGCGATTGCGCCCACAGGAAAGCTGCCAGCACGGAAAGCTGTAGCTGGTTTTCACTGTCCCTTGGAACTGCATTCGCTGCTACACAGACATTCGCGTTCTGCAACAGCTTTCGTTCGTAAAGGGGCAACACCGTGTATTTCTCTCTCGCAGAGCCCGGCTGCCAAATTCGAAACGTCCAGCGATTGCGCCCACAGGAAAGCTGCCAGCACGGAAAGCTGTAGCTGGTTTTCACTGTCCCTTGGAAATGCATTCGCTGCTACGCAGACATTCGCGTTCTGCAACAGCTTTCGTTCGTAAAGGGGCAACACTGTGTCTTTCTCTCTGGCAGAGCCCGGCTGCCAAATTCGAAACGTCCAGCGATTGCGCCCACAGGAAAGCTGCCAGCACGGAAAGCTGTAGCTGGTTTTCACTGTCCCTCGGAACTGCATTCGCTGGTAGGCAGACATTCGCGTTCTGCAACAGCTTTCGTTCGTAAAGGGGCAACACTGTGTCTTTCTCTCTGGCAGAGCCCGGCTGCCAAATTCGAAACGTCCAGCGATTGCGCCCACAGGAAAGCTGCCAGCACGGAAAGCTGTAGCTCGTTTTCACTGTCCCTTGGAACTGCATTCGCTGGTAGACAGACATTCGCGTTCTGCAACAGCTTTCGTGCGTAAAGGGGCAACACTGTGTCTTTCTCTCTGGCAGAGCCCGGCTGCCAAATTCGAAACGTCCAGCGATTGCGCCCACAGGAAAGCTGCCAGCACGGAAAGCTGTAGCTGGTTTTCACTGTCCCTCGGAACTGCATTCGCTGGTAGACAGACATTCGCGTTCTGCAACAGCTTTCGTTCGTAAAGGGGCAACACTGTGTCTTTCTCTCTGGCAGAGCCCGGCTGCCAAATTCGAAACGTCCAGCGATTGCGCCCACAGGAAAGCTGCCAGCACGGAAAGCTGTAGCTGGTTTTCACTGTCCCTTGGAACTGCATTCGCTGGTAGGCAGACATTCGCGTTCTGCAACAGCTTTCGTTCGTAAAGGGGCAACACTGTGTCTTTCTCTCTGGCAGAGCCCGGCTGCCAAATTCGAAACGTCCAGCGATTGCGCCCACAGGAAAGCTGCCAGCACGGAAAGCTGTAGCTCGTTTTCACTGTCCCTTGGAACTGCATTCGCTGGTAGACAGACATTCGCGTTCTGCAACAGCTTTCGTGCGTAAAGGGGCAACACTGTGTCTTTCTCTCTGGCAGAGCCCGGCTGCCAAATTCGAAACGTCCAGCGATTGCGCCCACAGGAAAGCTGCCAGCACGGAAAGCTGTAGCTGGTTTTCACTGTCCCTCGGAACTGCATTCGCTGGTAGACAGACATTCGCGTTCTGCAACAGCTTTCGTTCGTAAAGGGGCAACACTGTGTCTTTCTCTCTCGCAGAGCCCGGCTGCCAAATTCGAAACGTCCAGCGATTGCGCCCACAGGAAAGCTGCCAGCACGGAAAGCTGTAGCTGGTTTTCACTGTCCCTTGGAACTGCATTCGCTGGTAGGCAGACATTCGCGTTCTGCAACAGCTTTCGTTCGTAAAGGGGCAACACTGTGTCTTTCTCTCTGGCAGAGCCCGGCTGCCAAATTCGAAACGTCCAGCGATTGCGCCCACAGGAAAGCTGCCAGCACGGAAAGCTGTAGCTGGTTTTCACTGTCCCTTGGAACTGCATTCGCTGGTAGACAGACATTCGCGTTCTGCAACAGCTTTCGTGCGTAAAGGGGCAACACTGTGTCTTTCTCTCTGGCAGAGCCCGGCTGCCAAATTCGAAACGTCCAGCGATTGCGCCCACAGGAAAGCTGCCAGCACGGAAAGCTGTAGCTGGTTTTCACTGTCCCTTGGAACTGCATTCGCTGGTAGACAGACATTCGCGTTCTGCAACAGCTTTCGTGCGTAAAGGGGCAACACTGTGTCTTTCTCTCTGGCAGAGCCCGGCTGCCAAATTCGAAACGTCCAGCTATTGCGCCCACAGGAAAGCTGCCAGCACGGAAAGCTGTAGCTGGTTATCACTGTCCCTTGGAACTGCATTCACTGGTAGACAGACATTCGCGTTCTGCAACAGCTTTCGTTCGTAAAGGGGCAACACTCTGTATTTCTCTCTGGCAGAGCCCGGCTGCCAAATTCGAAACGTCCAGCGATTGCGCCCACAGGAAAGCTGCCAGCACGGAAAGCTGTAGCTGGTTTTCACTGTCCCTCGGAACTGCATTCGCTGGTAGACAGACATTCGCGTTCTGCAACAGCTTTCGTTCGTAAAGGGGCAACACTGTGTCTTTCTCTCTCGCAGAGCCCGGCTGCCAAATTCGAAACGTCCAGCGATTGCGCCCACAGGAAAGCTGCCAGCACGGAAAGCTGTAGCTGGTTTTCACTGTCCCTTGGAACTGCATTCGCTGCTACACAGACATTCGCGTTCTGCAACAGCTTTCGTTCGTAAAGGGGCAACACCGTGTATTTCTCTCTCGCAGAGCCCGGCTGCCAAATTCGAAACGTCCAGCGATTGCGCCCACAGGAAAGCTGCCAGCACGGAAAGCTGTAGCTGGTTTTCACTGTCCCTTGGAAATGCATTTGCTGGTAGACAGACATTCGCGTTCTGCAACAGCTTTCGTTCGTAAAGGGGCAACACTGTGTCTTTCTCTCTGGCAGAGCCCGGCTGCCAAATTCGAAACGTCCAGCGATTGCGCCCACAGGAAAGCTGCCAGCACGGAAAGCTGTAGCTGGTTTTCACTGTCCCTCGGAACTGCATTCGCTGGTAGACAGACATTCGCGTTCTGCAACAGCTTTCGTTCGTAAAGGGGCAACACTGTGTCTTTCTCTCTGGCAGAGCCCGGCTGCCAAATTCGAAACGTCCAGCGATTGCGCCCACAGGAAAGCTGCCAGCACGGAAAGCTGTAGCTGGTTTTCACTGTCCCTTGGAACTGCATTCGCTGGTAGACAGACATTCGCGTTCTGCAACAGCTTTCGTTCGTAAAGGGGCAACACGTGTCTTTCTCTCTGGCAGAGCCCGGCTGCCAAATTCGAAACGTCCAGCGATTGCGCCCACAGGAAAGCTGCCAGCACGGAAAGCTGTAGCTGGTTTTCACTGTCCCTTGGAACTGCATTTGCTGGTAGACAGACATTCGCGTTCTGCAACAGCTTTCGTTCGTAAAGGGGCAACACTGTGTCTTTCTCTCTGGCAGAGCCCGGCTGCCAAATTCGAAACGTCCAGCGATTGCGCCCACAGGAAAGCTGCCAGCACGGAAAGCTGTAGCTGGTTTTCACTGTCCCTTGGAACTGCATTCGCTGGTAGGCAGACATTCGCGTTCTGCAACAGCTTTCGTGCGTAAAGGGGCAACACTGTGTCTTTCTCTCTGGCAGAGCCCGGCTGCCAAATTCGAAACGTCCAGCGATTGCGCCCACAGGAAAGCTGCCAGCACGGAAAGCTGTAGCTGGTTTTCACTGTCCCTTGGAACTGCATTCGCTGGTAGACAGACATTCGCGTTCTGCAGCAGCTTTCGTTCGTAAAGGGGCAACACTGTGTCTTTCTCTCTGGCAGAGCCCGGCTGCCAAATTCGAAACGTCCAGCGATTGCGCCCACAGGAAAGCTGCCAGCACGGAAAGCTGTAGCTGGTTTTCACTGTCCCTTGGAACTGCATTCGCTGCTACACAGACATTCGCGTTCTGCAACAGCTTTCGTTCGTAAAGGGGCAACACTGTGTCTTTCTCTCTGGCAGAGCCCGGCTGCCAAATTCGAAACGTCCAGCGATTGCGCCCACAGGAAAGCTGCCAGCACGGAAAGCTGTAGCTGGTTTTCACTGTCCCTTGGAACTGCATTCGCTGGTAGACAGACATTCGCGTTCTGCAACAGCTTTCGTTCGTAAAGGGGCAACACTGTGTCTTTCTCTCTGGCAGAGCCCGGCTGCCAAATTCGAAACGTCCAGCGATTGCGCCCACAGGAAAGCTGCCAGCACGGAAAGCTGTAGCTGGTTTTCACTGTCCCTTGGAACTGCATTCGCTGGTAGACAGACATTCGCGTTCTGCAACAGCTTTCGTGCGTAAAGGGGCAACACTGTGTCTTTCTCTCTGGCAGAGCCCGGCTGCCAAATTCGAAACGTCCAGCGATTGCGCCCACAGGAAAGCTGCCAGCACGGAAAGCTGTAGCTGGTTTTCACTGTCCCTCGGAACTGCATTCGCTGGTAGACAGACATTCGCGTTCTGCAACAGCTTTCGTTCGTAAAGGGGCAACACTGTGTCTTTCTCTCTGGCAGAGCCCGGCTGCCAAATTCGAAACGTCCAGCGATTGCGCCCACAGGAAAGCTGCCAGCACGGAAAGCTGTAGCTCGTTTTCACTGTCCCTTGGAACTGCATTCGCTGGTAGACAGACATTCGCGTTCTGCAACAGCTTTCGTGCGTAAAGGGGCAACACTGTGTCTTTCTCTCTGGCAGAGCCCGGCTGCCAAATTCGAAACGTCCAGCGATTGCGCCCACAGGAAAGCTGCCAGCACGGAAAGCTGTAGCTGGTTATCACTGTCCCTTGGAACTGCATTCGCTGGTAGACAGACATTCGCGTTCTGCAACAGCTTTCGTTCGTAAAGGGGCAACACTCTGTATTTCTCTCTGGCAGAGCCCGGCTGCCAAATTCGAAACGTCCAGCGATTGCGCCCACAGGAAAGCTGCCAGCACGGAAAGCTGTAGCTGGTTTTCACTGTCCCTTGGAACTGCATTCGCTGGTAGACAGACATTCGCGTTCTGCAACAGCTTTCGTTCGTAAAGGGGCAACACTGTGTCTTTCTCTCTCGCAGAGCCCGGCTGCCAAATTCGAAACGTCCAGCGATTGCGCCCACAGGAAAGCTGCCAGCACGGAAAGCTGTAGCTGGTTTTCACTGTCCCTTGGAACTGCATTCGCTGCTACACAGACATTCGCGTTCTGCAACAGCTTTCGTTCGTAAAGGGGCAACACCGTGTATTTCTCTCTCGCAGAGCCCGGCTGCCAAATTCGAAACGTCCAGCGATTGCGCCCACAGGAAAGCTGCCAGCACGGAAAGCTGTAGCTGGTTTTCACTGTCCCTTGGAACTGCATTCGCTGCTACACAGACATTCGCGTTCTGCAACAGCTTTCGTTCGTAAAGGGGCAACACTGTGTCTTTCTCTCTGGCAGAGCCCGGCTGCCAAATTCGAAACGTCCAGCGATTGCGCCCACAGGAAAGCTGCCAGCACGGAAAGCTGTAGCTGGTTTTCACTGTCCCTTGGAACTGCATTCGCTGGTAGACAGACATTCGCGTTCTGCAACAGCTTTCGTTCGTAAAGGGGCAACACTCTGTATTTCTCTCTGGCAGAGCCCGGCTGCCAAATTCGAAACGTCCAGCGATTGCGCCCACAGGAAAGCTGCCAGCACGGAAAGCTGTAGCTGGTTTTCACTGTCCCTCGGAACTGCATTCGCTGGTACACAGACATTCGCGTTCTGCAACAGCTTTCGTTCGTAAAGGGGCAACACTGTGTCTTTCTCTCTCGCAGAGCCCGGCTGCCAAATTCGAAACGTCCAGCGATTGCGCCCACAGGAAAGCTGCCAGCACGGAAAGCTGTAGCTGGTTTTCACTGTCCCTTGGAACTGCATTCGCTGCTACACAGACATTCGCGTTCTGCAACAGCTTTCGTTCGTAAAGGGGCAACACCGTGTATTTCTCTCTCGCAGAGCCCGGCTGCCAAATTCGAAACGTCCAGCGATTGCGCCCACAGGAAAGCTGCCAGCACGGAAAGCTGTAGCTGGTTTTCACTGTCCCTTGGAAATGCATTCGCTGCTACACAGACATTCGCGTTCTGCAACAGCTTTCGTTCGTAAAGGGGCAACACTGTGTCTTTCTCTCTGGCAGAGCCCGGCTGCCAAATTCGAAACGTCCAGCGATTGCGCCCACAGGAAAGCTGCCAGCACGGAAAGCTGTAGCTGGTTTTCACTGTCCCTTGGAACTGCATTCGCTGGTAGACAGACATTCGCGTTCTGCAACAGCTTTCGTTCGTAAAGGGGCAACACTCTGTATTTCTCTCTGGCAGAGCCCGGCTGCCAAATTCGAAACGTCCAGCGATTGCGCCCACAGGAAAGCTGCCAGCACGGAAAGCTGTAGCTGGTTTTCACTGTCCCTCGGAACTGCATTCGCTGGTAGACAGACATTCGCGTTCTGCAACAGCTTTCGTTCGTAAAGGGGCAACACTGTGTCTTTCTCTCTGGCAGAGCCCGGCTGCCAAATTCGAAACGTCCAGCGATTGCGCCCACAGGAAAGCTGCCAGCACGGAAAGCTGTAGCTGGTTTTCACTGTCCCTTGGAACTGCATTCGCTGGTAGACAGACATTCGCGTTCTGCAACAGCTTTCGTTCGTAAAGGGGCAACACTGTGTCTTTCTCTCTGGCAGAGCCCGGCTGCCAAATTCGAAACGTCCAGCGATTGCGCCCACAGGAAAGCTGCCAGCACGGAAAGCTGTAGCTGGTTTTCACTGTCCCTTGGAACTGCATTCGCTGGTAGACAGACATTCGCGTTCTGCAACAGCTTTCGTGCGTAAAGGGGCAACACTGTGTATTTCTCTCTGGCAGAGCCCGGCTGCCAAATTCGAAACGTCCAGCGATTGCGCCCACAGGAAAGCTGCCAGCACGGAAAGCTGTAGCTGGTTTTCACTGTCCCTTGGAACTGCATTCGCTGGTAGACAGACATTCGCGTTCTGCAACAGCTTTCGTTCGTAAAGGGGCAACACTGTGTCTTTCTCTCTGGCAGAGCCCGGCTGCCAAATTCGAAACGTCCAGCGATTGCGCCCACAGGAAAGCTGCCAGCACGGAAAGCTGTAGCTGGTTTTCACTGTCCCTTGGAACTGCATTCGCTGGTAGGCAGACATTCGCGTTCTGCAACAGCTTTCGTTCGTAAAGGGGCAACACTGTGTCTTTCTCTCTGGCAGAGCCCGGCTGCCAAATTCGAAACGTCCAGCGATTGCGCCCACAGGAAAGCTGCCAGCACGGAAAGCTGTAGCTGGTTTTCACTGTCCCTTGGAACTGCATTCGCTGGTAGACAGACATTCGCGTTCTGCAACAGCTTTCGTTCGTAAAGGGGCAACACTCTGTATTTCTCTCTGGCAGAGCCCGGCTGCCAAATTCGAAACGTCCAGCGATTGCGCCCACAGGAAAGCTGCCAGCACGGAAAGCTGTAGCTGGTTTTCACTGTCCCTCGGAACTGCATTCGCTGGTAGACAGACATTCGCGTTCTGCAACAGCTTTCGTTCGTAAAGGGGCAACACTGTGTCTTTCTCTCTGGCAGAGCCCGGCTGCCAAATTCGAAACGTCCAGCGATTGCGCCCACAGGAAAGCTGCCAGCACGGAAAGCTGTAGCTGGTTTTCACTGTCCCTTGGAACTGCATTCGCTGGTAGACAGACATTCGCGTTCTGCAACAGCTTTCGTTCGTAAAGGGGCAACACTCTGTATTTCTCTCTGGCAGAGCCCGGCTGCCAAATTCGAAACGTCCAGCGATTGCGCCCACAGGAAAGCTGCCAGCACGGAAAGCTGTAGCTGGTTTTCACTGTCCCTTGGAACTGCATTCGCTGGTAGACAGACATTCGCGTTCTGCAACAGCTTTCGTGCGTAAAGGGGCAACACTGTGTATTTCTCTCTGGCAGAGCCCGGCTGCCAAATTCGAAACGTCCAGCGATTGCGCCCACAGGAAAGCTGCCAGCACGGAAAGCTGTAGCTGGTTTTCACTGTCCCTTGGAACTGCATTCGCTGGTAGACAGACATTCGCGTTCTGCAACAGCTTTCGTTCGTAAAGGGGCAACACTGTGTCTTTCTCTCTGGCAGAGCCCGGCTGCCAAATTCGAAACGTCCAGCGATTGCGCCCAGAGGAAAGCTGCCAGCACGGAAAGCTGTAGCTGGTTTTCACTGTCCCTTGGAACTGCATTCGCTGGTAGGCAGACATTCGCGTTCTGCAACAGCTTTCGTTCGTAAAGGGGCAACACTGTGTCTTTCTCTCTGGCAGAGCCCGGCTGCCAAATTCGAAACGTCCAGCGATTGCGCCCACAGGAAAGCTGCCAGCACGGAAAGCTGTAGCTGGTTTTCACTGTCCCTTGGAACTGCATTCGCTGGTAGACAGACATTCGCGTTCTGCAACAGCTTTCGTTCGTAAAGGGGCAACACCGTGTATTTCTCTCTGGCAGAGCCCGGCTGCCAAATTCGAAACGTCCAGCGATTGCGCCCACAGGAAAGCTGCCAGCACGGAAAGCTGTAGCTGGTTTTCACTGTCCCTTGGAACTGCATTCGCTGGTAGGCAGACATTCGCGTTCTGCAACAGCTTTCGTTCGTAAAGGGGCAACACTGTGTATTTCTCTCTGGCAGAGCCCGGCTGCCAAATTCGAAACGTCCAGCGATTGCGCCCACAGGAAAGCTGCCAGCACGGAAAGCTGTAGCTGGTTTTCACTGTCCCTTGGAACTGCATTCGCTGGTAGACAGACATTCGCGTTCTGCAACAGCTTTCGTGCGTAAAGGGGCAACACTGTGTCTTTCTCTCTGGCAGAGCCCGGCTGCCAAATTCGAAACGTCCAGCGATTGCGCCCACAGGAAAGCTGCCAGCACGGAAAGCTGTAGCTGGTTTTCACTGTCCCTTGGAAATGCATTCCCTGGTAGGCAGACATTCGCGTTCTGCAACAGCTTTCGTTCGTAAAGGGGCAACACTGTGTATTTCTCTCTGGCAGAGCCCGGCTGCCAAATTCGAAACGTCCAGCGATTGCGCCCACAGGAAAGCTGCCAGCACGGAAAGCTGTAGCTGGTTTTCACTGTCCCTTGGAACTGCATTCGCTGGTAGGCAGACATTCGCGTTCTGCAACAGCTTTCGTTCGTAAAGGGGCAACACTGTGTCTTTCTCTCTGGCAGAGCCCGGCTGCCAAATTCGAAACGTCCAGCGATTGCGCCCACAGGAAAGCTGCCAGCACGGAAAGCTGTAGCTGGTTTTCACTGTCCCTTGGAACTGCATTCGCTGGTAGACAGACATTCGCGTTCTGCAACAGCTTTCGTGCGTAAAGGGGCAACACTGTGTCTTTCTCTCTGGCAGAGCCCGGCTGCCAAATTCGAAACGTCCAGCGATTGCGCCCACAGGAAAGCTGCCAGCACGGAAAGCTGTAGCTGGTTTTCACTGTCCCTTGGAACTGCATTCGCTGCTACACAGACATTCGCGTTCTGCAACAGCTTTCGTTCGTAAAGGGGCAACACTGTGTCTTTCTCTCTGGCAGAGCCCGGCTGCCAAATTCGAAACGTCCAGCGATTGCGCCCACAGGAAAGCTGCCAGCACGGAAAGCTGTAGCTGGTTTTCACTGTCCCTTGGAAATGCATTCGCTGGTAGACAGACATTCGCGTTCTGCAACAGCTTTCGTTCGTAAAGGGGCAACACTCTGTATTTCTCTCTGGCAGAGCCCGGCTGCCAAATTCGAAACGTCCAGCGATTGCGCCCACAGGAAAGCTGCCAGCACGGAAAGCTGTAGCTGGTTTTCACTGTCCCTCGGAACTGCATTCGCTGGTAGACAGACATTCGCGTTCTGCAACAGCTTTCGTTCGTAAAGGGGCAACACTGTGTCTTTCTCTCTCGCAGAGCCCGGCTGCCAAATTCGAAACGTCCAGCGATTGCGCCCACAGGAAAGCTGCCAGCACGGAAAGCTGTAGCTGGTTTTCACTGTCCCTTGGAACTGCATTCGCTGCTACACAGACATTCGCGTTCTGCAACAGCTTTCGTTCGTAAAGGGGCAACACCATGTATTTCTCTCTCGCAGAGCCCGGCTGCCAAATTCGAAACGTCCAGCGATTGCGCCCACAGGAAAGCTGCCAGCACGGAAAGCTGTAGCTGGTTTTCACTGTCCCTTGGAAATGCATTCGCTGCTACGCAGACATTCGCGTTCTGCAACAGCTTTCGTTCGTAAAGGGGCAACACTGTGTCTTTCTCTCTGGCAGAGCCCGGCTGCCAAATTCGAAACGTCCAGCGATTGCGCCCACAGGAAAGCTGCCAGCACGGAAAGCTGTAGCTGGTTTTCACTGTCCCTTGGAACTGCATTCGCTGGTAGGCAGACATTCGCGTTCTGCAACAGCTTTCGTTCGTAAAGGGGCAACACTGTGTATTTCTCTCTGGCAGAGCCCGGCTGCCAAATTCGAAACGTCCAGCGATTGCGCCCACAGGAAAGCTGCCAGCACGGAAAGCTGTAGCTGGTTTTCACTGTCCCTTGGAACTGCATTCGCTGGTAGACAGACATTCGCGTTCTGCAACAGCTTTCGTGCGTAAAGGGGCAACACTGTGTCTTTCCCTCTGGCAGAGCCCGGCTGCCAAATTCGAAACGTCCAGCGATTGCGCCCACAGGAAAGCTGCCAGCACGGAAAGCTGTAGCTGGTTTTCACTGTCCCTTGGAACTGCATTCGCTGGTAGACAGACATTCGCGTTCTGCAACAGCTTTCATTCGTAAAGGGGCAACACTGTGTCTTTCTCTCTGGCAGAGCCCGGCTGCCAAATTCGAAACGTCCAGCGATTGCGCCCACAGGAAAGCTGCCAGCACGGAAAGCTGTAGCTGGTTTTCACTGTCCCTTGGAACTGCATTCGCTGGTAGACAGACATTCGCGTTCTGCAACAGCTTTCGTGCGTAAAGGGGCAACACTGTGTCTTTCTCTCTGGCAGAGCCCGGCTGCCAAATTCGAAACGTCCAGCGATTGCGCCCACAGGAAAGCTGCCAGCACGGAAAGCTGTAGCTGGTTTTCACTGTCCCTTGGAACTGCATTCGCTGGTAGACAGACATTCGCGTTCTGCAACAGCTTTCGTTCGTAAAGGGGCAACACTCTGTATTTCTCTCTGGCAGAGCCCGGCTGCCAAATTCGAAACGTCCAGCGATTGCGCCCACAGGAAAGCTGCCAGCACGGAAAGCTGTAGCTGGTTTTCACTGTCCCTCGGAACTGCATTCGCTGGTAGACAGACATTCGCGTTCTGCAACAGCTTTCGTTCGTAAAGGGGCAACACTGTGTCTTTCTCTCTCGCAGAGCCCGGCTGCCAAATTCGAAACGTCCAGCGATTGCGCCCACAGGAAAGCTGCCAGCACGGAAAGCTGTAGCTGGTTTTCACTGTCCCTTGGAACTGCATTCGCTGCTACACAGACATTCGCGTTCTGCAACAGCTTTCGTTCGTAAAGGGGCAACACCGTGTATTTCTCTCTCGCAGAGCCCGGCTGCCAAATTCGAAACGTCCAGCGATTGCGCCCACAGGAAAGCTGCCAGCACGGAAAGCTGTAGCTGGTTTTCACTGTCCCTTGGAAATGCATTCGCTGCTACGCAGACATTCGCGTTCTGCAACAGCTTTCGTTCGTAAAGGGGCAACACTGTGTCTTTCTCTCTGGCAGAGCCCGGCTGCCAAATTCGAAACGTCCAGCGATTGCGCCCACAGGAAAGCTGCCAGCACGGAAAGCTGTAGCTGGTTTTCACTGTCCCTCGGAACTGCATTCGCTGGTAGGCAGACATTCGCGTTCTGCAACAGCTTTCGTTCGTAAAGGGGCAACACTGTGTCTTTCTCTCTGGCAGAGCCCGGCTGCCAAATTCGAAACGTCCAGCGATTGCGCCCACAGGAAAGCTGCCAGCACGGAAAGCTGTAGCTCGTTTTCACTGTCCCTTGGAACTGCATTCGCTGGTAGACAGACATTCGCGTTCTGCAACAGCTTTCGTGCGTAAAGGGGCAACACTGTGTCTTTCTCTCTGGCAGAGCCCGGCTGCCAAATTCGAAACGTCCAGCGATTGCGCCCACAGGAAAGCTGCCAGCACGGAAAGCTGTAGCTGGTTTTCACTGTCCCTCGGAACTGCATTCGCTGGTAGACAGACATTCGCGTTCTGCAACAGCTTTCGTTCGTAAAGGGGCAACACTGTGTCTTTCTCTCTCGCAGAGCCCGGCTGCCAAATTCGAAACGTCCAGCGATTGCGCCCACAGGAAAGCTGCCAGCACGGAAAGCTGTAGCTGGTTTTCACTGTCCCTTGGAACTGCATTCGCTGGTAGGCAGACATTCGCGTTCTGCAACAGCTTTCGTTCGTAAAGGGGCAACACTGTGTCTTTCTCTCTGGCAGAGCCCGGCTGCCAAATTCGAAACGTCCAGCGATTGCGCCCACAGGAAAGCTGCCAGCACGGAAAGCTGTAGCTCGTTTTCACTGTCCCTTGGAACTGCATTCGCTGGTAGACAGACATTCGCGTTCTGCAACAGCTTTCGTGCGTAAAGGGGCAACACTGTGTCTTTCTCTCTGGCAGAGCCCGGCTGCCAAATTCGAAACGTCCAGCGATTGCGCCCACAGGAAAGCTGCCAGCACGGAAAGCTGTAGCTGGTTTTCACTGTCCCTCGGAACTGCATTCGCTGGTAGACAGACATTCGCGTTCTGCAACAGCTTTCGTTCGTAAAGGGGCAACACTGTGTCTTTCTCTCTCGCAGAGCCCGGCTGCCAAATTCGAAACGTCCAGCGATTGCGCCCACAGGAAAGCTGCCAGCACGGAAAGCTGTAGCTGGTTTTCACTGTCCCTTGGAACTGCATTCGCTGCTACACAGACATTCACGTTCTGCAACAGCTTTCGTTCGTAAAGGGGCAACACCGTGTATTTCTCTCTCGCAGAGCCCGGCTGCCAAATTCGAAACGTCCAGCGATTGCGCCCACAGGAAAGCTGCCAGCACGGAAAGCTGTAGCTGGTTTTCACTGTCCCTTGGAAATGCATTCGCTGGTAGACAGACATTCGCGTTCTGCAACAGCTTTCCTGCGTAAAGGGGCAACACGTGTCTTTCTCTCTGGCAGAGCCCGGCTGCCAAATTCGAAACGTCCAGCGATTGCGCCCACAGGAAAGCTGCCAGCACGGAAAGCTGTAGCTGGTTTTCACTGTCCCTTGGAACTGCATTCGCTGGTAGACAGACATTCGCGTTCTGCAACAGCTTTCGTGCGTAAAGGGGCAACACTGTGTCTTTCTCTCTGGCAGAGCCCGGCTGCCAAATTCGAAACGTCCAGCGATTGCGCCCACAGGAAAGCTGCCAGCACGGAAAGCTGTAGCTGGTTTTCACTGTCCCTTGGAACTGCATTCGCTGGTAGACAGACATTCGCGTTCTGCAACAGCTTTCGTGCGTAAAGGGGCAACACTGTGTCTTTCTCTCTGGCAGAGCCCGGCTGCCAAATTCGAAACGTCCAGCTATTGCGCCCACAGGAAAGCTGCCAGCACGGAAAGCTGTAGCTGGTTATCACTGTCCCTTGGAACTGCATTCACTGGTAGACAGACATTCGCGTTCTGCAACAGCTTTCGTTCGTAAAGGGGCAACACTCTGTATTTCTCTCTGGCAGAGCCCGGCTGCCAAATTCGAAACGTCCAGCGATTGCGCCCACAGGAAAGCTGCCAGCACGGAAAGCTGTAGCTGGTTTTCACTGTCCCTTGGAAATGCATTCGCTGGTAGACAGACATTCGCGTTCTGCAACAGCTTTCGTTCGTAAAGGGGCAACACTGTGTCTTTCTCTCTGGCAGAGCCCGGCTGCCAAATTCGAAACGTCCAGCGATTGCGCCCACAGGAAAGCTGCCAGCACGGAAAGCTGTAGCTGGTTTTCACTGTCCCTTGGAACTGCATTCGCTGGTAGACAGACATTCGCGTTCTGCAACAGCTTTCGTTCGTAAAGGGGCAACACGTGTCTTTCTCTCTGGCAGAGCCCGGCTGCCAAATTCGAAACGTCCAGCGATTGCGCCCACAGGAAAGCTGCCAGCACGGAAAGCTGTAGCTGGTTTTCACTGTCCCTTGGAACTGCATTCGCTGGTAGACAGACATTCGCGTTCTGCAACAGCTTTCGTTCGTAAAGGGGCAACACTGTGTCTTTCTCTCTGGCAGAGCCCGGCTGCCAAATTCGAAACGTCCAGCGATTGCGCCCACAGGAAAGCTGCCAGCACGGAAAGCTGTAGCTGGTTTTCACTGTCCCTTGGAACTGCATTCGCTGGTAGACAGACATTCGCGTTCTGCAACAGCTTTCGTGCGTAAAGGGGCAACACTGTGTCTTTCTCTCTCGCAGAGCCCGGCTGCCAAATTCGAAACGTCCAGCGATTGCGCCCACAGGAAAGCTGCCAGCACGGAAAGCTGTAGCTGGTTTTCACTGTCCCTTGGAACTGCATTCGCTGGTAGACAGACATTCGCGTTCTGCAGCAGCTTTCGTTCGTAAAGGGGCAACACTGTGTCTTTCTCTCTGGCAGAGCCCGGCTGCCAAATTCGAAACGTCCAGCGATTGCGCCCACAGGAAAGCTGCCAGCACGGAAAGCTGTAGCTGGTTTTCACTGTCCCTTGGAACTGCATTCGCTGGTAGGCAGACATTCGCGTTCTGCAACAGCTTTCGTTCGTAAAGGGGCAACACTGTGTCTTTCTCTCTGGCAGAGCCCGGCTGCCAAATTCGAAACGTCCAGCGATTGCGCCCACAGGAAAGCTGCCAGCACGGAAAGCTGTAGCTGGTTTTCACTGTCCCTTGGAACTGCATTCGCTGGTAGACAGACATTCGCGTTCTGCAACAGCTTTCGTTCGTAAAGGGGCAACACTGTGTCTTTCTCTCTGGCAGAGCCCGGCTGCCAAATTCGAAACGTCCAGCGATTGCGCCCACAGGAAAGCTGCCAGCACGGAAAGCTGTAGCTGGTTTTCACTGTCCCTTGGAAATGCATTCGCTGGTAGGCAGACATTCGCGTTCTGCAACAGCTTTCGTTCGTAAAGGGGCAACACTGTGTATTTCTCTCTGGCAGAGCCCGGCTGCCAAATTCGAAACGTCCAGCGATTGCGCCCACAGGAAAGCTGCCAGCACGGAAAGCTGTAGCTGGTTTTCACTGTCCCTTGGAACTGCATTCGCTGGTAGGCAGACATTCGCGTTCTGCAACAGCTTTCGTTCGTAAAGGGGCAACACTGTGTCTTTCTCTCTCGCAGAGCCCGGCTGCCAAATTCGAAACGTCCAGCGATTGCGCCCACAGGAAAGCTGCCAGCACGGAAAGCTGTAGCTGGTTTTCACTGTCCCTTGGAACTGCATTCGCTGCTACACAGACATTCGCGTTCTGCAACAGCTTTCGTTCGTAAAGGGGCAACACCGTGTATTTCTCTCTCGCAGAGCCCGGCTGCCAAATTCGAAACGTCCAGCGATTGCGCCCACAGGAAAGCTGCCAGCACGGAAAGCTGTAGCTGGTTTTCACTGTCCCTTGGAAATGCATTCGCTGGTAGACAGACATTCGCGTTCTGCAACAGCTTTCGTTCGTAAAGGGGCAACACTGTGTCTTTCTCTCTGGCAGAGCCCGGCTGCCAAATTCGAAACGTCCAGCGATTGCGCCCACAGGAAAGCTGCCAGCACGGAAAGCTGTAGCTGGTTTTCACTGTCCCTTGGAAATGCATTCGCTGCTACACAGACATTCGCGTTCTGCAACAGCTTTCGTGCGTAAAGGGGCAACACTGTGTCTTTCTCTCTGGCAGAGCCCGGCTGCCAAATTCGAAACGTCCAGCGATTGCGCCCACAGGAAAGCTGCCAGCACGGAAAGCTGTAGCTGGTTTTCACTGTCCCTTGGAACTGCATTCGCTGGTAGACAGACATTCGCGTTCTGCAGCAGCTTTCGTTCGTAAAGGGGCAACACTGTGTCTTTCTCTCTGGCAGAGCCCGGCTGCCAAATTCGAAACGTCCAGCGATTGCGCCCACAGGAAAGCTGCCAGCACGGAAAGCTGTAGCTGGTTTTCACTGTCCCTTGGAACTGCATTCGCTGGTAGGCAGACATTCGCGTTCTGCAACAGCTTTCGTTCGTAAAGGGGCAACACTGTGTCTTTCTCTCTGGCAGAGCCCGGCTGCCAAATTCGAAACGTCCAGCGATTGCGCCCACAGGAAAGCTGCCAGCACGGAAAGCTGTAGCTGGTTTTCACTGTCCCTTGGAACTGCATTCGCTGGTAGACAGACATTCGCGTTCTGCAACAGCTTTCGTTCGTAAAGGGGCAACACTGTGTCTTTCTCTCTGGCAGAGCCCGGCTGCCAAATTCGAAACGTCCAGCGATTGCGCCCACAGGAAAGCTGCCAGCACGGAAAGCTGTAGCTGGTTTTCACTGTCCCTTGGAAATGCATTCGCTGGTAGACAGACATTCGCGTTCTGCAACAGCTTTCGTTCGTAAAGGGGCAACACTGTGTATTTCTCTCTGGCAGAGCCCGGCTGCCAAATTCGAAACGTCCAGCGATTGCGCCCACAGGAAAGCTGCCAGCACGGAAAGCTGTAGCTGGTTTTCACTGTCCCTCGGAACTGCATTCGCTGGTAGGCAGACATTCGCGTTCTGCAACAGCTTTCGTTCGTAAAGGGGCAACACTGTGTCTTTCTCTCTGGCAGAGCCCGGCTGCCAAATTCGAAACGTCCAGCGATTGCGCCCACAGGAAAGCTGCCAGCACGGAAAGCTGTAGCTGGTTTTCACTGTCCCTTGGAACTGCATTCGCTGGTAGACAGACATTCGCGTTCTGCAACAGCTTTCGTGCGTAAAGGGGCAACACTGTGTCTTTCTCTCTGGCAGAGCCCGGCTGCCAAATTCGAAACGTCCAGCGATTGCGCCCACAGGAAAGCTGCCAGCACGGAAAGCTGTAGCTGGTTTTCACTGTCCCTCGGAACTGCATTCGCTGGTAGGCAGACATTCGCGTTCTGCAACAGCTTTCGTTCGTAAAGGGGCAACACTGTGTCTTTCTCTCTGGCAGAGCCCGGCTGCCAAATTCGAAACGTCCAGCGATTGCGCCCACAGGAAAGCTGCCAGCACGGAAAGCTGTAGCTGGTTTTCACTGTCCCTTGGAACTGCATTCGCTGCTACACAGACATTCGCGTTCTGCAACAGCTTTCGTTCGTAAAGGGGCAACACTGTGTCTTTCTCTCTGGCCGAGCCCGGCTGCCAAATTCGAAACGTCCAGCGATTGCGCCCACAGGAAAGCTGCCAGCACGGAAAGCTGTAGCTGGTTTTCACTGTCCCTTGGAACTGCATTCGCTGGTAGACAGACATTCGCGTTCTGCAACAGCTTTCGTTCGTAAAGGGGCAACACTGTGTATTTCTCTCTGGCAGAGCCCGGCTGCCAAATTCGAAACGTCCAGCGATTGCGCCCACAGGAAAGCTGCCAGCACGGAAAGCTGTAGCTGGTTTTCACTGTCCCTCGGAACTGCATTCGCTGGTAGACAGACATTCGCGTTCTGCAACAGCTTTCGTTCGTAAAGGGGCAACACTGTGTCTTTCTCTCTCGCAGAGCCCGGCTGCCAAATTCGAAACGTCCAGCGATTGCGCCCACAGGAAAGCTGCCAGCACGGAAAGCTGTAGCTGGTTTTCACTGTCCCTTGGAACTGCATTCGCTGGTAGACAGACATTCGCGTTCTGCAACAGCTTTCGTTCGTAAAGGGGCAACACTGTGTATTTCTCTCTCGCAGAGCCCGGCTGCCAAATTCGAAACGTCCAGCGATTGCGCCCACAGGAAAGCTGCCAGCACGGAAAGCTGTAGCTGGTTTTCACTGTCCCTTGGAACTGCATTCGCTGGTAGGCAGACATTCGCGTTCTGCAACAGCTTTCGTTCGTAAAGGGGCAACACTGTGTCTTTCTCTCTGGCAGAGCCCGGCTGCCAAATTCGAAACGTCCAGCGATTGCGCCCACAGGAAAGCTGCCAGCACGGAAAGCTGTAGCTGGTTTTCACTGTCCCTTGGAACTGCATTCGCTGGTAGGCAGACATTCGCGTTCTGCAACAGCTTTCGTTCGTAAAGGGGCAACACTGTGTATTTCTCTCTGGCAGAGCCCGGCTGCCAAATTCGAAACGTCCAGCGATTGCGCCCACAGGAAAGCTGCCAGCACGGAAAGCTGTAGCTGGTTTTCACTGTCCCTTGGAACTGCATTCGCTGCTACACAGACATTCGCGTTCTGCAACAGCTTTCGTTCGTAAAGGGGCAACACCGTGTATTTCTCTCTCGCAGAGCCCGGCTGCCAAATTCGAAACGTCCAGCGATTGCGCCCACAGGAAAGCTGCCAGCACGGAAAGCTGTAGCTGGTTTTCACTGTCCCTTGGAAATGCATTCGCTGGTAGACAGACATTCGCGTTCTGCAACAGCTTTCGTTCGTAAAGGGGCAACACTGTGTCTTTCTCTCTGGCAGAGCCCGGCTGCCAAATTCGAAACGTCCAGCGATTGCGCCCACAGGAAAGCTGCCAGCACGGAAAGCTGTAGCTGGTTTTCACTGTCCCTTGGAACTGCATTCGCTGGTAGACAGACATTCGCGTTCTGCAACAGCTTTCGTGCGTAAAGGGGCAACACTGTGTCTTTCTCTCTGGCAGAGCCCGGCTGCCAAATTCGAAACGTCCAGCGATTGCGCCCACAGGAAAGCTGCCAGCACGGAAAGCTGTAGCTGGTTTTCACTGTCCCTTGGAACTGCATTCGCTGGTAGACAGACATTCGCGTTCTGCAGCAGCTTTCGTTCGTAAAGGGGCAACACTGTGTCTTTCTCTCTGGCAGAGCCCGGCTGCCAAATTCGAAACGTCCAGCGATTGCGCCCACAGGAAAGCTGCCAGCACGGAAAGCTGTAGCTGGTTTTCACTGTCCCTTGGAACTGCATTCGCTGGTAGGCAGACATTCGCGTTCTGCAACAGCTTTCGTTCGTAAAGGGGCAACACTGTGTCTTTCTCTCTGGCAGAGCCCGGCTGCCAAATTCGAAACGTCCAGCGATTGCGCCCACAGGGAAGCTGCCAGCACGGAAAGCTGTAGCTGGTTTTCACTGTCCCTCGGAACTGCATTCGCTGGTAGACAGACATTCGCGTTCTGCAACAGCTTTCGTTCGTAAAGGGGCAACACTGTGTATTTCTCTCTCGCAGAGCCCGGCTGCCAAATTCGAAACGTCCAGCGATTGCGCCCACAGGAAAGCTGCCAGCACGGAAAGCTGTAGCTGGTTTTCACTGTCCCTTGGAACTGCATTCGCTGCTACACAGACATTCGCGTTCTGCAACAGCTTTTGTTCGTAAAGGGGCAATACCGTGTATTTCTCTCACGCAGAGCCCGGCTGCCAAATTCGAAACGTCCAGCGATTGCGCCCACAGGAAAGCTGCCAGCACGGAAAGCTGTAGCTGGTTTTCACTGTCCCTTGGAACTGCATTCGCTGGTAGGCAGACATTCGCGTTCTGCAACAGCTTTCGTTCGTAAAGGGGCAACACTGTGTATTTCTCTCTGGCAGAGCCCGGCTGCCAAATTCGAAACGTCCAGCGATTGCGCCCACAGGAAAGCTGCCAGCACGGAAAGCTGTAGCTGGTTTTCACTGTCCCTTGGAACTGCATTCGCTGCTACACAGACATTCGCGTTCTGCAACAGCTTTCGTTCGTAAAGGGGCAACACCGTGTATTTCTCTCTCGCAGAGCCCGGCTGCCAAATTCGAAACGTCCAGCGATTGCGCCCACAGGAAAGCTGCCAGCACGGAAAGCTGTAGCTGGTTTTCACTGTCCCTTGGAAATGCATTCGCTGGTAGACAGACATTCGCGTTCTGCAACAGCTTTCGTTCGTAAAGGGGCAACACTGTGTCTTTCTCTCTGGCAGAGCCCGGCTGCCAAATTCGAAACGTCCAGCGATTGCGCCCACAGGAAAGCTGCCAGCACGGAAAGCTGTAGCTGGTTTTCACTGTCCCTCGGAACTGCATTCGCTGGTAGACAGACATTCGCGTTCTGCAACAGCTTTCGTTCGTAAAGGGGCAACACTGTGTCTTTCTCTCTGGCAGAGCCCGGCTGCCAAATTCGAAACGTCCAGCGATTGCGCCCACAGGAAAGCTGCCAGCACGGAAAGCTGTAGCTGGTTTTCACTGTCCCTTGGAACTGCATTCGCTGGTAGACAGACATTCGCGTTCTGCAACAGCTTTCGTTCGTAAAGGGGCAACACGTGTCTTTCTCTCTCGCAGAGCCCGGCTGCCAAATTCGAAACGTCCAGCGATTGCGCCCACAGGAAAGCTGCCAGCACGGAAAGCTGTAGCTGGTTTTCACTGTCCCTTGGAACTGCATTCGCTGGTAGACAGACATTCGCGTTCTGCAACAGCTTTCGTTCGTAAAGGGGCAACACTGTGTCTTTCTCTCTGGCAGAGCCCGGCTGCCAAATTCGAAACGTCCAGCGATTGCGCCCACAGGAAAGCTGCCAGCACGGAAAGCTGTAGCTGGTTTTCACTGTCCCTTGGAACTGCATTCGCTGGTAGACAGACATTCGCGTTCTGCAACAGCTTTCGTGCGTAAAGGGGCAACACTGTGTCTTTCTCTCTGGCAGAGCCCGGCTGCCAAATTCGAAACGTCCAGCGATTGCGCCCACAGGAAAGCTGCCAGCACGGAAAGCTGTAGCTGGTTTTCACTGTCCCTTGGAACTGCATTCGCTGGTAGACAGACATTCGCGTTCTGCAGCAGCTTTCGTTCGTAAAGGGGCAACACTGTGTCTTTCTCTCTGGCAGAGCCCGGCTGCCAAATTCGAAACGTCCAGCGATTGCGCCCACAGGAAAGCTGCCAGCACGGAAAGCTGTAGCTGGTTTTCACTGTCCCTTGGAACTGCATTCGCTGGTAGGCAGACATTCGCGTTCTGCAACAGCTTTCGTTCGTAAAGGGGCAACACTGTGTCTTTCTCTCTGGCAGAGCCCGGCTGCCAAATTCGAAACGTCCAGCGATTGCGCCCACAGGAAAGCTGCCAGCACGGAAAGCTGTAGCTGGTTTTCACTGTCCCTTGGAACTGCATTCGCTGGTAGACAGACATTCGCGTTCTGCAACAGCTTTCGTTCGTAAAGGGGCAACACTGTGTCTTTCTCTCTGGCAGAGCCCGGCTGCCAAATTCGAAACGTCCAGCGATTGCGCCCACAGGAAAGCTGCCAGCACGGAAAGCTGTAGCTGGTTTTCACTGTCCCTTGGAAATGCATTCGCTGGTAGGCAGACATTCGCGTTCTGCAACAGCTTTCGTTCGTAAAGGGGCAACACTGTGTCTTTCTCTCTGGCAGAGCCCGGCTGCCAAATTCGAAACGTCCAGCGATTGCGCCCACAGGAAAGCTGCCAGCACGGAAAGCTGTAGCTGGTTTTCACTGTCCCTTGGAACTGCATTCGCTGGTAGACAGACATTCGCGTTCTGCAACAGCTTTCGTGCGTAAAGGGGCAACACTGTGTCTTTCTCTCTGGCAGAGCCCGGCTGCCAAATTCGAAACGTCCAGCGATTGCGCCCACAGGAAAGCTGCCAGCACGGAAAGCTGTAGCTGGTTTTCACTGTCCCTTGGAACTGCATTCGCTGGTAGGCAGACATTCGCGTTCTGCAACAGCTTTCGTTCGTAAAGGGGCAACACTGTGTCTTTCTCTCTGGCAGAGCCCGGCTGCCAAATTCGAAACGTCCAGCGATTGCGCCCACAGGAAAGCTGCCAGCACGGAAAGCTGTAGCTGGTTTTCACTGTCCCTTGGAACTGCATTCGCTGCTACACAGACATTCGCGTTCTGCAACAGCTTTCGTTCGTAAAGGGGCAACACTGTGTCTTTCTCTCTGGCCGAGCCCGGCTGCCAAATTCGAAACGTCCAGCGATTGCGCCCACAGGAAAGCTGCCAGCACGGAAAGCTGTAGCTGGTTTTCACTGTCCCTTGGAACTGCATTCGCTGGTAGACAGACATTCGCGTTCTGCAACAGCTTTCGTTCGTAAAGGGGCAACACTGTGTATTTCTCTCTGGCAGAGCCCGGCTGCCAAATTCGAAACGTCCAGCGATTGCGCCCACAGGAAAGCTGCCAGCACGGAAAGCTGTAGCTGGTTTTCACTGTCCCTCGGAACTGCATTCGCTGGTAGACAGACATTCGCGTTCTGCAACAGCTTTCGTTCGTAAAGGGGCAACACTGTGTCTTTCTCTCTCGCAGAGCCCGGCTGCCAAATTTGAAACGTCCAGCGATTGCGCCCACAGGAAAGCTGCCAGCACGGAAAGCTGTAGCTGGTTTTCACTGTCCCTTGGAACTGCATTCGCTGGTAGACAGACATTCGCGTTCTGCAACAGCTTTCGTTCGTAAAGGGGCAACACCGTGTATTTCTCTCTCGCAGAGCCCGGCTGCCAAATTCGAAACGTCCAGCGATTGCGCCCACAGGAAAGCTGCCAGCACGGAAAGCTGTAGCTGGTTTTCACTGTCCCTTGGAACTGCATTCGCTGGTAGACAGACATTCGCGTTCTGCAACAGCTTTCGTTCGTAAAGGGGCAACACTGTGTCTTTCTCTCTGGCAGAGCCCGGCTGCCAAATTCGAAACGTCCAGCGATTGCGCCCACAGGAAAGCTGCCAGCACGGAAAGCTGTAGCTGGTTTTCACTGTCCCTTGGAACTGCATTCGCTGGTAGGCAGACATTCGCGTTCTGCAACAGCTTTCGTTCGTAAAGGGGCAACACTGTGTATTTCTCTCTGGCAGAGCCCGGCTGCCAAATTCGAAACGTCCAGCGATTGCGCCCACAGGAAAGCTGCCAGCACGGAAAGCTGTAGCTGGTTTTCACTGTCCCTTGGAACTGCATTCGCTGGTAGACAGACATTCGCGTTCTGCAACAGCTTTCGTGCGTAAAGGGGCAACACTGTGTCTTTCTCTCTGGCAGAGCCCGGCTGCCAAATTCGAAACGTCCAGCGATTGCGCCCACAGGAAAGCTGCCAGCACGGAAAGCTGTAGCTGGTTTTCACTGTCCCTTGGAACTGCATTCGCTGGTAGACAGACATTCGCGTTCTGCAACAGCTTTCGTGCGTAAAGGGGCAACACTGTGTCTTTCTCTCTGGCAGAGCCCGGCTGCCAAATTCGAAACGTCCAGCGATTGCGCCCACAGGAAAGCTGCCAGCACGGAAAGCTGTAGCTGGTTTTCACTGTCCCTTGGAACTGCATTCGCTGGTAGGCAGACATTCGCGTTCTGCAACAGCTTTCGTTCGTAAAGGGGCAACACTGTGTCTTTCTCTCTGGCAGAGCCCGGCTGCCAAATTCGAAACGTCCAGCGATTGCGCCCACAGGAAAGCTGCCAGCACGGAAAGCTGTAGCTCGTTTTCACTGTCCCTTGGAACTGCATTCGCTGGTAGACAGACATTCGCGTTCTGCAACAGCTTTCGTGCGTAAAGGGGCAACACTGTGTCTTTCTCTCTGGCAGAGCCCGGCTGCCAAATTCGAAACGTCCAGCGATTGCGCCCACAGGAAAGCTGCCAGCACGGAAAGCTGTAGCTGGTTTTCACTGTCCCTTGGAACTGCATTCGCTGGTAGACAGACATTCGCGTTCTGCAACAGCTTTCGTTCGTAAAGGGGCAACACTCTGTATTTCTCTCTGGCAGAGCCCGGCTGCCAAATTCGAAACGTCCAGCGATTGCGCCCACAGGAAAGCTGCCAGCACGGAAAGCTGTAGCTGGTTTTCACTGTCCCTCGGAACTGCATTCGCTGGTAGACAGACATTCGCGTTCTGCAACAGCTTTCGTTCGTAAAGGGGCAACACTCTGTATTTCTCTCTGGCAGAGCCCGGCTGCCAAATTCGAAACGTCCAGCGATTGCGCCCACAGGAAAGCTGCCAGCACGGAAAGCTGTAGCTGGTTTTCACTGTCCCTCGGAACTGCATTCGCTGGTAGGCAGACATTCGCGTTCTGCAACAGCTTTCGTTCGTAAAGGGGCAACACTGTGTCTTTCTCTCTGGCAGAGCCCGGCTGCCAAATTCGAAACGTCCAGCGATTGCGCCCACAGGAAAGCTGCCAGCACGGAAAGCTGTAGCTGGTTTTCACTGTCCCTTGGAACTGCATTCGCTGCTACACAGACATTCGCGTTCTGCAACAGCTTTCGTTCGTAAAGGGGCAACACTGTGTCTTTCTCTCTGGCCGAGCCCGGCTGCCAAATTCGAAACGTCCAGCGATTGCGCCCACAGGAAAGCTGCCAGCACGGAAAGCTGTAGCTGGTTTTCACTGTCCCTTGGAACTGCATTCGCTGGTAGACAGACATTCGCGTTCTGCAACAGCTTTCGTTCGTAAAGGGGCAACACTGTGTATTTCTCTCTGGCAGAGCCCGGCTGCCAAATTCGAAACGTCCAGCGATTGCGCCCACAGGAAAGCTGCCAGCACGGAAAGCTGTAGCTGGTTTTCACTGTCCCTCGGAACTGCATTCGCTGGTAGACAGACATTCGCGTTCTGCAACAGCTTTCGTTCGTAAAGGGGCAACACTGTGTCTTTCTCTCTCGCAGAGCCCGGCTGCCAAATTCGAAACGTCCAGCGATTGCGCCCACAGGAAAGCTGCCAGCACGGAAAGCTGTAGCTGGTTTTCACTGTCCCTTGGAACTGCATTCGCTGGTAGACAGACATTCGCGTTCTGCAACAGCTTTCGTTCGTAAAGGGGCAACACTGTGTATTTCTCTCTCGCAGAGCCCGGCTGCCAAATTCGAAACGTCCAGCGATTGCGCCCACAGGAAAGCTGCCAGCACGGAAAGCTGTAGCTGGTTTTCACTGTCCCTTGGAACTGCATTCGCTGGTAGGCAGACATTCGCGTTCTGCAACAGCTTTCGTTCGTAAAGGGGCAACACTGTGTCTTTCTCTCTGGCAGAGCCCGGCTGCCAAATTCGAAACGTCCAGCGATTGCGCCCACAGGAAAGCTGCCAGCACGGAAAGCTGTAGCTGGTTTTCACTGTCCCTTGGAACTGCATTCGCTGGTAGGCAGACATTCGCGTTCTGCAACAGCTTTCGTTCGTAAAGGGGCAACACTGTGTATTTCTCTCTGGCAGAGCCCGGCTGCCAAATTCGAAACGTCCAGCGATTGCGCCCACAGGAAAGCTGCCAGCACGGAAAGCTGTAGCTGGTTTTCACTGTCCCTTGGAACTGCATTCGCTGCTACACAGACATTCGCGTTCTGCAACAGCTTTCGTTCGTAAAGGGGCAACACCGTGTATTTCTCTCTCGCAGAGCCCGGCTGCCAAATTCGAAACGTCCAGCGATTGCGCCCACAGGAAAGCTGCCAGCACGGAAAGCTGTAGCTGGTTTTCACTGTCCCTTGGAAATGCATTCGCTGGTAGACAGACATTCGCGTTCTGCAACAGCTTTCGTTCGTAAAGGGGCAACACTGTGTCTTTCTCTCTGGCAGAGCCCGGCTGCCAAATTCGAAACGTCCAGCGATTGCGCCCACAGGAAAGCTGCCAGCACGGAAAGCTGTAGCTGGTTTTCACTGTCCCTTGGAACTGCATTCGCTGGTAGACAGACATTCGCGTTCTGCAACAGCTTTCGTGCGTAAAGGGGCAACACTGTGTCTTTCTCTCTGGCAGAGCCCGGCTGCCAAATTCGAAACGTCCAGCGATTGCGCCCACAGGAAAGCTGCCAGCACGGAAAGCTGTAGCTGGTTTTCACTGTCCCTTGGAACTGCATTCGCTGGTAGACAGACATTCGCGTTCTGCAGCAGCTTTCGTTCGTAAAGGGGCAACACTGTGTCTTTCTCTCTGGCAGAGCCCGGCTGCCAAATTCGAAACGTCCAGCGATTGCGCCCACAGGAAAGCTGCCAGCACGGAAAGCTGTAGCTGGTTTTCACTGTCCCTTGGAACTGCATTCGCTGGTAGGCAGACATTCGCGTTCTGCAACAGCTTTCGTTCGTAAAGGGGCAACACTGTGTCTTTCTCTCTGGCAGAGCCCGGCTGCCAAATTCGAAACGTCCAGCGATTGCGCCCACAGGGAAGCTGCCAGCACGGAAAGCTGTAGCTGGTTTTCACTGTCCCTCGGAACTGCATTCGCTGGTAGACAGACATTCGCGTTCTGCAACAGCTTTCGTTCGTAAAGGGGCAACACTGTGTATTTCTCTCTCGCAGAGCCCGGCTGCCAAATTCGAAACGTCCAGCGATTGCGCCCACAGGAAAGCTGCCAGCACGGAAAGCTGTAGCTGGTTTTCACTGTCCCTTGGAACTGCATTCGCTGCTACACAGACATTCGCGTTCTGCAACAGCTTTTGTTCGTAAAGGGGCAATACCGTGTATTTCTCTCACGCAGAGCCCGGCTGCCAAATTCGAAACGTCCAGCGATTGCGCCCACAGGAAAGCTGCCAGCACGGAAAGCTGTAGCTGGTTTTCACTGTCCCTTGGAACTGCATTCGCTGGTAGGCAGACATTCGCGTTCTGCAACAGCTTTCGTTCGTAAAGGGGCAACACTGTGTATTTCTCTCTGGCAGAGCCCGGCTGCCAAATTCGAAACGTCCAGCGATTGCGCCCACAGGAAAGCTGCCAGCACGGAAAGCTGTAGCTGGTTTTCACTGTCCCTTGGAACTGCATTCGCTGCTACACAGACATTCGCGTTCTGCAACAGCTTTCGTTCGTAAAGGGGCAACACCGTGTATTTCTCTCTCGCAGAGCCCGGCTGCCAAATTCGAAACGTCCAGCGATTGCGCCCACAGGAAAGCTGCCAGCACGGAAAGCTGTAGCTGGTTTTCACTGTCCCTTGGAAATGCATTCGCTGGTAGACAGACATTCGCGTTCTGCAACAGCTTTCGTTCGTAAAGGGGCAACACTGTGTCTTTCTCTCTGGCAGAGCCCGGCTGCCAAATTCGAAACGTCCAGCGATTGCGCCCACAGGAAAGCTGCCAGCACGGAAAGCTGTAGCTGGTTTTCACTGTCCCTCGGAACTGCATTCGCTGGTAGACAGACATTCGCGTTCTGCAACAGCTTTCGTTCGTAAAGGGGCAACACTGTGTCTTTCTCTCTGGCAGAGCCCGGCTGCCAAATTCGAAACGTCCAGCGATTGCGCCCACAGGAAAGCTGCCAGCACGGAAAGCTGTAGCTGGTTTTCACTGTCCCTTGGAACTGCATTCGCTGGTAGACAGACATTCGCGTTCTGCAACAGCTTTCGTTCGTAAAGGGGCAACACGTGTCTTTCTCTCTCGCAGAGCCCGGCTGCCAAATTCGAAACGTCCAGCGATTGCGCCCACAGGAAAGCTGCCAGCACGGAAAGCTGTAGCTGGTTTTCACTGTCCCTTGGAACTGCATTCGCTGGTAGACAGACATTCGCGTTCTGCAACAGCTTTCGTTCGTAAAGGGGCAACACTGTGTCTTTCTCTCTGGCAGAGCCCGGCTGCCAAATTCGAAACGTCCAGCGATTGCGCCCACAGGAAAGCTGCCAGCACGGAAAGCTGTAGCTGGTTTTCACTGTCCCTTGGAACTGCATTCGCTGGTAGACAGACATTCGCGTTCTGCAACAGCTTTCGTGCGTAAAGGGGCAACACTGTGTCTTTCTCTCTGGCAGAGCCCGGCTGCCAAATTCGAAACGTCCAGCGATTGCGCCCACAGGAAAGCTGCCAGCACGGAAAGCTGTAGCTGGTTTTCACTGTCCCTTGGAACTGCATTCGCTGGTAGACAGACATTCGCGTTCTGCAGCAGCTTTCGTTCGTAAAGGGGCAACACTGTGTCTTTCTCTCTGGCAGAGCCCGGCTGCCAAATTCGAAACGTCCAGCGATTGCGCCCACAGGAAAGCTGCCAGCACGGAAAGCTGTAGCTGGTTTTCACTGTCCCTTGGAACTGCATTCGCTGGTAGGCAGACATTCGCGTTCTGCAACAGCTTTCGTTCGTAAAGGGGCAACACTGTGTCTTTCTCTCTGGCAGAGCCCGGCTGCCAAATTCGAAACGTCCAGCGATTGCGCCCACAGGAAAGCTGCCAGCACGGAAAGCTGTAGCTGGTTTTCACTGTCCCTTGGAACTGCATTCGCTGGTAGACAGACATTCGCGTTCTGCAACAGCTTTCGTTCGTAAAGGGGCAACACTGTGTCTTTCTCTCTGGCAGAGCCCGGCTGCCAAATTCGAAACGTCCAGCGATTGCGCCCACAGGAAAGCTGCCAGCACGGAAAGCTGTAGCTGGTTTTCACTGTCCCTTGGAAATGCATTCGCTGGTAGGCAGACATTCGCGTTCTGCAACAGCTTTCGTTCGTAAAGGGGCAACACTGTGTCTTTCTCTCTGGCAGAGCCCGGCTGCCAAATTCGAAACGTCCAGCGATTGCGCCCACAGGAAAGCTGCCAGCACGGAAAGCTGTAGCTGGTTTTCACTGTCCCTTGGAACTGCATTCGCTGGTAGACAGACATTCGCGTTCTGCAACAGCTTTCGTGCGTAAAGGGGCAACACTGTGTCTTTCTCTCTGGCAGAGCCCGGCTGCCAAATTCGAAACGTCCAGCGATTGCGCCCACAGGAAAGCTGCCAGCACGGAAAGCTGTAGCTGGTTTTCACTGTCCCTCGGAACTGCATTCGCTGGTAGGCAGACATTCGCGTTCTGCAACAGCTTTCGTTCGTAAAGGGGCAACACTGTGTCTTTCTCTCTGGCAGAGCCCGGCTGCCAAATTCGAAACGTCCAGCGATTGCGCCCACAGGAAAGCTGCCAGCACGGAAAGCTGTAGCTGGTTTTCACTGTCCCTTGGAACTGCATTCGCTGCTACACAGACATTCGCGTTCTGCAACAGCTTTCGTTCGTAAAGGGGCAACACTGTGTCTTTCTCTCTGGCCGAGCCCGGCTGCCAAATTCGAAACGTCCAGCGATTGCGCCCACAGGAAAGCTGCCAGCACGGAAAGCTGTAGCTGGTTTTCACTGTCCCTTGGAACTGCATTCGCTGGTAGACAGACATTCGCGTTCTGCAACAGCTTTCGTTCGTAAAGGGGCAACACTGTGTATTTCTCTCTGGCAGAGCCCGGCTGCCAAATTCGAAACGTCCAGCGATTGCGCCCACAGGAAAGCTGCCAGCACGGAAAGCTGTAGCTGGTTTTCACTGTCCCTCGGAACTGCATTCGCTGGTAGACAGACATTCGCGTTCTGCAACAGCTTTCGTTCGTAAAGGGGCAACACTGTGTCTTTCTCTCTCGCAGAGCCCGGCTGCCAAATTTGAAACGTCCAGCGATTGCGCCCACAGGAAAGCTGCCAGCACGGAAAGCTGTAGCTGGTTTTCACTGTCCCTTGGAACTGCATTCGCTGGTAGACAGACATTCGCGTTCTGCAACAGCTTTCGTTCGTAAAGGGGCAACACCGTGTATTTCTCTCTCGCAGAGCCCGGCTGCCAAATTCGAAACGTCCAGCGATTGCGCCCACAGGAAAGCTGCCAGCACGGAAAGCTGTAGCTGGTTTTCACTGTCCCTTGGAACTGCATTCGCTGGTAGACAGACATTCGCGTTCTGCAACAGCTTTCGTTCGTAAAGGGGCAACACTGTGTCTTTCTCTCTGGCAGAGCCCGGCTGCCAAATTCGAAACGTCCAGCGATTGCGCCCACAGGAAAGCTGCCAGCACGGAAAGCTGTAGCTGGTTTTCACTGTCCCTTGGAACTGCATTCGCTGGTAGGCAGACATTCGCGTTCTGCAACAGCTTTCGTTCGTAAAGGGGCAACACTGTGTATTTCTCTCTGGCAGAGCCCGGCTGCCAAATTCGAAACGTCCAGCGATTGCGCCCACAGGAAAGCTGCCAGCACGGAAAGCTGTAGCTGGTTTTCACTGTCCCTTGGAACTGCATTCGCTGGTAGACAGACATTCGCGTTCTGCAACAGCTTTCGTGCGTAAAGGGGCAACACTGTGTCTTTCTCTCTGGCAGAGCCCGGCTGCCAAATTCGAAACGTCCAGCGATTGCGCCCACAGGAAAGCTGCCAGCACGGAAAGCTGTAGCTGGTTTTCACTGTCCCTTGGAACTGCATTCGCTGGTAGACAGACATTCGCGTTCTGCAACAGCTTTCGTGCGTAAAGGGGCAACACTGTGTCTTTCTCTCTGGCAGAGCCCGGCTGCCAAATTCGAAACGTCCAGCGATTGCGCCCACAGGAAAGCTGCCAGCACGGAAAGCTGTAGCTGGTTTTCACTGTCCCTTGGAACTGCATTCGCTGGTAGGCAGACATTCGCGTTCTGCAACAGCTTTCGTTCGTAAAGGGGCAACACTGTGTCTTTCTCTCTGGCAGAGCCCGGCTGCCAAATTCGAAACGTCCAGCGATTGCGCCCACAGGAAAGCTGCCAGCACGGAAAGCTGTAGCTCGTTTTCACTGTCCCTTGGAACTGCATTCGCTGGTAGACAGACATTCGCGTTCTGCAACAGCTTTCGTGCGTAAAGGGGCAACACTGTGTCTTTCTCTCTGGCAGAGCCCGGCTGCCAAATTCGAAACGTCCAGCGATTGCGCCCACAGGAAAGCTGCCAGCACGGAAAGCTGTAGCTGGTTTTCACTGTCCCTTGGAACTGCATTCGCTGGTAGACAGACATTCGCGTTCTGCAACAGCTTTCGTTCGTAAAGGGGCAACACTCTGTATTTCTCTCTGGCAGAGCCCGGCTGCCAAATTCGAAACGTCCAGCGATTGCGCCCACAGGAAAGCTGCCAGCACGGAAAGCTGTAGCTGGTTTTCACTGTCCCTCGGAACTGCATTCGCTGGTAGACAGACATTCGCGTTCTGCAACAGCTTTCGTTCGTAAAGGGGCAACACTGTGTATTTCTCTCTCGCAGAGCCCGGCTGCCAAATTCGAAACGTCCAGCGATTGCGCCCACAGGAAAGCTGCCAGCACGGAAAGCTGTAGCTGGTTTTCACTGTCCCTTGGAACTGCATTCGCTGCTACACAGACATTCGCGTTCTGCAACAGCTTTTGTTCGTAAAGGGGCAATACCGTGTATTTCTCTCACGCAGAGCCCGGCTGCCAAATTCGAAACGTCCAGCGATTGCGCCCACAGGAAAGCTGCCAGCACGGAAAGCTGTAGCTGGTTTTCACTGTCCCTCGGAACTGCATTCGCTGGTAGACAGACATTCGCGTTCTGCAACAGCTTTCGTTCGTAAAGGGGCAACACTGTGTATTTCTCTCTCGCAGAGCCCGGCTGCCAAATTCGAAACGTCCAGCGATTGCGCCCACAGGAAAGCTGCCAGCACGGAAAGCTGTAGCTGGTTTTCACTGTCCCTTGGAACTGCATTCGCTGCTACACAGACATTCGCGTTCTGCAACAGCTTTTGTTCGTAAAGGGGCAATACCGTGTATTTCTCTCACGCAGAGCCCGGCTGCCAAATTCGAAACGTCCAGCGATTGCGCCCACAGGAAAGCTGCCAGCACGGAAAGCTGTAGCTGGTTTTCACTGTCCCTTGGAACTGCATTCGCTGGTAGGCAGACATTCGCGTTCTGCAACAGCTTTCGTTCGTAAAGGGGCAACACTGTGTCTTTCTCTCTGGCAGAGCCCGGCTGCCAAATTCGAAACGTCCAGCGATTGCGCCCACAGGAAAGCTGCCAGCATGGAAAGCTGTAGCTGGTTTTCACTGTCCCTTGGAACTGCATTCGCTGGTAGGCAGACATTCGCGTTCTGCAACAGCTTTCGTTCGTAAAGGGGCAACACTGTGTCTTTCTCTCTGGCAGAGCCCGGCTGCCAAATTCGAAACGTCCAGCGATTGCGCCCACAGGAAAGCTGCCAGCACGGAAAGCTGTAGCTGGTTTTCACTGTCCCTTGGAACTGCATTCGCTGGTAGACAGACATTCGCGTTCTGCAACAGCTTTCGTTCGTAAAGGGGCAACACTGTGTCTTTCTCTCTGGCAGAGCCCGGCTGCCAAATTCGAAACGTCCAGCGATTGCGCCCACAGGAAAGCTGCCAGCACGGAAAGCTGTAGCTGGTTTTCACTGTCCCTTGGAACTGCATTCGCTGCTACACAGACATTCGCGTTCTGCAACAGCTTTCGTTCGTAAAGGGGCAACACTGTGTATTTCTCTCTCGCAGAGCCCGGCTGCCAAATTCGAAACGTCCAGCGATTGCGCCCACAGGAAAGCTGCCAGCACGGAAAGCTGTAGCTGGTTTTCACTGTCCCTTGGAACTGCATTCGCTGGTAGACAGACATTCGCGTTCTGCAACAGCTTTCGTTCGTAAAGGGGCAACACTGTGTCTTTCTCTCTGGCAGAGCCCGGCTGCCAAATTCGAAACGTCCAGCGATTGCGCCCACAGGAAAGCTGCCAGCACGGAAAGCTGTAGCTGGTTTTCACTGTCCCTTGGAACTGCATTCGCTGGTAGACAGACATTCGCGTTCTGCAACAGCTTTCGTGCGTAAAGGGGCAACACTCTGTATTTCTCTCTGGCAGAGCCCGGCTGCCAAATTCGAAACGTCCAGCGATTGCGCCCACAGGAAAGCTGCCAGCACGGAAAGCTGTAGCTGGTTTTCACTGTCCCTCGGAACTGCATTCGCTGGTAGACAGACATTCGCGTTCTGCAACAGCTTTCGTTCGTAAAGGGGCAACACTGTGTCTTTCTCTCTGGCAGAGCCCGGCTGCCAAATTCGAAACGTCCAGCGATTGCGCCCACAGGAAAGCTGCCAGCACGGAAAGCTGTAGCTGGTTTTCACTGTCCCTTGGAACTGCATTCGCTGGTAGACAGACATTCGCGTTCTGCAACAGCTTTCCTGCGTAAAGGGGCAACACGTGTCTTGCTCTCTCGCAGAGCCCGGCTGCCAAATTCGAAACGTCCAGCGATTGCGCCCACAGGAAAGCTGCCAGCACGGAAAGCTGTAGCTGGTTTTCACTGTCCCTCGGAACTGCATTCGCTGGTAGACAGACATTCGCGTTCTGCAACAGCTTTCGTTCGTAAAGGGGCAACACTGTGTCTTTCTCTCTCGCAGAGCCCGGCTGCCAAATTCGAAACGTCCAGCGATTGCGCCCACAGGAAAGCTGCCAGCACGGAAAGCTGTAGCTGGTTTTCACTGTCCCTTGGAACTGCATTCGCTGGTAGGCAGACATTCGCGTTCTGCAACAGCTTTCGTTCGTAAAGGGGCAACACTGTGTCTTTCTCTCTGGCAGAGCCCGGCTGCCAAATTCGAAACGTCCAGCGATTGCGCCCACAGGAAAGCTGCCAGCACGGAAAGCTGTAGCTGGTTTTCACTGTCCCTTGGAACTGCATTCGCTGCTACACAGACATTCGCGTTCTGCAACAGCTTTCGTTCGTAAAGGGGCAACACCGTGTATTTCTCTCTCGCAGAGCCCGGCTGCCAAATTCGAAACGTCCAGCGATTGCGCCCACAGGAAAGCTGCCAGCACGGAAAGCTGTAGCTGGTTTTCACTGTCCCTCGGAACTGCATTCGCTGCTACACAGACATTCGCGTTCTGCAACAGCTTTCGTTCGTAAAGGGGCAACACTGTGTCTTTCTCTCTGGCAGAGCCCAGCTGCCAAATTCGAAACGTCCAGCGATTGCGCCCACAGGAAAGCTGCCAGCACGGAAAGCTGTAGCTGGTTTTCACTGTCCCTTGGAACTGCATTCGCTGGTAGACAGACATTCGCGTTCTGCAACAGCTTTCGTTCGTAAAGGGGCAACACCGTGTATTTCTCTCTCGCAGAGCCCGGCTGCCAAATTCGAAACGTCCAGCGATTGCGCCCACAGGAAAGCTGCCAGCACGGAAAGCTGTAGCTGGTTTTCACTGTCCCTTGGAAATGCATTCGCTGCTACGCAGACATTCGCGTTCTGCAACAGCTTTCGTTCGTAAAGGGGCAACACTGTGTCTTTCTCTCTGGCAGAGCCCGGCTGCCAAATTCGAAACGTCCAGCGATTGCGCCCACAGGAAAGCTGCCAGCACGGAAAGCTGTAGCTGGTTTTCACTGTCCCTTGGAACTGCATTCGCTGGTAGGCAGACATTCGCGTTCTGCAACAGCTTTCGTTCGTAAAGGGGCAACACTGTGTATTTCTCTCTGGCAGAGCCCGGCTGCCAAATTCGAAACGTCCAGCGATTGCGCCCACAGGAAAGCTGCCAGCACGGAAAGCTGTAGCTGGTTTTCACTGTCCCTTGGAACTGCATTCGCTGGTAGACAGACATTCGCGTTCTGCAACAGCTTTCGTTCGTAAAGGGGCAACACTGTGTCTTTCTCTCTGGCAGAGCCCGGCTGCCAAATTCGAAACGTCCAGCGATTGCGCCCACAGGAAAGCTGCCAGCACGGAAAGCTGTAGCTGGTTTTCACTGTCCCTTGGAACTGCATTCGCTGGTAGGCAGACATTCGCGTTCTGCAACAGCTTTCGTTCGTAAAGGGGCAACACTGTGTCTTTCTCTCTGGCAGAGCCCGGCTGCCAAATTCGAAACGTCCAGCGATTGCGCCCACAGGAAAGCTGCCAGCACGGAAAGCTGTAGCTCGTTTTCACTGTCCCTTGGAACTGCATTCGCTGGTAGACAGACATTCGCGTTCTGCAACAGCTTTCGTGCGTAAAGGGGCAACACTGTGTCTTTCTCTCTGGCAGAGCCCGGCTGCCAAATTCGAAACGTCCAGCGATTGCGCCCAGAGGAAAGCTGCCAGCACGGAAAGCTGTAGCTGGTTTTCACTGTCCCTTGGAACTGCATTCGCTGGTAGACAGACATTCGCGTTCTGCAACAGCTTTCGTTCCTAAAGGGGCAACACTCTGTATTTCTCTCTGGCAGAGCCCGGCTGCCAAATTCGAAACGTCCAGCGATTGCGCCCACAGGAAAGCTGCCAGCACGGAAAGCTGTAGCTGGTTTTCACTGTCCCTTGGAACTGCATTCGCTGGTAGACAGACATTCGCGTTCTGCAACAGCTTTCGTGCGTAAAGGGGCAACACTGTGTCTTTCTCTCTGGCAGAGCCCGGCTGCCAAATTCGAAACGTCCAGCGATTGCGCCCACAGGAAAGCTGCCAGCACGGAAAGCTGTAGCTGGTTTTCACTGTCCCTTGGAACTGCATTCGCTGGTAGACAGACATTCGCGTTCTGCAGCAGCTTTCGTTCGTAAAGGGGCAACACTGTGTCTTTCTCTCTGGCAGAGCCCGGCTGCCAAATTCGAAACGTCCAGCGATTGCGCCCACAGGAAAGCTGCCAGCACGGAAAGCTGTAGCTGGTTTTCACTGTCCCTTGGAACTGCATTCGCTGGTAGGCAGACATTCGCGTTCTGCAACAGCTTTCGTTCGTAAAGGGGCAACACTGTGTCTTTCTCTCTGGCAGAGCCCGGCTGCCAAATTCGAAACGTCCAGCGATTGCGCCCACAGGAAAGCTGCCAGCACGGAAAGCTGTAGCTGGTTTTCACTGTCCCTTGGAACTGCATTCGCTGGTAGACAGACATTCGCGTTCTGCAACAGCTTTCGTTCGTAAAGGGGCAACACTGTGTCTTTCTCTCTGGCAGAGCCCGGCTGCCAAATTCGAAACGTCCAGCGATTGCGCCCACAGGAAAGCTGCCAGCACGGAAAGCTGTAGCTGGTTTTCACTGTCCCTTGGAAATGCATTCGCTGGTAGGCAGACATTCGCGTTCTGCAACAGCTTTCGTTCGTAAAGGGGCAACACTGTGTCTTTCTCTCTGGCAGAGCCCGGCTGCCAAATTCGAAACGTCCAGCGATTGCGCCCACAGGAAAGCTGCCAGCACGGAAAGCTGTAGCTGGTTTTCACTGTCCCTTGGAACTGCATTCGCTGGTAGACAGACATTCGCGTTCTGCAACAGCTTTCGTGCGTAAAGGGGCAACACTGTGTCTTTCTCTCTGGCAGAGCCCGGCTGCCAAATTCGAAACGTCCAGCGATTGCGCCCACAGGAAAGCTGCCAGCACGGAAAGCTGTAGCTGGTTTTCACTGTCCCTCGGAACTGCATTCGCTGGTAGGCAGACATTCGCGTTCTGCAACAGCTTTCGTTCGTAAAGGGGCAACACTGTGTCTTTCTCTCTGGCAGAGCCCGGCTGCCAAATTCGAAACGTCCAGCGATTGCGCCCACAGGAAAGCTGCCAGCACGGAAAGCTGTAGCTGGTTTTCACTGTCCCTTGGAACTGCATTCGCTGCTACACAGACATTCGCGTTCTGCAACAGCTTTCGTTCGTAAAGGGGCAACACTGTGTCTTTCTCTCTGGCCGAGCCCGGCTGCCAAATTCGAAACGTCCAGCGATTGCGCCCACAGGAAAGCTGCCAGCACGGAAAGCTGTAGCTGGTTTTCACTGTCCCTTGGAACTGCATTCGCTGGTAGACAGACATTCGCGTTCTGCAACAGCTTTCGTTCGTAAAGGGGCAACACTGTGTATTTCTCTCTGGCAGAGCCCGGCTGCCAAATTCGAAACGTCCAGCGATTGCGCCCACAGGAAAGCTGCCAGCACGGAAAGCTGTAGCTGGTTTTCACTGTCCCTCGGAACTGCATTCGCTGGTAGACAGACATTCGCGTTCTGCAACAGCTTTCGTTCGTAAAGGGGCAACACTGTGTCTTTCTCTCTCGCAGAGCCCGGCTGCCAAATTTGAAACGTCCAGCGATTGCGCCCACAGGAAAGCTGCCAGCACGGAAAGCTGTAGCTGGTTTTCACTGTCCCTTGGAACTGCATTCGCTGGTAGACAGACATTCGCGTTCTGCAACAGCTTTCGTTCGTAAAGGGGCAACACCGTGTATTTCTCTCTCGCAGAGCCCGGCTGCCAAATTCGAAACGTCCAGCGATTGCGCCCACAGGAAAGCTGCCAGCACGGAAAGCTGTAGCTGGTTTTCACTGTCCCTTGGAACTGCATTCGCTGGTAGACAGACATTCGCGTTCTGCAACAGCTTTCGTTCGTAAAGGGGCAACACTGTGTCTTTCTCTCTGGCAGAGCCCGGCTGCCAAATTCGAAACGTCCAGCGATTGCGCCCACAGGAAAGCTGCCAGCACGGAAAGCTGTAGCTGGTTTTCACTGTCCCTTGGAACTGCATTCGCTGGTAGGCAGACATTCGCGTTCTGCAACAGCTTTCGTTCGTAAAGGGGCAACACTGTGTATTTCTCTCTGGCAGAGCCCGGCTGCCAAATTCGAAACGTCCAGCGATTGCGCCCACAGGAAAGCTGCCAGCACGGAAAGCTGTAGCTGGTTTTCACTGTCCCTTGGAACTGCATTCGCTGGTAGACAGACATTCGCGTTCTGCAACAGCTTTCGTGCGTAAAGGGGCAACACTGTGTCTTTCTCTCTGGCAGAGCCCGGCTGCCAAATTCGAAACGTCCAGCGATTGCGCCCACAGGAAAGCTGCCAGCACGGAAAGCTGTAGCTGGTTTTCACTGTCCCTTGGAACTGCATTCGCTGGTAGACAGACATTCGCGTTCTGCAACAGCTTTCGTGCGTAAAGGGGCAACACTGTGTCTTTCTCTCTGGCAGAGCCCGGCTGCCAAATTCGAAACGTCCAGCGATTGCGCCCACAGGAAAGCTGCCAGCACGGAAAGCTGTAGCTGGTTTTCACTGTCCCTTGGAACTGCATTCGCTGGTAGGCAGACATTCGCGTTCTGCAACAGCTTTCGTTCGTAAAGGGGCAACACTGTGTCTTTCTCTCTGGCAGAGCCCGGCTGCCAAATTCGAAACGTCCAGCGATTGCGCCCACAGGAAAGCTGCCAGCACGGAAAGCTGTAGCTCGTTTTCACTGTCCCTTGGAACTGCATTCGCTGGTAGACAGACATTCGCGTTCTGCAACAGCTTTCGTGCGTAAAGGGGCAACACTGTGTCTTTCTCTCTGGCAGAGCCCGGCTGCCAAATTCGAAACGTCCAGCGATTGCGCCCACAGGAAAGCTGCCAGCACGGAAAGCTGTAGCTGGTTTTCACTGTCCCTTGGAACTGCATTCGCTGGTAGACAGACATTCGCGTTCTGCAACAGCTTTCGTTCGTAAAGGGGCAACACTCTGTATTTCTCTCTGGCAGAGCCCGGCTGCCAAATTCGAAACGTCCAGCGATTGCGCCCACAGGAAAGCTGCCAGCACGGAAAGCTGTAGCTGGTTTTCACTGTCCCTCGGAACTGCATTCGCTGGTAGACAGACATTCGCGTTCTGCAACAGCTTTCGTTCGTAAAGGGGCAACACTGTGTATTTCTCTCTCGCAGAGCCCGGCTGCCAAATTCGAAACGTCCAGCGATTGCGCCCACAGGAAAGCTGCCAGCACGGAAAGCTGTAGCTGGTTTTCACTGTCCCTTGGAACTGCATTCGCTGCTACACAGACATTCGCGTTCTGCAACAGCTTTTGTTCGTAAAGGGGCAATACCGTGTATTTCTCTCACGCAGAGCCCGGCTGCCAAATTCGAAACGTCCAGCGATTGCGCCCACAGGAAAGCTGCCAGCACGGAAAGCTGTAGCTGGTTTTCACTGTCCCTCGGAACTGCATTCGCTGGTAGACAGACATTCGCGTTCTGCAACAGCTTTCGTTCGTAAAGGGGCAACACTGTGTATTTCTCTCTCGCAGAGCCCGGCTGCCAAATTCGAAACGTCCAGCGATTGCGCCCACAGGAAAGCTGCCAGCACGGAAAGCTGTAGCTGGTTTTCACTGTCCCTTGGAACTGCATTCGCTGCTACACAGACATTCGCGTTCTGCAACAGCTTTTGTTCGTAAAGGGGCAATACCGTGTATTTCTCTCACGCAGAGCCCGGCTGCCAAATTCGAAACGTCCAGCGATTGCGCCCACAGGAAAGCTGCCAGCACGGAAAGCTGTAGCTGGTTTTCACTGTCCCTTGGAACTGCATTCGCTGGTAGGCAGACATTCGCGTTCTGCAACAGCTTTCGTTCGTAAAGGGGCAACACTGTGTCTTTCTCTCTGGCAGAGCCCGGCTGCCAAATTCGAAACGTCCAGCGATTGCGCCCACAGGAAAGCTGCCAGCATGGAAAGCTGTAGCTGGTTTTCACTGTCCCTTGGAACTGCATTCGCTGGTAGGCAGACATTCGCGTTCTGCAACAGCTTTCGTTCGTAAAGGGGCAACACTGTGTCTTTCTCTCTGGCAGAGCCCGGCTGCCAAATTCGAAACGTCCAGCGATTGCGCCCACAGGAAAGCTGCCAGCACGGAAAGCTGTAGCTGGTTTTCACTGTCCCTTGGAACTGCATTCGCTGGTAGACAGACATTCGCGTTCTGCAACAGCTTTCGTTCGTAAAGGGGCAACACTGTGTCTTTCTCTCTGGCAGAGCCCGGCTGCCAAATTCGAAACGTCCAGCGATTGCGCCCACAGGAAAGCTGCCAGCACGGAAAGCTGTAGCTGGTTTTCACTGTCCCTTGGAACTGCATTCGCTGCTACACAGACATTCGCGTTCTGCAACAGCTTTCGTTCGTAAAGGGGCAACACTGTGTATTTCTCTCTCGCAGAGCCCGGCTGCCAAATTCGAAACGTCCAGCGATTGCGCCCACAGGAAAGCTGCCAGCACGGAAAGCTGTAGCTGGTTTTCACTGTCCCTTGGAACTGCATTCGCTGGTAGACAGACATTCGCGTTCTGCAACAGCTTTCGTTCGTAAAGGGGCAACACTGTGTCTTTCTCTCTGGCAGAGCCCGGCTGCCAAATTCGAAACGTCCAGCGATTGCGCCCACAGGAAAGCTGCCAGCACGGAAAGCTGTAGCTGGTTTTCACTGTCCCTTGGAACTGCATTCGCTGGTAGACAGACATTCGCGTTCTGCAACAGCTTTCGTGCGTAAAGGGGCAACACTCTGTATTTCTCTCTGGCAGAGCCCGGCTGCCAAATTCGAAACGTCCAGCGATTGCGCCCACAGGAAAGCTGCCAGCACGGAAAGCTGTAGCTGGTTTTCACTGTCCCTCGGAACTGCATTCGCTGGTAGACAGACATTCGCGTTCTGCAACAGCTTTCGTTCGTAAAGGGGCAACACTGTGTCTTTCTCTCTGGCAGAGCCCGGCTGCCAAATTCGAAACGTCCAGCGATTGCGCCCACAGGAAAGCTGCCAGCACGGAAAGCTGTAGCTGGTTTTCACTGTCCCTTGGAACTGCATTCGCTGGTAGACAGACATTCGCGTTCTGCAACAGCTTTCCTGCGTAAAGGGGCAACACGTGTCTTGCTCTCTCGCAGAGCCCGGCTGCCAAATTCGAAACGTCCAGCGATTGCGCCCACAGGAAAGCTGCCAGCACGGAAAGCTGTAGCTGGTTTTCACTGTCCCTCGGAACTGCATTCGCTGGTAGACAGACATTCGCGTTCTGCAACAGCTTTCGTTCGTAAAGGGGCAACACTGTGTCTTTCTCTCTCGCAGAGCCCGGCTGCCAAATTCGAAACGTCCAGCGATTGCGCCCACAGGAAAGCTGCCAGCACGGAAAGCTGTAGCTGGTTTTCACTGTCCCTTGGAACTGCATTCGCTGGTAGGCAGACATTCGCGTTCTGCAACAGCTTTCGTTCGTAAAGGGGCAACACTGTGTCTTTCTCTCTGGCAGAGCCCGGCTGCCAAATTCGAAACGTCCAGCGATTGCGCCCACAGGAAAGCTGCCAGCACGGAAAGCTGTAGCTGGTTTTCACTGTCCCTTGGAACTGCATTCGCTGCTACACAGACATTCGCGTTCTGCAACAGCTTTCGTTCGTAAAGGGGCAACACCGTGTATTTCTCTCTCGCAGAGCCCGGCTGCCAAATTCGAAACGTCCAGCGATTGCGCCCACAGGAAAGCTGCCAGCACGGAAAGCTGTAGCTGGTTTTCACTGTCCCTTGGAAATGCATTCGCTGCTACGCAGACATTCGCGTTCTGCAACAGCGTTCGTTCGTAAAGGGGCAACACTGTGTATTTCTCTCTGGCAGAGCCCGGCTGCCAAATTCGAAACGTCCAGCGATTGCGCCCACAGGAAAGCTGCCAGCACGGAAAGCTGTAGCTGGTTTTCACTGTCCCTCGGAACTGCATTCGCTGCTACACAGACATTCGCGTTCTGCAACAGCTTTCGTTCGTAAAGGGGCAACACTGTGTCTTTCTCTCTGGCAGAGCCCAGCTGCCAAATTCGAAACGTCCAGCGATTGCGCCCACAGGAAAGCTGCCAGCACGGAAAGCTGTAGCTGGTTTTCACTGTCCCTTGGAACTGCATTCGCTGGTAGACAGACATTCGCGTTCTGCAACAGCTTTCGTTCGTAAAGGGGCAACACCGTGTATTTCTCTCTCGCAGAGCCCGGCTGCCAAATTCGAAACGTCCAGCGATTGCGCCCACAGGAAAGCTGCCAGCACGGAAAGCTGTAGCTGGTTTTCACTGTCCCTTGGAAATGCATTCGCTGCTACGCAGACATTCGCGTTCTGCAACAGCTTTCGTTCGTAAAGGGGCAACACTGTGTCTTTCTCTCTGGCAGAGCCCGGCTGCCAAATTCGAAACGTCCAGCGATTGCGCCCACAGGAAAGCTGCCAGCACGGAAAGCTGTAGCTGGTTTTCACTGTCCCTTGGAACTGCATTCGCTGGTAGGCAGACATTCGCGTTCTGCAACAGCTTTCGTTCGTAAAGGGGCAACACTGTGTATTTCTCTCTGGCAGAGCCCGGCTGCCAAATTCGAAACGTCCAGCGATTGCGCCCACAGGAAAGCTGCCAGCACGGAAAGCTGTAGCTGGTTTTCACTGTCCCTTGGAACTGCATTCGCTGGTAGACAGACATTCGCGTTCTGCAACAGCTTTCGTTCGTAAAGGGGCAACACTGTGTCTTTCTCTCTGGCAGAGCCCGGCTGCCAAATTCGAAACGTCCAGCGATTGCGCCCACAGGAAAGCTGCCAGCACGGAAAGCTGTAGCTGGTTTTCACTGTCCCTTGGAACTGCATTCGCTGGTAGGCAGACATTCGCGTTCTGCAACAGCTTTCGTTCGTAAAGGGGCAACACTGTGTCTTTCTCTCTGGCAGAGCCCGGCTGCCAAATTCGAAACGTCCAGCGATTGCGCCCACAGGAAAGCTGCCAGCACGGAAAGCTGTAGCTCGTTTTCACTGTCCCTTGGAACTGCATTCGCTGGTAGACAGACATTCGCGTTCTGCAACAGCTTTCGTGCGTAAAGGGGCAACACTGTGTCTTTCTCTCTGGCAGAGCCCGGCTGCCAAATTCGAAACGTCCAGCGATTGCGCCCAGAGGAAAGCTGCCAGCACGGAAAGCTGTAGCTGGTTTTCACTGTCCCTTGGAACTGCATTCGCTGGTAGACAGACATTCGCGTTCTGCAACAGCTTTCGTTCCTAAAGGGGCAACACTCTGTATTTCTCTCTGGCAGAGCCCGGCTGCCAAATTCGAAACGTCCAGCGATTGCACCCACAGGAAAGCTGCCAGCACGGAAAGCTGTAGCTGGTTTTCACTGTCCCTCGGAACTGCATTCGCTGGTAGACAGACATTCGCGTTCTGCAACAGCTTTCGTTCGTAAAGGGGCAACACTGTGTATTTCTCTCTCGCAGAGCCCGGCTGCCAAATTCGAAACGTCCAGCGATTGCGCCCACAGGAAAGCTGCCAGCACGGAAAGCTGTAGCTGGTTTTCACTGTCCCTTGGAACTGCATTCGCTGCTACACAGACATTCGCGTTCTGCAACAGCTTTTGTTCGTAAAGGGGCAATACCGTGTATTTCTCTCACGCAGAGCCCGGCTGCCAAATTCGAAACGTCCAGCGATTGCGCCCACAGGAAAGCTGCCAGCACGGAAAGCTGTAGCTGGTTTTCACTGTCCCTCGGAACTGCATTCGCTGGTAGACAGACATTCGCGTTCTGCAACAGCTTTCGTTCGTAAAGGGGCAACACTGTGTATTTCTCTCTCGCAGAGCCCGGCTGCCAAATTCGAAACGTCCAGCGATTGCGCCCACAGGAAAGCTGCCAGCACGGAAAGCTGTAGCTGGTTTTCACTGTCCCTTGGAACTGCATTCGCTGCTACACAGACATACGCGTTCTGCAACAGCTTTTGTTCGTAAAGGGGCAATACCGTGTATTTCTCTCACGCAGAGCCCGGCTGCCAAATTCGAAACGTCCAGCGATTGCGCCCACAGGAAAGCTGCCAGCACGGAAAGCTGTAGCTGGTTTTCACTGTCCCTTGGAACTGCATTCGCTGGTAGGCAGACATTCGCGTTCTGCAACAGCTTTCGTTCGTAAAGGGGCAACACTGTGTCTTTCTCTCTGGCAGAGCCCGGCTGCCAAATTCGAAACGTCCAGCGATTGCGCCCACAGGAAAGCTGCCAGCACGGAAAGCTGTAGCTGGTTTTCACTGTCCCTTGGAACTGCATTCGCTGGTAGGCAGACATTCGCGTTCTGCAACAGCTTTCGTTCGTAAAGGGGCAACACTGTGTCTTTCTCTCTGGCAGAGCCCGGCTGCCAAATTCGAAACGTCCAGCGATTGCGCCCACAGGAAAGCTGCCAGCACGGAAAGCTGTAGCTGGTTTTCACTGTCCCTTGGAACTGCATTCGCTGGTAGACAGACATTCGCGTTCTGCAACAGCTTTCGTGCGTAAAGGGGCAACACTGTGTCTTTCTCTCTGGCAGAGCCCGGCTGCCAAATTCGAAACGTCCAGCGATTGCGCCCACAGGAAAGCTGCCAGCACGGAAAGCTGTAGCTGGTTTTCACTGTCCCTTGGAACTGCATTCGCTGCTACACAGACATTCGCGTTCTGCAACAGCTTTCGTTCGTAAAGGGGCAACACTGTGTATTTCTCTCTCGCAGAGCCCGGCTGCCAAATTCGAAACGTCCAGCGATTGCGCCCACAGGAAAGCTGCCAGCACGGAAAGCTGTAGCTGGTTTTCACTGTCCCTTGGAACTGCATTCGCTGGTAGGCAGACATTCGCGTTCTGCAACAGCTTTCGTTCGTAAAGGGGCAACACTGTGTCTTTCTCTCTGGCAGAGCCCGGCTGCCAAATTCGAAACGTCCAGCGATTGCGCCCACAGGAAAGCTGCCAGCACGGAAAGCTGTAGCTGGTTTTCACTGTCCCTTGGAACTGCATTCGCTGGTAGACAGACATTCGCGTTCTGCAACAGCTTTCGTGCGTAAAGGGGCAACACTCTGTATTTCTCTCTGGCAGAGCCCGGCTGCCAAATTCGAAACGTCCAGCGATTGCGCCCACAGGAAAGCTGCCAGCACGGAAAGCTGTAGCTGGTTTTCACTGTCCCTCGGAACTGCATTCGCTGGTAGACAGACATTCGCGTTCTGCAACAGCTTTCGTTCGTAAAGGGGCAACACTGTGTCTTTCTCTCTGGCAGAGCCCGGCTGCCAAATTCGAAACGTCCAGCGATTGCGCCCACAGGAAAGCTGCCAGCACGGAAAGCTGTAGCTGGTTTTCACTGTCCCTTGGAACTGCATTCGCTGGTAGACAGACATTCGCGTTCTGCAACAGCTTTCCTGCGTAAAGGGGCAACACGTGTCTTGCTCTCTCGCAGAGCCCGGCTGCCAAATTCGAAACGTCCAGCGATTGCGCCCACAGGAAAGCTGCCAGCACGGAAAGCTGTAGCTGGTTTTCACTGTCCCTTGGAACTGCATTCGCTGGTAGACAGACATTCGCGTTCTGCAACAGCTTTCGTTCGTAAAGGGGCAACACTGTGTCTTTCTCTCTGGCAGAGCCCGGCTGCCAAATTCGAAACGTCCAGCGATTGCGCCCACAGGAAAGCTGCCAGCACGGAAAGCTGTAGCTGGTTTTCACTGTCCCTTGGAACTGCATTCGCTGGTAGACAGACATTCGCGTTCTGCAACAGCTTTCGTGCGTAAAGGGGCAACACTGTGTCTTTCTCTCTGGCAGAGCCCGGCTGCCAAATTCGAAACGTCCAGCGATTGCGCCCACAGGAAAGCTGCCAGCACGGAAAGCTGTAGCTGGTTTTCACTGTCCCTTGGAACTGCATTCGCTGGTAGGCAGACATTCGCGTTCTGCAACAGCTTTCGTTCGTAAAGGGGCAACACTGTGTATTTCTCTCTGGCAGAGCCCAGCTGCCAAATTCGAAACGTCCAGCGATTGCGCCCACAGGAAAGCTGCCAGCACGGAAAGCTGTAGCTGGTTTTCACTGTCCCTTGGAACTGCATTCGCTGGTAGACAGACATTCGCGTTCTGCAACAGCTTTCGTTCGTAAAGGGGCAACACTCTGTATTTCTCTCTGGCAGAGCCCGGCTGCCAAATTCGAAACGTCCAGCGATTGCGCCCACAGGAAAGCTGCCAGCACGGAAAGCTGTAGCTGGTTTTCACTGTCCCTTGGAACTGCATTCGCTGGTAGGCAGACATTCGCGTTCTGCAACAGCTTTCGTTCGTAAAGGGGCAGCACTGTGTCTTTCTCTCTGGCAGAGCCCGGCTGCCAAATTCGAAACGTCCAGCGATTGCGCCCACAGGAAAGCTGCCAGCACGGAAAGCTGTAGCTGGTTTTCACTGTCCCTTGGAACTGCATTCGCTGGTAGGCAGACATTCGCGTTCTGCAACAGCTTTCGTGCGTAAAGGGGCAACACTGTGTCTTTCTCTCTGGCAGAGCCCGGCTGCCAAATTCGAAACGTCCAGCGATTGCGCCCACAGGAAAGCTGCCAGCACGGAAAGCTGTAGCTGGTTTTCACTGTCCCTTGGAACTGCATTCGCTGGTAGACAGACATTCGCGTTCTGCAACAGCTTTCGTTCGTAAAGGGGCAACACCGTGTATTTCTCTCTCGCAGAGCCCGGCTGCCAAATTCGAAACGTCCAGCGATTGCGCCCACAGGAAAGCTGCCAGCACGGAAAGCTGTAGCTGGTTTTCACTGTCCCTTGGAAATGCATTCGCTGCTACGCAGACATTCGCGTTCTGCAACAGCGTTCGTTCGTAAAGGGGCAACACTGTGTCTTTCTCTCTGGCAGAGCCCGGCTGCCAAATTCGAAACGTCCAGCGATTGCGCCCACAGGAAAGCTGCCAGCACGGAAAGCTGTAGCTGGTTTTCACTGTCCCTTGGAACTGCATTCGCTGGTAGACAGACATTCGCGTTCTGCAACAGCTTTCGTTCGTAAAGGGGCAACACCGTGTATTTCTCTCTCGCAGAGCCCGGCTGCCAAATTCGAAACGTCCAGCGATTGCGCCCACAGGAAAGCTGCCAGCACGGAAAGCTGTAGCTGGTTTTCACTGTCCCTTGGAAATGCATTCGCTGCTACGCAGACATTCGCGTTCTGCAACAGCTTTCGTTCGTAAAGGGGCAACACTGTGTCTTTCTCTCTGGCAGAGCCCGGCTGCCAAATTCGAAACGTCCAGCGATTGCGCCCACAGGAAAGCTGCCAGCACGGAAAGCTGTAGCTGGTTTTCACTGTCCCTTGGAACTGCATTCGCTGGTAGGCAGACATTCGCGTTCTGCAACAGCTTTCGTTCGTAAAGGGGCAACACTGTGTATTTCTCTCTGGCAGAGCCCGGCTGCCAAATTCGAAACGTCCAGCGATTGCGCCCACAGGAAAGCTGCCAGCACGGAAAGCTGTAGCTGGTTTTCACTGTCCCTTGGAACTGCATTCGCTGGTAGACAGACATTCGCGTTCTGCAACAGCTTTCGTGCGTAAAGGGGCAACACTCTGTATTTCTCTCTGGCAGAGCCCGGCTGCCAAATTCGAAACGTCCAGCGATTGCGCCCACAGGAAAGCTGCCAGCACGGAAAGCTGTAGCTGGTTTTCACTGTCCCTTGGAACTGCATTCGCTGGTAGGCAGACATTCGCGTTCTGCAACAGCTTTCGTTCGTAAAGGGGCAACACTGTGTCTTTCTCTCTGGCAGAGCCCGGCTGCCAAATTCGAAACGTCCAGCGATTGCGCCCACAGGAAAGCTGCCAGCACGGAAAGCTGTAGCTGGTTTTCACTGTCCCTTGGAACTGCATTCGCTGGTACGCAGACATTCGCGTTCTGCAACAGCTTTCGTTCGTAAAGGGGCAACACTGTGTCTTTCTCTCTGGCAGAGCCCGGCTGCCAAATTCGAAACGTCCAGCGATTGCGCCCACAGGAAAGCTGCCAGCACGGAAAGCTGTAGCTGGTTTTCACTGTCCCTTGGAACTGCATTCGCTGGTAGACAGACATTCGCGTTCTGCAACAGCTTTCGTGCGTAAAGGGGCAACACTGTGTCTTTCTCTCTGGCAGAGCCCGGCTGCCAAATTCGAAACGTCCAGCGATTGCGCCCACAGGAAAGCTGCCAGCACGGAAAGCTGTAGCTGGTTTTCACTGTCCCTTGGAACTGCATTCGCTGGTAGACAGACATTCGCGTTCTGCAACAGCTTTCGTTCGTAAAGGGGCAACACTCTGTATTTCTCTCTGGCAGAGCCCGGCTGCCAAATTCGAAACGTCCAGCGATTGCGCCCACAGGAAAGCTGCCAGCACGGAAAGCTGTAGCTGGTTTTCACTGTCCCTCGGAACTGCATTCGCTGGTAGACAGACATTCGCGTTCTGCAACAGCTTTCGTTCGTAAAGGGGCAACACTGTGTATTTCTCTCTGGCAGAGCCCGGCTGCCAAATTCGAAACGTCCAGCGATTGCGCCCACAGGAAAGCTGCCAGCACGGAAAGCTGTAGCTGGTTTTCACTGTCCCTTGGAACTGCATTCGCTGCTACACAGACATTCGCGTTCTGCAACAGCTTTTGTTCGTAAAGGGGCAATACCGTGTATTTCTCTCACGCAGAGCCCGGCTGCCAAATTCGAAACGTCCAGCGATTGCGCCCACAGGAAAGCTGCCAGCACGGAAAGCTGTAGCTGGTTTTCACTGTCCCTCGGAACTGCATTCGCTGGTAGACAGACATTCGCGTTCTGCAACAGCTTTCGTTCGTAAAGGGGCAACACTGTGTATTTCTCTCTCGCAGAGCCCGGCTGCCAAATTCGAAACGTCCAGCGATTGCGCCCACAGGAAAGCTGCCAGCACGGAAAGCTGTAGCTGGTTTTCACTGTCCCTTGGAACTGCATTCGCTGCTACACAGACATTCGCGTTCTGCAACAGCTTTTGTTCGTAAAGGGGCAATACCGTGTATTTCTCTCACGCAGAGCCCGGCTGCCAAATTCGAAACGTCCAGCGATTGCGCCCACAGGAAAGCTGCCAGCACGGAAAGCTGTAGCTGGTTTTCACTGTCCCTTGGAACTGCATTCGCTGGTAGACAGACATTCGCGTTCTGCAACAGCTTTCGTGCGTAAAGGGGCAACACTGTGTCTTTCTCTCTGGCAGAGCCCGGCTGCCAAATTCGAAACGTCCAGCGATTGCGCCCACAGGAAAGCTGCCAGCACGGAAAGCTGTAGCTGGTTTTCACTGTCCCTTGGAACTGCATTCGCTGCTACACAGACATTCGCGTTCTGCAACAGCTTTCGTTCGTAAAGGGGCAACACTGTGTATTTCTCTCTCGCAGAGCCCGGCTGCCAAATTCGAAACGTCCAGCGATTGCGCCCACAGGAAAGCTGCCAGCACGGAAAGCTGTAGCTGGTTTTCACTGTCCCTTGGAACTGCATTCGCTGGTAGGCAGACATTCGCGTTCTGCAACAGCTTTCGTTCGTAAAGGGGCAACACTGTGTCTTTCTCTCTGGCAGAGCCCGGCTGCCAAATTCGAAACGTCCAGCGATTGCGCCCACAGGAAAGCTGCCAGCACGGAAAGCTGTAGCTGGTTTTCACTGTCCCTTGGAACTGCATTCGCTGGTAGACAGACATTCGCGTTCTGCAACAGCTTTCGTGCGTAAAGGGGCAACACTCTGTATTTCTCTCTGGCAGAGCCCGGCTGCCAAATTCGAAACGTCCAGCGATTGCGCCCACAGGAAAGCTGCCAGCACGGAAAGCTGTAGCTGGTTTTCACTGTCCCTCGGAACTGCATTCGCTGGTAGACAGACATTCGCGTTCTGCAACAGCTTTCGTTCGTAAAGGGGCAACACTGTGTCTTTCTCTCTGGCAGAGCCCGGCTGCCAAATTCGAAACGTCCAGCGATTGCGCCCACAGGAAAGCTGCCAGCACGGAAAGCTGTAGCTGGTTTTCACTGTCCCTTGGAACTGCATTCGCTGGTAGACAGACATTCGCGTTCTGCAACAGCTTTCCTGCGTAAAGGGGCAACACGTGTCTTGCTCTCTGGCAGAGCCCGGCTGCCAAATTCGAAACGTCCAGCGATTGCGCCCACAGGAAAGCTGCCAGCACGGAAAGCTGTAGCTGGTTTTCACTGTCCCTTGGAACTGCATTCGCTGGTAGACAGACATTCGCGTTCTGCAACAGCTTTCGTTCGTAAAGGGGCAACACTGTGTCTTTCTCTCTGGCAGAGCCCGGCTGCCAAATTCGAAACGTCCAGCGATTGCGCCCACAGGAAAGCTGCCAGCACGGAAAGCTGTAGCTGGTTTTCACTGTCCCTTGGAACTGCATTCGCTGGTAGACAGACATTCGCGTTCTGCAACAGCTTTCGTGCGTAAAGGGGCAACACTGTGTCTTTCTCTCTGGCAGAGCCCGGCTGCCAAATTCGAAACGTCCAGCGATTGCGCCCACAGGAAAGCTGCCAGCACGGAAAGCTGTAGCTGGTTTTCACTGTCCCTTGGAACTGCATTCGCTGGTAGGCAGACATTCGCGTTCTGCAACAGCTTTCGTTCGTAAAGGGGCAACACTGTGTATTTCTCTCTGGCAGAGCCCAGCTGCCAAATTCGAAACGTCCAGCGATTGCGCCCACAGGAAAGCTGCCAGCACGGAAAGCTGTAGCTGGTTTTCACTGTCCCTTGGAACTGCATTCGCTGGTAGACAGACATTCGCGTTCTGCAACAGCTTTCGTTCGTAAAGGGGCAACACTCTGTATTTCTCTCTGGCAGAGCCCGGCTGCCAAATTCGAAACGTCCAGCGATTGCGCCCACAGGAAAGCTGCCAGCACGGAAAGCTGTAGCTGGTTTTCACTGTCCCTTGGAACTGCATTCGCTGGTAGGCAGACATTCGCGTTCTGCAACAGCTTTCGTTCGTAAAGGGGCAGCACTGTGTCTTTCTCTCTGGCAGAGCCCGGCTGCCAAATTCGAAACGTCCAGCGATTGCGCCCACAGGAAAGCTGCCAGCACGGAAAGCTGTAGCTGGTTTTCACTGTCCCTTGGAACTGCATTCGCTGGTAGGCAGACATTCGCGTTCTGCAACAGCTTTCGTTCGTAAAGGGGCAACACTGTGTCTTTCTCTCTGGCAGAGCCCGGCTGCCAAATTCGAAACGTCCAGCGATTGCGCCCACAGGAAAGCTGCCATCACGGAAAGCTGTAGCTCGTTTTCACTGTCCCTTGGAACTGCATTCGCTGGTAGACAGACATTCGCGTTCTGCAACAGCTTTCGTGCGTAAAGGGGCAACACTGTGTCTTTCTCTCTGGCAGAGCCCGGCTGCCAAATTCGAAACGTCCAGCGATTGCGCCCACAGGAAAGCTGCCAGCACGGAAAGCTGTAGCTGGTTTTCACTGTCCCTTGGAACTGCATTCGCTGGTAGACAGACATTCGCGTTCTGCAACAGCTTTCGTTCGTAAAGGGGCAACACTCTGTATTTCTCTCTGGCAGAGCCCGGCTGCCAAATTCGAAACGTCCAGCGATTGCGCCCACAGGAAAGCTGCCAGCACGGAAAGCTGTAGCTGGTTTTCACTGTCCCTTGGAACTGCATTCGCTGGTAGACAGACATTCGCGTTCTGCAACAGCTTTCGTTCGTAAAGGGGCAACACTGTGTATTTCTCTCTCGCAGAGCCCGGCTGCCAAATTCGAAACGTCCAGCGATTGCGCCCACAGGAAAGCTGCCAGCACGGAAAGCTGTAGCTGGTTTTCACTGTCCCTTGGAACTGCATTCGCTGCTACACAGACATTCGCGTTCTGCAACAGCTTTTGTTCGTAAAGGGGCAATACAGTGTATTTCTCTCACGCAGAGCCCGGCTGCCAAATTCGAAACGTCCAGCGATTGCGCCCACAGGAAAGCTGCCAGCACGGAAAGCTGTAGCTGGTTTTCACTGTCCCTCGGAACTGCATTCGCTGGTAGACAGACATTCGCGTTCTGCAACAGCTTTCGTTCGTAAAGGGGCAACACTGTGTATTTCTCTCTCGCAGAGCCCGGCTGCCAAATTCGAAACGTCCAGCGATTGCGCCCACAGGAAAGCTGCCAGCACGGAAAGCTGTAGCTGGTTTTCACTGTCCCTTGGAACTGCATTCGCTGCTACACAGACATTCGTGTTCTGCAACAGCTTTTGTTCGTAAAGGGGCAATACCGTGTATTTCTCTCACGCAGAGCCCGGCTGCCAAATTCGAAACGTCCAGCGATTGCGCCCACAGGAAAGCTGCCAGCACGGAAAGCTGTAGCTGGTTTTCACTGTCCCTTGGAACTGCATTCGCTGGTAGACAGACATTCGCGTTCTGCAACAGCTTTCGTGCGTAAAGGGGCAACACTGTGTCTTTCTCTCTGGCAGAGCCCGGCTGCCAAATTCGAAACGTCCAGCGATTGCGCCCACAGGAAAGCTGCCAGCACGGAAAGCTGTAGCTGGTTTTCACTGTCCCTTGGAACTGCATTCGCTGGTAGACAGACATTCGCGTTCTGCAACAGCTTTCGTGCGTAAAGGGGCAACACTCTGTATTTCTCTCTGGCAGAGCCCGGCTGCCAAATTCGAAACGTCCAGCGATTGCGCCCACAGGAAAGCTGCCAGCACGGAAAGCTGTAGCTGGTTTTCACTGTCCCTCGGAACTGCATTCGCTGGTAGACAGACATTCGCGTTCTGCAACAGCTTTCGTTCGTAAAGGGGCAACACTGTGTCTTTCTCTCTGGCAGAGCCCGGCTGCCAAATTCGAAACGTCCAGCGATTGCGCCCACAGGAAAGCTGCCAGCACGGAAAGCTGTAGCTGGTTTTCACTGTCCCTTGGAACTGCATTCGCTGGTAGACAGACATTCGCGTTCTGCAACAGCTTTCGTGCGTAAAGGGGCAACACTGTGTCTTTCTCTCTGGCAGAGCCCGGCTGCCAAATTCGAAACGTCCAGCGATTGCGCCCACAGGAAAGCTGCCAGCACGGAAAGCTGTAGCTGGTTTTCACTGTCCCTTGGAACTGCATTCGCTGGTAGGCAGACATTCGCGTTCTGCAACAGCTTTCGTTCGTAAAGGGGCAACACTGTGTATTTCTCTCTGGCAGAGCCCAGCTGCCAAATTCGAAACGTCCAGCGATTGCGCCCACAGGAAAGCTGCCAGCACGGAAAGCTGTAGCTGGTTTTCACTGTCCCTTGGAACTGCATTCGCTGGTAGACAGACATTCGCGTTCTGCAACAGCTTTCGTTCGTAAAGGGGCAACACTGTGTCTTTCTCTCTGGCAGAGCCCGGCTGCCAAATTCGAAACGTCCAGCGATTGCGCCCACAGGAAAGCTGCCAGCACGGAAAGCTGTAGCTGGTTTTCACTGTCCCTTGGAACTGCATTCGCTGGTAGGCAGACATTCGCGTTCTGCAACAGCTTTCGTTCGTAAAGGGGCAGCACTGTGTCTTTCTCTCTGGCAGAGCCCGGCTGCCAAATTCGAAACGTCCAGCGATTGCGCCCACAGGAAAGCTGCCAGCACGGAAAGCTGTAGCTGGTTTTCACTGTCCCTTGGAACTGCATTCGCTGGTAGGCAGACATTCGCGTTCTGCAACAGCTTTCGTTCGTAAAGGGGCAACACTGTGTCTTTCTCTCTGGCAGAGCCCGGCTGCCAAATTCGAAACGTCCAGCGATTGCGCCCACAGGAAAGCTGCCAGCACGGAAAGCTGTAGCTGGTTTTCACTGTCCCTTGGAACTGCATTCGCTGGTAGACAGACATTCGCGTTCTGCAACAGCTTTCGTTCGTAAAGGGGCAACACCGTGTATTTCTCTCTCGCAGAGCCCGGCTGCCAAATTCGAAACGTCCAGCGATTGCGCCCACAGGAAAGCTGCCAGCACGGAAAGCTGTAGCTGGTTTTCACTGTCCCTTGGAAATGCATTCGCTGCTACGCAGACATTCGCGTTCTGCAACAGCGTTCGTGCGTAAAGGGGCAACACTGTGTATTTCTCTCTGGCAGAGCCCGGCTGCCAAATTCGAAACGTCCAGCGATTGCGCCCACAGGAAAGCTGCCAGCACGGAAAGCTGTAGCTGGTTTTCACTGTCCCTTGGAAATGCATTCGCTGCTACACAGACATTCGCGTTCTGCAACAGCTTTCGTTCGTAAAGGGGCAACACTCTGTATTTCTCTCTGGCAGAGCCCGGCTGCCAAATTCGAAACGTCCAGCGATTGCGCCCACAGGAAAGCTGCCAGCACGGAAAGCTGTAGCTGGTTTTCACTGTCCCTCGGAACTGCATTCGCTGGTAGACAGACATTCGCGTTCTGCAACAGCTTTCGTTCGTAAAGGGGCAACACTGTGTATTTCTCTCTCGCAGAGCCCGGCTGCCAAATTCGAAACGTCCAGCGATTGCGCCCACAGGAAAGCTGCCAGCACGGAAAGCTGTAGCTGGTTTTCACTGTCCCTTGGAACTGCATTCGCTGCTACACAGACATTCGCGTTCTGCAACAGCTTTTGTTCGTAAAGGGGCAATACCGTGTATTTCTCTCACACAGAGCCCGGCTGCCAAATTCGAAACGTCCAGCGATTGCGCCCACAGGAAAGCTGCCAGCACGGAAAGCTGTAGCTGGTTTTCACTGTCCCTCGGAACTGCATTCGCTGGTAGACAGACATTCGCGTTCTGCAACAGCTTTCGTTCGTAAAGGGGCAACACTGTGTATTTCTCTCTCGCAGAGCCCGGCTGCCAAATTCGAAACGTCCAGCGATTGCGCCCACAGGAAAGCTGCCAGCACGGAAAGCTGTAGCTGGTTTTCACTGTCCCTTGGAACTGCATTCGCTGCTACACAGACATTCGCGTTCTGCAACAGCTTTTGTTCGTAAAGGGGCAATACCGTGTATTTCTCTCACGCAGAGCTCGGCTGCCAAATTCGAAACGTCCAGCGATTGCGCCCACAGGAAAGCTGCCAGCACGGAAAGCTGTAGCTGGTTTTCACTGTCCCTTGGAACTGCATTCGCTGGTAGGCAGACATTCGCGTTCTGCAACAGCTTTCGTTCGTAAAGGGGCAACACTGTGTCTTTCTCTCTGGCAGAGCCCGGCTGCCAAATTCGAAACGTCCAGCGATTGCGCCCACAGGAAAGCTGCCAGCACGGAAAGCTGTAGCTGGTTTTCACTGTCCCTTGGAACTGCATTCGCTGGTAGGCAGACATTCGCGTTCTGCAACAGCTTTCGTGCGTAAAGGGGCAACACTGTGTATTTCTCTCTGGCAGAGCCCGGCTGCCAAATTCGAAACGTCCAGCGATTGCGCCCACAGGAAAGCTGCCAGCACGGAAATCTGTAGCTGGTTTTCACTGTCCCTTGGAACTGCATTCGCTGGTAGACAGACATTCGCGTTCTGCAACAGCTTTCGTGCGTAAAGGGGCAACACTGTGTCTTTCTCTCTGGCAGAGCCCGGCTGCCAAATTCGAAACGTCCAGCGATTGCGCCCACAGGAAAGCTGCCAGCACGGAAAGCTGTAGCTGGTTTTCACTGTCCCTTGGAACTGCATTCGCTGCTACACAGACATTCGCGTTCTGCAACAGCTTTCGTTCGTAAAGGGGCAACACTGTGTATTTCTCTCTCGCAGAGCCCGGCTGCCAAATTCGAAACGTCCAGCAATTGCGCCCACAGGAAAGCTGCCAGCACGGAAAGCTGTAGCTGGTTTTCACTGTCCCTTGGAACTGCATTCGCTGGTAGACAGACATTCGCGTTCTGCAACAGCTTTCGTGCGTAAAGGGGCAACACTGTGTCTTTCTCTGTCGCAGAGCCCGGCTGCCAAATTCGAAACGTCCAGCGATTGCGCCCACAGGAAAGCTGCCAGCACGGAAAGCTGTAGCTGGTTTTCACTGTCCCTCGGAACTGCATTCGCTGGTAGACAGACATTCGCGTTCTGCAACAGCTTTCGTTCGTAAAGGGGCAACACTGTGTATTTCTCTCTGGCAGAGCCCGGCTGCCAAATTCGAAACGTCCAGCGATTGCGCCCACAGGAAAGCTGCCAGCACGGAAAGCTGTAGCTGGTTTTCACTGTCCCTTGGAACTGCATTCGCTGGTAGACAGACATTCGCGTTCTGCAACAGCTTTCCTGCGTAAAGGGGCAACACGTGTCTTGCTCTCTCGCAGAGCCCGGCTGCCAAATTCGAAACGTCCAGCGATTGCGCCCACAGGAAAGCTGCCAGCACGGAAAGCTGTAGCTGGTTTTCACTGTCCCTTGGAACTGCATTCGCTGGTAGACAGACATTCGCGTTCTGCAACAGCTTTCGTTCGTAAAGGGGCAACACTGTGTCTTTCTCTCTGGCAGAGCCCGGCTGCCAAATTCGAAACGTCCAGCGATTGCGCCCACAGGAAAGCTGCCAGCACGGAAAGCTGTAGCTGGTTTTCACTGTCCCTTGGAACTGCATTCGCTGGTAGACAGACATTCGCGTTCTGCAACAGCTTTCGTTCGTAAAGGGGCAACACTGTGTCTTTCTCTCTCGCAGAGCCCGGCTGCCAAATTCGAAACGTCCAGCGATTGCGCCCACAGGAAAGCTGCCAGCACGGAAAGCTGTAGCTGGTTTTCACTGTCCCTTGGAACTGCATTCGCTGGTAGGCAGACATTCGCGTTCTGCAACAGCTTTCGTGCGTAAAGGGGCAACACTGTGTATTTCTCTCTGGCAGAGCCCAGCTGCCAAATTCGAAACGTCCAGCGATTGCGCCCACAGGAAAGCTGCCAGCACGGAAAGCTGTAGCTGGTTTTCACTGTCCCTTGGAACTGCATTCGCTGGTAGACAGACATTCGCGTTCTGCAACAGCTTTCGTTCGTAAAGGGGCAACACTCTGTATTTCTCTCTGGCAGAGCCCGGCTGCCAAATTCGAAACGTCCAGCGATTGCGCCCACAGGAAAGCTGCCAGCACGGAAAGCTGTAGCTGGTTTTCACTGTCCCTTGGAACTGCATTCGCTGGTAGACAGACATTCGCGTTCTGCAACAGCTTTCGTTCGTAAAGGGGCAGCACTGTGTCTTTCTCTCTGGCAGAGCCCGGCTGCCAAATTCGAAACGTCCAGCGATTGCGCCCACAGGAAAGCTGCCAGCACGGAAAGCTGTAGCTGGTTTTCACTGTCCCTTGGAACTGCATTCACTGGTAGGCAGACATTCGCGTTCTGCAACAGCTTTCGTTCGTAAAGGGGCAACACTGTGTCTTTCTCTCTGGCAGAGCCCGGCTGCCAAATTCGAAACGTCCAGCGATTGCGCCCACAGGAAAGCTGCCAGCACGGAAAGCTGTAGCTGGTTTTCACTGTCCCTTGGAACTGCATTCGCTGGTAGACAGACATTCGCGTTCTGCAACAGCTTTCGTGCGTAAAGGGGCAACACCGTGTATTTCTCTCTCGCAGAGCCCGGCTGCCAAATTCGAAACGTCCAGCGATTGCGCCCACAGGAAAGCTGCCAGCACGGAAAGCTGTAGCTGGTTTTCACTGTCCCTTGGAAATGCATTCGCTGGTAGACAGACATTCGCGTTCTGCAACAGCGTTCGTTCGTAAAGGGGCAACACTGTGTATTTCTCTCTGGCAGAGCCCGGCTGCCAAATTCGAAACGTCCAGCGATTGCGCCCACAGGAAAGCTGCCAGCACGGAAAGCTGTAGCTGGTTTTCACTGTCCCTTGGAACTGCATTCGCTGGTAGGCAGACATTCGCGTTCTGCAACAGCTTTCGTTCGTAAAGGGGCAACACTGTGTCTTTCTCTCTGGCAGAGCCCGGCTGCCAAATTCGAAACGTCCAGCGATTGCGCCCACAGGAAAGCTGCCAGCACGGAAAGCTGTAGCTGGTTTTCACTGTCCCTTGGAACTGCATTCGCTGGTAGGCAGACATTCGCGTTCTGCAACAGCTTTCGTTCGTAAAGGGGCAACACTGTGTCTTTCTCTCTGGCAGAGCCCGGCTGCCAAATTCGAAACGTCCAGCGATTGCGCCCACAGGAAAGCTGCCAGCACGGAAAGCTGTAGCTGGTTTTCACTGTCCCTTGGAACTGCATTCGCTGGTAGACAGACATTCGCGTTCTGCAACAGCTTTCGTTCGTAAAGGGGCAACACCGTGTATTTCTCTCTCGCAGAGCCCGGCTGCCAAATTCGAAACGTCCAGCGATTGCGCCCACAGGAAAGCTGCCAGCACGGAAAGCTGTAGCTGGTTTTCACTGTCCCTCGGAACTGCATTCGCTGGTAGACAGACATTCGCGTTCTGCAACAGCTTTCGTTCGTAAAGGGGCAACACTGTGTCTTTCTCTCTGGCAGAGCCCGGCTGCCAAATTCGAAACGTCCAGCGATTGCGCCCACAGGAAAGCTGCCAGCACGGAAAGCTGTAGCTGGTTTTCACTGTCCCTTGGAACTGCATTCGCTGGTAGGCAGACATTCGCGTTCTGCAACAGCTTTCGTTCGTAAAGGGGCAACACTCTGTATTTCTCTCTGGCAGAGCCCGGCTGCCAAATTCGAAACGTCCAGCGATTGCGCCCACAGGAAAGCTGCCAGCACGGAAAGCTGTAGCTGGTTTTCACTGTCCCTTGGAACTGCATTCGCTGGTAGGCAGACATTCGCGTTCTGCAACAGCTTTCGTGCGTAAAGGGGCAACACTGTGTCTTTCTCTCTGGCAGAGCCCGGCTGCCAAATTCGAAACGTCCAGCGATTGCGCCCACAGGAAAGCTGCCAGCACGGAAAGCTGTAGCTGGTTTTCACTGTCCCTTGGAACTGCATTCGCTGGTAGGCAGACATTCGCGTTCTGCAACAGCTTTCGTTCGTAAAGGGGCAACACTGTGTCTTTCTCTCTGGCAGAGCCCGGCTGCCAAATTCGAAACGTTCAGCGATTGCGCCCACAGGAAAGCTGCCAGCACGGAAAGCTGTAGCTGGTTTTCACTGTCCCTTGGAACTGCATTCGCTGGTAGACAGACATTCGCGTTCTGCAACAGCTTTCGTTCGTAAAGGGGCAACACTGTGTCTTTCTCTCTGGCAGAGCCCGGCTGCCAAATTCGAAACGTCCAGCGATTGCGCCCACAGGAAAGCTGCCAGCACGGAAAGCTGTAGCTCGTTTTCACTGTCCCTTGGAACTGCATTCGCTGGTAGACAGACATTCGCGTTCTGCAACAGCTTTCGTGCGTAAAGGGGCAACACTGTGTCTTTCTCTCTGGCAGAGCCCGGCTGCCAAATTCGAAACGTCCAGCGATTGCGCCCACAGGAAAGCTGCCAGCACGGAAAGCTGTAGCTGGTTTTCACTGTCCCTTGGAACTGCATTCGCTGGTAGACAGACATTCGCGTTCTGCAACAGCTTTCGTTCGTAAAGGGGCAACACTCTGTATTTCTCTCTGGCAGAGCCCGGCTGCCAAATTCGAAACGTCCAGCGATTGCGCCCAGAGGAAAGCTGCCAGCACGGAAAGCTGTAGCTGGTTTTCACTGTCCCTCGGAACTGCATTCGCTGGTAGACAGACATTCGCGTTCTGCAACAGCTTTCGTTCGTAAAGGGGCAACACTGTGTATTTCTCTCTCGCAGAGCCCGGCTGCCAAATTCGAAACGTCCAGCGATTGCGCCCACAGGAAAGCTGCCAGCACGGAAAGCTGTAGCTGGTTTTCACTGTCCCTTGGAACTGCATTCGCTGCTACACAGACATTCGCGTTCTGCAACAGCTTTCGTTCGTAAAGGGGCAACACCGTGTATTTCTCTCTCGCAGAGCCCGGCTGCCAAATTCAAAACGTCCAGCGATTGCGCCCACAGGAAAGCTGCCAGCACGGAAAGCTGTAGCTGGTTTTCACTGTCCCTTGGAAATGCATTCGCTGCTACGCAGACATTCGCGTTCTGCAACAGCTTTCGTTCGTAAAGGGGCAACACTGTGTCTTTCTCTCTGGCAGAGCCCGGCTGCCAAATTCGAAACGTCCAGCGATTGCGCCCACAGGAAAGCTGCCAGCACGGAAAGCTGTAGCTGGTTTTCACTGTCCCTTGGAACTGCATTCGCTGGTAGGCAGACATTCGCGTTCTGCAACAGCTTTCGTTCGTAAAGGGGCAACACTCTGTATTTCTCTCTGGCAGAGCCCGGCTGCCAAATTCGAAACGTCCAGCGATTGCGCCCACAGGAAAGCTGCCAGCACGGAAAGCTGTAGCTGGTTTTCACTGTCCCTTGGAACTGCATTCGCTGGTAGACAGACATTCGCGTTCTGCAACAGCTTTCGTGCGTAAAGGGGCAACACTGTGTCTTTCTCTCTGGCAGAGCCCGGCTGCCAAATTCGAAACGTCCAGCGATTGCGCCCACAGGAAAGCTGCCAGCACGGAAAGCTGTAGCTGGTTTTCACTGTCCCTTGGAACTGCATTCGCTGGTAGACAGACATTCGCGTTCTGCAACAGCTTTCGTTCGTAAAGGGGCAACACTCTGTATTTCTCTCTGGCAGAGCCCGGCTGCCAAATTCGAAACGTCCAGCGATTGCGCCCACAGGAAAGCTGCCAGCACGGAAAGCTGTAGCTGGTTTTCACTGTCCCTCGGAACTGCATTCGCTGGTAGACAGACATTCGCGTTCTGCAACAGCTTTCGTGCGTAAAGGGGCAACACTGTGTCTTTCTCTCTGGCAGAGCCCGGCTGCCAAATTCGAAACGTCCAGCGATTGCGCCCACAGGAAAGCTGCCAGCACGGAAAGCTGTAGCTGGTTTTCACTGTCCCTTGGAACTGCATTCGCTGGTAGACAGACATTCGCGTTCTGCAACAGCTTTCGTTCGTAAAGGGGCAACACCGTGTATTTCTCTCTCGCAGAGCCCGGCTGCCAAATTCGAAACGTCCAGCGATTGCGCCCACAGGAAAGCTGCCAGCACGGAAAGCTGTAGCTGGTTTTCACTGTCCCTTGGAAATGCATTCGCTGCTACGCAGACATTCGCGTTCTGCAACAGCTTTCGTTCGTAAAGGGGCAACACTGTGTCTTTCTCTCTGGCAGAGCCCGGCTGCCAAATTCGAAACGTCCAGCGATTGCGCCCACAGGAAAGCTGCCAGCACGGAAAGCTGTAGCTGGTTTTCACTGTCCCTTGGAACTGCATTCGCTGGTAGGCAGACATTCGCGTTCTGCAACAGCTTTCGTTCGTAAAGGGGCAACACTGTGTATTTCTCTCTCGCAGAGCCCGGCTGCCAAATTCGAAACGTCCAGCGATTGCGCCCACAGGAAAGCTGCCAGCACGGAAAGCTGTAGCTGGTTTTCACTGTCCCTTGGAAATGCATTCGCTGCTACGCAGACATTCGCGTTCTGCAACAGCTTTCGTTCGTAAAGGGGCAACACTGTGTCTTTCTCTCTGGCAGAGCCCGGCTGCCAAATTCGAAACGTCCAGCGATTGCGCCCACAGGAAAGCTGCCAGCACGGAAAGCTGTAGCTGGTTTTCACTGTCCCTTGGAACTGCATTCGCTGGTAGGCAGACATTCGCGTTCTGCAACAGCTTTCGTTCGTAAAGGGGCAACACTGTGTATTTCTCTCTCGCAGAGCCCGGCTGCCAAATTCGAAACGTCCAGCGATTGCGCCCACAGGAAAGCTGCCAGCACGGAAAGCTGTAGCTGGTTTTCACTGTCCCTTGGAACTGCATTCGCTGGTAGACAGACATTCGCGTTCTGCAACAGCTTTCGTGCGTAAAGGGGCAACACTGTGTCTTTCTCTCTGGCAGAGCCCGGCTGCCAAATTCGAAACGTCCAGCGATTGCGCCCACAGGAAAGCTGCCAGCACGGAAAGCTGTAGCTGGTTTTCACTGTCCCTTGGAACTGCATTCGCTGGTAGACAGACATTCGCGTTCTGCAACAGCTTTCGTGCGTAAAGGGGCAACACGCGTCTTGCTCTCTCGCAGAGCCCGGCTGCCAAATTCGAAACGTCCAGCGATTGCGCCCACAGGAAAGCTGCCAGCACGGAAAGCTGTAGCTGGTTTTCACTGTCCCTTGGAACTGCATTCGCTGGTAGACAGACATTCGCGTTCTGCAACAGCTTTCGTTCGTAAAGGGGCAACACTGTGTCTTTCTCTCTGGCAGAGCCCGGCTGCCAAATTCGAAACGTCCAGCGATTGCGCCCACAGGAAAGCTGCCAGCACGGAAAGCTGTAGCTGGTTTTCACTGTCCCTTGGAACTGCATTCGCTGGTAGACAGACATTCGCGTTCTGCAACAGCTTTCGTGCGTAAAGGGGCAACACTGTGTCTTTCTCTCTGGCAGAGCCCGGCTGCCAAATTCGAAACGTCCAGCGATTGCGCCCACAGGAAAGCTGCCAGCACGGAAAGCTGTAGCTGGTTTTCACTGTCCCTTGGAACTGCATTCGCTGGTAGGCAGACATTCGCGTTCTGCAACAGCTTTCGTTCGTAAAGGGGCAACACTGTGTATTTCTCTCTGGCAGAGCCCAGCTGCCAAATTCGAAACGTCCAGCGATTGCGCCCACAGGAAAGCTGCCAGCACGGAAAGCTGTAGCTGGTTTTCACTGTCCCTTGGAACTGCATTCGCTGGTAGGCAGACATTCGCGTTCTGCAACAGCTTTCGTTCGTAAAGGGGCAGCACTGTGTCTTTCTCTCTGGCAGAGCCCGGCTGCCAAATTCGAAACGTCCAGCGATTGCGCCCACAGGAAAGCTGCCAGCACGGAAAGCTGTAGCTGGTTTTCACTGTCCCTTGGAAATGCATTCGCTGCTACGCAGACATTCGCGTTCTGCAACAGCTTTCGTTCGTAAAGGGGCAACACTGTGTATTTCTCTCTGGCAGAGCCCGGCTGCCAAATTCGAAACGTCCAGCGATTGCGCCCACAGGAAAGCTGCCAGCATGGAAAGCTGTAGCTGGTTTTCACTGTCCCTCGGAACTGCATTCGCTGCTACACAGACATTCGCGTTCTGCAACAGCTTTCGTTCGTAAAGGGGCAACACTGTGTCTTTCTCTCTGGCAGAGCCCGGCTGCCAAATTCGAAACGTCCAGCGATTGCGCCCACAGGAAAGCTGCCAGCACGGAAAGCTGTAGCTGGTTTTCACTGTCCCTTGGAACTGCATTCGCTGGTAGACAGACATTCGCGTTCTGCAACAGCTTTCTTGCGTAAACGGGCAACACGTGTCTTTCTCTCTCGCAGAGCCCGGCTGCCAAATTCGAAACGTCCAGCGATTGCGCCCACAGGAAAGCTGCCAGCACGGAAAGCTGTAGCTGGTTTTCACTGTCCCTTGGAACTGCATTCGCTGCTACACAGACATTCGCGTTCTGCAACAGCTTTCGTTCGTAAAGGGGCAACACTGTGTCTTTCTCTCTGGCAGAGCCCGGCTGCCAAATTCGAAACGTCCAGCGATTGCGCCCACAGGAAAGCTGCCAGCACGGAAAGCTGTAGCTGGTTTTCACTGTCCCTTGGAACTGCATTCGCTGGTAGACAGACATTGGCGTTCTGCAACAGCTTTCGTTCGTAAAGGGGCAACACTGTGTCTTTCTCTCTGGCAGAGCCCGGCTGCCAAATTCGAAACGTCCAGCGATTGCGCCCACAGGAAAGCTGCCAGCACGGAAAGCTGTAGCTGGTTTTCACTGTCCCTTGGAACTGCATTCGCTGGTAGACAGACATTCGCGTTCTGCAACAGCTTTCGTGCGTAAAGGGGCAACACTGTGTCTTTCTCTCTGGCAGAGCCCGGCTGCCAAATTCGAAACGTCCAGCGATTGCGCCCACAGGAAAGCTGCCAGCACGGAAAGCTGTAGCTGGTTTTCACTGTCCCTCGGAACTGCATTCGCTGCTACACAGACATTCGCGTTCTGCAACAGCTTTCGTTCGTAAAGGGGCAACACTGTGTCTTTCTCTCTGGCAGAGCCCGGCTGCCAAATTCGAAACGTCCAGCGATTGCGCCCACAGGAAAGCTGCCAGCACGGAAAGCTGTAGCTGGTTTTCACTGTCCCTTGGAACTGCATTCGCTGGTAGACAGACATTCGCGTTCTGCAACAGCTTTCCTGCGTAAAGGGGCAACACGTGTCTTTCTCTCTCGCAGAGCCCGGCTGCCAAATTCGAAACGTCCAGCGATTGCGCCCACAGGAAAGCTGCCAGCACGGAAAGCTGTAGCTGGTTTTCACTGTCCCTTGGAACTGCATTCGCTGGTAGACAGACATTCGCGTTCTGCAACAGCTTTCGTTCGTAAAGGGGCAACACTGTGTCTTTCTCTCTGGCAGAGCCCGGCTGCCAAATTCGAAACGTCCAGCGATTGCGCCCACAGGAAAGCTGCCAGCACGGAAAGCTGTAGCTGGTTTTCACTGTCCCTTGGAACTGCATTCGCTGGTAGACAGACATTCGCGTTCTGCAACAGCTTTCGTGCGTAAAGGGGCAACACTGTGTCTTTCTCTCTGGCAGAGCCCGGCTGCCAAATTCGAAACGTCCAGCGATTGCGCCCACAGGAAAGCTGCCAGCACGGAAAGCTGTAGCTGGTTTTCACTGTCCCTTGGAACTGCATTCGCTGGTAGACAGACATTCGCGTTCTGCAACAGCTTTCGTTCGTAAAGGGGCAACACTGTGTCTTTCTCTCTGGCAGAGCCCGGCTGCCAAATTCGAAACGTCCAGCGATTGCGCCCACAGGAAAGCTGCCAGCACGGAAAGCTGTAGCTGGTTTTCACTGTCCCTTGGAACTGCATTCGCTGGTAGACAGACATTCGCGTTCTGCAACAGCTTTCGTTCGTAAAGGGGCAACACCGTGTATTTCTCTCTCGCAGAGCCCGGCTGCCAAATTCGAAACGTCCAGCGATTGCGCCCACAGGAAAGCTGCCAGCACGGAAAGCTGTAGCTGGTTTTCACTGTCCCTTGGAACTGCATTCGCTGGTAGACAGACATTCGCGTTCTGCAACAGCTTTCGTTCGTAAAGGGGCAACACTGTGTATTTCTCTCTGGCAGAGCCCGGCTGCCAAATTCGAAACGTCCAGCGATTGCGCCCACAGGAAAGCTGCCAGCACGGAAAGCTGTAGCTGGTTTTCACTGTCCCTCGGAACTGCATTCGCTGCTACACAGACATTCGCGTTCTGCAACAGCTTTCGTTCGTAAAGGGGCAACACTGTGTCTTTCTCTCTGGCAGAGCCCGGCTGCCAAATTCGAAACGTCCAGCGATTGCGCCCACAGGAAAGCTGCCAGCACGGAAAGCTGTAGCTGGTTTTCACTGTCCCTTGGAACTGCATTCGCTGGTAGACAGACATTCGCGTTCTGCAACAGCTTTCTTGCGTAAAGGGGCAACACGTGTCTTTCTCTCTCGCAGAGCCCGGCTGCCAAATTCGAAACGTCCAGCGATTGCGCCCACAGGAAAGCTGCCAGCACGGAAAGCTGTAGCTGGTTTTCACTGTCCCTTGGAACTGCATTCGCTGGTAGACAGACATTCGCGTTCTGCAACAGCTTTCGTTCGTAAAGGGGCAACACTGTGTATTTCTCTCTGGCAGAGCCCGGCTGCCAAATTCGAAACGTCCAGCGATTGCGCCCACAGGAAAGCTGCCAGCACGGAAAGCTGTAGCTGGTTTTCACTGTCCCTTGGAACTGCATTCGCTGGTAGACAGACATTCGCGTTCTGCAACAGCTTTCGTGCGTAAAGGGGCAACACTGTGTCTTTCTCTCTGGCAGAGCCCGGCTGCCAAATTCGAAACGTCCAGCGATTGCGCCCACAGGAAAGCTGCCAGCACGGAAAGCTGTAGCTGGTTTTCACTGTCCCTTGGAACTGCATTCGCTGGTAGACAGACATTCGCGTTCTGCAACAGCTTTCGTGCGTAAAGGGGCAACACTGTGTCTTTCTCTCTGGCAGAGCCCGGCTGCCAAATTCGAAACGTCCAGCGATTGCGCCCACAGGAAAGCTGCCAGCACGGAAAGCTGTAGCTGGTTTTCACTGTCCCTTGGAACTGCATTCGCTGGTAGGCAGACATTCGCGTTCTGCAACAGCTTTCGTTCGTAAAGGGGCAACACTGTGTCTTTCTCTCTGGCAGAGCCCGGCTGCCAAATTCGAAACGTCCAGCGATTGCGCCCACAGGAAAGCTGCCAGCACGGAAAGCTGTAGCTGGTTTTCACTGTCCCTTGGAACTGCATTCGCTGGTAGACAGACATTCGCGTTCTGCAACAGCTTTCGTTCGTAAAGGGGCAACACTGTGTATTTCTCTCTGGCAGAGCCCGGCTGCCAAATTCGAAACGTCCAGCGATTGCGCCCACAGGAAAGCTGCCAGCACGGAAAGCTGTAGCTGGTTTTCACTGTCCCTCGGAACTGCATTCGCTGCTACACAGACATTCGCGTTCTGCAACAGCTTTCGTTCGTAAAGGGGCAACACTGTGTCTTTCTCTCTGGCAGAGCCCGGCTGCCAAATTCGAAACGTCCAGCGATTGCGCCCACAGGAAAGCTGCCAGCACGGAAAGCTGTAGCTGGTTTTCACTGTCCCTTGGAACTGCATTCGCTGGTAGACAGACATTCGCGTTCTGCAACAGCTTTCCTGCGTAAAGGGGCAACACGTGTCTTTCTCTCTCGCAGAGCCCGGCTGCCAAATTCGAAACGTCCAGCGATTGCGCCCACAGGAAAGCTGCCAGCACGGAAAGCTGTAGCTGGTTTTCACTGTCCCTTGGAACTGCATTCGCTGGTAGACAGACATTCGCGTTCTGCAACAGCTTTCGTTCGTAAAGGGGCAACACTGTGTATTTCTCTCTGGCAGAGCCCGGCTGCCAAATTCGAAACGTCCAGCGATTGCGCCCACAGGAAAGCTGCCAGCACGGAAAGCTGTAGCTGGTTTTCACTGTCCCTTGGAACTGCATTCGCTGGTAGACAGACATTCGCGTTCTGCAACAGCTTTCGTGCGTAAAGGGGCAACACTGTGTCTTTCTCTCTCGCAGAGCCCGGCTGCCAAATTCGAAACGTCCAGCGATTGCGCCCACAGGAAAGCTGCCAGCACGGAAAGCTGTAGCTGGTTTTCACTGTCCCTTGGAACTGCATTCGCTGGTAGACAGACATTCGCGTTCTGCAACAGCTTTCGTGCGTAAAGGGGCAACACTGTGTCTTTCTCTCTGGCAGAGCCCGGCTGCCAAATTCGAAACGTCCAGCGATTGCGCCCACAGGAAAGCTGCCAGCACAGAAAGCTGTAGCTGGTTTTCACTGTCCCTTGGAACTGCATTCGCTGGTAGGCAGACATTCGCGTTCTGCAACAGCTTTCGTTCGTAAAGGGGCAACACTGTGTCTTTCTCTCTGGCAGAGCCCGGCTGCCAAATTCGAAACGTCCAGCGATTGCGCCCACAGGAAAGCTGCCAGCACGGAAAGCTGTAGCTGGTTTTCACTGTCCCTTGGAACTGCATTCGCTGGTAGACAGACATTCGCGTTCTGCAACAGCTTTCGTTCGTAAAGGGGCAACACCGTGTATTTCTCTCTGGCAGAGCCCGGCTGCCAAATTCGAAACGTCCAGCGATTGCGCCCACAGGAAAGCTGCCAGCACGGAAAGCTGTAGCTGGTTTTCACTGTCCCTTGGAACTGCATTCGCTGGTAGGCAGACATTCGCGTTCTGCAACAGCTTTCGTTCGTAAAGGGGCAACACTGTGTCTTTCTCTCTGGCAGAGCCCGGCTGCCAAATTCGAAACGTCCAGCGATTGCGCCCACAGGAAAGCTGCCAGCACGGAAAGCTGTAGCTGGTTTTCACTGTCCCTTGGAACTGCATTCGCTGCTACACAGACATTCGCGTTCTGCAACAGCTTTCGTTCGTAAAGGGGCAACACTGTGTCTTTCTCTCTGGCAGAGCCCGGCTGCCAAATTCGAAACGTCCAGCGATTGCGCCCACAGGAAAGCTGCCAGCACGGAAAGCTGTAGCTGGTTTTCACTGTCCCTTGGAAATGCATTCGCTGGTAGGCAGACATTCGCGTTCTGCAACAGCTTTCGTTCGTAAAGGGGCAACACTGTGTATTTCTCTCTCGCAGAGCCCGGCTGCCAAATTCGAAACGTCCAGCGATTGCGCCCACAGGAAAGCTGCCAGCACGGAAAGCTGTAGCTGGTTTTCACTGTCCCTTGGAACTGCATTCGCTGGTAGGCAGACATTCGCGTTCTGCAACAGCTTTCGTTCCTAAAGGGGCAACACTGTGTCTTTCTCTCTGGCAGAGCCCGGCTGCCAAATTCGAAACGTCCAGCGATTGCGCCCACAGGAAAGCTGCCAGCACGGAAAGCTGTAGCTGGTTTTCACTGTCCCTTGGAACTGCATTCGCTGGTAGACAGACATTCGCGTTCTGCAACAGCTTTCGTGCGTAAAGGGGCAACACTGTGTCTTTCTCTCTGGCAGAGCCCGGTTGCCAAATTCGAAACGTCCAGCGATTGCGCCCACAGGAAAGCTGCCAGCACGGAAAGCTGTAGCTGGTTTTCACTGTCCCTTGGAACTGCATTCGCTGGTAGGCAGACATTCGCGTTCTGCAACAGCTTTCGTTCGTAAAGGGGCAACACTGTGTCTTTCTCTCTGGCAGAGCCCGGCTGCCAAATTCGAAACGTCCAGCGATTGCGCCCACAGGAAAGCTGCCAGCACGGAAAGCTGTAGCTGGTTTTCACTGTCCCTTGGAAATGCATTCGCTGCTACACAGACATTCGCGTTCTGCAACAGCTTTCGTTCGTAAAGGGGCAACACCGTGTATTTCTCTCTGGCAGAGCCCGGCTGCCAAATTCGAAACGTCCAGCGATTGCGCCCACAGGAAAGCTGCCAGCACGGAAAGCTGTAGCTGGTTTTCACTGTCCCTTGGAACTGCATTCGCTGGTAGGCAGACATTCGCGTTCTGCAACAGCTTTCGTTCGTAAAGGGGCAACACTGTGTCTTTCTCTCTGGCAGAGCCCGGCTGCCAAATTCGAAACGTCCAGCGATTGCGCCCACAGGAAAGCTGCCAGCACGGAAAGCTGTAGCTGGTTTTCACTGTCCCTTGGAACTGCATTCGCTGGTAGACAGACATTCGCGTTCTGCAACAGCTTTCGTGCGTAAAGGGGCAACACTGTGTCTTTCTCTCTGGCAGAGCCCGGCTGCCAAATTCGAAACGTCCAGCGATTGCGCCCACAGGAAAGCTGCCAGCACGGAAAGCTGTAGCTGGTTTTCACTGTCCCTCGGAACTGCATTCGCTGCTATACAGACATTCGCGTTCTGCAACAGCTTTCGTTCGTAAAGGGGCAACACTGTGTCTTTCTCTCTGGCAGAGCCCGGCTGCCAAATTCGAAACGTCCAGCGATTGCGCCCACAGGAAAGCTGCCAGCACGGAAAGCTGTAGCTGGTTTTCACTGTCCCTTGGAACTGCATTCGCTGGTAGACAGACATTCGCGTTCTGCAACAGCTTTCTTGCGTAAAGGGGCAACACGTGTCTTTCTCTCTCGCAGAGCCCGGCTGCCAAATTCGAAACGTCCAGCGATTGCGCCCACAGGAAAGCTGCCAGCACGGAAAGCTGTAGCTGGTTTTCACTGTCCCTTGGAACTGCATTCGCTGCTACACAGACATTCGCGTTCTGCAACAGCTTTCGTTCGTAAAGGGGCAACACTGTGTCTTTCTCTCTGGCAGAGCCCGGCTGCCAAATTCGAAACGTCCAGCGATTGCGCCCACAGGAAAGCTGCCAGCACGGAAAGCTGTAGCTGGTTTTCACTGTCCCTTGGAACTGCATTCGCTGGTAGACAGACATTCGCGTTCTGCAACAGCTTTCGTGCGTAAAGGGGCAACACTGTGTCTTTCTCTCTGGCAGAGCCCGGCTGCCAAATTCGAAACGTCCAGCGATTGCGCCCACAGGAAAGCTGCCAGCACGGAAAGCTGTAGCTGGTTTTCACTGTCCCTTGGAACTGCATTCGCTGGTAGGCAGACATTCGCGTTCTGCAACAGCTTTCGTTCGTAAAGGGGCAACACTGTGTCTTTCTCTCTGGCAGAGCCCGGCTGCCAAATTCGAAACGTCCAGCGATTGCGCCCACAGGAAAGCTGCCAGCACGGAAAGCTGTAGCTGGTTTTCACTGTCCCTTGGAACTGCATTCGCTGGTAGACAGACATTCGCGTTCTGCAACAGCTTTCGTTCGTAAAGGGGCAACACCGTGTATTTCTCTCTGGCAGAGCCCGGCTGCCAAATTCGAAACGTCCAGCGATTGCGCCCACAGGAAAGCTGCCAGCACGGAAAGCTGTAGCTGGTTTTCACTGTCCCTTGGAACTGCATTCGCTGGTAGGCAGACATTCGCGTTCTGCAACAGCTTTCGTGCGTAAAGGGGCAACACTGTGTATTTCTCTCTGGCAGAGCCCGGCTGCCAAATTCGAAACGTCCAGCGATTGCGCCCACAGGAAAGCTGCCAGCACGGAAAGCTGTAGCTGGTTTTCACTGTCCCTCGGAACTGCATTCGCTGCTACACAGACATTCGCGTTCTGCAACAGCTTTCGTTCGTAAAGGGGCAACACTGTGTCTTTCTCTCTGGCAGAGCCCGGCTGCCAAATTCGAAACGTCCAGCGATTGCGCCCACAGGAAAGCTGCCAGCACGGAAAGCTGTAGCTGGTTTTCACTGTCCCTTGGAACTGCATTCGCTGGTAGACAGACATTCGCGTTCTGCAACAGCTTTCCTGCGTAAAGGGGCAACACTGTGTCTTTCTCTCTGGCAGAGCCCGGCTGCCAAATTCGAAACGTCCAGCGATTGCGCCCACAGGAAAGCTGCCAGCACAGAAAGCTGTAGCTGGTTTTCACTGTCCCTTGGAACTGCATTCGCTGGTAGGCAGACATTCGCGTTCTGCAACAGCTTTCGTTCGTAAAGGGGCAACACTGTGTCTTTCTCTCTGGCAGAGCCCGGCTGCCAAATTCGAAACGTCCAGCGATTGCGCCCACAGGAAAGCTGCCAGCACGGAAAGCTGTAGCTGGTTTTCACTGTCCCTTGGAACTGCATTCGCTGCTACACAGACATTCGCGTTCTGCAACAGCTTTCGTTCGTAAAGGGGCAACACTGTGTCTTTCTCTCTGGCAGAGCCCGGCTGCCAAATTCGAAACGTCCAGCGATTGCGCCCACAGGAAAGCTGCCAGCACGGAAAGCTGTAGCTGGTTTTCACTGTCCCTTGGAAATGCATTCGCTGGTAGGCAGACATTCGCGTTCTGCAACAGCTTTCGTTCGTAAAGGGGCAACACTGTGTATTTCTCTCTCGCAGAGCCCGGCTGCCAAATTCGAAACGTCCAGCGATTGCGCCCACAGGAAAGCTGCCAGCACGGAAAGCTGTAGCTGGTTTTCACTGTCCCTTGGAACTGCATTCGCTGGTAGGCAGACATTCGCGTTCTGCAACAGCTTTCGTTCCTAAAGGGGCAACACTGTGTCTTTCTCTCTGGCAGAGCCCGGCTGCCAAATTCGAAACGTCCAGCGATTGCGCCCACAGGAAAGCTGCCAGCACGGAAAGCTGTAGCTGGTTTTCACTGTCCCTTGGAACTGCATTCGCTGGTAGACAGACATTCGCGTTCTGCAACAGCTTTCGTGCGTAAAGGGGCAACACTGTGTCTTTCTCTCTGGCAGAGCCCGGTTGCCAAATTCGAAACGTCCAGCGATTGCGCCCACAGGAAAGCTGCCAGCACGGAAAGCTGTAGCTGGTTTTCACTGTCCCTTGGAACTGCATTCGCTGGTAGGCAGACATTCGCGTTCTGCAACAGCTTTCGTTCGTAAAGGGGCAACACTGTGTCTTTCTCTCTGGCAGAGCCCGGCTGCCAAATTCGAAACGTCCAGCGATTGCGCCCACAGGAAAGCTGCCAGCACGGAAAGCTGTAGCTGGTTTTCACTGTCCCTTGGAAATGCATTCGCTGCTACACAGACATTCGCGTTCTGCAACAGCTTTCGTTCGTAAAGGGGCAACACCGTGTATTTCTCTCTGGCAGAGCCCGGCTGCCAAATTCGAAACGTCCAGCGATTGCGCCCACAGGAAAGCTGCCAGCACGGAAAGCTGTAGCTGGTTTTCACTGTCCCTTGGAACTGCATTCGCTGGTAGGCAGACATTCGCGTTCTGCAACAGCTTTCGTTCGTAAAGGGGCAACACTGTGTCTTTCTCTCTGGCAGAGCCCGGCTGCCAAATTCGAAACGTCCAGCGATTGCGCCCACAGGAAAGCTGCCAGCACGGAAAGCTGTAGCTGGTTTTCACTGTCCCTTGGAACTGCATTCGCTGGTAGACAGACATTCGCGTTCTGCAACAGCTTTCGTGCGTAAAGGGGCAACACTGTGTCTTTCTCTCTGGCAGAGCCCGGCTGCCAAATTCGAAACGTCCAGCGATTGCGCCCACAGGAAAGCTGCCAGCACGGAAAGCTGTAGCTGGTTTTCACTGTCCCTCGGAACTGCATTCGCTGCTATACAGACATTCGCGTTCTGCAACAGCTTTCGTTCGTAAAGGGGCAACACTGTGTCTTTCTCTCTGGCAGAGCCCGGCTGCCAAATTCGAAACGTCCAGCGATTGCGCCCACAGGAAAGCTGCCAGCACGGAAAGCTGTAGCTGGTTTTCACTGTCCCTTGGAACTGCATTCGCTGGTAGACAGACATTCGCGTTCTGCAACAGCTTTCGTGCGTAAAGGGGCAACACTGTGTCTTTCTCTCTGGCAGAGCCCGGCTGCCAAATTCGAAACGTCCAGCGATTGCGCCCACAGGAAAGCTGCCAGCACGGAAAGCTGTAGCTGGTTTTCACTGTCCCTTGGAACTGCATTCGCTGGTAGGCAGACATTCGCGTTCTGCAACAGCTTTCGTTCGTAAAGGGGCAACACTGTGTCTTTCTCTCTGGCAGAGCCCGGCTGCCAAATTCGAAACGTCCAGCGATTGCGCCCACAGGAAAGCTGCCAGCACGGAAAGCTGTAGCTGGTTTTCACTGTCCCTTGGAACTGCATTCGCTGGTAGACAGACATTCGCGTTCTGCAACAGCTTTCGTTCGTAAAGGGGCAACACCGTGTATTTCTCTCTGGCAGAGCCCGGCTGCCAAATTCGAAACGTCCAGCGATTGCGCCCACAGGAAAGCTGCCAGCACGGAAAGCTGTAGCTGGTTTTCACTGTCCCTTGGAACTGCATTCGCTGGTAGGCAGACATTCGCGTTCTGCAACAGCTTTCGTTCGTAAAGGGGCAACACTGTGTATTTCTCTCTGGCAGAGCCCGGCTGCCAAATTCGAAACGTCCAGCGATTGCGCCCACAGGAAAGCTGCCAGCACGGAAAGCTGTAGCTGGTTTTCACTGTCCCTCGGAACTGCATTCGCTGCTACACAGACATTCGCGTTCTGCAACAGCTTTCGTTCGTAAAGGGGCAACACTGTGTCTTTCTCTCTGGCAGAGCCCGGCTGCCAAATTCGAAACGTCCAGCGATTGCGCCCACAGGAAAGCTGCCAGCACGGAAAGCTGTAGCTGGTTTTCACTGTCCCTTGGAACTGCATTCGCTGGTAGACAGACATTCGCGTTCTGCAACAGCTTTCCTGCGTAAAGGGGCAACACGTGTCTTTCTCTCTCGCAGAGCCCGGCTGCCAAATTCGAAACGTCCAGCGATTGCGCCCACAGGAAAGCTGCCAGCACGGAAAGCTGTAGCTGGTTTTCACTGTCCCTTGGAACTGCATTCGCTGGTAGACAGACATTCGCGTTCTGCAACAGCTTTCGTTCGTAAAGGGGCAACACTGTGTCTTTCTCTCTGGCAGAGCCCGGCTGCCAAATTCGAAACGTCCAGCGATTGCGCCCACAGGAAAGCTGCCAGCACGGAAAGCTGTAGCTGGTTTTCACTGTCCCTTGGAACTGCATTCGCTGGTAGACAGACATTCGCGTTCTGCAACAGCTTTCGTGCGTAAAGGGGCAACACCGTGTATTTCTCTCTCGCAGAGCCCGGCTGCCAAATTCGAAACGTCCAGCGATTGCGCCCACAGGAAAGCTGCCAGCACGGAAAGCTGTAGCTGGTTTTCACTGTCCCTTGGAACTGCATTCGCTGGTAGACAGACATTCGCGTTCTGCAACAGCTTTCTTGCGTAAACGGGCAACACCGTGTATTTCTCTCTGGCAGAGCCCGGCTGCCAAATTCGAAACGTCCAGCGATTGCGCCCACAGGAAAGCTGCCAGCACGGAAAGCTGTAGCTGGTTTTCACTGTCCCTTGGAACTGCATTCGCTGGTAGGCAGACATTCGCGTTCTGCAACAGCTTTCGTTCGTAAAGGGGCAACACTGTGTATTTCTCTCTGGCAGAGCCCGGCTGCCAAATTCGAAACGTCCAGCGATTGCGCCCACAGGAAAGCTGCCAGCACGGAAAGCTGTAGCTGGTTTTCACTGTCCCTTGGAACTGCATTCGCTGCTACACAGACATTCGCGTTCTGCAACAGCTTTCGTGCGTAAAGGGGCAACACTGTGTCTTTCTCTCTGGCAGAGCCCGGCTGCCAAATTCGAAACGTCCAGCGATTGCGCCCACAGGAAAGCTGCCAGCACGGAAAGCTGTAGCTGGTTTTCACTGTCCCTTGGAAATGCATTCGCTGGTAGGCAGACATTCGCGTTCTGCAACAGCTTTCGTTCGTAAAGGGGCAACACTGTGTATTTCTCTCTCGCAGAGCCCGGCTGCCAAATTCGAAACGTCCAGCGATTGCGCCCACAGGAAAGCTGCCAGCACGGAAAGCTGTAGCTGGTTTTCACTGTCCCTTGGAACTGCATTCGCTGGTAGGCAGACATTCGCGTTCTGCAACAGCTTTCGTTCGTAAAGGGGCAACACTGTGTCTTTCTCTCTGGCAGAGCCCGGCTGCCAAATTCGAAACGTCCAGCGATTGCGCCCACAGGAAAGCTGCCAGCACGGAAAGCTGTAGCTGGTTTTCACTGTCCCTTGGAACTGCATTCGCTGGTAGACAGACATTCGCGTTCTGCAACAGCTTTCGTGCGTAAAGGGGCAACACTGTGTCTTTCTCTCTGGCAGAGCCCGGTTGCCAAATTCGAAACGTCCAGCGATTGCGCCCACAGGAAAGCTGCCAGCACGGAAAGCTGTAGCTGGTTTTCACTGTCCCTTGGAACTGCATTCGCTGGTAGACAGACATTCGCGTTCTGCAACAGCTTTCGTTCGTAAAGGGGCAACACTGTGTCTTTCTCTCTGGCAGAGCCCGGCTGCCAAATTCGAAACGTCCAGCGATTGCGCCCACAGGAAAGCTGCCAGCACGGAAAGCTGTAGCTGGTTTTCACTGTCCCTTGGAACTGCATTCGCTGCTACACAGACATTCGCGTTCTGCAACAGCTTTCGTTCGTAAAGGGGCAACACCGTGTCTTTCTCTCTGGCAGAGCCCGGCTGCCAAATTCGAAACGTCCAGCGATTGCGCCCACAGGAAAGCTGCCAGCACGGAAAGCTGTAGCTGGTTTTCACTGTCCCTTGGAACTGCATTCGCTGGTAGACAGACATTCGCGTTCTGCAACAGCTTTCGTGCGTAAAGGGGCAACACTGTGTCTTTCTCTCTGGCAGAGCCCGGCTGCCAAATTCGAAACGTCCAGCGATTGCGCCCACAGGAAAGCTGCCAGCACGGAAAGCTGTAGCTGGTTTTCACTGTCCCTTGGAACTGCATTCGCTGGTAGACAGACATTGGCGTTCTGCAACAGCTTTCCTGCGTAAAGGGGCAACACTGTGTCTTTCTCTCTGGCAGAGCCCGGCTGCCAAATTCGAAACGTCCAGCGATTGCGCCCACAGGAAAGCTGCCAGCACGGAAAGCTGTAGCTGGTTTTCACTGTCCCTTGGAACTGCATTCGCTGGTAGGCAGACATTCGCGTTCTGCAACAGCTTTCGTTCGTAAAGGGGCAACACTGTGTCTTTCTCTCTGGCAGAGCCCGGCTGCCAAATTCGAAACGTCCAGCGATTGCGCCCACAGGAAAGCTGCCAGCACGGAAAGCTGTAGCTGGTTTTCACTGTCCCTTGGAACTGCATTCGCTGGTAGACAGACATTCGCGTTCTGCAACAGCTTTCGTTCGTAAAGGGGCAACACCGTGTATTTCTCTCTGGCAGAGCCCGGCTGCCAAATTCGAAACGTCCAGCGATTGCGCCCACAGGAAAGCTGCCAGCACGGAAAGCTGTAGCTGGTTTTCACTGTCCCTTGGAACTGCATTCGCTGGTAGGCAGACATTCGCGTTCTGCAACAGCTTTCGTTCGTAAAGGGGCAACACTGTGTATTTCTCTCTGGCAGAGCCCGGCTGCCAAATTCGAAACGTCCAGCGATTGCGCCCACAGGAAAGCTGCCAGCACGGAAAGCTGTAGCTGGTTTTCACTGTCCCTTGGAACTGCATTCGCTGCTACACAGACATTCGCGTTCTGCAACAGCTTTCGTTCGTAAAGGGGCAACACTGTGTCTTTCTCTCTGGCAGAGCCCGGCTGCCAAATTCGAAACGTCCAGCGATTGCGCCCACAGGAAAGCTGCCAGCACGGAAAGCTGTAGCTGGTTTTCACTGTCCCTTGGAACTGCATTCGCTGGTAGGCAGACATTCGCGTTCTGCAACAGCTTTCGTTCGTAAAGGGGCAACACTGTGTCTTTCTCTCTGGCAGAGCCCGGCTGCCAAATTCGAAACGTCCAGCGATTGCGCCCACAGGAAAGCTGCCAGCACGGAAAGCTGTAGCTGGTTTTCACTGTCCCTTGGAACTGCATTCGCTGGTAGACAGACATTCGCGTTCTGCAACAGCTTTCGTGCGTAAAGGGGCAACACTGTGTCTTTCTCTCTGGCAGAGCCCGGTTGCCAAATTCGAAACGTCCAGCGATTGCGCCCACAGGAAAGCTGCCAGCACGGAAAGCTGTAGCTGGTTTTCACTGTCCCTTGGAACTGCATTCGCTGGTAGACAGACATTCGCGTTCTGCAACAGCTTTCGTTCGTAAAGGGGCAACACTGTGTCTTTCTCTCTGGCAGAGCCCGGCTGCCAAATTCGAAACGTCCAGCGATTGCGCCCACAGGAAAGCTGCCAGCACGGAAAGCTGTAGCTGGTTTTCACTGTCCCTTGGAACTGCATTCGCTGCTACACAGACATTCGCGTTCTGCAACAGCTTTCGTTCGTAAAGGGGCAACACTGTGTCTTTCTCTCTGGCAGAGCCCGGCTGCCAAATTCGAAACGTCCAGCGATTGCGCCCACAGGAAAGCTGCCAGCACGGAAAGCTGTAGCTGGTTTTCACTGTCCCTTGGAACTGCATTCGCTGGTAGACAGACATTGGCGTTCTGCAACAGCTTTCGTGCGTAAAGGGGCAACACTGTGTCTTTCTCTCTGGCAGAGCCCGGCTGCCAAATTCGAAACGTCCAGCGATTGCGCCCACAGGAAAGCTGCCAGCACGGAAAGCTGTAGCTGGTTTTCACTGTCCCTTGGAACTGCATTCGCTGGTAGGCAGACATTCGCGTTCTGCAACAGCTTTCGTTCGTAAAGGGGCAACACTGTGTCTTTCTCTCTGGCAGAGCCCGGCTGCCAAATTCGAAACGTCCAGCGATTGCGCCCACAGGAAAGCTGCCAGCACGGAAAGCTGTAGCTGGTTTTCACTGTCCCTTGGAACTGCATTCGCTGGTAGACAGACATTCGCGTTCTGCAACAGCTTTCGTTCGTAAAGGGGCAACACCGTGTATTTCTCTCTCGCAGAGCCCGGCTGCCAAATTCGAAACGTCCAGCGATTGCGCCCACAGGAAAGCTGCCAGCACGGAAAGCTGTAGCTGGTTTTCACTGTCCCTTGGAACTGCATTCGCTGGTAGGCAGACATTCGCGTTCTGCAACAGCTTTCGTTCGTAAAGGGGCAACACTGTGTCTTTCTCTCTGGCAGAGCCCGGCTGCCAAATTCGAAACGTCCAGCGATTGCGCCCACAGGAAAGCTGCCAGCACGGAAAGCTGTAGCTGGTTTTCACTGTCCCTTGGAACTGCATTCGCTGCTACACAGACATTCGCGTTCTGCAACAGCTTTCGTTCGTAAAGGGGCAACACTGTGTCTTTCTCTCTGGCAGAGCCCGGCTGCCAAATTCGAAACGTCCAGCGATTGCGCCCACAGGAAAGCTGCCAGCACGGAAAGCTGTAGCTGGTTTTCACTGTCCCTTGGAACTGCATTCGATGGTAGACAGACATTCGCGTTCTGCAACAGCTTTCGTGCGTAAAGGGGCAACACTGTGTCTTTCTCTCTGGCAGAGCCCGGCTGCCAAATTCGAAACGTCCAGCGATTGCGCCCACAGGAAAGCTGCCAGCACGGAAAGCTGTAGCTGGTTTTCACTGTCCCTTGGAACTGCATTCGCTGGTAGACAGACATTCGCGTTCTGCAACAGCTTTCGTTCGTAAAGGGGCAACACTGTGTCTTTCTCTCTGGCAGAGCCCGGCTGCCAAATTCGAAACGTCCAGCGATTGCGCCCACAGGAAAGCTGCCAGCACGGAAAGCTGTAGCTGGTTTTCACTGTCCCTTGGAACTGCATTCGCTGCTACACAGACATTTGCGTTCTGCAACAGCTTTCGTTCGTAAAGGGGCAACACTGTGTCTTTCTCTCTGGCAGAGCCCGGCTGCCAAATTCGAAACGTCCAGCGATTGCGCCCACAGGAAAGCTGCCAGCACGGAAAGCTGTAGCTGGTTTTCACTGTCCCTTGGAACTGCATTCGCTGGTAGACAGACATTCGCGTTCTGCAACAGCTTTCGTTCGTAAAGGGGCAACACTCTGTATTTCTCTCTGGCAGAGCCCGGCTGCCAAATTCGAAACGTCCAGCGATTGCGCCCACAGGAAAGCTGCCAGCACGGAAAGCTGTAGCTGGTTTTCACTGTCCCTCGGAACTGCATTCGCTGGTAGGCAGACATTCGCGTTCTGCAACAGCTTTCGTTCGTAAAGGGGCAACACTGTGTCTTTCTCTCTGGCAGAGCCCGGCTGCCAAATTCGAAACGTCCAGCGATTGCGCCCACAGGAAAGCTGCCAGCACGGAAAGCTGTAGCTGGTTTTCACTGTCCCTTGGAACTGCATTCGCTGGTAGACAGACATTCGCGTTCTGCAACAGCTTTCGTTCGTAAAGGGGCAACACCGTGTATTTCTCTCTCGCAGAGCCCGGCTGCCAAATTCGAAACGTCCAGCGATTGCGCCCACAGGAAAGCTGCCAGCACGGAAAGCTGTAGCTGGTTTTCACTGTCCCTTGGAACTGCATTCGCTGGTAGGCAGACATTCGCGTTCTGCAACAGCTTTCGTTCGTAAAGGGGCAACACTGTGTCTTTCTCTCTGGCAGAGCCCGGCTGCCAAATTCGAAACGTCCAGCGATTGCGCCCACAGGAAAGCTGCCAGCACGGAAAGCTGTAGCTGGTTTTCACTGTCCCTTGGAACTGCATTCGCTGCTACACAGACATTCGCGTTCTGCAACAGCTTTCGTTCGTAAAGGGGCAACACTGTGTCTTTCTCTCTGGCAGAGCCCGGCTGCCAAATTCGAAACGTCCAGCGATTGCGCCCACAGGAAAGCTGCCAGCACGGAAAGCTGTAGCTGGTTTTCACTGTCCCTTGGAACTGCATTCGATGGTAGACAGACATTCGCGTTCTGCAACAGCTTTCGTGCGTAAAGGGGCAACACTGTGTCTTTCTCTCTGGCAGAGCCCGGCTGCCAAATTCGAAACGTCCAGCGATTGCGCCCACAGGAAAGCTGCCAGCACGGAAAGCTGTAGCTGGTTTTCACTGTCCCTTGGAACTGCATTCGCTGGTAGACAGACATTCGCGTTCTGCAACAGCTTTCGTTCGTAAAGGGGCAACACTGTGTCTTTCTCTCTGGCAGAGCCCGGCTGCCAAATTCGAAACGTCCAGCGATTGCGCCCACAGGAAAGCTGCCAGCACGGAAAGCTGTAGCTGGTTTTCACTGTCCCTTGGAACTGCATTCGCTGCTACACAGACATTTGCGTTCTGCAACAGCTTTCGTTCGTAAAGGGGCAACACTGTGTCTTTCTCTCTGGCAGAGCCCGGCTGCCAAATTCGAAACGTCCAGCGATTGCGCCCACAGGAAAGCTGCCAGCACGGAAAGCTGTAGCTGGTTTTCACTGTCCCTTGGAACTGCATTCGCTGGTAGACAGACATTCGCGTTCTGCAACAGCTTTCGTTCGTAAAGGGGCAACACTCTGTATTTCTCTCTGGCAGAGCCCGGCTGCCAAATTCGAAACGTCCAGCGATTGCGCCCACAGGAAAGCTGCCAGCACGGAAAGCTGTAGCTGGTTTTCACTGTCCCTCGGAACTGCATTCGCTGGTAGGCAGACATTCGCGTTCTGCAACAGCTTTCGTTCGTAAAGGGGCAACACTGTGTCTTTCTCTCTCGCAGAGCCCGGCTGCCAAATTCGAAACGTCCAGCGATTGCGCCCACAGGAAAGCTGCCAGCACGGAAAGCTGTAGCTGGTTTTCACTGTCCCTTGGAACTGCATTCGCTGGTAGACAGACATTCGCGTTCTGCAACAGCTTTCGTGCGTAAAGGGGCAACACTGTGTCTTTCTCTCTGGCAGAGCCCGGCTGCCAAATTCGAAACGTCCAGCGATTGCGCCCACAGGAAAGCTGCCAGCACGGAAAGCTGTAGCTGGTTTTCACTGTCCCTTGGAACTGCATTCGCTGGTAGACAGACATTGGCGTTCTGCAACAGCTTTCGTGCGTAAAGGGGCAACACTGTGTCTTTCTCTCTGGCAGAGCCCGGCTGCCAAATTCGAAACGTCCAGCGATTGCGCCCACAGGAAAGCTGCCAGCACGGAAAGCTGTAGCTGGTTTTCACTGTCCCTTGGAACTGCATTCGCTGGTAGACAGACATTCGCGTTCTGCAACAGCTTTCGTGCGTAAAGGGGCAACACTGTGTCTTTCTCTCTGGCAGAGCCCGGCTGCCAAATTCGAAACGTCCAGCGATTGCGCCCACAGGAAAGCTGCCAGCACGGAAAGCTGTAGCTGGTTTTCACTGTCCCTTGGAACTCCATTCGCCTGTAGGCAGACATTCGCGTTCTGCAACAGCTTTCGTTCGTAAAGGGGCAACACTGTGTATTTCTCTGTCGCAGAGCCCGGCTGCCAAATTCGAAACGTCCAGCGATTGCGCCCACAGGAAAGCTGCCAGCACGGTAAGCCGTAGCTGGTTTTCACTGTCCCTTGGAACTGCATTCGCTGGTAGACAGACATTCGCGTTCTGCAACAGCTTTCGTTCGTAAAGGGGCAACACTGTGTATTTCTCTCTGGCAGAACCCGGCTGCCAAATTCGAAACGTCCAGCGATTGCGCCCACAGGAAAGCTGCCAGCACGGTAAGCTGTAGCTGGTTTTCACTGTCCCTTGGAACTGCATTCGCTGGTAGACAGACATTCGCGTTCTGCAACAGCTTTCGTTCGTAAAGGGGCAACACTGTGTCTTTCTCTCTGGCAGAGCCCGGCTGCCAAATTCGAAACGTCCAGCGATTGCGCCCACAGGAAAGCTGCCAGCACGGTAAGCCGTAGCTGGTTTTCACTGTCCCTTGGAACTGCATTCGCTGGTAGACAGACATTCGCGTTCTGCAACAGCTTTCGTGCGTAAAGGGGCAACACCGTGTATTTCTCTCTGGCAGAGCCCGGCTGCCAAATTCGAAACGTCCAGCGATTGCGCCCACAGGAAAGCTGCCAGCACGGAAAGCTGTAGCTGGTTTTCACTGTCCCTTGGAACTGCATTCGCTGGTAGGCAGACATTCGCGTTCTGCAACAGCTTTCGTGCGTAAAGGGGCAACACTGTGTCTTTCTCTCTGGCAGAGCCCGGCTGCCAAATTCGAAACGTCCAGCGATTGCGCCCACAGGAAAGCTGCCAGCACGGAAAGCTGTAGCTGGTTTTCACTGTCCCTTGGAACTGCATTCGCTGCTACACAGACATTCGCGTTCTGCAACAGCTTTCGTTCGTAAAGGGGCAACACTGTGTCTTTCTCTCTGGCAGAGCCCGGCTGCCAAATTCGAAACGTCCAGCGATTGCGCCCACAGGAAAGCTGCCAGCACGGAAAGCTGTAGCTGGTTTTCACTGTCCCTTGGAACTGCATTCGCTGGTAGACAGACATTCGCGTTCTGCAACAGCTTTCGTGCGTAAAGGGGCAACACTGTGTCTTTCTCTCTGGCAGAGCCCGGCTGCCAAATTCGAAACATCCAGCGATTGCGCCCATAGGAAAGCTGCCAGCACGGAAAGCTGTAGCTGGTTTTCACTGTCCCTTGGAACTGCATTCGCTGGTAGACAGACATTCGCGTTCTGCAACAGCTTTCGTGCGTAAAGGGGCAACACTGTGTCTTTCTCTCTGGCAGAGCCCGGCTGCCAAATTCGAAACGTCCAGCGATTGCGCCCACAGGAAAGCTGCCAGCACGGAAAGCTGTAGCTGGTTTTCACTGTCCCTTGGAACTGCATTCGCTGGTAGGCAGACATTCGCGTTCTGCAACAGCTTTCGTGCGTAAAGGGGCAACACTCTGTATTTCTCTCTGGCAGAGCCCGGCTGCCAAATTCGAAACGTCCAGCGATTGCGCCCACAGGAAAGCTGCCAGCACGGAAAGCTGTAGCTGGTTTTCACTGTCCCTTGGAACTGCATTCGCTGCTACACAGACATTCGCGTTCTGCAACAGCTTTCGTTCGTAAAGGAGCAACACCGTGTATTTCTCTCTGGCAGAGCCCGGCTGCCAAATTCGAAACGTCCAGCGATTGCGCCCACAGGAAAGCTGCCAGCACGGAAAGCTGTAGCTGGTTTTCACTGTCCCTTGGAACTGCATTCGCTGCTACACAGACATTCGCGTTCTGCAACAGCTTTCGTGCGTAAAGGGGCAACACTGTGTCTTTCTCTCTGGCAGAGCCCGGCTGCCAAATTCGAAACGTCCAGCGATTGCGCCCACAGGAAAGCTGCCAGCACGGAAAGCTGTAGCTGGTTTTCACTGTCCCTTGGAACTGCATTCGCTGGTAGACAGACATTCGCGTTCTGCAACAGCTTTCGTGCGTAAAGGGGCAACACTGTGTATTTCTCTCTCGCAGAACCCGGCTGCCAAATTCGAAACGTCCAGCGATTGCGCCCACAGGAAAGCTGCCAGCACGGAAAGCTGTAGCTGGTTTTCACTGTCCCTTGGAACTGCATTCGCTGGTAGGCAGACATTGGCGTTCTGCAACAGCTTTCGTTCGTAAAGGGGCAACACTGTGTCTTTCTCTCTGGCAGAGCCCGGCTGCCAAATTCGAAACGTCCAGCGATTGCGCCCACAGGAAAGCTGCCAGCACGGAAAGCTGTAGCTGGTTTTCACTGTCCCTTGGAACTCCATTCGCCTGTAGGCAGACATTCGCGTTCTGCAACAGCTTTCGTTCGTAAAGGGGCAACACTGTGTATTTCTCTGTCGCAGAGCCCGGCTGCCAAATTCGAAACGTCCAGCGATTGCGCCCACAGGAAAGCTGCCAGCACGGTAAGCCGTAGCTGGTTTTCACTGTCCCTTGGAACTGCATTCGCTGGTAGACAGACATTCGCGTTCTGCAACAGCTTTCGTTCGTAAAGTGGCAACACTGTGTATTTCTCTCTGGCAGAACCCGGCTGCCAAATTCGAAACGTCCAGCGATTGCGCCCACAGGAAAGCTGCCAGCACGGTAAGCTGTAGCTGGTTTTCACTGTCCCTTGGAACTGCATTCGCTGGTAGACAGACATTCGCGTTCTGCAACAGCTTTCGTTCGTAAAGGGGCAACACTGTGTCTTTCTCTCTGGCAGAACCCGGCTGCCAAATTCGAAACGTCCAGCGATTGCGCCCACAGGAAAGCTGCCAGCACGGAAAGCTGTAGCTCGTTTTCACTGTCCCTTGGAACTGCATTCGCTGGTAGACAGACATTCGCGTTCTGCAACAGCTTTCGTGCGTAAAGGGGCAACACCGTGTATTTCTCTCTCGCAGAGCCCGGCTGCCAAATTCGAAACGTCCAGCGATTGCGCCCACAGGAAAGCTGCCAGCACGGAAAGCTGTAGCTGGTTTTCACTGTCCCTTGGAACTGCATTCGCTGGTAGGCAGACATTCGCGTTCTGCAACAGCTTTCGTGCGTAAAGGGGCAACACTCTGTATTTCTCTCTGGCAGAGCCCGGCTGCCAAATTCGAAACGTCCAGCGATTGCGCCCACAGGAAAGCTGCCAGCACGGAAAGCTGTAGCTGGTTTTCACTGTCCCTTGGAACTGCATTCGCTGGTAGACAGACATTCGCGTTCTGCAACAGCTTTCGTGCGTAAAGGGGCAACACTGTGTATTTCTCTCTCGCAGAGCCCGGCTGCCAAATTCGAAACGTCCAGCGATTGCGCCCACAGGAAAGCTGCCAGCACGGAAAGCTGTAGCTGGTTTTCACTGTCCCTTGGAAATGCATTCGCTGGTAGGCAGACATTCGCGTTCTGCAACAGCTTTCGTTCGTAAAGGGGCAACACTGTGTATTTCTCTCTGGCAGAGCCCGGCTGCCAAATTCGAAACGTCCAGCGATTGCGCCCACAGGAAAGCTGCCAGCACGGAAAGCTGTAGCTGGTTTTCACTGTCCCTTGGAACTGCATTCGCTGGTAGGCAGACATTCGCGTTCTGCAACAGCTTTCGTTCGTAAAGGGGCAGCACTGTGTCTTTCTCTCTGGCAGAGCCCGGCTGCCAAATTCGAAACGTCCAGCGATTGCGCCCACAGGAAAGCTGCCAGCACGGAAAGCTGTAGCTGGTTTTCACTGTCCCTTGGAACTGCATTCGCTGGTAGGCAGACATTCGCGTTCTGCAACAGCTTTCGTTCGTAAAGGAGCAACACCGTGTATTTCTCTCTCGCAGAGCCCGGCTGCCAAATTCGAAACGTCCAGCGATTGCGCCCACAGGAAAGCTGCCAGCACGGAAAGCTGTAGCTGGTTTTCACTGTCCCTTGGAACTGCATTCGCTGCTACACAGACATTCGCGTTCTGCAACAGCTTTCGTTCGTAAAGGGGCAACACTGTGTATTTCTCTCTGGCAGAGCCCGGCTGCCAAATTCGAAACGTCCAGCGATTGCGCCCACAGGAAAGCTGCCAGCACGGAAAGCTGTAGCTGGTTTTCCCTGTCCCTTGGAACTCTATTCGCCTGTAGGCAGACATTCGCGTTCTGCAACAGCTTTCGTTCGTAAAGGGGAACACTGTGTCTTTCTCTCTCGCAGAGCCCGGCTGCCAAATTCGAAACGTCCAGCGATTGCGCCCACAGGAAAGCTGCCAGCACGGAAAGCTGTAGCTGGTTTTCACTGTCCCTTGGAACTGCATTCGCTGGTAGACAGACATTCGCGTTCTGCAACAGCTTTCGTGCGTAAAGGGGCAACACCGTGTATTTCTCTCTCGCAGAACCCGGCTGCCAAATTCGAAACGTCCAGCGATTGCGCCCACAGGAAAGCTGCCAGCACAGAAAGCTGTAGCTGGTTTTCACTGTCCCTTGGAACTGCATTCGCTGCTACACAGACATTCGCGTTCTGCAACAGCTTTCGTTCGTAAAGGGGCAACACTGTGTCTTTCTCTCTGGCAGAGCCCGGCTGCCAAATTCGAAACGTCCAGCGATTGCGCCCACAGGAAAGCTGCCAGCACGGAAAGCTGTAGCTGGTTTTCACTGTCCCTTGGAACTGCATTCGCTGGTAGGCAGACATTGGCGTTCTGCAACAGCTTTCGTTCGTAAAGGGGCAACACTGTGTCTTTCTCTCTGGCAGAGCCCGGCTGCCAAATTCGAAACGTCCAGCGATTGCGCCCACAGGAAAGCTGCCAGCACGGAAAGCTGTAGCTGGTTTTCACTGTCCCTTGGAACTCCATTCGCCTGTAGGCAGACATTCGCGTTCTGCAACAGCTTTCGTTCGTAAAGGGGCAACACTGTGTATTTCTCTGTCGCAGAGCCCGGCTGCCAAATTCGAAACGTCCAGCGATTGCGCCCACAGGAAAGCTGCCAGCACGGTAAGCCGTAGCTGGTTTTCACTGTCCCTTGGAACTGCATTCGCTGGTAGACAGACATTCGCGTTCTGCAACAGCTTTCGTGCGTAAAGGGGCAACACCGTGTATTTCTCTCTGGCAGAGCCCGGCTGCCAAATTCGAAACGTCCAGCGATTGCGCCCACAGGAAAGCTGCCAGCACGGAAAGCTGTAGCTGGTTTTCACTGTCCCTTGGAACTGCATTCGCTGGTAGGCAGACATTCGCGTTCTGCAACAGCTTTCGTTCGTAAAGGGGCAACACGTGTCTTTCTCTCTCGCAGAGCCCGGCTGCCAAATTCGAAACGTCCAGCGATTGCGCCCACAGGAAAGCTGCCAGCACGGAAAGCTGTAGCTGGTTTTCACTGTCCCTTGGAACTGCATTCGCTGGTAGGCAGACATTCGCGTTCTGCAACAGCTTTCGTTCGTAAAGGGGCAACACTGTGTATTTCTCTCTGGCAGAACCCGGCTGCCAAATTCGAAACGTCCAGCGATTGCGCCCACAGGAAAGCTGCCAGCACGGAAAGCTGTAGCTGGTTTTCACTGTCCCTTGGAACTGCATTCGCTGGTAGGCAGACATTCGCGTTCTGCAACAGCTTTCGTTCGTAAAGGGGCAGCACTGTGTCTTTCTCTCTGGCAGAGCCCGGCTGCCAAATTCGAAACGTCCAGCGATTGCGCCCACAGGAAAGCTGCCAGCACGGAAAGCTGTAGCTGGTTTTCACTGTCCCTTGGAACTGCATTCGCTGGTAGGCAGACATTCGCGTTCTGCAACAGCTTTCGTTCGTAAAGGAGCAACACCGTGTATTTCTCTCTGGCAGAGCCCGGCTGCCAAATTCGAAACGTCCAGCGATTGCGCCCACAGGAAAGCTGCCAGCACGGAAAGCTGTAGCTGGTTTTCACTGTCCCTTGGAACTGCATTCGCTGCTACACAGACATTCGCGTTCTGCAACAGCTTTCGTTCGTAAAGGGGCAACACTGTGTATTTCTCTCTGGCAGAGCCCGGCTGCCAAATTCGAAACGTCCAGCGATTGTGCCCACAGGAAAGCTGCCAGCACGGAAAGCTGTAGCTGGTTTTCACTGTCCCTTGGAACTGCATTCGCTGGTAGACAGACATTCGCGTTCTGCAACAGCTTTCGTGCGTAAAGGGGCAACACCGTGTATTTCTCTCTCGCAGAGCCCGGCTGCCAAATTCGAAACGTCCAGCGATTGCGCCCACAGGAAAGCTGCCAGCACGGAAAGCTGTAGCTGGTTTTCACTGTCCCTTGGAACTGCATTCGCTGGTAGGCAGACATTCGCGTTCTGCAACAGCTTTCGTGCGTAAAGGGGCAACACTGTGTCTTTCTCTCTGGCAGAGCCCAGCTGCCAAATTCGAAACGTCCAGCGATTGCGCCCACAGGAAAGCTGCCAGCACGGAAAGCTGTAGCTGGTTTTCACTGTCCCTTGGAACTGCATTCGCTGGTAGGCAGACATTCGCGTTCTGCAACAGCTTTCGTTCGTAAAGGGGCAACACTGTGTCTTTCTCTCTCGCAGAGCCCGGCTGCCAAATTCGAAACGTCCAGCGATTGCGCCCACAGGAAAGCTGCCAGCACGGAAAGCTGTAGCTGGTTTTCACTGTCCCTTGGAACTGCATTCGCTGGTAGGCAGACATTCGCGTTCTGCAACAGCTTTCGTTCGTAAAGGGGCAACACGTGTCTTTCTCTCTCGCAGAGCCCGATGCCAAATTCGAAACGTCCAGCGATTGCGCCCACAGGAAAGCTGCCAGCACGGAAAGCTGTAGCTGGTTTTCACTGTCCCTTGGAACTGCATTCGCTGCTACACAGACATTCGCGTTCTGCAACAGCTTTCGTTCGTAAAGGGGCAACACTGTGTCTTTCTCTCTGGCAGAACCCGGCTGCCAAATTCGAAACGTCCAGCGATTGCGCCCACAGGAAAGCTGCCAGCACGGAAAGCTGTAGCTGGTTTTCACTGTCCCTTGGAACTGCATTCGCTGGTAGACAGACATTCGCGTTCTGCAACAGCTTTCGTTCGTAAAGGGGCAACACTGTGTATTTCTCTCTCGCAGAACCCGGCTGCCAAATTCGAAACGTCCAGCGATTGCGCCCACAGGAAAGCTGCCAGCACGGAAAGCTGTAGCTGGTTTTCACTGTCCCTTGGAACTGCATTCGCTGCTACACAGACATTCGCGTTCTGCAACAGCTTTCGTTCGTAAAGGGGCAACACTGTGTCTTTCTCTCTCGCAGAGCCCGGCTGCCAAATTCGAAACGTCCAGCGATTGCGCCCACAGGAAAGCTGCCAGCACGGAAAGCTGTAGCTGGTTTTCACTGTCCCTTGGAACTGCATTCGCTGGTAGGCAGACATTCGCGTTCTGCAACAGCTTTCGTTCGTAAAGGGGCAACACGTGTCTTTCTCTCTCGCAGAGCCCGGCTGCCAAATTCGAAACGTCCAGCGATTGCGCCCACAGGAAAGCTGCCAGCACGGAAAGCTGTAGCTGGTTTTCACTGTCCCTTGGAACTGCATTCGCTGGTAGACAGACATTCGCGTTCTGCAACAGCTTTCGTTCGTAAAGGGGCAACACTGTGTCTTTCTCTCTGGCAGAACCCGGCTGCCAAATTCGAAACGTCCAGCGATTGCGCCCACAGGAAAGCTGCCAGCACGGAAAGCTGTAGCTGGTTTTCACTGTCCCTTGGAACTGCATTCGCTGGTAGACAGACATTCGCGTTCTGCAACAGCTTTCGTGCGTAAAGGGGCAACACTGTGTCTTTCTCTCTCGCAGAGCCCGGCTGCCAAATTCGAAACGTCCAGCGATTGCGCCCACAGGAAAGCTGCCAGCACGGAAAGCTGTAGCTGGTTTTCACTGTCCCTTGGAACTGCATTCGCTGGTAGACAGACATTCGCGTTCTGCAACAGCTTTCGTGCGTAAAGGGGCAACACCGTGTATTTCTCTCTCGCAGAACCCGGCTGCCAAATTCGAAACGTCCAGCGATTGCGCCCACAGGAAAGCTGCCAGCACGGAAAGCTGTAGCTGGTTTTCACTGTCCCTTGGAACTGCATTCGGTGCTACACAGACATTCGTGTTCTGCAACAGCTTTCGTTCGTAAAGGGGCAACACTGTGTATTTCTCTCTGGCAGAGCCCGGTTGCCAAATTCGAAACGTCCAGCGATTGCGCCCACAGGAAAGCTGCCAGCACGGAAAGCTGTAGCTGGTTTTCACTGTCCCTTGGAACTGCATTCGCTGGTAGACAGACATTCGCGTTCTGCAACAGCTTTCGTTCGTAAAGGGGCAACACTGTGTCTTTCTCTCTGGCAGAACCCGGCTGCCAAATTCGAAACGTCCAGCGATTGCGCCCACAGGAAAGCTGCCAGCACGGAAAGCTGTAGCTGGTTTTCACTGTCCCTTGGAACTGCATTCGCTGGTAGACAGACATTCGCGTTCTGCAACAGCTTTCGTGCGTAAAGGGGCAACACTGTGTCTTTCTCTCTCGCAGAGCCCGGCTGCCAAATTCGAAACGTCCAGCGATTGCGCCCACAGGAAAGCTGCCAGCACGGAAAGCTGTAGCTGGTTTTCACTGTCCCTTGGAACTGCATTCGCTGGTAGACAGACATTCGCGTTCTGCAACAGCTTTCGTGCGTAAAGGGGCAACACCGTGTATTTCTCTCTCGCAGAACCCGGCTGCCAAATTCGAAACGTCCAGCGATTGCGCCCACAGGAAAGCTGCCAGCACGGAAAGCTGTAGCTGGTTTTCACTGTCCCTTGGAACTGCATTCGGTGCTACACAGACATTCGTGTTCTGCAACAGCTTTCGTTCGTAAAGGGGCAACACTGTGTATTTCTCTCTGGCAGAGCCCGGTTGCCAAATTCGAAACGTCCAGCGATTGCGCCCACAGGAAAGCTGCCAGCACGGTAAGCCGTAGCTGGTTTTCACTGTCCCTTGGAACTGCATTCGCTGGTAGACAGACATTCGCGTTCTGCAACAGCTTTCGTGCGTAAAGGGGCAACACCGTGTATTTCTCTCTCGCAGAGCCCGGCTGCCAAATTCGAAACGTCCAGCGATTGCGCCCACAGGAAAGCTGCCAGCACGGAAAGCTGTAGCTGGTTTTCACTGTCCCTTGGAACTGCATTCGCTGCTACACAGACATTCGCGTTCTGCAACAGCTTTCGTGCGTAAAGGGGCAACACTGTGTCTTTCTCTCTGGCAGAGCCCGGCTGCCAAATTTGAAACGTCCAGCGATTGCGCCCACAGGAAAGCTGCCAGCACGGAAAGCTGTAGCTGGTTTTCACTGTCCCTTGGAACTGCATTCGCTGGTAGGCAGAAATTCGCGTTCTGCAACAGCTTTCGTTCGTAAAGGGGCAACACTGTGTCTTTCTCTCTCGCAGAGCCTGGCTGCCAAATTCGAAACGTCCAGCGATTGCGCCCACAGGAAAGCTGCCAGCACGGAAAGCTGTAGCTGGTTTTCACTGTCCCTTGGAACTGCATTCGCTGGTAGACAGACATTCGCATTCTGCAACAGCTTTCGTTCGTAAAGGGGCAACACTGTGTATTTCTCTCTCGCAGAGCCCGGCTGCCAAATTCGAAACGTCCAGCGATTGCGCCCACAGGAAAGCTGCCAGCACGGAAAGCTGTAGCTGGTTTTCACTGTCCCTTGGAACTGCATTCGCTGGTAGACAGACATTCGCGTTCTGCAACAGCTTTCGTGCGTAAAGGGGCAACACTGTGTCTTTCTCTCTGGCAGAGCCCGGCTGCCAAATTCGAAACGTCCAGCGATTGCGCCCACAGGAAAGCTGCCAGCACGGAAAGCTGTAGCTCGTTTTCACTGTCCCTCGGAACTGCATTCGCTGGTAGGCAGACATTGGCGTTCTGCAACAGCTTTCGTTCGTAAAGGGGCAACACTGTGTATTTCTCTCTCGCAGAGCCCGGCTGCCAAATTCGAAACGTCCAGCGATTGCGCCCACAGGAAAGCTGCCAGCACGGAAAGCTGTAGCTGGTTTTCACTGTCCCTTGGAACTGCATTCGCTGGTAGACAGACATTCGCGTTCTGCAACAGCTTTCGTGCGTAAAGGGGCAACACGTGTCTTTCTCTCTCGCAGAGCCCGGCTGCCAAATTCGAAACGTCCAGCGATTGCGCCCACAGGAAAGCTGCCAGCACGGAAAGCTGTAGCTGGTTTTCACTGTCCCTTGGAACTGCATTCGCTGCTACACAGACATTCGCGTTCTGCAACAGCTTTCGTTCGTAAAGGGGCAACACTGTGTCTTTCTCTCTCGCAGAGCCCGGCTGCCAAATTCGAAACGTCCAGCGATTGCGCCCACAGGAAAGCTGCCAGCACGGAAAGCTGTAGCTGGTTTTCACTGTCCCTTGGAACTGCATTCGCTGGTAGACAGACATTCGCGTTCTGCAACAGCTTTCGTGCGTAAAGGGGCAACACTGTGTCTTTCTCTCTGGCAGAGCCCGGCTGCCAAATTCGAAACATCCAGCGATTGCGCCCACAGGAAAGCTGCCAGCACGGAAAGCTGTAGCTGGTTTTCACTGTCCCTTGGAACTGCATTCGCTGGTAGGCAGACATTCGCGTTCTGCAACAGCTTTCGTTCGTAAAGGGGCAACACTGTGTATTTCTCTCTGGCAGAGCCCGGCTGCCAAATTCGAAACGTCCAGCGATTGCGCCCACAGGAAAGCTGCCAGCACGGAAAGCTGTAGCTGGTTTTCACTGTCCCTTGGAACTGCATTCGCTGGTAGGCAGACATTCGCGTTCTGCAACAGCTTTCGTTCGTAAAGGGGCAGCACTGTGTCTTTCTCTCTGGCAGAGCCCGGCTGCCAAATTCGAAACGTCCAGCGATTGCGCCCACAGGAAAGCTGCCAGCACGGAAAGCTGTAGCTGGTTTTCACTGTCCCTTGGAACTGCATTCGCTGGTAGGCAGACATTCGCGTTCTGCAACAGCTTTCGTTCGTAAAGGAGCAACACCGTGTATTTCTCTCTCGCAGAGCCCGGCTGCCAAATTCGAAACGTCCAGCGATTGCGCCCACAGGAAAGCTGCCAGCACGGAAAGCTGTAGCTGGTTTTCACTGTCCCTTGGAACTGCATTCGCTGGTAGGCAGACATTCGCGTTCTGCAACAGCTTTCGTTCGTAAAGGGGCAACACTGTGTCTTTCTCTCTGGCAGAGCCCGGCTGCCAAATTCGAAACGTCCAGCGATTGCGCCCACAGGAAAGCTGCCAGCACGGAAAGCTGTAGCTGGTTTTCACTGTCCCTTGGAACTCTATTCGCCTGTAGGCAGACATTCGCGTTCTGCAACAGCTTTCGTTCGTAAAGGGGCAACACTGTGTATTTCTCTGTCGCAGAGCCCGGCTGCCAAATTCGAAACGTCCAGCGATTGCGCCCACAGGAAAGCTGCCAGCACGGAAAGCTGTAGCTGGTTTTCACTGTCCCTTGGAACTGCATTCGCTGGTAGACAGACATTCGCGTTCTGCAACAGCTTTCGTGCGTAAAGGGGCAACACCGTGTATTTCTCTCTCGCAGAACCCGGCTGCCAAATTCGAAACGTCCAGCGATTGCGCCCACAGGAAAGCTGCCAGCACGGAAAGCTGTAGCTGGTTTTCACTGTCCCTTGGAACTGCATTCGCTGGTAGGCAGACATTGGCGTTCTGCAACAGCTTTCGTTCGTAAAGGGGCAACACTGTGTCTTTCTCTCTGGCAGAGCCCGGCTGCCAAATTCGAAACGTCCAGCGATTGCGCCCACAGGAAAGCTGCCAGCACGGAAAGCTGTAGCTGGTTTTCACTGTCCCTTGGAACTCCATTCGCCTGTAGGCAGACATTCGCGTTCTGCAACAGCTTTCGTTCGTAAAGGGGCAACACTGTGTATTTCTCTGTCGCAGAGCCCGGCTGCCAAATTCGAAACGTCCAGCGATTGCGCCCACAGGAAAGCTGCCAGCACGGTAAGCCGTAGCTGGTTTTCACTGTCCCTTGGAACTGCATTCGCTGGTAGACAGACATTCGCGTTCTGCAACAGCTTTCGTTCGTAAAGGGGCAACACTGTGTCTTTCTCTCTGGCAGAACCCGGCTGCCAAATTCGAAACGTCCAGCGATTGCGCCCACAGGAAAGCTGCCAGCACGGTAAGCTGTAGCTGGTTTTCACTGTCCCTTGGAACTGCATTCGCTGGTAGACAGACATTCGCGTTCTGCAACAGCTTTCGTTCGTAAAGGGGCAACACTGTGTCTTTCTCTCTGGCAGAGCCCGGCTGCCAAATTCGAAACGTCCAGCGATTGCGCCCACAGGAAAGCTGCCAGCACGGTAAGCCGTAGCTGGTTTTCACTGTCCCTTGGAACTGCATTCGCTGGTAGACAGACATTCGCGTTCTGCAACAGCTTTCGTGCGTAAAGGGGCAACACCGTGTATTTCTCTCTGGCAGAGCCCGGCTGCCAAATTCGAAACGTCCAGCGATTGCGCCCACAGGAAAGCTGCCAGCACGGAAAGCTGTAGCTGGTTTTCACTGTCCCTTGGAACTGCATTCGCTGGTAGGCAGACATTCGCGTTCTGCAACAGCTTTCGTTCGTAAAGGGGCAACACGTGTCTTTCTCTCTGGCAGAGCCCGGCTGCCAAATTCGAAACGTCCAGCGATTGCGCCCACAGGAAAGCTGCCAGCACGGAAAGCTGTAGCTGGTTTTCACTGTCCCTTGGAACTGCATTCGCTGGTAGACAGACATTCGCGTTCTGCAACAGCTTTCGTTCGTAAAGGGGCAACACTGTGTCTTTCTCTCTGGCAGAACCTGGCTGCCAAATTCGAAACGTCCAGCGATTGCGCCCACAGGAAAGCTGCCAGCACGGTAAGCTGTAGCTGGTTTTCACTGTCCCTTGGAACTGCATTCGCTGGTAGACAGACATTCGCGTTCTGCAACAGCTTTCGTGCGTAAAGGGGCAACACTGTGTATTTCTCTGTCGCAGAGCCCGGCTGCCAAATTCGAAACGTCCAGCGATTGCGCCCACAGGAAAGCTGCCAGCACGGAAAGCTGTAGCTGGTTTTCACTGTCCCTTGGAACTGCATTCGCTGGTAGACAGACATTCGCGTTCTGCAACAGCTTTCGTGCGTAAAGGGGCAACACCGTGTATTTCTCTCTCGCAGAACCCGGCTGCCAAATTCGAAACGTCCAGCGATTGCGCCCACAGGAAAGCTGCCAGCACGGAAAGCTGTAGCTGGTTTTCACTGTCCCTTGGAACTGCATTCGCTGGTAGGCAGACATTGGCGTTCTGCAACAGCTTTCGTTCGTAAAGGGGCAACACTGTGTCTTTCTCTCTGGCAGAGCCCGGCTGCCAAATTCGAAACGTCCAGCGATTGCGCCCACAGGAAAGCTGCCAGCACGGAAAGCTGTAGCTGGTTTTCACTGTCCCTTGGAACTCCATTCGCCTGTAGGCAGACATTCGCGTTCTGCAACAGCTTTCGTTCGTAAAGGGGCAACACTGTGTATTTCTCTGTCGCAGAGCCCGGCTGCCAAATTCGAAACGTCCAGCGATTGCGCCCACAGGAAAGCTGCCAGCACGGTAAGCCGTAGCTGGTTTTCACTGTCCCTTGGAACTGCATTCGCTGGTAGACAGACATTCGCGTTCTGCAACAGCTTTCGTTCGTAAAGGGGCAACACTGTGTCTTTCTCTCTGGCAGAACCCGGCTGCCAAATTCGAAACGTCCAGCGATTGCGCCCACAGGAAAGCTGCCAGCACGGTAAGCTGTAGCTGGTTTTCACTGTCCCTTGGAACTGCATTCGCTGGTAGACAGACATTCGCGTTCTGCAACAGCTTTCGTTCGTAAAGGGGCAACACTGTGTCTTTCTCTCTGGCAGAGCCCGGCTGCCAAATTCGAAACGTCCAGCGATTGCGCCCACAGGAAAGCTGCCAGCACGGTAAGCCGTAGCTGGTTTTCACTGTCCCTTGGAACTGCATTCGCTGGTAGACAGACATTCGCGTTCTGCAACAGCTTTCGTGCGTAAAGGGGCAACACCGTGTATTTCTCTCTGGCAGAGCCCGGCTGCCAAATTCGAAACGTCCAGCGATTGCGCCCACAGGAAAGCTGCCAGCACGGAAAGCTGTAGCTGGTTTTCACTGTCCCTTGGAACTGCATTCGCTGGTAGACAGACATTCGCGTTCTGCAACAGCTTTCGTTCGTAAAGGGGCAACACTGTGTCTTTCTCTCTGGCAGAACCTGGCTGCCAAATTCGAAACGTCCAGCGATTGCGCCCACAGGAAAGCTGCCAGCACGGTAAGCTGTAGCTGGTTTTCACTGTCCCTTGGAACTGCATTCGCTGGTAGACAGACATTCGCGTTCTGCAACAGCTTTCGTGCGTAAAGGGGCAACACCGTGTATTTCTCTCTCGCAGAGCCCGGCTGCCAAATTCGAAACGTCCAGCGATTGCGCCCACAGGAAAGCTGCCAGCACGGAAAGCTGTAGCTGGTTTTCACTGTCCCTTGGAACTGCATTCGCTGGTAGGCAGACATTCGCGTTCTGCAACAGCTTTCGTGCGTAAAGGGGCAACACCGTGTATTTCTCTCTGGCAGAGCCCGGCTGCCAAATTCGAAACGTCCAGCGATTGCGCCCACAGGAAAGCTGCCAGCACGGAAAGCTGTAGCTGGTTTTCACTGTCCCTTGGAACTGCATTCGCTGGTAGACAGACATTCGCGTTCTGCAACAGCTTTCGTTCGTAAAGGGGTAACACTGTGTATTTCTCTCTCGCAGAGCCCGGCTGCCAAATTCGAAACGTCCAGCGATTGCGCCCACAGGAAAGCTGCCAGCACGGAAAGCTGTAGCTGGTTTTCACTGTCCCTTGGAACTGCATTCGCTGGTAGGCAGACATTCGCGTTCTGCAACAGCTTTCGTTCGTAAAGGGGCAACACTGTGTATTTCTCTCTGGCAGAGCCCGGCTGCCAAATTCGAAACGTCCAGCGATTGCGCCCACAGGAAAGCTGCCAGCACGGAAAGCTGTAGCTGGTTTTCACTGTCCCTTGGAACTGCATTCGCTGGTAGGCAGACATTCGCGTTCTGCAACAGCTTTCGTTCGTAAAGGGGCAGCACTGTGTCTTTCTCTCTGGCAGAGCCCGGCTGCCAAATTCGAAACGTCCAGCGATTGCGCCCACAGGAAAGCTGCCAGCACGGAAAGCTGTAGCTGGTTTTCACTGTCCCTTGGAACTGCATTCGCTGGTAGGCAGACATTCGCGTTCTGCAACAGATTTCGTTCGTAAAGGAGCAACACCGTGTATTTCTCTCTCGCAGAGCCCGGCTGCCAAATTCGAAACGTCCAGCGATTGCGCCCACAGGAAAGCTGCCAGCACGGAAAGCTGTAGCTGGTTTTCACTGTCCCTTGGAACTGCATTCGCTGCTACACAGACATTCGCGTTCTGCAACAGCTTTCGTTCGTAAAGGGGCAACACTGTGTATTTCTCTCTGGCAGAGCCCGGCTGCCAAATTCGAAACGTCCAGCGATTGCGCCCACAGGAAAGCTGCCAGCACGGAAAGCTGTAGCTGGTTTTCACTGTCCCTTGGAACTCTATTCGCCTGTAGGCAGACATTCGCGTTCTGCAACAGCTTTCGTTCGTAAAGGGGCAACACTGTGTCTTTCTCTCTGGCAGAGCCCGGCTGCCAAATTCGAAACGTCCAGCGATTGCGCCCACAGGAAAGCTGCCAGCACGGTAAGCCGTAGCTGGTTTTCACTGTCCCTTGGAACTGCATTCGCTGGTAGACAGACATTCGCGTTCTGCAACAGCTTTCGTGCGTAAAGGGGCAACACCGTGTATTTCTCTCTGGCAGAGCCCGGCTGCCAAATTCGAAACGTCCAGCGATTGCGCCCACAGGAAAGCTGCCAGCACGGAAAGCTGTAGCTGGTTTTCACTGTCCCTTGGAACTGCATTCGCTGGTAGGCAGACATTCGCGTTCTGCAACAGCTTTCGTTCGTAAAGGGGCAACACGTGTCTTTCTCTCTGGCAGAGCCCGGCTGCCAAATTCGAAACGTCCAGCGATTGCGCCCACAGGAAAGCTGCCAGCACGGAAAGCTGTAGCTGGTTTTCACTGTCCCTTGGAACTGCATTCGCTGGTAGACAGACATTCGCGTTCTGCAACAGCTTTCGTTCGTAAAGGGGCAACACTGTGTCTTTCTCTCTGGCAGAACCTGGCTGCCAAATTCGAAACGTCCAGCGATTGCGCCCACAGGAAAGCTGCCAGCACGGTAAGCTGTAGCTGGTTTTCACTGTCCCTTGGAACTGCATTCGCTGGTAGACAGACATTCGCGTTCTGCAACAGCTTTCGTGCGTAAAGGGGCAACACCGTGTATTTCTCTCTCGCAGAGCCCGGCTGCCAAATTCGAAACGTCCAGCGATTGCGCCCACAGGAAAGCTGCCAGCACGGAAAGCTGTAGCTGGTTTTCACTGTCCCTTGGAACTGCATTCGCTGGTAGGCAGACATTCGCGTTCTGCAACAGCTTTCGTGCGTAAAGGGGCAACACCGTGTATTTCTCTCTGGCAGAGCCCGGCTGCCAAATTCGAAACGTCCAGCGATTGCGCCCACAGGAAAGCTGCCAGCACGGAAAGCTGTAGCTGGTTTTCACTGTCCCTTGGAACTGCATTCGCTGGTAGACAGACATTCGCGTTCTGCAACAGCTTTCGTTCGTAAAGGGGTAACACTGTGTATTTCTCTCTCGCAGAGCCCGGCTGCCAAATTCGAAACGTCCAGCGATTGCGCCCACAGGAAAGCTGCCAGCACGGAAAGCTGTAGCTGGTTTTCACTGTCCCTTGGAACTGCATTCGCTGGTAGGCAGACATTCGCGTTCTGCAACAGCTTTCGTTCGTAAAGGGGCAACACTGTGTATTTCTCTCTGGCAGAGCCCGGCTGCCAAATTCGAAACGTCCAGCGATTGCGCCCACAGGAAAGCTGCCAGCACGGAAAGCTGTAGCTGGTTTTCACTGTCCCTTGGAACTGCATTCGCTGGTAGGCAGACATTCGCGTTCTGCAACAGCTTTCGTTCGTAAAGGGGCAGCACTGTGTCTTTCTCTCTGGCAGAGCCCGGCTGCCAAATTCGAAACGTCCAGCGATTGCGCCCACAGGAAAGCTGCCAGCACGGAAAGCTGTAGCTGGTTTTCACTGTCCCTTGGAACTGCATTCGCTGGTAGGCAGACATTCGCGTTCTGCAACAGCTTTCGTTCGTAAAGGAGCAACACCGTGTATTTCTCTCTCGCAGAGCCCGGCTGCCAAATTCGAAACGTCCAGCGATTGCGCCCACAGGAAAGCTGCCAGCACGGAAAGCTGTAGCTGGTTTTCACTGTCCCTTGGAACTGCATTCGCTGCTACACAGACATTCGCGTTCTGCAACAGCTTTCGTTCGTAAAGGGGCAACACTGTGTATTTCTCTCTGGCAGAGCCCGGCTGCCAAATTCGAAACGTCCAGCGATTGCGCCCACAGGAAAGCTGCCAGCACGGAAAGCTGTAGCTGGTTTTCACTGTCCCTTGGAACTCTATTCGCCTGTAGGCAGACATTCGCGTTCTGCAACAGCTTTCGTTCGTAAAGGGGAACACTGTGTATTTCTCTGTCGCAGAGCCCGGCTGCCAAATTCGAAACGTCCAGCGATTGCGCCCACAGGAAAGCTGCCAGCACGGAAAGCTGTAGCTGGTTTTCACTGTCCCTTGGAACTGCATTCGCTGGTAGGCAGACATTCGCGTTCTGCAACAGCTTTCGTTCGTAAAGGGGCAACACGTGTCTTTCTCTCTGGCAGAGCCCGGCTGCCAAATTCGAAACGTCCAGCGATTGCGCCCACAGGAAAGCTGCCAGCACGGAAAGCTGTAGCTGGTTTTCACTGTCCCTTGGAACTGCATTCGCTGGTAGGCAGACATTCGCGTTCTGCAACAGCTTTCGTTCGTAAAGGGGCAGCACTGTGTCTTTCTCTCTGGCAGAGCCCGGCTGCCAAATTCGAAACGTCCAGCGATTGCGCCCACAGGAAAGCTGCCAGCACGGAAAGCTGTAGCTGGTTTTCACTGTCCCTTGGAACTCTATTCGCCTGTAGGCAGACATTCGCGTTCTGCAACAGCTTTCGTTCGTAAAGGGGCAACACTGTGTATTTCTCTCTGGCAGAGCCCGGCTGCCAAATTCGAAACGTCCAGCGATTGCGCCCACAGGAAAGCTGCCAGCACGGAAAGCTGTAGCTGGTTTTCACTGTCCCTTGGAACTGCATTCGCTGGTAGACAGACATTCGCGTTCTGCAACAGCTTTCGTGCGTAAAGGGGCAACACCGTGTATTTCTCTCTCGCAGAACCCGGCTGCCAAATTCGAAACGTCCAGCGATTGCGCCCACAGGAAAGCTGCCAGCACGGAAAGCTGTAGCTGGTTTTCACTGTCCCTTGGAACTGCATTCGCTGGTAGGCAGACATTGGCGTTCTGCAACAGCTTTCGTTCGTAAAGGGGCAACACTGTGTCTTTCTCTCTGGCAGAGCCCGGCTGCCAAATTCGAAACGTCCAGCGATTGCGCCCACAGGAAAGCTGCCAGCACGGAAAGCTGTAGCTGGTTTTCACTGTCCCTTGGAACTCCATTCGCCTGTAGGCAGACATTCGCGTTCTGCAACAGCTTTCGTTCGTAAAGGGGCAACACTGTGTATTTCTCTGTCGCAGAGCCCGGCTGCCAAATTCGAAACGTCCAGCGATTGCGCCCACAGGAAAGCTGCCAGCACGGTAAGCCGTAGCTGGTTTTCACTGTCCCTTGGAACTGCATTCGCTGGTAGACAGACATTCGCGTTCTGCAACAGCTTTCGTTCGTAAAGGGGCAACACTGTGTCTTTCTCTCTGGCAGAACCCGGCTGCCAAATTCGAAACGTCCAGCGATTGCGCCCACAGGAAAGCTGCCAGCACGGTAAGCTGTAGCTGGTTTTCACTGTCCCTTGGAACTGCATTCGCTGGTAGACAGACATTCGCGTTCTGCAACAGCTTTCGTTCGTAAAGGGGCAACACTGTGTCTTTCTCTCTGGCAGAGCCCGGCTGCCAAATTCGAAACGTCCAGCGATTGCGCCCACAGGAAAGCTGCCAGCACGGTAAGCCGTAGCTGGTTTTCACTGTCCCTTGGAACTGCATTCGCTGGTAGACAGACATTCGCGTTCTGCAACAGCTTTCGTGCGTAAAGGGGCAACACCGTGTATTTCTCTCTGGCAGAGCCCGGCTGCCAAATTCGAAACGTCCAGCGATTGCGCCCACAGGAAAGCTGCCAGCACGGAAAGCTGTAGCTGGTTTTCACTGTCCCTTGGAACTGCATTCGCTGGTAGGCAGACATTCGCGTTCTGCAACAGCTTTCGTTCGTAAAGGGGCAACACGTGTCTTTCTCTCTGGCAGAGCCCGGCTGCCAAATTCGAAACGTCCAGCGATTGCGCCCACAGGAAAGCTGCCAGCACGGAAAGCTGTAGCTGGTTTTCACTGTCCCTTGGAACTGCATTCGCTGGTAGACAGACATTCGCGTTCTGCAACAGCTTTCGTTCGTAAAGGGGCAACACTGTGTCTTTCTCTCTGGCAGAACGTGGCTGCCAAATTCGAAACGTCCAGCGATTGCGCCCACAGGAAAGCTGCCAGCACGGAAAGCTGTAGCTGGTTTTCACTGTCCCTTGGAACTGCATTCGCTGGTAGGCAGACATTCGCGTTCTGCAACAGCTTTCGTTCGTAAAGGGGCAACACTGTGTATTTCTCTCTGGCAGAGCCCGGCTGCCAAATTCGAAACGTCCAGCGATTGCGCCCACAGGAAAGCTGCCAGCACGGAAAGCTGTAGCTGGTTTTCACTGTCCCTTGGAACTCTATTCGCCTGTAGGCAGACATTCGCGTTCTGCAACAGCTTTCGTTCGTAAAGGGGAACACTGTGTATTTCTCTGTCGCAGAGCCCGGCTGCCAAATTCGAAACGTCCAGCGATTGCGCCCACAGGAAAGCTGCCAGCACGGAAAGCTGTAGCTGGTTTTCACTGTCCCTTGGAACTGCATTCGCTGGTAGGCAGACATTCGCGTTCTGCAACAGCTTTCGTTCGTAAAGGGGCAACACGTGTCTTTCTCTCTGGCAGAGCCCGGCTGCCAAATTCGAAACGTCCAGCGATTGCGCCCACAGGAAAGCTGCCAGCACGGAAAGCTGTAGCTGGTTTTCACTGTCCCTTGGAACTGCATTCGCTGGTAGGCAGACATTCGCGTTCTGCAACAGCTTTCGTTCGTAAAGGGGCAGCACTGTGTCTTTCTCTCTGGCAGAGCCCGGCTGCCAAATTCGAAACGTCCAGCGATTGCGCCCACAGGAAAGCTGCCAGCACGGAAAGCTGTAGCTGGTTTTCACTGTCCCTTGGAACTGCATTCGCTGGTAGGCAGACATTCGCGTTCTGCAACAGCTTTCGTTCGTAAAGGAGCAACACCGTGTATTTCTCTCTCGCAGAGCCCGGCTGCCAAATTCGAAACGTCCAGCGATTGCGCCCACAGGAAAGCTGCCAGCACGGAAAGCTGTAGCTGGTTTTCACTGTCCCTTGGAACTGCATTCGCTGGTAGGCAGACATTCGCGTTCTGCAACAGCTTTCGTTCGTAAAGGGGCAACACTGTGTCTTTCTCTCTGGCAGAGCCCGGCTGCCAAATTCGAAACGTCCAGCGATTGCGCCCACAGGAAAGCTGCCAGCACGGAAAGCTGTAGCTGGTTTTCACTGTCCCTTGGAACTCTATTCGCCTGTAGGCAGACATTCGCGTTCTGCAACAGCTTTCGTTCGTAAAGGGGCAACACTGTGTATTTCTCTGTCGCAGAGCCCGGCTGCCAAATTCGAAACGTCCAGCGATTGCGCCCACAGGAAAGCTGCCAGCACGGAAAGCTGTAGCTGGTTTTCACTGTCCCTTGGAACTGCATTCGCTGGTAGACAGACATTCGCGTTCTGCAACAGCTTTCGTGCGTAAAGGGGCAACACCGTGTATTTCTCTGTCGCAGAACCCGGCTGCCAAATTCGAAACGTCCAGCGATTGCGCCCACAGGAAAGCTGCCAGCACGGTAAGCTGTAGCTGGTTTTCACTGTCCCTTGGAACTGCATTCGCTGGTAGACAGACATTCGCGTTCTGCAACAGCTTTCGTGCGTAAAGGGGCAACAATCTGTATTTCTCTCTGGCAGAGCCCGGCTGCCAAATTCGAAACGTCCAGCGATTGCGCCCACAGGAAAGCTGCCAGCACGGTAAGCCGTAGCTGGTTTTCACTGTCCCTTGGAACTGCATTCGCTGGTAGACAGACATTCGCGTTCTGCAACAGCTTTCGTGCGTAAAGGGGCAACACCGTGTATTTCTCTCTGGCAGAGCCCGGCTGCCAAATTCGAAACGTCCAGCGATTGCGCCCACAGGAAAGCTGCCAGCACGGAAAGCTGTAGCTGGTTTTCACTGTCCCTTGGAACTGCATTCGCTGGTAGGCAGACATTCGCGTTCTGCAACAGCTTTCGTTCGTAAAGGGGCAACACGTGTCTTTCTCTCTGGCAGAGCCCGGCTGCCAAATTCGAAACGTCCAGCGATTGCGCCCACAGGAAAGCTGCCAGCACGGAAAGCTGTAGCTGGTTTTCACTGTCCCTTGGAACTGCATTCGCTGGTAGACAGACATTCGCGTTCTGCAACAGCTTTCGTGCGTAAAGGGGCAACACCGTGTATTTCTCTCTCGCAGAGCCCGGCTGCCAAATTCGAAACGTCCAGCGATTGCGCCCACAGGAAAGCTGCCAGCACGGAAAGCTGTAGCTGGTTTTCACTGTCCCTTGGAACTGCATTCGCTGGTAGACAGACATTCGCGTTCTGCAACAGCTTTCGTGCGTAAAGGGGCAACACTCTGTATTTCTCTCTGGCAGAGCCCGGCTGCCAAATTCGAAACGTCCAGCGATTGCGCCCACAGGAAAGCTGCCAGCACGGAAAGCTGTAGCTGGTTTTCACTGTCCCTTGGAACTGCATTCGCTGGTAGACAGACATTCGCGTTCTGCAACAGCTTTCGTTCGTAAAGGGGAACACTGTGTATTTCTCTCTCGCAGAGCCCGGCTGCCAAATTCGAAACGTCCAGCGATTGCGCCCACAGGAAAGCTGCCAGCACGGAAAGCTGTAGCTGGTTTTCACTGTCCCTTGGAACTGCATTCGCTGGTAGGCAGACATTCGCGTTCTGCAACAGCTTTCGTTCGTAAAGGGGCAACACTGTGTATTTCTCTCTGGCAGAGCCCGGCTGCCAAATTCGAAACGTCCAGCGATTGCGCCCACAGGAAAGCTGCCAGCACGGAAAGCTGTAGCTGGTTTTCACTGTCCCTTGGAACTGCATTCGCTGGTAGGCAGACATTCGCGTTCTGCAACAGCTTTCGTTCGTAAAGGGGCAGCACTGTGTCTTTCTCTCTGGCAGAGCCCGGCTGCCAAATTCGAAACGTCCAGCGATTGCGCCCACAGGAAAGCTGCCAGCACGGAAAGCTGTAGCTGGTTTTCACTGTCCCTTGGAACTGCATTCGCTGGTAGGCAGACATTCGCGTTCTGCAACAGCTTTCGTTCGTAAAGGAGCAACACCGTGTATTTCTCTCTCGCAGAGCCCGGCTGCCAAATTCGAAACGTCCAGCGATTGCGCCCACAGGAAAGCTGCCAGCACGGAAAGCTGTAGCTGGTTTTCACTGTCCCTTGGAACTGCATTCGCTGGTAGGCAGACATTCGCGTTCTGCAACAGCTTTCGTTCGTAAAGGGGCAACACTGTGTCTTTCTCTCTGGCAGAGCCCGGCTGCCAAATTCGAAACGTCCAGCGATTGCGCCCACAGGAAAGCTGCCAGCACGGAAAGCTGTAGCTGGTTTTCACTGTCCCTTGGAACTCTATTCGCCTGTAGGCAGACATTCGCGTTCTGCAACAGCTTTCGTTCGTAAAGGGGCAACACTGTGTATTTCTCTGTCGCAGAGCCCGGCTGCCAAATTCGAAACGTCCAGCGATTGCGCCCACAGGAAAGCTGCCAGCACGGAAAGCTGTAGCTGGTTTTCACTGTCCCTTGGAACTGCATTCGCTGGTAGACAGACATTCGCGTTCTGCAACAGCTTTCGTGCGTAAAGGGGCAACACCGTGTATTTCTCTCTCGCAGAACCCGGCTGCCAAATTCGAAACGTCCAGCGATTGCGCCCACAGGAAAGCTGCCAGCACGGAAAGCTGTAGCTGGTTTTCACTGTCCCTTGGAACTGCATTCGCTGGTAGGCAGACATTGGCGTTCTGCAACAGCTTTCGTTCGTAAAGGGGCAACACTGTGTCTTTCTCTCTGGCAGAGCCCGGCTGCCAAATTCGAAACGTCCAGCGATTGCGCCCACAGGAAAGCTGCCAGCACGGAAAGCTGTAGCTGGTTTTCACTGTCCCTTGGAACTGCATTCGCTGGTAGACAGACATTCGCGTTCTGCAACAGCTTTCGTTCGTAAAGGGGCAACACTGTGTATTTCTCTGTCGCAGAGCCCGGCTGCCAAATTCGAAACGTCCAGCGATTGCGCCCACAGGAAAGCTGCCAGCACGGTAAGCCGTAGCTGGTTTTCACTGTCCCTTGGAACTGCATTCGCTGGTAGACAGACATTCGCGTTCTGCAACAGCTTTCGTTCGTAAAGGGGCAACACTGTGTCTTTCTCTCTGGCAGAACCCGGCTGCCAAATTCGAAACGTCCAGCGATTGCGCCCACAGGAAAGCTGCCAGCACGGAAAGCTGTAGCTGGTTTTCACTGTCCCTTGGAACTGCATTCGCTGGTAGACAGACATTCGCGTTCTGCAACAGCTTTCGTTCGTAAAGGGGCAACACTGTGTCTTTCTCTCTGGCAGAGCCCGGCTGCCAAATTCGAAACGTCCAGCGATTGCGCCCACAGGAAAGCTGCCAGCACGGTAAGCCGTAGCTGGTTTTCACTGTCCCTTGGAACTGCATTCGCTGGTAGACAGACATTCGCGTTCTGCAACAGCTTTCGTGCGTAAAGGGGCAACACCGTGTATTTCTCTCTGGCAGAGCCCGGCTGCCAAATTCGAAACGTCCAGCGATTGCGCCCACAGGAAAGCTGCCAGCACGGAAAGCTGTAGCTGGTTTTCACTGTCCCTTGGAACTGCATTCGCTGGTAGGCAGACATTCGCGTTCTGCAACAGCTTTCGTTCGTAAAGGGGCAACACGTGTCTTTCTCTCTGGCAGAGCCCGGCTGCCAAATTCGAAACGTCCAGCGATTGCGCCCACAGGAAAGCTGCCAGCACGGAAAGCTGTAGCTGGTTTTCACTGTCCCTTGGAACTGCATTCGCTGGTAGACAGACATTCGCGTTCTGCAACAGCTTTCGTTCGTAAAGGGGCAACACTGTGTCTTTCTCTCTGGCAGAACGTGGCTGCCAAATTCGAAACGTCCAGCGATTGCGCCCACAGGAAAGCTGCCAGCACGGTAAGCTGTAGCTGGTTTTCACTGTCCCTTGGAACTGCATTCGCTGGTAGACAGACATTCGCGTTCTGCAACAGCTTTCGTGCGTAAAGGGGCAACACCGTGTATTTCTCTCTCGCAGAGCCCGGCTGCCAAATTCGAAACGTCCAGCGATTGCGCCCACAGGAAAGCTGCCAGCACGGAAAGCTGTAGCTGGTTTTCACTGTCCCTTGGAACTGCATTCGCTGGTACGCAGACATTCGCGTTCTGCAACAGCTTTCGTGCGTAAAGGGGCAACACTCTGTATTTCTCTCTGGCAGAGCCCGGCTGCCAAATTCGAAACGTCCAGCGATTGCGCCCACAGGAAAGCTGCCAGCACGGAAAGCTGTAGCTGGTTTTCACTGTCCCTTGGAACTGCATTCGCTGGTAGACAGACATTCGCGTTCTGCAACAGCTTTCGTTCGTAAAGGGGTAACACTGTGTATTTCTCTCTCGCAGAGCCCGGCTGCCAAATTCGAAACGTCCAGCGATTGCGCCCACAGGAAAGCTGCCAGCACGGAAAGCTGTAGCTGGTTTTCACTGTCCCTTGGAACTGCATTCGCTGGTACGCAGACATTCGCGTTCTGCAACAGCTTTCGTTCGTAAAGGGGCAACACTGTGTATTTCTCTCTGGCAGAGCCCGGCTGCCAAATTCGAAACGTCCAGCGATTGCGCCCACAGGAAAGCTGCCAGCACGGAAAGCTGTAGCTGGTTTTCACTGTCCCTTGGAACTGCATTCGCTGGTAGGCAGACATTCGCGTTCTGCAACAGCTTTCGTTCGTAAAGGGGCAGCACTGTGTCTTTCTCTCTGGCAGAGCCCGGCTGCCAAATTCGAAACGTCCAGCGATTGCGCCCACAGGAAAGCTGCCAGCACGGAAAGCTGTAGCTGGTTTTCACTGTCCCTTGGAACTGCATTCGCTGGTAGGCAGACATTCGCGTTCTGCAACAGCTTTCGTTCGTAAAGGAGCAACACCGTGTATTTCTCTCTCGCAGAGCCCGGCTGCCAAATTCGAAACGTCCAGCGATTGCGCCCACAGGAAAGCTGCCAGCACGGAAAGCTGTAGCTGGTTTTCACTGTCCCTTGGAACTGCATTCGCTGCTACACAGACATTCGCGTTCTGCAACAGCTTTCGTTCGTAAAGGGGCAACACTGTGTATTTCTCTCTGGCAGAGTCCGGCTGCCAAATTCGAAACGTCCAGCGATTGCGCCCACAGGAAAGCTGCCAGCACGGAAAGCTGTAGCTGGTTTTCACTGTCCCTTGGAACTCTATTCGCCTGTAGGCAGACATTCGCGTTCTGCAACAGCTTTCGTTCGTAAAGGGGAACACTGTGTATTTCTCTGTCGCAGAGCCCGGCTGCCAAATTCGAAACGTCCAGCGATTGCGCCCACAGGAAAGCTGCCAGCACGGAAAGCTGTAGCTGGTTTTCACTGTCCCTTGGAACTGCATTCGCTGGTAGGCAGACATTCGCGTTCTGCAACAGCTTTCGTTCGTAAAGGGGCAACACGTGTCTTTCTCTCTGGCAGAGCCCGGCTGCCAAATTCGAAACGTCCAGCGATTGCGCCCACAGGAAAGCTGCCAGCACGGAAAGCTGTAGCTGGTTTTCACTGTCCCTTGGAACTGCATTCGCTGGTAGACAGACATTCGCGTTCTGCAACAGCTTTCGTTCGTAAAGGGGTAACACTGTGTATTTCTCTCTCGCAGAGCCCGGCTGCCAAATTCGAAACGTCCAGCGATTGCGCCCACAGGAAAGCTGCCAGCACGGAAAGCTGTAGCTGGTTTTCACTGTCCCTCGGAACTGCATTCGCTGCTACACAGACATTCGCGTTCTGCAACAGCTTTCGTGCGTAAAGGGGCAACACTGTGTCTTTCTCTCTCGCAGAGCCCGGCTGCCAAATTCGAAACGTCCAGCGATTGCGCCCACAGGAAAGCTGCCAGCACGGAAAGCTGTAGCTGGTTTTCACTGTCCCTTGGAACTGCATTCGCTGGTAGGCAGACATTCGCGTTCTGCAACAGCTTTCGTTCGTAAAGGGGCAACACGTGTCTTTCTCTCTCGCAGAGCCCGGCTGCCAAATTCGAAACGTCCAGCGATTGCGCCCACAGGAAAGCTGCCAGCACGGAAAGCTGTAGCTGGTTTTCACTGTCCCTTGGAACTGCATTCGCTGCTACACAGACATTCGCGTTCTGCAACAGCTTTCGTTCGTAAAGGGGTAACACTGTGTATTTCTCTCTCGCAGAGCCCGGCTGCCAAATTCGAAACGTCCAGCGATTGCGCCCACAGGAAAGCTGCCAGCACGGAAAGCTGTAGCTGGTTTTCACTGTCCCTCGGAACTGCATTCGCTGCTACACAGACATTCGCGTTCTGCAACAGCTTTCGTGCGTAAAGGGGCAACACTGTGTCTTTCTCTCTCGCAGAGCCCGGCTGCCAAATTCGAAACGTCCAGCGATTGCGCCCACAGGAAAGCTGCCAGCACGGAAAGCTGTAGCTGGTTTTCACTGTCCCTTGGAACTGCATTCGCTGGTAGGCAGACATTCGCGTTCTGCAACAGCTTTCGTTCGTAAAGGGGCAACACGTGTCTTTCTCTCTCGCAGAGCCCGGCTGCCAAATTCGAAACGTCCAGCGATTGCGCCCACAGGAAAGCTGCCAGCACGGAAAGCTGTAGCTGGTTTTCACTGTCCCTTGGAACTGCATTCGCTGGTAGACAGACATTCGCGTTCTGCAACAGCTTTCGTTCGTAAAGGGGCAACACTGTGTCTTTCTCTCTGGCAGAACCCGGCTGCCAAATTCGAAACGTCCAGCGATTGCGCCCACAGGAAAGCTGCCAGCACGGAAAGCTGTAGCTGGTTTTCACTGTCCCTTGGAACTGCATTCGCTGGTAGACAGACATTCGCGTTCTGCAACAGCTTTCGTGCGTAAAGGGGCAACACTGTGTCTTTCTCTCTCGCAGAGCCCGGCTGCCAAATTCGAAACGTCCAGCGATTGCGCCCACAGGAAAGCTGCCAGCACGGAAAGCTGTAGCTGGTTTTCACTGTCCCTTGGAACTGCATTCGCTGGTAGACAGACATTCGCGTTCTGCAACAGCTTTCGTGCGTAAAGGGGCAACACCGTGTATTTCTCTCTCGCAGAACCCGGCTGCCAAATTCGAAACGTCCAGCGATTGCGCCCACAGGAAAGCTGCCAGCACGGAAAGCTGTAGCTGGTTTTCACTGTCCCTTGGAACTGCATTCGGTGCTACACAGACATTCGCGTTCTGCAACAGCTTTCGTTCGTAAAGGGGCAACACTGTGTATTTCTCTCTGGCAGAGCCCGGTTGCCAAATTCGAAACGTCCAGCGATTGCGCCCACAGGAAAGCTGCCAGCACGGTAAGCCGTAGCTGGTTTTCACTGTCCCTTGGAACTGCATTCGCTGGTAGGCAGACATTCGCGTTCTGCAACAGCTTTCGTGCGTAAAGGGGCAACACCGTGTATTTCTCTCTCGCAGAGCCCGGCTGCCAAATTCGAAACGTCCAGCGATTGCGCCCACAGGAAAGCTGCCAGCACGGAAAGCTGTAGCTGGTTTTCACTGTCCCTTGGAACTGCATTCGCTGCTACACAGACATTCGCGTTCTGCAACAGCTTTCGTGCGTAAAGGGGCAACACTGTGTCTTTCTCTCTGGCAGAGCCCGGCTGCCAAATTCGAAACGTCCAGCGATTGCGCCCACAGGAAAGCTGCCAGCACGGAAAGCTGTAGCTGGTTTTCACTGTCCCTTGGAACTGCATTCGCTGGTAGGCAGACATTCGCGTTCTGCAACAGCTTTCGTTCGTAAAGGGGCAACACTGTGTCCTTCTCTCTGGCAGAACCCGGCTGCCAAATTCGAAACGTCCAGCGATTGCGCCCACAGGAAAGCTGCCAGCACGGTAAGCTGTAGCTGGTTTTCACTGTCCCTTGGAACTGCATTCGCTGGTAGACAGACATTCGCGTTCTGCAACAGCTTTCGTTCGTAAAGGGGCAACACTGTGTCTTTCTCTCTGGCAGAGCCCGGCTGCCAAATTCGAAACGTCCAGCGATTGCGCCCACAGGAAAGCTGCCAGCACGGTAAGCCGTAGCTGGTTTTCACTGTCCCTTGGAACTGCATTCGCTGGTAGACAGACATTCGCGTTCTGCAACAGCTTTCGTGCGTAAAGGGGCAACACCGTGTATTTCTCTCTGGCAGAGCCCGGCTGCCAAATTCGAAACGTCCAGCGATTGCGCCCACAGGAAAGCTGCCAGCACGGAAAGCTGTAGCTGGTTTTCACTGTCCCTTGGAACTGCATTCGCTGGTAGGCAGACATTCGCGTTCTGCAACAGCTTTCGTTCGTAAAGGGGCAACACGTGTCTTTCTCTCTGGCAGAGCCCGGCTGCCAAATTCGAAACGTCCAGCGATTGCGCCCACAGGAAAGCTGCCAGCACGGAAAGCTGTAGCTGGTTTTCACTGTCCCTTGGAACTGCATTCGCTGGTAGACAGACATTCGCGTTCTGCAACAGCTTTCGTTCGTAAAGGGGCAACACTGTGTCTTTCTCTCTGGCAGAACGTGGCTGCCAAATTCGAAACGTCCAGCGATTGCGCCCACAGGAAAGCTGCCAGCACGGTAAGCTGTAGCTGGTTTTCACTGTCCCTTGGAACTGCATTCGCTGGTAGACAGACATTCGCGTTCTGCAACAGCTTTCGTGCGTAAAGGGGCAACACCGTGTATTTCTCTCTCGCAGAGCCCGGCTGCCAAATTCGAAACGTCCAGCGATTGCGCCCACAGGAAAGCTGCCAGCACGGAAAGCTGTAGCTGGTTTTCACTGTCCCTTGGAACTGCATTCGCTGGTACGCAGACATTCGCGTTCTGCAACAGCTTTCGTGCGTAAAGGGGCAACACTCTGTATTTCTCTCTGGCAGAGCCCGGCTGCCAAATTCGAAACGTCCAGCGATTGCGCCCACAGGAAAGCTGCCAGCACGGAAAGCTGTAGCTGGTTTTCACTGTCCCTTGGAACTGCATTCGCTGGTAGACAGACATTCGCGTTCTGCAACAGCTTTCGTTCGTAAAGGGGTAACACTGTGTATTTCTCTCTCGCAGAGCCCGGCTGCCAAATTCGAAACGTCCAGCGATTGCGCCCACAGGAAAGCTGCCAGCACGGAAAGCTGTAGCTGGTTTTCACTGTCCCTTGGAACTGCATTCGCTGGTAGGCAGACATTCGCGTTCTGCAACAGCTTTCGTTCGTAAAGGGGCAACACTGTGTATTTCTCTCTGGCAGAGCCCGGCTGCCAAATTCGAAACGTCCAGCGATTGCGCCCACAGGAAAGCTGCCAGCACGGAAAGCTGTAGCTGGTTTTCACTGTCCCTTGGAACTGCATTCGCTGGTAGGCAGACATTCGCGTTCTGCAACAGCTTTCGTTCGTAAAGGGGCAGCACTGTGTCTTTCTCTCTGGCAGAGCCCGGCTGCCAAATTCGAAACGTCCAGCGATTGCGCCCACAGGAAAGCTGCCAGCACGGAAAGCTGTAGCTGGTTTTCACTGTCCCTTGGAACTGCATTCGCTGGTAGGCAGACATTCGCGTTCTGCAACAGCTTTCGTTCGTAAAGGAGCAACACCGTGTATTTCTCTCTCGCAGAGCCCGGCTGCCAAATTCGAAACGTCCAGCGATTGCGCCCACAGGAAAGCTGCCAGCACGGAAAGCTGTAGCTGGTTTTCACTGTCCCTTGGAACTGCATTCGCTGCTACACAGACATTCGCGTTCTGCAACAGCTTTCGTTCGTAAAGGGGCAACACTGTGTATTTCTCTCTGGCAGAGTCCGGCTGCCAAATTCGAAACGTCCAGCGATTGCGCCCACAGGAAAGCTGCCAGCACGGAAAGCTGTAGCTGGTTTTCACTGTCCCTTGGAACTCTATTCGCCTGTAGGCAGACATTCGCGTTCTGCAACAGCTTTCGTTCGTAAAGGGGAACACTGTGTATTTCTCTGTCGCAGAGCCCGGCTGCCAAATTCGAAACGTCCAGCGATTGCGCCCACAGGAAAGCTGCCAGCACGGAAAGCTGTAGCTGGTTTTCACTGTCCCTTGGAACTGCATTCGCTGGTAGGCAGACATTCGCGTTCTGCAACAGCTTTCGTTCGTAAAGGGGCAACACGTGTCTTTCTCTCTGGCAGAGCCCGGCTGCCAAATTCGAAACGTCCAGCGATTGCGCCCACAGGAAAGCTGCCAGCACGGAAAGCTGTAGCTGGTTTTCACTGTCCCTTGGAACTGCATTCGCTGGTAGACAGACATTCGCGTTCTGCAACAGCTTTCGTTCGTAAAGGGGTAACACTGTGTATTTCTCTCTCGCAGAGCCCGGCTGCCAAATTCGAAACGTCCAGCGATTGCGCCCACAGGAAAGCTGCCAGCACGGAAAGCTGTAGCTGGTTTTCACTGTCCCTCGGAACTGCATTCGCTGCTACACAGACATTCGCGTTCTGCAACAGCTTTCGTGCGTAAAGGGGCAACACTGTGTCTTTCTCTCTCGCAGAGCCCGGCTGCCAAATTCGAAACGTCCAGCGATTGCGCCCACAGGAAAGCTGCCAGCACGGAAAGCTGTAGCTGGTTTTCACTGTCCCTTGGAACTGCATTCGCTGGTAGGCAGACATTCGCGTTCTGCAACAGCTTTCGTTCGTAAAGGGGCAACACGTGTCTTTCTCTCTCGCAGAGCCCGGCTGCCAAATTCGAAACGTCCAGCGATTGCGCCCACAGGAAAGCTGCCAGCACGGAAAGCTGTAGCTGGTTTTCACTGTCCCTTGGAACTGCATTCGCTGCTACACAGACATTCGCGTTCTGCAACAGCTTTCGTTCGTAAAGGGGTAACACTGTGTATTTCTCTCTCGCAGAGCCCGGCTGCCAAATTCGAAACGTCCAGCGATTGCGCCCACAGGAAAGCTGCCAGCACGGAAAGCTGTAGCTGGTTTTCACTGTCCCTCGGAACTGCATTCGCTGCTACACAGACATTCGCGTTCTGCAACAGCTTTCGTGCGTAAAGGGGCAACACTGTGTCTTTCTCTCTCGCAGAGCCCGGCTGCCAAATTCGAAACGTCCAGCGATTGCGCCCACAGGAAAGCTGCCAGCACGGAAAGCTGTAGCTGGTTTTCACTGTCCCTTGGAACTGCATTCGCTGGTAGGCAGACATTCGCGTTCTGCAACAGCTTTCGTTCGTAAAGGGGCAACACGTGTCTTTCTCTCTCGCAGAGCCCGGCTGCCAAATTCGAAACGTCCAGCGATTGCGCCCACAGGAAAGCTGCCAGCACGGAAAGCTGTAGCTGGTTTTCACTGTCCCTTGGAACTGCATTCGCTGGTAGACAGACATTCGCGTTCTGCAACAGCTTTCGTTCGTAAAGGGGCAACACTGTGTCTTTCTCTCTGGCAGAACCCGGCTGCCAAATTCGAAACGTCCAGCGATTGCGCCCACAGGAAAGCTGCCAGCACGGAAAGCTGTAGCTGGTTTTCACTGTCCCTTGGAACTGCATTCGCTGGTAGACAGACATTCGCGTTCTGCAACAGCTTTCGTGCGTAAAGGGGCAACACTGTGTCTTTCTCTCTCGCAGAGCCCGGCTGCCAAATTCGAAACGTCCAGCGATTGCGCCCACAGGAAAGCTGCCAGCACGGAAAGCTGTAGCTGGTTTTCACTGTCCCTTGGAACTGCATTCGCTGGTAGACAGACATTCGCGTTCTGCAACAGCTTTCGTGCGTAAAGGGGCAACACCGTGTATTTCTCTCTCGCAGAACCCGGCTGCCAAATTCGAAACGTCCAGCGATTGCGCCCACAGGAAAGCTGCCAGCACGGAAAGCTGTAGCTGGTTTTCACTGTCCCTTGGAACTGCATTCGGTGCTACACAGACATTCGCGTTCTGCAACAGCTTTCGTTCGTAAAGGGGCAACACTGTGTATTTCTCTCTGGCAGAGCCCGGTTGCCAAATTCGAAACGTCCAGCGATTGCGCCCACAGGAAAGCTGCCAGCACGGTAAGCCGTAGCTGGTTTTCACTGTCCCTTGGAACTGCATTCGCTGGTAGGCAGACATTCGCGTTCTGCAACAGCTTTCGTGCGTAAAGGGGCAACACCGTGTATTTCTCTCTCGCAGAGCCCGGCTGCCAAATTCGAAACGTCCAGCGATTGCGCCCACAGGAAAGCTGCCAGCACGGAAAGCTGTAGCTGGTTTTCACTGTCCCTTGGAACTGCATTCGCTGCTACACAGACATTCGCGTTCTGCAACAGCTTTCGTGCGTAAAGGGGCAACACTGTGTCTTTCTCTCTGGCAGAGCCCGGCTGCCAAATTCGAAACGTCCAGCGATTGCGCCCACAGGAAAGCTGCCAGCACGGAAAGCTGTAGCTGGTTTTCACTGTCCCTTGGAACTGCATTCGCTGGTAGGCAGACATTCGCGTTCTGCAACAGCTTTCGTTCGTAAAGGGGCAACACTGTGTCCTTCTCTCTGGCAGAACCCGGCTGCCAAATTCGAAACGTCCAGCGATTGCGCCCACAGGAAAGCTGCCAGCACGGTAAGCTGTAGCTGGTTTTCACTGTCCCTTGGAACTGCATTCGCTGGTAGACAGACATTCGCGTTCTGCAACAGCTTTCGTTCGTAAAGGGGCAACACTGTGTCTTTCTCTCTGGCAGAGCCCGGCTGCCAAATTCGAAACGTCCAGCGATTGCGCCCACAGGAAAGCTGCCAGCACGGTAAGCCGTAGCTGGTTTTCACTGTCCCTTGGAACTGCATTCGCTGGTAGACAGACATTCGCGTTCTGCAACAGCTTTCGTGCGTAAAGGGGCAACACCGTGTATTTCTCTCTGGCAGAGCCCGGCTGCCAAATTCGAAACGTCCAGCGATTGCGCCCACAGGAAAGCTGCCAGCACGGAAAGCTGTAGCTGGTTTTCACTGTCCCTTGGAACTGCATTCGCTGGTAGGCAGACATTCGCGTTCTGCAACAGCTTTCGTTCGTAAAGGGGCAACACGTGTCTTTCTCTCTGGCAGAGCCCGGCTGCCAAATTCGAAACGTCCAGCGATTGCGCCCACAGGAAAGCTGCCAGCACGGAAAGCTGTAGCTGGTTTTCACTGTCCCTTGGAACTGCATTCGCTGGTAGGCAGACATTCGCGTTCTGCAACAGCTTTCGTTCGTAAAGGGGCAACACTGTGTCTTTCTCTCTGGCAGAGCCCGGCTGCCAAATTCGAAACGTCCAGCGATTGCGCCCACAGGAAAGCTGCCAGCACGGAAAGCTGTAGCTGGTTTTCACTGTCCCTTGGAACTGCATTCGCTGGTAGGCAGACATTCGCGTTCTGCAACAGCTTTCGTTCGTAAAGGGGCCACACTGTGTCTTTCTCTCTGGCAGAACCCGGCTGCCAAATTCGAAACGTCCAGCGATTGCGCCCACAGGAAAGCTGCCAGCACGGAAAGCTGTAGCTGGTTTTCACTGTCCCTTGGAAATGCATTCGCTGCTACACAGACATTCGCGTTCTGCAACAGCTTTCGTTCGTAAAGGGGCAACACTCTGTATTTCTCTCTGGCAGAGCCCGGCTGCCAAATTCGAAACGTCCAGCGATTGCGCCCACAGGAAAGCTGCCAGCACGGAAAGCTGTAGCTGGTTTTCACTGTCCCTTGGAACTGCATTCGCTGGTAGGCAGACATTCGCGTTCTGCAACAGCTTTCGTGCGTAAAGGGGCAACACCGTGTATTTCTCTCTCGCAGAACCCGGCTGCCAAATTCGAAACGTCCAGCGATTGCGCCCACAGGAAAGCTGCCAGCACGGAAAGCTGTAGCTGGTTTTCACTGTCCCTTGGAACTGCATTCGCTGCTACACAGACATTCGCGTTCTGCAACAGCTTTCGTGCGTAAAGGGGCAACACTGTGTCTTTCTCTCTCGCAGAGCCCGGCTGCCAAATTCGAAACGTCCAGCGATTGCGCCCACAGGAAAGCTGCCAGCACGGAAAGCTGTAGCTGGTTTTCACTGTCCCTTGGAACTGCATTCGCTGGTAGGCAGACATTCGCGTTCTGCAACAGCTTTCGTTCGTAAAGGGGCAACACGTGTCTTTCTCTCTCGCAGAGCCCGGCTGCCAAATTCGAAACGTCCAGCGATTGCGCCCACAGGAAAGCTGCCAGCACGGAAAGCTGTAGCTGGTTTTCACTGTCCCTTGGAACTGCATTCGCTGGTAGACAGACATTCGCGTTCTGCAACAGCTTTCGTTCGTAAAGGGGCAACACTGTGTCTTTCTCTCTGGCAGAACCCGGCTGCCAAATTCGAAACGTCCAGCGATTGCGCCCACAGGAAAGCTGCCAGCACGGAAAGCTGTAGCTGGTTTTCACTGTCCCTTGGAACTGCATTCGCTGGTAGACAGACATTCGCGTTCTGCAACAGCTTTCGTGCGTAAAGGGGCAACACTGTGTCTTTCTCTCTCGCAGAGCCCGGCTGCCAAATTCGAAACGTCCAGCGATTGCGCCCACAGGAAAGCTGCCAGCACGGTAAGCCGTAGCTGGTTTTCACTGTCCCTTGGAACTGCATTCGCTGGTAGACAGACATTCGCGTTCTGCAACAGCTTTCGTGCGTAAAGGGGCAACACCGTGTATTTCTCTCTCGCAGAGCCCGGCTGCCAAATTCGAAACGTCCAGCGATTGCGCCCACAGGAAAGCTGCCAGCACGGAAAGCTGTAGCTGGTTTTCACTGTCCCTTGGAACTGCATTCGCTGCTACACAGACATTCGCGTTCTGCAACAGCTTTCGTGCGTAAAGGGGCAACACTGTGTCTTTCTCTCTGGCAGAGCCCGGCTGCCAAATTTGAAACGTCCAGCGATTGCGCCCACAGGAAAGCTGCCAGCACGGAAAGCTGTAGCTGGTTTTCACTGTCCCTTGGAACTGCATTCGCTGGTAGGCAGACATTCGCGTTCTGCAACAGCTTTCGTGCGTAAAGGGGCAACACTGTGTCTTTCTCTCTGGCAGAGCCCGGCTGCCAAATTCGAAACGTCCAGCGATTGCGCCCACAGGAAAGCTGCCAGCACGGAAAGCTGTAGCTCGTTTTCACTGTCCCTCGGAACTGCATTCGCTGGTAGGCAGACATTGGCGTTCTGCAACAGCTTTCGTTCGTAAAGGGGCAACACTGTGTCTTTCTCTCTCGCAGAGCCCGGCTGCCAAATTCGAAACGTCCAGCGATTGCGCCCACAGGAAAGCTGCCAGCACGGAAAGCTGTAGCTGGTTTTCACTGTCCCTTGGAACTGCATTCGCTGGTAGACAGACATTCGCGTTCTGCAACAGCTTTCGTTCGTAAAGGGGCAACACTGTGTCTTTCTCTCTGGCAGAGCCCGGCTGCCAAATTCGAAACGTCCAGCGATTGCGCCCACAGGAAAGCTGCCAGCACGGAAAGCTGTAGCTGGTTTTCACTGTCCCTTGGAACTGCATTCGCTGGTAGACAGACATTCGCGTTCTGCAACAGCTTTCGTGCGTAAAGGGGCAACACTGTGTCTTTCTCTCTGGCAGAGCCCGGCTGCCAAATTCGAAACGTCCAGCGATTGCGCCCACAGGAAAGCTGCCAGCACGGAAAGCTGTAGCTGGTTTTCACTGTCCCTTGGAACTGCATTCGCTGGTAGGCAGACATTCGCGTTCTGCAACAGCTTTCGTGCGTAAAGGGGCAACACTGTGTCTTTCTCTCTGGCAGAGCCCGGCTGCCAAATTCGAAACGTCCAGCGATTGCGCCCACAGGAAAGCTGCCAGCACGGAAAGCTGTAGCTGGTTTTCACTGTCCCTTGGAACTGCATTCGCTGGTAGACAGACATTCGCGTTCTGCAACAGCTTTCGTTCGTAAAGGGGCAACACTGTGTATTTCTCTCTCGCAGAGCCCGGCTGCCAAATTCGAAACGTCCAGCGATTGCGCCCACAGGAAAGCTGCCAGCACGGAAAGCTGTAGCTGGTTTTCACTGTCCCTTGGAACTGCATTCGCTGGTAGGCAGACATTCGCGTTCTGCAACAGCTTTCGTTCGTAAAGGGGCAACACTGTGTCTTTCTCTCTGGCAGAGCCCGGCTGCCAAATTCGAAACGTCCAGCGATTGCGCCCACAGGAAAGCTGCCAGCACGGAAAGCTGTAGCTGGTTTTCACTGTCCCTTGGAACTGCATTCGCTGGTAGGCAGACATTCGCGTTCTGCAACAGCTTTCGTTCGTAAAGGGGCAGCACTGTGTCTTTCTCTCTGGCAGAGCCCGGCTGCCAAATTCGAAACGTCCAGCGATTGCGCCCACAGGAAAGCTGCCAGCACGGAAAGCTGTAGCTGGTTTTCACTGTCCCTTGGAACTGCATTCGCTGGTAGGCAGACATTCGCGTTCTGCAACAGCTTTCGTTCGTACAGGAGCAACACCGTGTATTTCTCTCTGGCAGAGCCCGGCTGCCAAATTCGAAACGTCCAGCGATTGCGCCCACAGGAAAGCTGCCAGCACGGAAAGCTGTAGCTGGTTTTCACTGTCCCTTGGAACTGCATTCGCTGCTACACAGACATTCGCGTTCTGCAACAGCTTTCGTTCGTAAAGGGGCAACACTGTGTATTTCTCTCTGGCAGAGCCCGGCTGCCAAATTTGAAACGTCCAGCGATTGCGCCCACAGGAAAGCTGCCAGCACGGAAAGCTGTAGCTGGTTTTCACTGTCCCTTGGAACTGCATTCGCTGGTAGGCAGACATTCGCGTTCTGCAACAGCTTTCGTTCGTAAAGGGGCAACACGTGTCTTTCTCTCTGGCAGAGCCCGGCTGCCAAATTCGAAACGTCCAGCGATTGCGCCCACAGGAAAGCTGCCAGCACGGAAAGCTGTAGCTGGTTTTCACTGTCCCTTGGAACTGCATTCGCTGGTAGGCAGACATTCGCGTTCTGCAACAGCTTTCGTTCGTAAAGGGGCAACACTGTGTCTTTCTCTCTGGCAGAGCCCGGCTGCCAAATTCGAAACGTCCAGCGATTGCGCCCACAGGAAAGCTGCCAGCACGGAAAGCTGTAGCTGGTTTTCACTGTCCCTTGGAACTGCATTCGCTGGTAGGCAGACATTCGCGTTCTGCAACAGCTTTCGTTCGTAAAGGGGCCACACTGTGTCTTTCTCTCTGGCAGAACCCGGCTGCCAAATTCGAAACGTCCAGCGATTGCGCCCACAGGAAAGCTGCCAGCACGGAAAGCTGTAGCTGGTTTTCACTGTCCCTTGGAAATGCATTCGCTGCTACACAGACATTCGCGTTCTGCAACAGCTTTCGTTCGTAAAGGGGCAACACTCTGTATTTCTCTCTGGCAGAGCCCGGCTGCCAAATTCGAAACGTCCAGCGATTGCGCCCACAGGAAAGCTGCCAGCACGGAAAGCTGTAGCTGGTTTTCACTGTCCCTTGGAACTGCATTCGCTGCTACACAGACATTCGCGTTCTGCAACAGCTTTCGTGCGTAAAGGGGCAACACTGTGTCTTTCTCTCTCGCAGAGCCCGGCTGCCAAATTCGAAACGTCCAGCGATTGCGCCCACAGGAAAGCTGCCAGCACGGAAAGCTGTAGCTGGTTTTCACTGTCCCTTGGAACTGCATTCGCTGGTAGGCAGACATTCGCGTTCTGCAACAGCTTTCGTTCGTAAAGGGGCAACACGTGTCTTTCTCTCTCGCAGAGCCCGGCTGCCAAATTCGAAACGTCCAGCGATTGCGCCCACAGGAAAGCTGCCAGCACGGAAAGCTGTAGCTGGTTTTCACTGTCCCTTGGAACTGCATTCGCTGGTAGACAGACATTCGCGTTCTGCAACAGCTTTCGTTCGTAAAGGGGCAACACTGTGTCTTTCTCTCTGGCAGAACCCGGCTGCCAAATTCGAAACGTCCAGCGATTGCGCCCACAGGAAAGCTGCCAGCACGGAAAGCTGTAGCTGGTTTTCACTGTCCCTTGGAACTGCATTCGCTGGTAGACAGACATTCGCGTTCTGCAACAGCTTTCGTGCGTAAAGGGGCAACACTGTGTCTTTCTCTCTCGCAGAGCCCGGCTGCCAAATTCGAAACGTCCAGCGATTGCGCCCACAGGAAAGCTGCCAGCACGGAAAGCTGTAGCTGGTTTTCACTGTCCCTTGGAACTGCATTCGCTGGTAGACAGACATTCGCGTTCTGCAACAGCTTTCGTGCGTAAAGGGGCAACACCGTGTATTTCTCTCTCGCAGAACCCGGCTGCCAAATTCGAAACGTCCAGCGATTGCGCCCACAGGAAAGCTGCCAGCACGGAAAGCTGTAGCTGGTTTTCACTGTCCCTTGGAACTGCATTCGCTGCTACACAGACATTCGCGTTCTGCAACAGCTTTCGTTCGTAAAGGGGCAATACTGTGTATTTCTCTCTGGCAGAGCCCGGTTGCCAAATTCGAAACGTCCAGCGATTGCGCCCACAGGAAAGCTGCCAGCACGGTAAGCCGTAGCTGGTTTTCACTGTCCCTTGGAACTGCATTCGCTGGTAGACAGACATTCGCGTTCTGCAACAGCTTTCGTGCGTAAAGGGGCAACACCGTGTATTTCTCTCTCGCAGAGCCCGGCTGCCAAATTCGAAACGTCCAGCGATTGCGCCCACAGGAAAGCTGCCAGCACGGAAAGCTGTAGCTGGTTTTCACTGTCCCTTGGAACTGCATTCGCTGCTACACAGACATTCGCGTTCTGCAACAGCTTTCGTGCGTAAAGGGGCAACACTGTGTCTTTCTCTCTGGCAGAGCCCGGCTGCCAAATTTGAAACGTCCAGCGATTGCGCCCACAGGAAAGCTGCCAGCACGGAAAGCTGTAGCTGGTTTTCACTGTCCCTTGGAACTGCATTCGCTGGTAGGCAGACATTCGCGTTCTGCAACAGCTTTCGTGCGTAAAGGGGCAACACTGTGTCTTTCTCTCTGGCAGAGCCCGGCTGCCAAATTCGAAACGTCCAGCGATTGCGCCCACAGGAAAGCTGCCAGCACGGAAAGCTGTAGCTCGTTTTCACTGTCCCTCGGAACTGCATTCGCTGGTAGGCAGACATTGGCGTTCTGCAACAGCTTTCGTTCGTAAAGGGGCAACACTGTGTCTTTCTCTCTCGCAGAGCCCGGCTGCCAAATTCGAAACGTCCAGCGATTGCGCCCACAGGAAAGCTGCCAGCACGGAAAGCTGTAGCTGGTTTTCACTGTCCCTTGGAACTGCATTCGCTGGTAGGCAGACATTCGCGTTCTGCAACAGCTTTCGTGCGTAAAGGGGCAACACTGTGTCTTTCTCTCTGGCAGAGCCCGGCTGCCAAATTCGAAACGTCCAGCGATTGCGCCCACAGGAAAGCTGCCAGCACGGAAAGCTGTAGCTGGTTTTCACTGTCCCTTGGAACTGCATTCGCTGGTAGGCAGACATTCGCGTTCTGCAACAGCTTTCGTGCGTAAAGGGGCAACACTCTGTATTTCTCTCTGGCAGAGCCCGGCTGCCAAATTCGAAACGTCCAGCGATTGCGCCCACAGGAAAGCTGCCAGCACGGAAAGCTGTAGCTGGTTTTCACTGTCCCTTGGAACTGCATTCGCTGGTAGACAGACATTCGCGTTCTGCAACAGCTTTCGTTCGTAAAGGGGCAACACTGTGTATTTCTCTCTCGCAGAGCCCGGCTGCCAAATTCGAAACGTCCAGCGATTGCGCCCACAGGAAAGCTGCCAGCACGGAAAGCTGTAGCTGGTTTTCACTGTCCCTTGGAACTGCATTCGCTGGTAGGCAGACATTCGCGTTCTGCAACAGCTTTCGTTCGTAAAGGGGCAACACTGTGTCTTTCTCTCTGGCAGAGCCCGGCTGCCAAATTCGAAACGTCCAGCGATTGCGCCCACAGGAAAGCTGCCAGCACGGAAAGCTGTAGCTGGTTTTCACTGTCCCTTGGAACTGCATTCGCTGGTAGGCAGACATTCGCGTTCTGCAACAGCTTTCGTTCGTAAAGGGGCAGCACTGTGTCTTTCTCTCTGGCAGAGCCCGGCTGCCAAATTCGAAACGTCCAGCGATTGCGCCCACAGGAAAGCTGCCAGCACGGAAAGCTGTAGCTGGTTTTCACTGTCCCTTGGAACTGCATTCGCTGGTAGGCAGACATTCGCGTTCTGCAACAGCTTTCGTTCGTAAAGGAGCAACACCGTGTATTTCTCTCTGGCAGAGCCCGGCTGCCAAATTCGAAACGTCCAGCGATTGCGCCCACAGGAAAGCTGCCAGCACGGAAAGCTGTAGCTGGTTTTCACTGTCCCTTGGAACTGCATTCGCTGCTACACAGACATTCGCGTTCTGCAACAGCTTTCGTTCGTAAAGGGGCAACACTGTGTATTTCTCTCTGGCAGAGCCCGGCTGCCAAATTCGAAACGTCCAGCGATTGCGCCCACAGGAAAGCTGCCAGCACGGAAAGCTGTAGCTGGTTTTCACTGTCCCTTGGAACTCTATTCGCCTGTAGGCAGACATTCGCGTTCTGCAACAGCTTTCGTTCGTAAAGGGGCAACACTGTGTATTTCTCTCTCGCAGAGCCCGGCTGCCAAATTCGAAACGTCCAGCGATTGCGCCCACAGGAAAGCTGCCAGCACGGAAAGCTGTAGCTGGTTTTCACTGTCCCTTGGAACTGCATTCGCTGGTAGACAGACATTCGCGTTCTGCAACAGCTTTCGTGCGTAAAGGGGCAACACCGTGTATTTCTCTCTCGCAGAACCCGGCTCCCAAATTCGAAACGTCCAGCGATTGCGCCCACAGGAAAGCTGCCAGCACGGAAAGCTGTAGCTGGTTTTCACTGTCCCTTGGAACTGCATTCGCTGGTAGGCAGACATTGGCGTTCTGCAACAGCTTTCGTTCGTAAAGGGGCAACACTGTGTCTTTCTCTCTGGCAGAGCCCGGCTGCCAAATTCGAAACGTCCAGCGATTGCGCCCACAGGAAAGCTGCCAGCACGGAAAGCTGTAGCTGGTTTTCACTGTCCCTTGGAACTCCATTCGCCTGTAGGCAGACATTCGCGTTCTGCAACAGCTTTCGTTCGTAAAGGGGCAACACTGTGTATTTCTCTGTCGCAGAGCCCGGCTGCCAAATTCGAAACGTCCAGCGATTGCGCCCACAGGAAAGCTGCCAGCACGGTAAGCCGTAGCTGGTTTTCACTGTCCCTTGGAACTGCATTCGCTGGTAGACAGACATTCGCGTTCTGCAACAGCTTTCGTTCGTAAAGGGGCAACACTGTGTCTTTCTCTCTGGCAGAACCCGGCTGCCAAATTCGAAACGTCCAGCGATTGCGCCCACAGGAAAGCTGCCAGCACGGTAAGCTGTAGCTGGTTTTCACTGTCCCTTGGAACTGCATTCGCTGGTAGACAGACATTCGCGTTCTGCAACAGCTTTCGTTCGTAAAGGGGCAACACTGTGTCTTTCTCTCTGGCAGAGCCCGGCTGCCAAATTCGAAACGTCCAGCGATTGCGCCCACAGGAAAGCTGCCAGCACGGTTAGCCGTAGCTGGTTTTCACTGTCCCTTGGAACTGCATTCGCTGGTAGACAGACATTCGCGTTCTGCAACAGCTTTCGTGCGTAAAGGGGCAACACCGTGTATTTCTCTCTGGCAGAGCCCGGCTGCCAAATTCGAAACGTCCAGCGATTGCGCCCACAGGAAAGCTGCCAGCACGGAAAGCTGTAGCTGGTTTTCACTGTCCCTTGGAACTGCATTCGCTGGTAGGCAGACATTCGCGTTCTGCAACAGCTTTCGTTCGTAAAGGGGCAACACGTGTCTTTCTCTCTGGCAGAGACCGGCTGCCAAATTCGAAACGTCCAGCGATTGCGCCCACAGGAAAGCTGCCAGCACGGAAAGCTGTAGCTGGTTTTCACTGTCCCTTGGAACTGCATTCGCTGGTAGACAGACATTCGCGTTCTGCAACAGCTTTCGTTCGTAAAGGGGCAACACTGTGTCTTTCTCTCTGGCAGAACCTGGCTGCCAAATTCGAAACGTCCAGCGATTGCGCCCACAGGAAAGCTGCCAGCACGGTAAGCTGTAGCTGGTTTTCACTGTCCCTTGGAACTGCATTCGCTGGTAGACAGACATTCGCGTTCTGCAACAGCTTTCGTGCGTAAAGGGGCAACACCGTGTATTTCTCTCTCGCAGAGCCCGGCTGCCAAATTCGAAACGTCCAGCGATTGCGCCCACAGGAAAGCTGCCAGCACGGAAAGCTGTAGCTGGTTTTCACTGTCCCTTGGAACTGCATTCGCTGGTAGGCAGACATTCGCGTTCTGCAACAGCTTTCGTGCGTAAAGGGGCAACACTCTGTATTTCTCTCTGGCAGAGCCCGGCTGCCAAATTCGAAACGTCCAGCGATTGCGCCCACAGGAAAGCTGCCAGCACGGAAAGCTGTAGCTGGTTTTCACTGTCCCTTGGAACTGCATTCGCTGGTAGACAGACATTCGCGTTCTGCAACAGCTTTCGTTCGTAAAGGGGTAACACTGTGTATTTCTCTCTCGCAGAGCCCGGCTGCCAAATTCGAAACGTCCAGCGATTGCGCCCACAGGAAAGCTGCCAGCACGGAAAGCTGTAGCTGGTTTTCACTGTCCCTTGGAACTGCATTCGCTGGTAGGCAGACATTCGCGTTCTGCAACAGCTTTCGTTCGTAAAGGGGCAACACTGTGTATTTCTCTCTGGCAGAGCCCGGCTGCCAAATTCGAAACGTCCAGCGATTGCGCCCACAGGAAAGCTGCCAGCACGGAAAGCTGTAGCTGGTTTTCACTGTCCGTTGGAACTGCATTCGCTGGTAGGCAGACATTCGCGTTCTGCAACAGCTTTCGTTCGTAAAGGGGCAGCACTGTGTCTTTCTCTCTCGCAGAGCCCGGCTGCCAAATTCGAAACGTCCAGCGATTGCGCCCACAGGAAAGCTGCCAGCACGGAAAGCTGTAGCTGGTTTTCACTGTCCCTTGGAACTGCATTCGCTGGTAGGCAGACATTCGCGTTCTGCAACAGCTTTCGTTCGTAAAGGGGCAACACTGTGTATTTCTCTCTCGCAGAGCCCGGCTGCCAAATTCGAAACGTCCAGCGATTGCGCCCACAGGAAAGCTGCCAGCACGGAAAGCTGTAGCTGGTTTTCACTGTCCCTTGGAACTGCATTCGCTGCTACACAGACATTCGCGTTCTGCAACAGCTTTCGTTCGTAAAGGGGCAACACTGTGTATTTCTCTCTGGCAGAGCCCGGCTGCCAAATTCGAAACGTCCAGCGATTGCGCCCACAGGAAAGCTGCCAGCACGGAAAGCTGTAGCTGGTTTTCACTGTCCCTTGGAACTCTATTCGCCTGTAGGCAGACATTCGCGTTCTGCAACAGCTTTCGTTCGTAAAGGGGAACACTGTGTATTTCTCTGTCGCAGAGCCCGGCTGCCAAATTCGAAACGTCCAGCGATTGCGCCCACAGGAAAGCTGCCAGCACGGAAAGCTGTAGCTGGTTTTCACTGTCCCTTGGAACTGCATTCGCTGGTAGACAGACATTCGCGTTCTGCAACAGCTTTCGTGCGTAAAGGGGCAACACCGTGTATTTCTCTCTCGCAGAGCCCGGCTGCCAAATTCGAAACGTCCAGCGATTGCGCCCACAGGAAAGCTGCCAGCACAGAAAGCTGTAGCTGGTTTTCACTGTCCCTTGGAACTGCATTCGCTGCTACACAGACATTCGCGTTCTGCAACAGCTTTCGTTCGTAAAGGGGCAACACTGTGTCTTTCTCTCTGGCAGAGCCCGGCTGCCAAATTCGAAACGTCCAGCGATTGCGCCCACAGGAAAGCTGCCAGCACGGAAAGCTGTAGCTGGTTTTCACTGTCCCTTGGAACTGCATTCGCTGGTAGGCAGACATTGGCGTTCTGCAACAGCTTTCGTTCGTAAAGGGGCAACACTGTGTCTTTCTCTCTGGCAGAGCCCGGTTGCCAAATTCGAAACGTCCAGCGATTGCGCCCACAGGAAAGCTGCCAGCACGGAAAGCTGTAGCTGGTTTTCACTGTCCCTTGGAACTGCATTCGCCTGTAGGCAGACATTCGCGTTCTGCAACAGCTTTCGTTCGTAAAGGGGCAACACTGTGTATTTCTCTGTCGCAGAGCCCGGCTGCCAAATTCGAAACGTCCAGCGATTGCGCCCACAGGAAAGCTGCCAGCACGGTAAGCCGTAGCTGGTTTTCACTGTCCCTTGGAACTGCATTCGCTGGTAGACAGACATTCGCGTTCTGCAACAGCTTTCGTGCGTAAAGGGGCAACACCGTGTATTTCTCTCTGGCAGAGCCCGGCTGCCAAATTCGAAACGTCCAGCGATTGCGCCCACAGGAAAGCTGCCAGCACGGAAAGCTGTAGCTGGTTTTCACTGTCCCTTGGAACTGCATTCGCTGGTAGGCAGACATTCGCGTTCTGCAACAGCTTTCGTTCGTAAAGGGGCAACACGTGTCTTTCTCTCTCGCAGAGCCCGGCTGCCAAATTCGAAACGTCCAGCGATTGCGCCCACAGGAAAGCTGCCAGCACGGAAAGCTGTAGCTGGTTTTCACTGTCCCTTGGAACTGCATTCGCTGGTAGACAGACATTCGCGTTCTGCAACAGCTTTCGTTCGTAAAGGGGCAACACTGTGTATTTCTCTCTGGCAGAACCCGGCTGCCAAATTCGAAACGTCCAGCGATTGCGCCCACAGGAAAGCTGCCAGCACGGAAAGCTGTAGCTGGTTTTCACTGTCCCTTGGAACTGCATTCGCTGGTAGGCAGACATTGGCGTTCTGCAACAGCTTTCGTTCGTAAAGGGGCAACACTGTGTCTTTCTCTCTGGCAGAGCCCGGTTGCCAAATTCGAAACGTCCAGCGATTGCGCCCACAGGAAAGCTGCCAGCACGGTAAGCTGTAGCTGGTTTTCACTGTCCCTTGGAACTGCATTCGCTGGTAGACAGACATTCGCGTTCTGCAACAGCTTTCGTGCGTAAAGGGGCAACACCGTGTATTTCTCTCTCGCAGAGCCCGGCTGCCAAATTCGAAACGTCCAGCGATTGCGCCCACAGGAAAGCTGCCAGCACGGAAAGCTGTAGCTGGTTTTCACTGTCCCTTGGAACTGCATTCGCTGGTAGGCAGACATTCGCGTTCTGCAACAGCTTTCGTTCGTAAAGGGGCAACACTGTGTCTTTCTCTCTGGCAGAGCCCAGCTGCCAAATTCGAAACGTCCAGCGATTGCGCCCACAGGAAAGCTGCCAGCACGGAAAGCTGTAGCTGGTTTTCACTGTCCCTTGGAACTGCATTCGCTGGTAGGCAGACATTCGCGTTCTGCAACAGCTTTCGTTCGTAAAGGGGCAACACTGTGTCTTTCTCTCTCGCAGAGCCCGGCTGCCAAATTCGAAACGTCCAGCGATTGCGCCCACAGGAAAGCTGCCAGCACGGAAAGCTGTAGCTGGTTTTCACTGTCCCTTGGAACTGCATTCGCTGGTAGGCAGACATTCGCGTTCTGCAACAGCTTTCGTTCGTAAAGGGGCAACACGTGTCTTTCTCTCTCGCAGAGCCCGATGCCAAATTCGAAACGTCCAGCGATTGCGCCCACAGGAAAGCTGCCAGCACGGAAAGCTGTAGCTGGTTTTCACTGTCCCTTGGAACTGCATTCGCTGGTAGACAGACATTCGCGTTCTGCAACAGCTTTCGTTCGTAAAGGGGCAACACTGTGTCTTTCTCTCTGGCAGAACCCGGCTGCCAAATTCGAAACGTCCAGCGATTGCGCCCACAGGAAAGCTGCCAGCACGGAAAGCTGTAGCTGGTTTTCACTGTCCCTTGGAACTGCATTCGCTGCTACACAGACATTCGCGTTCTGCAACAGCTTTCGTTCGTAAAGGGGCAACACTGTGTATTTCTCTCTCGCAGAGCCCGGCTGCCAAATTCGAAACGTCCAGCGATTGCGCCCACAGGAAAGCTGCCAGCACGGAAAGCTGTAGCTGGTTTTCACTGTCCCTTGGAACTGCATTCGCTGGTAGACAGACATTCGCGTTCTGCAACAGCTTTCGTGCGTAAAGGGGCAACACGTGTCTTTCTCTCTGGCAGAGCCCGGCTGCCAAATTCGAAACGTCCAGCGATTGCGCCCACAGGAAAGCTGCCAGCACGGAAAGCTGTAGCTGGTTTTCACTGTCCCTTGGAACTGCATTCGCTGGTAGGCAGACATTCGCATTCTGCAACAGCTTTCGTTCGTAAAGGGGCAACACGTGTCTTTCTCTCTCGCAGAGCCCGGCTGCCAAATTCGAAACGTCCAGCGATTGCGCCCACAGGAAAGCTGCCAGCACGGAAAGCTGTAGCTGGTTTTCACTGTCCCTTGGAACTGCATTCGCTGGTAGACAGACATTCGCGTTCTGCAACAGCTTTCGTTCGTAAAGGGGCAACACTGTGTCTTTCTCTCTGGCAGAACCCGGCTGCCAAATTCGAAACGTCCAGCGATTGCGCCCACAGGAAAGCTGCCAGCACGGAAAGCTGTAGCTGGTTTTCACTGTCCCTTGGAACTGCATTCGCTGGTAGACAGACATTCGCGTTCTGCAACAGCTTTCGTGCGTAAAGGGGCAACACTGTGTCTTTCTCTCTCGCAGAGCCCGGCTGCCAAATTCGAAACGTCCAGCGATTGCGCCCACAGGAAAGCTGCCAGCACGGAAAGCTGTAGCTGGTTTTCACTGTCCCTTGGAACTGCATTCGCTGCTACACAGACATTCGCGTTCTGCAACAGCTTTCGTTCGTAAAGGGGCAACACTGTGTCTTTCTCTCTGGCAGAGCCCGGCTGCCAAATTCGAAACGTCCAGCGATTGCGCCCACAGGAAAGCTGCCAGCACGGAAAGCTGTAGCTGGTTTTCACTGTCCCTTGGAACTGCATTCGGTGCTACACAGACATTCGCGTTCTGCAACAGCTTTCGTTCGTAAAGGGGCAACACTGTGTATTTCTCTCTGGCAGAGCCCGGTTGCCAAATTCGAAACGTCCAGCGATTGCGCCCACAGGAAAGCTGCCAGCACGGTAAGCCGTAGCTGGTTTTCACTGTCCCTTGGAACTGCATTCGCTGGTAGACAGACATTCGCGTTCTGCAACAGCTTTCGTGCGTAAAGGGGCAACACCGTGTATTTCTCTCTCGCAGAGCCCGGCTGCCAAATTCGAAACGTCCAGCGATTGCGCCCACAGGAAAGCTGCCAGCACGGAAAGCTGTAGCTGGTTTTCACTGTCCCTTGGAACTGCATTCGCTGCTACACAGACATTCGCGTTCTGCAACAGCTTTCGTGCGTAAAGGGGCAACACTGTGTCTTTCTCTCTGGCAGAGCCCGGCTGCCAAATTTGAAACGTCCAGCGATTGCGCCCACAGGAAAGCTGCCAGCACGGAAAGCTGTAGCTGGTTTTCACTGTCCCTTGGAACTGCATTCGCTGGTAGGCAGACATTCGCGTTCTGCAACAGCTTTCGTTCGTAAAGGGGCAACACGTGTCTTTCTCTCTCGCAGAGCCCGGCTGCCAAATTCGAAACGTCCAGCGATTGCACCCACAGGAAAGCTGCCAGCACGGAAAGCTGTAGCGGGTTTTCACTGTCCCTTGGAACTGCATTCGCTGGTAGGCAGACATTCGCGTTCTGCAACAGCTTTCGTTCGTAAAGGGGCAACACGTGTCTTTCTCTCTGGCAGAGCCCGGCTGCCAAATTCGAAACGTCCAGCGATTGCGCCCACAGGAAAGCTGCCAGCACGGAAAGCTGTAGCTGGTTTTCACTGTCCCTTGGAACTGCATTCGCTGGTAGACAGACATTCGCGTTCTGCAACAGCTTTCGTTCGTAAAGGGGCAACACTGTGTCTTTCTCTCTGGCAGAGCCCGGCTGCCAAATTCGAAACGTCCAGCGATTGCGCCCACAGGAAAGCTGCCAGCACGGAAAGCTGTAGCTGGTTTTCACTGTCCCTTGGAACTGCATTCGCTGGTAGACAGACATTCGCGTTCTGCAACAGCTTTAGTGCGTAAAGGGGCAACACTGTGTCTTTCTCTCTGGCAGAGCCCGGCTGCCAAATTCGAAACGTCCAGCGATTGCGCCCACAGGAAAGCTGCCAGCACGGAAAGCTGTAGCTGGTTTTCACTGTCCCTTGGAACTGCATTCGCTGGTAGGCAGACATTCGCGTTTTGCAACAGCTTTCGTTCGTAAAGGGGCAACACTCTGTATTTCTCTCTGGCAGAGCCCGGCTGCCAAATTCGAAACGTCCAGCGATTGCGCCCACAGGAAAGCTGCCAGCACGGAAAGCTGTAGCTGGTTTTCACTGTCCCTTGGAACTGCATTCGCTGGTAGACAGACATTCGCGTTCTGCAACAGCTTTCGTTCGTAAAGGGGCAACACTGTGTATTTCTCTCTCGCAGAGCCCGGCTGCCAAATTCGAAACGTCCAGCGATTGCGCCCACAGGAAAGCTGCCAGCACGGAAAGCTGTAGCTGGTTTTCACTGTCCCTTGAACTGCATTCGCTGGTAGGCAGACATTCGCGTTCTGCAACAGCTTTCGTGCGTAAAGGGGCAACACTGTGTCTTTCTCTCTGGCAGAGCCCGGCTGCCAAATTCGAAACGTCCAGCGATTGCGCCCACAGGAAAGCTGCCAGCACGGAAAGCTGTAGCTGGTTTTCACTGTCCCTTGGAACTGCATTCGCTGGTAGGCAGACATTCGCGTTCTGCAACAGCTTTCGTTCGTAAAGGGGCAACACTCTGTATTTCTCTCTGGCAGAGCCCGGCTGCCAAATTCGAAACGTCCAGCGATTGCGCCCACAGGAAAGCTGCCAGCACGGAAAGCTGTAGCTGGTTTTCACTGTCCCTTGGAACTGCATTCGCTGGTAGACAGACATTCGCGTTCTGCAACAGCTTTCGTTCGTAAAGGGGCAACACTGTGTATTTCTCTCTCGCAGAGCCCGGCTGCCAAATTCGAAACGTCCAGCGATTGCGCCCACAGGAAAGCTGCCAGCACGGAAAGCTGTAGCTGGTTTTCACTGTCCCTTGGAACTGCATTCGCTGGTAGGCAGACATTAGCGTTCTGCAACAGCTTTCGTTCGTAAAGGGGCAACACTGTGTATTTCTCTCTGGCAGAGCCCGGCTGCCAAATTCGAAACGTCCAGCGATTGCGCCCACAGGAAAGCTGCCAGCACGGAAAGCTGTAGCTGGTTTTCACTGTCCCTTGGAACTGCATTCGCTGCTACGCAGACATTCGCGTTCTGCAACAGCTTTCGTGCGTAAAGGGGCAACACTGTGTCTTTCTCTCTGGCAGAGCCCGGCTGCCAAATTCGAAACGTCCAGCGATTGCGCCCACAGGAAAGCTGCCAGCACGGAAAGCTGTAGCTGGTTTTCACTGTCCCTTGGAACTGCATTCGCTGCTACACAGACATTCGCGTTCTGCAACAGCTTTCGTTCGTAAAGGGGCAACACTGTGTCTTTCTCTCTGGCAGAGCCCGGCTGCCAAATTCGAAACGTCCAGCGATTGCGCCCACAGGAAAGCTGCCAGCACGGAAAGCTGTAGCTGGTTTTCACTGTCCCTTGGAACTGCATTCGCTGGTAGACAGACATTCGCGTTCTGCAACAGCTTTCGTTCGTAAAAGGGCAACACTGTGTCTTTCTCTCTGGCAGAGCCCGGCTGCCAAATTCGAAACGTCCAGCAATTGCGCCCACAGGAAAGCTGCCAGCACGGAAAGCTGTAGCTGGTTTTCACTGTCCCTTGGAACTGCATTCGCTGGTAGACAGACATTCGCGTTCTGCAACAGCTTTCGTTCGTAAAGGGGCAACACCGTGTATTTCTCTCTCGCAGAGCCCGGCTGCCAAATTCGAAACGTCCAGCGATTGCGCCCACAGGAAAGCTGCCAGCACGGAAAGCTGTAGCTGGTTTTCACTGTCCCTTGGAACTGCATTCGCTGGTAGACAGACATTCGCGTTTTGCAACAGCTTTCGTTCGTAAAGGGGCAACACTCTGTATTTCTCTCTGGCAGAGCCCGGCTGCCAAATTCGAAACGTCCAGCGATTGCGCCCACAGGAAAGCTGCCAGCACGGAAAGCTGTAGCTGGTTTTCACTGTCCCTTGGAACTGCATTCGCTGGTAGGCAGACATTCGCGTTCTGCAACAGCTTTCGTTCGTAAAGGGGCAACACTGTGTATTTCTCTCTCGCAGAGCCCGGCTGCCAAATTCGAAACGTCCAGCGATTGCGCCCACAGGAAAGCTGCCAGCACGGAAAGCTGTAGCTGGTTTTCACTGTCCCTTGGAACTGCATTCGCTGGTAGGCAGACATTCGCGTTCTGCAACAGCTTTCGTGCGTAAAGGGGCAACACTGTGTCTTTCTCTCTGGCAGAGCCCGGCTGCCAAATTCGAAACGTCCAGCGATTGCGCCCACAGGAAAGCTGCCAGCACGGAAAGCTGTAGCTGGTTTTCACTGTCCCTTGGAACTGCATTCGCTGGTAGGCAGACATTCGCGTTCTGCAACAGCTTTCGTTCGTAAAGGGGCAACACTGTGTATTTCTCTCTGGCAGAGCCCGGCTGCCAAATTCGAAACGTCCAGCGATTGCGCCCACAGGAAAGCTGCCAGCACGGAAAGCTGTAGCTGGTTTTCACTGTCCCTTGGAACTGCATTCGCTGGTAGACAGACATTCGCGTTCTGCAACAGCTTTCGTGCGTAAAGGGGCAACACTGTGTCTTTCTCTCTGGCAGAGCCCGGCTGCCAAATTCGAAACGTCCAGCGATTGCGCCCACAGGAAAGCTGCCAGCACGGAAAGCTGTAGCTGGTTTTCACTGTCCCTTGGAACTGCATTCGCTGCTACACAGACATTCGCGTTCTGCAACAGCTTTCGTTCGTAAAGGGGCAACACTGTGTATTTCTCTCTGGCAGAGCCCGGCTGCCAAATTCGAAACGTCCAGCGATTGCGCCCACAGGAAAGCTGCCAGCACGGAAAGCTGTAGCTGGTTTTCACTGTCCCTTGGAACTGCATTCGCTGGTAGACAGACATTCGCGTTCTGCAACAGCTTTTGTTCGTAAAGGGGCAACACTGTGTCTTTCTCTCTCGCAGAGCCCGGCTGCCAAATTCGAAACGTCCAGCGATTGCGCCCACAGGAAAGCTGCCAGCACGGAAAGCTGTAGCTGGTTTTCACTGTCCCTTGGAACTGCATTCGCTGGTAGACAGACATTCGCGTTCTGCAACAGCTTTCGTTCGTAAAGGGGCAACACTGTGTCTTTCTCTCTGGCAGAGCCCGGCTGCCAAATTCGAAACGTCCAGCGATTGCGCCCACAGGAAAGCTGCCAGCACGGAAAGCTGTAGCTGGTTTTCACTGTCCCTTGGAACTGCATTCGCTGGTAGGCAGACATTGGCGTTCTGCAACAGCTTTCGTTCGTAAAGGGGCAACACTGTGTCTTTCTCTCTGGCAGAGCCCGGTTGCCAAATTCGAAACGTCCAGCGATTGCGCCCACAGGAAAGCTGCCAGCACGGTAAGCCGTAGCTGGTTTTCACTGTCCCTTGGAACTGCATTCGCTGGTAGACAGACATTCACGTTCTGCAACAGCTTTCGTGCGTAAAGGGGCAACACCGTGTATTTCTCTCTGGCAGAGCCCGGCTGCCAAATTCGAAACGTCCAGCGATTGCGCCCACAGGAAAGCTGCCAGCACGGAAAGCTGTAGCTGGTTTTCACTGTCCCTTGGAACTGCATTCGCTGCTACACAGACATTCGCGTTCTGCAACAGCTTTCGTGCGTAAAGGGGCAACACTGTGTCTTTCTCTCTGGCAGAGCCCGGCTGCCAAATTCGAAACGTCCAGCGATTGCGCCCACAGGAAAGCTGCCAGCACGGAAAGCTGTAGCTGGTTTTCACTGTCCCTTGGAACTGCATTCGCTGGTAGACAGACATTCGCGTTCTGCAACAGCTTTCGTTCGTAAAGGGGCAACACGTGTCTTTCTCTCTCGCAGAGCCCGGCTGCCAAATTCGAAACGTCCAGCGATTGCGCCCACAGGAAAGCTGCCAGCACGGAAAGCTGTAGCTGGTTTTCACTGTCCCTTGGAACTGCATTCGCTGGTAGGCAGACATTCGCGTTTTGCAACAGCTTTCGTTCGTAAAGGGGCAACACTCTGTATTTCTCTCTGGCAGAGCCCGGCTGCCAAATTCGAAACGTCCAGCGATTGCGCCCACAGGAAAGCTGCCAGCACGGAAAGCTGTAGCTGGTTTTCACTGTCCCTTGGAACTGCATTCGCTGGTAGACAGACATTCGCGTTCTGCAACAGCTTTCGTTCGTAAAGGGGCAACACTGTGTATTTCTCTCTCGCAGAGCCCGGCTGCCAAATTCGAAACGTCCAGCGATTGCGCCCACAGGAAAGCTGCCAGCACGGAAAGCTGTAGCTGGTTTTCACTGTCCCTTGAACTGCATTCGCTGGTAGGCAGACATTCGCGTTCTGCAACAGCTTTCGTGCGTAAAGGGGCAACACTGTGTCTTTCTCTCTGGCAGAGCCCGGCTGCCAAATTCGAAACGTCCAGCGATTGCGCCCACAGGAAAGCTGCCAGCACGGAAAGCTGTAGCTGGTTTTCACTGTCCCTTGGAACTGCATTCGCTGGTAGGCAGACATTCGCGTTCTGCAACAGCTTTCGTTCGTAAAGGGGCAACACTCTGTATTTCTCTCTGGCAGAGCCCGGCTGCCAAATTCGAAACGTCCAGCGATTGCGCCCACAGGAAAGATGCCAGCACGGAAAGCTGTAGCTGGTTTTCACTGTCCCTTGGAACTGCATTCGCTGGTAGACAGACATTCGCGTTCTGCAACAGCTTTCGTTCGTAAAGGGGCAACACTGTGTATTTCTCTCTCGCAGAGCCCGGCTGCCAAATTCGAAACGTCCAGCGATTGCGCCCACAGGAAAGCTGCCAGCACGGAAAGCTGTAGCTGGTTTTCACTGTCCCTTGGAACTGCATTCGCTGGTAGGCAGACATTAGCGTTCTGCAACAGCTTTCGTTCGTAAAGGGGCAACACTGTGTATTTCTCTCTGGCAGAGCCCGGCTGCCAAATTCGAAACGTCCAGCGATTGCGCCCACAGGAAAGCTGCCAGCACGGAAAGCTGTAGCTGGTTTTCACTGTCCCTTGGAACTGCATTCGCTGCTACGCAGACATTCGCGTTCTGCAACAGCTTTCGTGCGTAAAGGGGCAACACTGTGTCTTTCTCTCTGGCAGAGCCCGGCTGCCAAATTCGAAACGTCCAGCGATTGCGCCCACAGGAAAGCTGCCAGCACGGAAAGCTGTAGCTGGTTTTCACTGTCCCTTGGAACTGCATTCGCTGCTACACAGACATTCGCGTTCTGCAACAGCTTTCGTTCGTAAAGGGGCAACACTGTGTCTTTCTCTCTGGCAGAGCCCGGCTGCCAAATTCGAAACGTCCAGCGATTGCGCCCACAGGAAAGCTGCCAGCACGGAAAGCTGTAGCTGGTTTTCACTGTCCCTTGGAACTGCATTCGCTGGTAGACAGACATTCGCGTTCTGCAACAGCTTTCGTTCGTAAAAGGGCAACACTGTGTCTTTCTCTCTGGCAGAGCCCGGCTGCCAAATTCGAAACGTCCAGCGATTGCGCCCACAGGAAAGCTGCCAGCACGGAAAGCTGTAGCTGGTTTTCACTGTCCCTTGGAACTGCATTCGCTGGTAGACAGACATTCGCGTTCTGCAACAGCTTTCGTTCGTAAAGGGGCAACACCGTGTATTTCTCTCTCGCAGAGCCCGGCTGCCAAATTCGAAACGTCCAGCGATTGCGCCCACAGGAAAGCTGCCAGCACGGAAAGCTGTAGCTGGTTTTCACTGTCCCTTGGAACTGCATTCGCTGGTAGACAGACATTCGCGTTTTGCAACAGCTTTCGTTCGTAAAGGGGCAACACTCTGTATTTCTCTCTGGCAGAGCCCGGCTGCCAAATTCGAAACGTCCAGCGATTGCGCCCACAGGAAAGCTGCCAGCACGGAAAGCTGTAGCTGGTTTTCACTGTCCCTTGGAACTGCATTCGCTGGTAGACAGACATTCGCATTCTGCAACAGCTTTCGTTCGTAAAGGGGCAACACTGTGTATTTCTCTCTCGCAGAGCCCGGCTGCCAAATTCGAAACGTCCAGCGATTGCGCCCACAGGAAAGCTGCCAGCACGGAAAGCTGTAGCTGGTTTTCACTGTCCCTTGGAACTGCATTCGCTGGTAGGCAGACATTCGCGTTCTGCAACAGCTTTCGTGCGTAAAGGGGCAACACTGTGTCTTTCTCTCTGGCAGAGCCCGGCTGCCAAATTCGAAACGTCCAGCGATTGCGCCCACAGGAAAGCTGCCAGCACGGAAAGCTGTAGCTGGTTTTCACTGTCCCTTGGAACTGCATTCGCTGGTAGGCAGACATTCGCGTTCTGCAACAGCTTTCGTTCGTAAAGGGGCAACACTCTGTATTTCTCTCTGGCAGAGCCCGGCTGCCAAATTCGAAACGTCCAGCGATTGCGCCCACAGGAAAGCTGCCAGCACGGAAAGCTGTAGCTGGTTTTCACTGTCCCTTGGAACTGCATTCGCTGGTAGACAGACATTCGCGTTCTGCAACAGCTTTCGTTCGTAAAGGGGCAACACTGTGTATTTCTCTCTCGCAGAGCCCGGCTGCCAAATTCGAAACGTCCAGCGATTGCGCCCACAGGAAAGCTGCCAGCACGGAAAGCTGTAGCTGGTTTTCACTGTCCCTTGGAACTGCATTCGCTGGTAGGCAGACATTAGCGTTCTGCAACAGCTTTCGTTCGTAAAGGGGCAACACTGTGTATTTCTCTCTGGCAGAGCCCGGCTGCCAAATTCGAAACGTCCAGCGATTGCGCCCACAGGAAAGCTGCCAGCACGGAAAGCTGTAGCTGGTTTTCACTGTCCCTTGGAACTGCATTCGCTGGTAGGCAGACATTCGCGTTCTGCAACAGCTTTCGTGCGTAAAGGGGCAACACTGTGTCTTTCTCTCTGGCAGAGCCCGGCTGCCAAATTCGAAACGTCCAGCGATTGCGCCCACAGGAAAGCTGCCAGCACGGAAAGCTGTAGCTGGTTTTCACTGTCCCTTGGAACTGCATTCGCTGCTACACAGACATTCGCGTTCTGCAACAGCTTTCGTTCGTAAAGGGGCAACACTCTGTATTTCTCTCTGGCAGAGCCCGGCTGCCAAATTCGAAACGTCCAGCGATTGCGCCCACAGGAAAGCTGCCAGCACGGAAAGCTGTAGCTGGTTTTCACTGTCCCTTGGAACTGCATTCGCTGGTAGACAGACATTCGCGTTCTGCAACAGCTTTCGTTCGTAAAGGGGCAACACTGTGTATTTCTCTCTCGCAGAGCCCGGCTGCCAAATTCGAAACGTCCAGCGATTGCGCCCACAGGAAAGCTGCCAGCACGGAAAGCTGTAGCTGGTTTTCACTGTCCCTTGGAACTGCATTCGCTGGTAGGCAGACATTAGCGTTCTGCAACAGCTTTCGTTCGTAAAGGGGCAACACTGTGTATTTCTCTCTGGCAGAGCCCGGCTGCCAAATTCGAAACGTCCAGCGATTGCGCCCACAGGAAAGCTGCCAGCACGGAAAGCTGTAGCTGGTTTTCACTGTCCCTTGGAACTGCATTCGCTGGTAGGCAGACATTCGCGTTCTGCAACAGCTTTCGTGCGTAAAGGGGCAACACTGTGTCTTTCTCTCTGGCAGAGCCCGGCTGCCAAATTCGAAACGTCCAGCGATTGCGCCCACAGGAAAGCTGCCAGCACGGAAAGCTGTAGCTGGTTTTCACTGTCCCTTGGAACTGCATTCGCTGCTACACAGACATTCGCGTTCTGCAACAGCTTTCGTTCGTAAAGGGGCAACACTGTGTATTTCTCTCTGGCAGAGCCCGGCTGCCAAATTCGAAACGTCCAGCGATTGCGCCCACAGGAAAGCTGCCAGCACGGAAAGCTGTAGCTGGTTTTCACTGTCCCTTGGAACTGCATTCGCTGGTAGACAGACATTCGCGTTCTGCAACAGCTTTTGTTCGTAAAGGGGCAACACTGTGTCTTTCTCTCTCGCAGAGCCCGGCTGCCAAATTCGAAACGTCCAGCGATTGCGCCCACAGGAAAGCTGCCAGCACGGAAAGCTGTAGCTGGTTTTCACTGTCCCTTGGAACTGCATTCGCTGGTAGACAGACATTCGCGTTCTGCAACAGCTTTCGTGCGTAAAGGGGCAACACTGTGTCTTTCTCTCTGGCAGAGCCCGGCTGCCAAATTCGAAACGTCCAGCGATTGCGCCCACAGGAAAGCTGCCAGCACGGAAAGCTGTAGCTGGTTTTCACTGTCCCTTGGAACTGCATTCGCTGGTAGGCAGACATTGGCGTTCTGCAACAGCTTTCGTTCGTAAAGGGGCAACACTGTGTCTTTCTCTCTGGCAGAGCCCGGTTGCCAAATTCGAAACGTCCAGCGATTGCGCCCACAGGAAAGCTGCCAGCACGGTAAGCCGTAGCTGGTTTTCACTGTCCCTTGGAACTGCATTCGCTGGTAGACAGACATTCACGTTCTGCAACAGCTTTCGTGCGTAAAGGGGCAACACCGTGTATTTCTCTCTGGCAGAGCCCGGCTGCCAAATTCGAAACGTCCAGCGATTGCGCCCACAGGAAAGCTGCCAGCACGGAAAGCTGTAGCTGGTTTTCACTGTCCCTTGGAACTGCATTCGCTGCTACACAGACATTCGCGTTCTGCAACAGCTTTCGTGCGTAAAGGGGCAACACTGTGTCTTTCTCTCTGGCAGAGCCCGGCTGCCAAATTCGAAACGTCCAGCGATTGCGCCCACAGGAAAGCTGCCAGCACGGAAAGCTGTAGCTGGTTTTCACTGTCCCTTGGAACTGCATTCGCTGGTAGACAGACATTCGCGTTCTGCAACAGCTTTCGTTCGTAAAGGGGCAACACGTGTCTTTCTCTCTCGCAGAGCCCGGCTGCCAAATTCGAAACGTCCAGCGATTGCGCCCACAGGAAAGCTGCCAGCACGGAAAGCTGTAGCTGGTTTTCACTGTCCCTTGGAACTGCATTCGCTGGTAGGCAGACATTCGCGTTCTGCAACAGCTTTCGTTCGTAAAGGGGCAACACTCTGTATTTCTCTCTGGCAGAGCCCGGCTGCCAAATTCGAAACGTCCAGCGATTGCGCCCACAGGAAAGCTGCCAGCACAGAAAGCTGTAGCTGGTTTTCACTGTCCCTTGGAACTGCATTCGCTGCTACACAGACATTCGCGTTCTGCAACAGCTTTCGTTCGTAAAGGGGCAACACCGTGTATTTCTCTCTCGCAGAGCCCGGCTGCCAAATTCGAAACGTCCAGCGATTGCGCCCACAGGAAAGCTGCCAGCACGGAAAGCTGTAGCTGGTTTTCACTGTCCCTTGGAACTGCATTCGCTGGTAGACAGACATTCGCGTTCTGCAACAGCTTTCGTGCGTAAAGGGGCAACACGTGTATTTCTCTCTCGCAGAGCCCGGCTGCCAAATTCGAAACGTCCAGCGATTGCGCCCACAGGAAAGCTGCCAGCACGGAAAGCTGTAGCTGGTTTTCACTGTCCCTTGGAACTGCATTCGCTGGTAGGCAGACATTCGCGTTCTGCAACAGCTTTCGTGCGTAAAGGGGCAACACTGTGTCTTTCTCTCTGGCAGAGCCCGGCTGCCAAATTCGAAACGTCCAGCGATTGCGCCCACAGGAAAGCTGCCAGCACGGAAAGCTGTAGCTCGTTTTCACTGTCCCTTGGAACTGCATTCGCTGGTAGACAGACATTCGCGTTCTGCAACAGCTTTCGTGCGTAAAGGGGCAACACTGTGTCTTTCTCTCTGGCAGAGCCCGGCTGCCAAATTCGAAACGTCCAGCGATTGCGCCCACAGGAAAGCTGCCAGCACGGAAAGCTGTAGCTGGTTTTCACTGTCCCTTGGAACTGCATTCGCTGCTACACAGACATTCGCGTTCTGCAACAGCTTTCGTGCGTAAAGGGGCAACACTGTGTCTTTCTCTCTGGCAGAGCCCGGCTGCCAAATTCGAAACGTCCAGCGATTGCGCCCACAGGAAAGCTGCCAGCACGGAAAGCTGTAGCTGGTTTTCACTGTCCCTTGGAACTGCATTCGCTGGTAGGCAGACATTCGCGTTCTGCAACAGCTTTCGTTCGTAAAGGGGCAACACTCTGTATTTCTCTCTGGCAGAGCCCGGCTGCCAAATTCGAAACGTCCAGCGATTGCGCCCACAGGAAAGCTGCCAGCACGGAAAGCTGTAGCTGGTTTTCACTGTCCCTTGGAACTGCATTCGCTGGTAGGCAGACATTCGCGTTCTGCAACAGCTTTCGTTCGTAAAGGGGCAACACTGTGTATTTCTCTCTGGCAGAGCCCGGCTGCCAAATTCGAAACGTCCAGCGATTGCGCCCACAGGAAAGCTGCCAGCACGGAAAGCTGTAGCTGGTTTTCACTGTCCCTTGGAACTGCATTCGCTGGTAGGCAGACATTCGCGTTCTGCAACAGCTTTCGTGCGTAAAGGGGCAACACTGTGTATTTCTCTCTGGCAGAGCCCGGCTGCCAAATTCGAAACGTCCAGCGATTGCGCCCACAGGAAAGCTGCCAGCACGGAAAGCTGTAGCTGGTTTTCACTGTACTTCGGAACTGCATTCGCTGGTAGGCAGACATTCGCGTTCTGCAACAGCTTTCGTTCGTAAAGGGGCAACACTCTGTATTTCTCTCTCGCAGAGCCCGGCTGCCAAATTCGAAACGTCCAGCGATTGCGCCCACAGGAAAGCTGCCAGCACGGAAAGCTGTAGCTGGTTTTCACTGTCCCTTGGAACTGCATTCGCTGGTAGACAGACATTCGCGTTCTGCAACAGCTTTCGTGCGTAAAGGGGCAACACGTGTCTTTCTCTCTCGCAGAGCCCGGCTGCCAAATTCGAAACGTCCAGCGATTGCGCCCACAGGAAAGCTGCCAGCACGGAAAGCTGTAGCTGGTTTTCACTGTCCCTTGGAACTGCATTCGCTGCTACACAGACATTCGCGTTCTGCAACAGCTTTCGTTCGTAAAGGGGCAACACTGTGTCTTTCTCTCTGGCAGAGCCCGGCTGCCAAATTCGAAACGTCCAGCAATTGCGCCCACAGGAAAGCTGCCAGCACGGAAAGCTGTAGCTGGTTTTCACTGTCCCTTGGAACTGCATTCGCTGGTAGACAGACATTCGCGTTCTGCAACAGCTTTCGTGCGTAAAGGGGCAACACTGTGTCTTTCTCTCTGGCAGAGCCCGGCTGCCAAATTCGAAACGTCCAGCGATTGCGCCCACAGGAAAGCTGCCAGCACGGAAAGCTGTAGCTGGTTTTCACTGTCCCTTGGAACTGCATTCGCTGGTAGACAGACATTCGCGTTCTGCAACAGCTTTCGTGCGTAAAGGGGCAACACTGTGTCTTTCTCTCTGGCAGAGCCCGGCTGCCAAATTCGAAACGTCCAGCGATTGCGCCCACAGGAAAGCTGCCAGCACGGAAAGCTGTAGCTGGTTTTCACTGTCCCTTGGAACTGCATTCGCTGGTAGGCAGACATTCGCGTTCTGCAACAGCTTTCGTTCGTAAAGGGGCAACACTCTGTATTTCTCTCTGGCAGAGCCCGGCTGCCAAATTCGAAACGTCCAGCGATTGCGCCCACAGGAAAGCTGCCAGCACGGAAAGCTGTAGCTGGTTTTCACTGTCCCTTGGAACTGCATTCGCTGGTAGACAGACATTCGCGTTCTGCAACAGCTTTCGTTCGTAAAGGGGCAACACTGTGTATTTCTCTCTCGCAGAGCCCGGCTGCCAAATTCGAAACGTCCAGCGATTGCGCCCACAGGAAAGCTGCCAGCACGGAAAGCTGTAGCTGGTTTTCACTGTCCCTTGGAACTGCATTCGCTGCTACACAGACATTCGCGTTCTGCAACAGCTTTCGTGCGTAAAGGGGCAACACTGTGTATTTCTCTCTGGCAGAGCCCGGCTGCCAAATTCGAAACGTCCAGCGATTGCGCCCACAGGAAAGCTGCCAGCACGGAAAGCTGTAGCTGGTTTTCACTGTCCCTTGGAACTGCATTCGCTGGTAGGCAGACATTCGCGTTCTGCAACAGCTTTCGTTCGTAAAGGGGCAGCACTGTGTCTTTCTCTCTGGCAGAGCCCGGTTGCCAAATTCGAAACGTCCAGCGATTGCGCCCACAGGAAAGCTGCCAGCACGGTAAGCCGTAGCTGGTTTTCACTGTTCCTTGGAACTGCATTCGCTGGTAGACAGACATTCGCGTTCTGCAACAGCTTTCGTGCGTAAAGGGGCAACACCGTGTATTTCACTCTCGCAGAGCCCGGCTGCCAAATTCGAAACGTCCAGCGATTGCGCCCACAGGAAAGCTGCCAGCACGGAAAGCTGTAGCTGGTTTTCACTGTCCCTTGGAACTGCATTCGCTGCTACACAGACATTCGCGTTCTGCAACAGCTTTCGTGCGTAAAGGGGCAACACTGTGTCTTTCTCTCTGGCAGAGCCCGGCTGCCAAATTCGAAACGTCCAGCGATTGCGCCCACAGGAAAGCTGCCAGCACGGAAAGCTGTAGCTGGTTTTCACTGTCCCTTGGAACTGCATTCGCTGGTAGACAGACATTCGCGTTCTGCAACAGCTTTCGTGCGTAAAGGGGCAACACTGTGTCTTTCTCTCTGGCAGAGCCCGGCTGCCAAATTCGAAACGTCCAGCGATTGCGCCCACAGGAAAGCTGCCAGCACGGAAAGCTGTAGCTGGTTTTCACTGTCCCTTGGAACTGCATTCGCTGGTAGGCAGACATTCGCGTTCTGCAACAGCTTTCGTTCGTAAAGGGGCAACACTCTGTATTTCTCTCTGGCAGAGCCCGGCTGCCAAATTCGAAACGTCCAGCGATTGCGCCCACAGGAAAGCTGCCAGCACGGAAAGCTGTAGCTGGTTTTCACTGTCCCTTGGAACTGCATTCGCTGGTAGACAGACATTCGCGTTCTGCAACAGCTTTCGTTCGTAAAGGGGCAACACTGTGTATTTCTCTCTGGCAGAGCCCGGCTGCCAAATTCGAAACGTCCAGGGATTGCGCCCACAGGAAAGCTGCCAGCACGGAAAGCTGTAGCTGGTTTTCACTGTCCCTTGGAACTGCATTCGCTGGTAGGCAGACATTCGCGTTCTGCAACAGCTTTCGTGCGTAAAGGGGCAACACTGTGTATTTCTCTCTGGCAGAGCCCGGCTGCCAAATTCGAAACGTCCAGCGATTGCGCCCACAGGAAAGCTGCCAGCACGGAAAGCTGTAGCTGGTTTTCACTGTACTTCGGAACTGCATTCGCTGGTAGGCAGACATTCGCGTTCTGCAGCAGCTTTCGTTCGTAAAGGGGCAACACTGTGTATTTCTCTCTGGCAGAGCCCGGCTGCCAAATTCGAAACGTCCAGCGATTGCGCCCACAGGAAAGCTGCCAGCACGGAAAGCTGTAGCTGGTTTTCACTGTCCCTTGGAACTGCATTCGCTGGTAGACAGACATTCGCGTTCTGCAACAGCTTTCGTGCGTAAAGGGGCAACATGTGTCTTTCTCTCTCGCAGAGCCCGGCTGCCAAATTCGAAACGTCCAGCGATTGCGCCCACAGGAAAGCTGCCAGCACGGAAAGCTGTAGCTGGTTTTCACTGTCCCTTGGAACTGCATTCGCTGCTACACAGACATTCGCGTTCTGCAACAGCTTTCGTTCGTAAAGGGGCAACACTGTGTCTTTCTCTCTGGCAGAGCCCGGCTGCCAAATTCGAAACGTCCAGCGATTGCGCCCACAGGAAAGCTGCCAGCACGGAAAGCTGTAGCTGGTTTTCACTGTCCCTTGGAACTGCATTCGCTGGTAGACAGACATTCGCGTTCTGCAACAGCTTTCGTGCGTAAAGGGGCAACACTGTGTCTTTCTCTCTGGCAGAGCCCGGCTGCCAAATTCGAAACGTCCAGCGATTGCGCCCACAGGAAAGCTGCCAGCACGGAAAGCTGTAGCTGGTTTTCACTGTCCCTTGGAACTGCATTCGCTGGTAGACAGACATTCGCGTTCTGCAACAGCTTTCGTGCGTAAAGGGGCAACACTGTGTCTTTCTCTCTGGCAGAGCCCGGCTGCCAAATTCGAAACGTCCAGCGATTGCGCCCACAGGAAAGCTGCCAGCACGGAAAGCTGTAGCTGGTTTTCACTGTCCCTTGGAACTGCATTCGCTGGTAGGCAGACATTCGCGTTCTGCAACAGCTTTCGTTCGTAAAGGGGCAGCACTGTGTCTTTCTCTCTGGCAGAGCCCGGCTGCCAAATTCGAAACGTCCAGCGATTGCGCCCACAGGAAAGCTGCCAGCACGGAAAGCTGTAGCTGGTTTTCACTGTCCCTTGGAACTGCATTCGCTGGTAGACAGACATTCGCGTTCTGCAACAGCTTTCGTTCGTAAAGGGGCAACACTGTGTCTTTCTCTCTGGCAGAGCCCGGTTGCCAAATTCGAAACGTCCAGCGATTGCGCCCACAGGAAAGCTGCCAGCACGGTAAGCCGTAGCTGGTTTTCACTGTTCCTTGGAACTGCATTCGCTGGTAGACAGACATTCGCGTTCTGCAACAGCTTTCGTGCGTAAAGGGGCAACACCGTGTATTTCACTCTCGCAGAGCCCGGCTGCCAAATTCGAAACGTCCAGCGATTGCGCCCACAGGAAAGCTGCCAGCACGGAAAGCTGTAGCTGGTTTTCACTGTCCCTTGGAACTGCATTCGCTGCTACACAGACATTCGCGTTCTGCAACAGCTTTCGTGCGTAAAGGGGCAACACTGTGTCTTTCTCTCTGGCAGAGCCCGGCTGCCAAATTCGAAACGTCCAGCGATTGCGCCCACAGGAAAGCTGCCAGCACGGAAAGCTGTAGCTGGTTTTCACTGTCCCTTGGAACTGCATTCGCTGGTAGGCAGACATTCGCGTTCTGCAACAGCTTTCGTTCGTAAAGGGGCAACACTGTGTCTTTCTCTCTCGCAGAGCCCGGCTGCCAAATTCGAAACGTCCAGCGATTGCGCCCACAGGAAAGCTGCCAGCACGGAAAGCTGTAGCTGGTTTTCACTTTCCCTTGGAACTGCATTCGCTGGTAGGCAGACATTCGCGTTCTGCAACAGCTTTCGTTCGTAAAGGGGCAACACGTGTCTTTCTCTCTCGCAGAGCCCGGCTGCCAAATTCGAAACGTCCAGCGATTGCGCCCACAGGAAAGCTGCCAGCACGGAAAGCTGTAGCTGGTTTTCACTGTCCCTTGGAACTGCATTCGCTGGTAGACAGACATTCGCGTTCTGCAACAGCTTTCGTTCGTAAAGGGGCAACACTGTGTCTTTCTCTCTGGCAGAACCCGGCTGCCAAATTCGAAACGTCCAGCGATTGCGCCCACAGGAAAGCTGCCAGCACGGAAAGCTGTAGCTGGTTTTCACTGTCCCTTGGAACTGCATTCGCTGGTAGGCAGACATTCGCGTTTTGCAACAGCTTTCGTTCGTAAAGGGGCAACACTGTGTCTTTCTCTCTGGCAGAGCCCGGCTGCCAAATTCGAAACGTCCAGCGATTGCGCCCACAGGAAAGCTGCCAGCACGGAAAGCTGTAGCTGGTTTTCACTGTCCCTTGGAACTGCATTCGCTGGTAGACAGACATTCGCGTTCTGCAACAGCTTTCGTTCGTAAAGGGGCAACACTGTGTCTTTCTCTCTGGCAGAGCCCGGCTGCCAAATTCGAAACGTCCAGCGATTGCGCCCACAGGAAAGCTGCCAGCACGGAAAGCTGTAGCTGGTTTTCACTGTCCCTTGGAACTGCATTCGCTGGTAGGCAGACATTCGCGTTCTGCAACAGCTTTCGTGCGTAAAGGGGCAACACTGTGTCTTTCTCTCTGGCAGAGCCCGGCTGCCAAATTCGAAACGTCCAGCGATTGCGCCCACAGGAAAGCTGCCAGCACGGAAAGCTGTAGCTGGTTTTCACTGTCCCTTGGAACTGCATTCGCTGGTAGACAGACATTCGCGTTCTGCAACAGCTTTCGTTCGTAAAGGGGCAACACTGTGTCTTTCTCTCTGGCAGAACCCGGCTGCCAAATTCGAAACGTCCAGCGATTGCGCCCACAGGAAAGCTGCCAGCACGGAAAGCTGTAGCTGGTTTTCACTGTCCCTTGGAACTGCATTCGCTGGTAGACAGACATTCGCGTTCTGCAACAGCTTTCGTGTGTAAAGGGGCAACACTGTGTCTTTCTCTCTGGCAGAGCCCGGCTGCCAAATTCGAAACGTCCAGCGATTGCGCCCACAGGAAAGCTGCCAGCACGGAAAGCTGTAGCTGGTTTTCACTGTCCCTTGGAACTGCATTCGCTGGTAGGCAGACATTCGCGTTCTGCAACAGCTTTCGTTCGTAAAGGGGAAACATTCTGTATTTCTCTCTGGCAGAGCCCGGCTGCCAAATTCGAAACGTCCAGCGATTGCGCCCACAGGAAAGCTGCCAGCACGGAAAGCTGTAGCTGGTTTTCACTGTCCCTTGGAACTGCATTCGCTGGTAGACAGACATTCGCGTTCTGCAACAGCTTTCGTTCGTAAAGGGGCAACACTGTGTCTTTCTCTCTGGCAGAGCCCGGCTGCCAAATTCGAAACGTCCAGCGATTGCGCCCACAGGAAAGCTGCCAGCACGGAAAGCTGTAGCTGGTTTTCACTGTCCCTTGGAACTGCATTCGCTGGTAGGCAGACATTAGCGTTCTGCAACAGCTTTCGTTCGTAAAGGGGCAACACTGTGTATTTCTCTCTGGCAGAGCCCGGCTGCCAAATTCGAAACGTCCAGCGATTGCGCCCACAGGAAAGCTGCCAGCACGGAAAGCTGTAGCTGGTTTTCACTGTCCCTTGGAACTGCATTCGCTGGTAGGCAGACATTCGCGTTCTGCAACAGCTTTCGTTCGTAAAGGGGCAACACTGTGTCTTTCTCTCTGGCAGAGCCCGGCTGCCAAATTCGAAACGTCCAGCGATTGCGCCCACAGGAAAGCTGCCAGCACGGAAAGCTGTAGCTGGTTTTCACTGTCCCTTGGAACTGCATTCGCTGGTAGACAGACATTCGCGTTCTGCAACAGCTTTCGTTCGTAAAGGGGCAACACTGTGTCTTTCTCTCTGGCAGAGCCCGGCTGCCAAATTCGAAACGTCCAGCGATTGCGCCCACAGGAAAGCTGCCAGCACGGAAAGCTGTAGCTGGTTTTCACTGTCCCTTGGAACTGCATTCGCTGGTAGGCAGACATTCGCGTTCTGCAACAGCTTTCGTTCGTAAAGGGGCAACACTGTGTCTTTCTCTCTGGCAGAGCCCGGCTGCCAAATTCGAAACGTCCAGCGATTGCGCCCACAGGAAAGCTGCCAGCACGGTAAGCCGTAGCTGGTTTTCACTGTCCCTTGGAACTGCATTCGCTGGTAGACAGACATTCGCGTTCTGCAACAGCTTTCGTGCGTAAAGGGGCAACACCGTGTATTTCTCTCTGGCAGAGCCCGGCTGCCAAATTCGAAACGTCCAGCGATTGCGCCCACAGGAAAGCTGCCAGCACGGAAAGCTGTAGCTGGTTTTCACTGTCCCTTGGAACTGCATTCGCTGCTACACAGACATTCGCGTTCTGCAACAGCTTTCGTTCGTAAAGGGGCAACACTGTGTCTTTCTCTCTGGCAGAGCCCGGCTGCCAAATTCGAAACGTCCAGCGATTGCGCCCACAGGAAAGCTGCCAGCACGGAAAGCTGTAGCTGGTTTTCACTGTCCCTTGGAACTGCATTCGCTGGTAGGCAGACATTCGCGTTCTGCAACAGCTATCGTTCGTAAAGGGGCAACACGTGTCTTTCTCTCTCGCAGAGCCAGGCTGCCAAATTCGAAACGTCCAGCGATTGCGCCCACAGGAAAGCTGCCAGCACGGAAAGCTGTAGCTGGTTTTCACTGTCCCTTGGAACTGCATTCGCTGCTACACAGACATTCGCGTTCTGCAACAGCTTTCGTTCGTAAAGGGGCAACACTGTGTATTTCTCTCTCGCAGAGCCCGGCTGCCAAATTCGAAACGTCCAGCGATTGCGCCCACAGGAAAGCTGCCAGCACGGAAAGCTGTAGCTGGTTTTCACTGTCCCTTGGAACTGCATTCGCTGGTAGGCAGACATTAGCGTTCTGCAACAGCTTTCGTTCGTAAAGGGGCAACACTGTGTATTTCTCTCTGGCAGAGCCCGGCTGCCAAATTCGAAACGTCCAGCGATTGCGCCCACAGGAAAGCTGCCAGCACGGAAAGCTGTAGCTGGTTTTCACTGTCCCTTGGAACTGCATTCGCTGGTAGGCAGACATTCGCGTTCTGCAACAGCTTTCGTGCGTAAAGGGGCAACACTGTGTCTTTCTCTCTGGCAGAGCCCGGCTGCCAAATTCGAAACGTCCAGCGATTGCGCCCACAGGAAAGCTGCCAGCACGGAAAGCTGTAGCTGGTTTTCACTGTCCCTTGGAACTGCATTCGCTGCTACACAGACATTCGCGTTCTGCAACAGCTTTCGTTCGTAAAGGGGCAACACTGTGTATTTCTCTCTGGCAGAGCCCGGCTGCCAAATTCGAAACGTCCAGCGATTGCGCCCACAGGAAAGCTGCCAGCACGGAAAGCTGTAGCTGGTTTTCACTGTCCCTTGGAACTGCATTCGCTGGTAGACAGACATTCGCGTTCTGCAACAGCTTTTGTTCGTAAAGGGGCAACACTGTGTCTTTCTCTCTCGCAGAGCCCGGCTGCCAAATTCGAAACGTCCAGCGATTGCGCCCACAGGAAAGCTGCCAGCACGGAAAGCTGTAGCTGGTTTTCACTGTCCCTTGGAACTGCATTCGCTGGTAGACAGACATTCGCGTTCTGCAACAGCTTTCGTGCGTAAAGGGGCAACACTGTGTCTTTCTCTCTGGCAGAGCCCGGCTGCCAAATTCGAAACGTCCAGCGATTGCGCCCACAGGAAAGCTGCCAGCACGGAAAGCTGTAGCTGGTTTTCACTGTCCCTTGGAACTGCATTCGCTGGTAGGCAGACATTGGCGTTCTGCAACAGCTTTCGTTCGTAAAGGGGCAACACTGTGTCTTTCTCTCTGGCAGAGCCCGGTTGCCAAATTCGAAACGTCCAGCGATTGCGCCCACAGGAAAGCTGCCAGCACGGTAAGCCGTAGCTGGTTTTCACTGTCCCTTGGAACTGCATTCGCTGGTAGACAGACATTCACGTTCTGCAACAGCTTTCGTGCGTAAAGGGGCAACACCGTGTATTTCTCTCTGGCAGAGCCCGGCTGCCAAATTCGAAACGTCCAGCGATTGCGCCCACAGGAAAGCTGCCAGCACGGAAAGCTGTAGCTGGTTTTCACTGTCCCTTGGAACTGCATTCGCTGCTACACAGACATTCGCGTTCTGCAACAGCTTTCGTGCGTAAAGGGGCAACACTGTGTCTTTCTCTCTGGCAGAGCCCGGCTGCCAAATTCGAAACGTCCAGCGATTGCGCCCACAGGAAAGCTGCCAGCACGGAAAGCTGTAGCTGGTTTTCACTGTCCCTTGGAACTGCATTCGCTGGTAGGCAGACATTCGCGTTCTGCAACAGCTTTCGTTCGTAAAGGGGCAACACTCTGTATTTCTCTCTGGCAGAGCCCGGCTGCCAAATTCGAAACGTCCAGCGATTGCGCCCACAGGAAAGCTGCCAGCACAGAAAGCTGTAGCTGGTTTTCACTGTCCCTTGGAACTGCATTCGCTGCTACACAGACATTCGCGTTCTGCAACAGCTTTCGTTCGTAAAGGGGCAACACCGTGTATTTCTCTCTGGCAGAGCCCGGCTGCCAAATTCGAAACGTCCAGCGATTGCGCCCACAGGAAAGCTGCCAGCACGGAAAGCTGTAGCTGGTTTTCACTGTCCCTTGGAAATGCATTAGCTGCTACGCAGACATTCGCGTTCTGCAACAGCTTTCGTTCGTAAAGGGGCAACACTGTGTCTTTCTCTCTGGCAGAGCCCGGCTGCCAAATTCGAAACGTCCAGCGATTGCGCCCACAGGAAAGCTGCCAGCACGGAAAGCTGTAGCTGGTTTTCACTGTCCCTTGGAACTGCATTCGCTGGTAGGCAGACATTCGCGTTCTGCAACAGCTTTCGTTCGTAAAGGGGCAACACTGTGTATTTCTCTCTCGCAGAGCCCGGCTGCCAAATTCGAAACTTCCAGCGATTGCGCCCACAGGAAAGCTGCCAGCACGGAAAGCTGTAGCTGGTTTTCACTGTCCCTTGGAACTGCATTCGCTGGTAGACAGACATTCGCGTTCTGCAACAGCTTTCGTGCGTAAAGGGGCAACACTGTGTCTTTCTCTCTGGCAGAGCCCGGCTGCCAAATTCGAAACGTCCAGCGATTGCGCCCACAGGAAAGCTGCCAGCACGGAAAGCTGTAGCTGGTTTTCACTGTCCCTTGGAACTGCATTCGCTGGTAGACAGACATTCGCGTTCTGCAACAGCTTTCGTTCGTAAAGGGGCAACACTCTGTATTTCTCTCTGGCAGAGCCCGGCTGCCAAATTCGAAACGTCCAGCGATTGCGCCCACAGGAAAGCTGCCAGCACGGAAAGCTGTAGCTGGTTTTCACTGTCCCTCGGAACTGCATTCGCTGGTAGGCAGACATTCGCGTTCTGCAACAGCTTTCGTTCGTAAAGGGGCAACACTGTGTATTTCCCTCTCGCAGAGCCCGGCTGCCAAATTCGAAACGTCCAGCGATTGCGCCCACAGGAAAGCTGCCAGCACGGAAAGCTGTAGCTGGTTTTCACTGTCCCTTGGAACTGCATTCGCTGGTAGACAGACATTCGCGTTCTGCAACAGCTTTCGTGCGTAAAGGGGCAACACGTGTCTTTCTCTCTCGCAGAGCCCGGCTGCCAAATTCGAAACGTCCAGCGATTGCGCCCACAGGAAAGCTGCCAGCACGGAAAGCTGTAGCTGGTTTTCACTGTCCCTTGGAACTGCATTCGCTGGTAGGCAGACATTCGCGTTCTGCAACAGCTTTCGTGCGTAAAGGGGCAACACTGTGTCTTTCTCTCTGGCAGAGCCCGGCTGCCAAATTCGAAACGTCCAGCGATTGCGCCCACAGGAAAGCTGCCAGCACGGAAAGCTGTAGCTCGTTTTCACTGTCCCTTGGAACTGCATTCGCTGGTAGACAGACATTCGCGTTCTGCAACAGCTTTCGTGCGTAAAGGGGCAACACTGTGTCTTTCTCTCTGGCAGAGCCCGGCTGCCAAATTCGAAACGTCCAGCGATTGCGCCCACAGGAAAGCTGCCAGCACGGAAAGCTGTAGCTGGTTTTCACTGTCCCTTGGAACTGCATTCGCTGCTACACAGACATTCGCGTTCTGCAACAGCTTTCGTGCGTAAAGGGGCAACACTGTGTCTTTCTCTCTGGCAGAGCCCGGCTGCCAAATTCGAAACGTCCAGCGATTGCGCCCACAGGAAAGCTGCCAGCACGGAAAGCTGTAGCTGGTTTTCACTGTCCCTTGGAACTGCATTCGCTGGTAGGCAGACATTCGCGTTCTGCAACAGCTTTCGTTCGTAAAGGGGCAACACTCTGTATTTCTCTCTGGCAGAGCCCGGCTGCCAAATTCGAAACGTCCAGCGATTGCGCCCACAGGAAAGCTGCCAGCACGGAAAGCTGTAGCTGGTTTTCACTGTCCCTTGGAACTGCATTCGCTGGTAGACAGACATTCGCGTTCTGCAACAGCTTTCGTTCGTAAAGGGGCAACACTGTGTATTTCTCTCTGGCAGAGCCCGGCTGCCAAATTCGAAACGTCCAGCGATTGCGCCCACAGGAAAGCTGCCAGCACGGAAAGCTGTAGCTGGTTTTCACTGTCCCTTGGAACTGCATTCGCTGGTAGGCAGACATTCGCGTTCTGCAACAGCTTTCGTGCGTAAAGGGGCAACACTGTGTATTTCTCTCTGGCAGAGCCCGGCTGCCAAATTCGAAACGTCCAGCGATTGCGCCCACAGGAAAGCTGCCAGCACGGAAAGCTGTAGCTGGTTTTCACTGTACTTCGGAACTGCATTCGCTGGTAGGCAGACATTCGCGTTCTGCAACAGCTTTCGTTCGTAAAGGGGCAACACTGTGTATTTCTCTCTCGCAGAGCCCGGCTGCCAAATTCGAAACGTCCAGCGATTGCGCCCACAGGAAAGCTGCCAGCACGGAAAGCTGTAGCTGGTTTTCACTGTCCCTTGGAACTGCATTCGCTGGTAGACAGACATTCGCGTTCTGCAACAGCTTTCGTGCGTAAAGGGGCAACACGTGTCTTTCTCTCTCGCAGAGCCCGGCTGCCAAATTCGAAACGTCCAGCGATTGCGCCCACAGGAAAGCTGCCAGCACGGAAAGCTGTAGCTGGTTTTCACTGTCCCTTGGAACTGCATTCGCTGCTACACAGACATTCGCGTTCTGCAACAGCTTTCGTTCGTAAAGGGGCAACACTGTGTCTTTCTCTCTGGCAGAGCCCGGCTGCCAAATTCGAAACGTCCAGCAATTGCGCCCACAGGAAAGCTGCCAGCACGGAAAGCTGTAGCTGGTTTTCACTGTCCCTTGGAACTGCATTCGCTGGTAGACAGACATTCGCGTTCTGCAACAGCTTTCGTGCGTAAAGGGGCAACACTGTGTCTTTCTCTCTGGCAGAGCCCGGCTGCCAAATTCGAAACGTCCAGCGATTGCGCCCACAGGAAAGCTGCCAGCACGGAAAGCTGTAGCTGGTTTTCACTGTCCCTTGGAACTGCATTCGCTGGTAGACAGACATTCGCGTTCTGCAACAGCTTTCGTGCGTAAAGGGGCAACACTGTGTCTTTCTCTCTGGCAGAGCCCGGCTGCCAAATTCGAAACGTCCAGCGATTGCGCCCACAGGAAAGCTGCCAGCACGGAAAGCTGTAGCTGGTTTTCACTGTCCCTTGGAACTGCATTCGCTGGTAGGCAGACATTCGCGTTCTGCAACAGCTTTCGTTCGTAAAGGGGCAACACTCTGTATTTCTCTCTGGCAGAGCCCGGCTGCCAAATTCGAAACGTCCAGCGATTGCGCCCACAGGAAAGCTGCCAGCACGGAAAGCTGTAGCTGGTTTTCACTGTCCCTTGGAACTGCATTCGCTGGTAGACAGACATTCGCGTTCTGCAACAGCTTTCGTTCGTAAAGGGGCAACACTGTGTATTTCTCTCTCGCAGAGCCCGGCTGCCAAATTCGAAACGTCCAGCGATTGCGCCCACAGGAAAGCTGCCAGCACGGAAAGCTGTAGCTGGTTTTCACTGTCCCTTGGAACTGCATTCGCTGCTACACAGACATTCGCGTTCTGCAACAGCTTTCGTGCGTAAAGGGGCAACACTGTGTATTTCTCTCTGGCAGAGCCCGGCTGCCAAATTCGAAACGTCCAGCGATTGCGCCCACAGGAAAGCTGCCAGCACGGAAAGCTGTAGCTGGTTTTCACTGTCCCTTGGAACTGCATTCGCTGGTAGGCAGACATTCGCGTTCTGCAACAGCTTTCGTTCGTAAAGGGGCAGCACTGTGTCTTTCTCTCTGGCAGAGCCCGGTTGCCAAATTCGAAACGTCCAGCGATTGCGCCCACAGGAAAGCTGCCAGCACGGTAAGCCGTAGCTGGTTTTCACTGTTCCTTGGAACTGCATTCGCTGGTAGACAGACATTCGCGTTCTGCAACAGCTTTCGTGCGTAAAGGGGCAACACCGTGTATTTCACTCTCGCAGAGCCCGGCTGCCAAATTCGAAACGTCCAGCGATTGCGCCCACAGGAAAGCTGCCAGCACGGAAAGCTGTAGCTGGTTTTCACTGTCCCTTGGAACTGCATTCGCTGCTACACAGACATTCGCGTTCTGCAACAGCTTTCGTGCGTAAAGGGGCAACACTGTGTCTTTCTCTCTGGCAGAGCCCGGCTGCCAAATTCGAAACGTCCAGCGATTGCGCCCACAGGAAAGCTGCCAGCACGGAAAGCTGTAGCTGGTTTTCACTGTCCCTTGGAACTGCATTCGCTGGTAGACAGACATTCGCGTTCTGCAACAGCTTTCGTGCGTAAAGGGGCAACACTGTGTCTTTCTCTCTGGCAGAGCCCGGCTGCCAAATTCGAAACGTCCAGCGATTGCGCCCACAGGAAAGCTGCCAGCACGGAAAGCTGTAGCTGGTTTTCACTGTCCCTTGGAACTGCATTCGCTGGTAGGCAGACATTGGCGTTCTGCAACAGCTTTCGTTCGTAAAGGGGCAACACTCTGTATTTCTCTCTGGCAGAGCCCGGCTGCCAAATTCGAAACGTCCAGCGATTGCGCCCACAGGAAAGCTGCCAGCACGGAAAGCTGTAGCTGGTTTTCACTGTCCCTTGGAACTGCATTCGCTGGTAGACAGACATTCGCGTTCTGCAACAGCTTTCGTTCGTAAAGGGGCAACACTGTGTATTTCTCTCTCGCAGAGCCCGGCTGCCAAATTCGAAACGTCCAGGGATTGCGCCCACAGGAAAGCTGCCAGCACGGAAAGCTGTAGCTGGTTTTCACTGTCCCTTGGAACTGCATTCGCTGGTAGGCAGACATTCGCGTTCTGCAACAGCTTTCGTGCGTAAAGGGGCAACACTGTGTATTTCTCTCTGGCAGAGCCCGGCTGCCAAATTCGAAACGTCCAGCGATTGCGCCCACAGGAAAGCTGCCAGCACGGAAAGCTGTAGCTGGTTTTCACTGTACTTCGGAACTGCATTCGCTGGTAGGCAGACATTCGCGTTCTGCAGCAGCTTTCGTTCGTAAAGGGGCAACACTGTGTATTTCTCTCTGGCAGAGCCCGGCTGCCAAATTCGAAACGTCCAGCGATTGCGCCCACAGGAAAGCTGCCAGCACGGAAAGCTGTAGCTGGTTTTCACTGTCCCTTGGAACTGCATTCGCTGGTAGACAGACATTCGCGTTCTGCAACAGCTTTCGTGCGTAAAGGGGCAACATGTGTCTTTCTCTCTCGCAGAGCCCGGCTGCCAAATTCGAAACGTCCAGCGATTGCGCCCACAGGAAAGCTGCCAGCACGGAAAGCTGTAGCTGGTTTTCACTGTCCCTTGGAACTGCATTCGCTGCTACACAGACATTCGCGTTCTGCAACAGCTTTCGTTCGTAAAGGGGCAACACTGTGTCTTTCTCTCTGGCAGAGCCCGGCTGCCAAATTCGAAACGTCCAGCGATTGCGCCCACAGGAAAGCTGCCAGCACGGAAAGCTGTAGCTGGTTTTCACTGTCCCTTGGAACTGCATTCGCTGGTAGACAGACATTCGCGTTCTGCAACAGCTTTCGTGCGTAAAGGGGCAACACTGTGTCTTTCTCTCTGGCAGAGCCCGGCTGCCAAATTCGAAACGTCCAGCGATTGCGCCCACAGGAAAGCTGCCAGCACGGAAAGCTGTAGCTGGTTTTCACTGTCCCTTGGAACTGCATTCGCTGGTAGACAGACATTCGCGTTCTGCAACAGCTTTCGTGCGTAAAGGGGCAACACTGTGTCTTTCTCTCTGGCAGAGCCCGGCTGCCAAATTCGAAACGTCCAGCGATTGCGCCCACAGGAAAGCTGCCAGCACGGAAAGCTGTAGCTGGTTTTCACTGTCCCTTGGAACTGCATTCGCTGGTAGGCAGACATTCGCGTTCTGCAACAGCTTTCGTTCGTAAAGGGGCAACACTCTGTATTTCTCTCTGGCAGAGCCCGGCTGCCAAATTCGAAACGTCCAGCGATTGCGCCCACAGGAAAGCTGCCAGCACGGAAAGCTGTAGCTGGTTTTCACTGTCCCTTGGAACTGCATTCGCTGGTAGACAGACATTCGCGTTCTGCAACAGCTTTCGTGCGTAAAGGGGCAACACTGTGTATTTCTCTCTGGCAGAGCCCGGCTGCCAAATTCGAAACGTCCAGCGATTGCGCCCACAGGAAAGCTGCCAGCACGGAAAGCTGTAGCTGGTTTTCACTGTCCCTTGGAACTGCATTCGCTGGTAGGCAGACATTCGCGTTCTGCAACAGCTTTCGTTCGTAAAGGGGCAGCACTGTGTCTTTCTCTCTGGCAGAGCCCGGCTGCCAAATTCGAAACGTCCAGCGATTGCGCCCACAGGAAAGCTGCCAGCACGGAAAGCTGTAGCTGGTTTTCACTGTCCCTTGGAACTGCATTCGCTGGTAGACAGACATTCGCGTTCTGCAACAGCTTTCGTTCGTAAAGGGGCAACACTGTGTCTTTCTCTCTGGCAGAGCCCGGTTGCCAAATTCGAAACGTCCAGCGATTGCGCCCACAGGAAAGCTGCCAGCACGGTAAGCCGTAGCTGGTTTTCACTGTTCCTTGGAACTGCATTCGCTGGTAGACAGACATTCGCGTTCTGCAACAGCTTTCGTGCGTAAAGGGGCAACACCGTGTATTTCACTCTCGCAGAGCCCGGCTGCCAAATTCGAAACGTCCAGCGATTGCGCCCACAGGAAAGCTGCCAGCACGGAAAGCTGTAGCTGGTTTTCACTGTCCCTTGGAACTGCATTCGCTGCTACACAGACATTCGCGTTCTGCAACAGCTTTCGTGCGTAAAGGGGCAACACTGTGTCTTTCTCTCTGGCAGAGCCCGGCTGCCAAATTCGAAACGTCCAGCGATTGCGCCCACAGGAAAGCTGCCAGCACGGAAAGCTGTAGCTGGTTTTCACTGTCCCTTGGAACTGCATTCGCTGGTAGGCAGACATTCGCGTTCTGCAACAGCTTTCGTTCGTAAAGGGGCAACACTGTGTCTTTCTCTCTCGCAGAGCCCGGCTGCCAAATTCGAAACGTCCAGCGATTGCGCCCACAGGAAAGCTGCCAGCACGGAAAGCTGTAGCTGGTTTTCACTTTCCCTTGGAACTGCATTCGCTGGTAGGCAGACATTCGCGTTCTGCAACAGCTTTCGTTCGTAAAGGGGCAACACGTGTCTTTCTCTCTCGCAGAGCCCGGCTGCCAAATTCGAAACGTCCAGCGATTGCGCCCACAGGAAAGCTGCCAGCACGGAAAGCTGTAGCTGGTTTTCACTGTCCCTTGGAACTGCATTCGCTGGTAGACAGACATTCGCGTTCTGCAACAGCTTTCGTTCGTAAAGGGGCAACACTGTGTCTTTCTCTCTGGCAGAACCCGGCTGCCAAATTCGAAACGTCCAGCGATTGCGCCCACAGGAAAGCTGCCAGCACGGAAAGCTGTAGCTGGTTTTCACTGTCCCTTGGAACTGCATTCGCTGGTAGGCAGACATTCGCGTTTTGCAACAGCTTTCGTTCGTAAAGGGGCAACACTGTGTCTTTCTCTCTGGCAGAGCCCGGCTGCCAAATTCGAAACGTCCAGCGATTGCGCCCACAGGAAAGCTGCCAGCACGGAAAGCTGTAGCTGGTTTTCACTGTCCCTTGGAACTGCATTCGCTGGTAGACAGACATTCGCGTTCTGCAACAGCTTTCGTTCGTAAAGGGGCAACACTGTGTCTTTCTCTCTGGCAGAGCCCGGCTGCCAAATTCGAAACGTCCAGCGATTGCGCCCACAGGAAAGCTGCCAGCACGGAAAGCTGTAGCTGGTTTTCACTGTCCCTTGGAACTGCATTCGCTGGTAGGCAGACATTCGCGTTCTGCAACAGCTTTCGTGCGTAAAGGGGCAACACCTTGTCTTTCTCTCTGGCAGAGCCCGGCTGCCAAATTCGAAACGTCCAGCGATTGCGCCCACAGGAAAGCTGCCAGCACGGAAAGCTGTAGCTGGTTTTCACTGTCCCTTGGAACTGCATTCGCTGGTAGACAGACATTCGCGTTCTGCAACAGCTTTCGTTCGTAAAGGGGCAACACTGTGTCTTTCTCTCTGGCAGAACCCGGCTGCCAAATTCGAAACGTCCAGCGATTGCGCCCACAGGAAAGCTGCCAGCACGGAAAGCTGTAGCTGGTTTTCACTGTCCCTTGGAACTGCATTCGCTGGTAGACAGACATTCGCGTTCTGCAACAGCTTTCGTGTGTAAAGGGGCAACACTGTGTCTTTCTCTCTGGCAGAGCCCGGCTGCCAAATTCGAAACGTCCAGCGATTGCGCCCACAGGAAAGCTGCCAGCACGGAAAGCTGTAGCTGGTTTTCACTGTCCCTTGGAACTGCATTCGCTGGTAGGCAGACATTCGCGTTCTGCAACAGCTTTCGTTCGTAAAGGGGAAACATTCTGTATTTCTCTCTGGCAGAGCCCGGCTGCCAAATTCGAAACGTCCAGCGATTGCGCCCACAGGAAAGCTGCCAGCACGGAAAGCTGTAGCTGGTTTTCACTGTCCCTTGGAACTGCATTCGCTGGTAGACAGACATTCGCGTTCTGCAACAGCTTTCGTTCGTAAAGGGGCAACACTGTGTCTTTCTCTCTGGCAGAGCCCGGCTGCCAAATTCGAAACGTCCAGCGATTGCGCCCACAGGAAAGCTGCCAGCACGGAAAGCTGTAGCTGGTTTTCACTGTCCCTTGGAACTGCATTCGCTGGTAGGCAGACATTCGCGTTCTGCAACAGCTTTCGTTCGTAAAGGGGCAACACTGTGTATTTCTCTCTGGCAGAGCCCGGCTGCCAAATTCGAAACGTCCAGCGATTGCGCCCACAGGAAAGCTGCCAGCACGGAAAGCTGTAGCTGGTTTTCACTGTCCCTTGGAACTGCATTCGCTGGTAGGCAGACATTCGCGTTCTGCAACAGCTTTCGTTCGTAAAGGGGCAACACTCTGTATTTCTCTCTGGCAGAGCCCGGCTGCCAAATTCGAAACGTCCAGCGATTGCGCCCACAGGAAAGCTGCCAGCACGGAAAGCTGTAGCTGGTTTTCACTGTCCCTTGGAACTGCATTCGCTGGTAGACAGACATTCGCGTTCTGCAACAGCTTTCGTTCGTAAAGGGGCAACACTGTGTCTTTCTCTCTGGCAGAGCCCGGCTGCCAAATTCGAAACGTCCAGCGATTGCGCCCACAGGAAAGCTGCCAGCACGGAAAGCTGTAGCTGGTTTTCACTGTCCCTTGGAACTGCATTCGCTGGTAGGCAGACATTCGCGTTCTGCAACAGCTTTCGTTCGTAAAGGGGCAACACTGTGTCTTTCTCTCTGGCAGAGCCCGGCTGCCAAATTCGAAACGTCCAGCGATTGCGCCCACAGGAAAGCTGCCAGCACGGTAAGCCGTAGCTGGTTTTCACTGTCCCTTGGAACTGCATTCGCTGGTAGACAGACATTCGCGTTCTGCAACAGCTTTCGTGCGTAAAGGGGCAACACCGTGTATTTCTCTCTGGCAGAGCCCGGCTGCCAAATTCGAAACGTCCAGCGATTGCGCCCACAGGAAAGCTGCCAGCACGGAAAGCTGTAGCTGGTTTTCACTGTCCCTTGGAACTGCATTCGCTGCTACACAGACATTCGCGTTCTGCAACAGCTTTCGTTCGTAAAGGGGCAACACTGTGTCTTTCTCTCTGGCAGAGCCCGGCTGCCAAATTCGAAACGTCCAGCGATTGCGCCCACAGGAAAGCTGCCAGCACGGAAAGCTGTAGCTGGTTTTCACTGTCCCTTGGAACTGCATTCGCTGGTAGGCAGACATTCGCGTTCTGCAACAGCTATCGTTCGTAAAGGGGCAACACGTGTCTTTCTCTCTCGCAGAGCCAGGCTGCCAAATTCGAAACGTCCAGCGATTGCGCCCACAGGAAAGCTGCCAGCACGGAAAGCTGTAGCTGGTTTTCACTGTCCCTTGGAACTGCATTCGCTGGTAGGCAGACATTCGCGTTCTGCAACAGCTTTCGTTCGTAAAGGGGCAACACTGTGTCTTTCTCTCTGGCAGAACCCGGCTGCCAAATTCGAAACGTCCAGCGATTGCGCCCACAGGAAAGCTGCCAGCACGGAAAGCTGTAGCTGGTTTTCACTGTCCCTTGGAACTGCATTCGCAGGTAGGCAGACATTGGCGTTCTGCAACAGCTTTCGTTCGTAAAGGGGCAACACTGTGTCTTTTTCTCTGGCAGAGCCCGGTTGCCAAATTCGAAACGTCCAGCGATTGCGCCCACCGGAAAGCTGCCAGCACGGTAAGCTGTAGCTGGTTTTCACTGTCCCTTGGAACTGCATTCGCTGGTAGACAGACATTCGCGTTCTGCAACAGCTTTCGTGCGTAAAGGGGCAACACCGTGTATTTCTCTCTGGCAGAGCCCGGCTGACAAATTCGAAACGTCCAGCGATTGCGCCCACAGGAAAGCTGCCAGCACGGAAAGCTGTAGCTGGTTTTCACTGTCCCTTGGAACTGCATTCGCTGGTAGGCAGACATTCGCGTTCTGCAACAGCTTTCGTTCGTAAAGGGGCAACACTGTGTCTTTCTCTCTGGCAGAGCCCGGCTGCCAAATTCGAAACGTCCAGCGATTGCGCCCACAGGAAAGCTGCCAGCACGGAAAGCTGTAGCTGGTTTTCACTGTCCCTTGGAACTGCATTCGCTGGTAGGCAGACATTGGCGTTCTGCAACAGCTTTCGTTCGTAAAGGGGCAACACTCTGTATTTCTCTCTGGCAGAGCCCGGTTGCCAAATTCGAAACGTCCAGCGATTGCGCCCACAGGAAAGCTGCCAGCACGGTAAGCCGTAGCTGGTTTTCACTGTCCCTTGGAACTGCATTCGCTGGTAGGCAGACATTCGCGTTCTGCAACAGCTTTCGTTCGTAAAGGGGCAACACGTGTCTTTCTCTCTCGCAGAGCCCGGCTGCCAAATTCGAAACGTCCAGCGATTGCGCCCACAGGAAAGCTGCCAGCACGGAAAGCTGTAGCTGGTTTTCACTGTCCCTTGGAACTGCATTCGCTGGTAGACAGACATTCGCGTTCTGCAACAGCTTTCGTTCGTAAAGGGGCAACACCGTGTATTTCTCTCTGGCAGAGCCCGGCTGCCAAATTCGAAACGTCCAGCGATTGCGCCCACAGGAAAGCTGCCAGCACGGAAAGCTGTAGCTGGTTTTCACTGTCCCTTGGAACTGCATTCGCTGGTAGGCAGACATTCGCGTTCTGCAACAGCTTTCGTTCGTAAAGGGGCAACACTGTGTCTTTCTCTCTGGCAGAGCCCGGCTGCCAAATTCGAAACGTCCAGCGATTGCGCCCACAGGAAAGCTGCCAGCACGGAAAGCTGTAGCTGGTTTTCACTGTCCCTTGGAACTGCATTCGCTGGTAGGCAGACATTGGCGTTCTGCAACAGCTTTCGTTCGTAAAGGGGCAACACTCTGTATTTCTCTCTGGCAGAGCCCGGTTGCCAAATTCGAAACGTCCAGCGATTGCGCCCACAGGAAAGCTGCCAGCACGGTAAGCCGTAGCTGGTTTTCACTGTCCCTTGGAACTGCATTCGCTGGTAGGCAGACATTCGCGTTCTGCAACAGCTTTCGTTCGTAAAGGGGCAACACGTGTCTTTCTCTCTCGCAGAGCCCGGCTGCCAAATTCGAAACGTCCAGCGATTGCGCCCACAGGAAAGCTGCCAGCACGGAAAGCTGTAGCTGGTTTTCACTGTCCCTTGGAACTGCATTCGCTGGTAGACAGACATTCGCGTTCTGCAACAGCTTTCGTGCGTAAAGGGGCAACACTGTGTCTTTCTCTCTGGCAGAGCCCGGCTGCCAAATTCGAAACGTCCAGCGATTGCGCCCACAGGAAAGCTGCCAGCACGGAAAGCTGTAGCTGGTTTTCACTGTCCCTTGGAACTGCATTCGCTGGTAGGCAGACATTCGCGTTCTGCAACAGCTTTCGTTCGTAAAGGGGCAACACTGTGTCTTTCTCTCTGGCAGAGCCCGGCTGCCAAATTCGAAACGTCCAGCGATTGCGCCCACAGGAAAGCTGCCAGCACGGAAAGCTGTAGCTGGTTTTCACTGTCCCTTGGAACTGCATTCGCTGGTAGACAGACATTCGCGTTCTGCAACAGCTTTCGTTCGTAAAGGGGCAACACTGTGTCTTTCTCTCTGGCAGAGCCCGGCTGCCAAATTCGAAACGTCCAGCGATTGCGCCCACAGGAAAGCTGCCAGCACGGAAAGCTGTAGCTGGTTTTCACTGTCCCTTGGAACTGCATTCGCTGGTAGGCAGACATTCGCGTTCTGCAACAGCTTTCGTGCGTAAAGGGGCAACACTGTGTATTTCTCTCTGGCAGAGCCCGGCTGCCAAATTCGAAACGTCCAGCGATTGCGCCCACAGGAAAGCTGCCAGCACGGAAAGCTGTAGCTGGTTTTCACTGTCCCTTGGAACTGCATTCGCTGGTAGGCAGACATTCGCGTTCTGCAACAGCTTTCGTTCGTAAAGGGGCAGCACTGTGTCTTTCTCTCTGGCAGAGCCCGGCTGCCAAATTCGAAACGTCCAGCGATTGCGCCCACAGGAAAGCTGCCAGCACGGAAAGCTGTAGCTGGTTTTCACTGTCCCTTGGAACTGCATTCGGTGCTACACAGACATTGGCGTTCTGCAACAGCTTTCGTTCGTAAAGGGGCAACACTGTGTCTTTCTCTCTGGCAGAGCCCGGTTGCCAAATTCGAAACGTCCAGCGATTGCGCCCACAGGAAAGCTGCCAGCACGGAAAGCTGTAGCTGGTTTTCACTGTCCCTTGGAACTGCATTCGCTGGTAGGCAGACATTCGCGTTCTGCAACAGCTTTCGTGCGTAAAGGGGCAACACTGTGTATTTCTCTCTGGCAGAGCCCGGCTGCCAAATTCGAAACGTCCAGCGATTGCACCCACAGGAAAGCTGCCAGCACGGAAAGCTGTAGCTGGTTTTCACTGTCCCTTGGAACTGCATTCGCTGATAGGCAGACATTCGCGTTCTGCAACAGCTTTCGTTCGTAAAGGGGCAGCACTGTGTCTTTCTCTCTGGCAGAGCCCGGCTGCCAAATTCGAAACGTCCAGCGATTGCGCCCACAGGAAAGCTGCCAGCACGGAAAGCTGTAGCTGGTTTTCACTGTCCCTTGGAACTGCATTCGGTGCTACACAGACATTGGCGTTCTGCAACAGCTTTCGTTCGTAAAGGGGCAACACTGTGTCTTTCTCTCTGGCAGAGCCCGGTTGCCAAATTCGAAACGTCCAGCGATTGCGCCCACAGGAAAGCTGCCAGCACGGTAAGCCGTAGCTGGTTTTCACTGTCCCTTGGAACTGCATTCGCTGGTAGACAGACATTCGCGTTCTGCAACAGCTTTCGTGCGTAAAGGGGCAACACCGTGTATTTCTCTCTCGCAGAGCCCGGCTGCCAAATTCGAAACGTCCAGCGATTGCGCCCACAGGAAAGCTGCCAGCACGGAAAGCTGTAGCTGGTTTTCACTGTCCCTTGGAACTGCATTCGCTGGTAGGCAGACATTGGCGTTCTGCAACAGCTTTCGTTCGTAAAGGGGCAACACTGTGTCTTTCTCTCTGGCAGAGCCCGGTTGCCAAATTCGAAACGTCCAGCGATTGCGCCCACAGGAAAGCTGCCAGCACGGTAAGCCGTAGCTGGTTTTCACTGTCCCTTGGAACTGCATTCGCTGGTAGGCAGACATTCGCGTTCTGCAACAGCTTTCGTTCGTAAAGGGGCAACACGTGTCTTTCTCTCTCGCAGAGCCCGGCTGCCAAATTCGAAACGTCCAGTGATTGCGCCCACAGGAAAGCTGCCAGCACGGAAAGCTGTAGCTGGTTTTCACTGTCCCTTGGAACTGCATTCGCTGGTAGACAGACATTCGCGTTCTGCAACAGCTTTCGTTCGTAAAGGGGAAACATTCTGTATTTCTCTCTGGCAGAGCCCGGCTGCCAAATTCGAAACGTCCAGCGATTGCGCCCACAGGAAAGCTGCCAGCACGGAAAGCTGTAGCTGGTTTTCACTGTCCCTTGGAACTGCATTCGCTGGTAGACAGACATTCGCGTTCTGCAACAGCTTTCGTTCGTAAAGGGGCAACACTGTGTCTTTCTCTCTGGCAGAGCCCGGCTGCCAAATTCGAAACGTCCAGCGATTGCGCCCACAGGAAAGCTGCCAGCACGGAAAGCTGTAGCTGGTTTTCACTGTCCCTTGGAACTGCATTCGCTGGTAGGCAGACATTAGCGTTCTGCAACAGCTTTCGTTCGTAAAGGGGCAACACTGTGTATTTCTCTCTGGCAGAGCCCGGCTGCCAAATTCGAAACGTCCAGCGATTGCGCCCACAGGAAAGCTGCCAGCACGGAAAGCTGTAGCTGGTTTTCACTGTCCCTTGGAACTGCATTCGCTGGTAGGCAGACATTCGCGTTCTGCAACAGCTTTCGTTCGTAAAGGGGCAACACTGTGTCTTTCTCTCTGGCAGAGCCCGGCTGCCAAATTCGAAACGTCCAGCGATTGCGCCCACAGGAAAGCTGCCAGCACGGAAAGCTGTAGCTGGTTTTCACTGTCCCTTGGAACTGCATTCGCTGGTAGACAGACATTCGCGTTCTGCAACAGCTTTCGTTCGTAAAGGGGCAACACTGTGTATTTCTCTCTGGCAGAGCCCGGCTGCCAAATTCGAAACGTCCAGCGATTGCGCCCACAGGAAAGCTGCCAGCACGGAAAGCTGTAGCTGGTTTTCACTGTCCCTTGGAACTGCATTCGCTGGTAGGCAGACATTGGCGTTCTGCAACAGCTTTCGTTCGTAAAGGGGCAACACTGTGTCTTTCTCTCTGGCAGAGCCCGGTTGCCAAATTCGAAACGTCCAGCGATTGCGCCCACAGGAAAGCTGCCAGCACGGTAAGCCGTAGCTGGTTTTCACTGTCCCTTGGAACTGCATTCGCTGGTAGGCAGACATTCGCGTTCTGCAACAGCTTTCGTTCGTAAAGGGGCAACACGTGTCTTTCTCTCTCGCAGAGCCCGGCTGCCAAATTCGAAACGTCCAGTGATTGCGCCCACAGGAAAGCTGCCAGCACGGAAAGCTGTAGCTGGTTTTCACTGTCCCTTGGAACTGCATTCGCTGGTAGACAGACATTCGCGTTCTGCAACAGCTTTCGTTCGTAAAGGGGAAACATTCTGTATTTCTCTCTGGCAGAGCCCGGCTGCCAAATTCGAAACGTCCAGCGATTGCGCCCACAGGAAAGCTGCCAGCACGGAAAGCTGTAGCTGGTTTTCACTGTCCCTTGGAACTGCATTCGCTGGTAGACAGACATTCGCGTTCTGCAACAGCTTTCGTTCGTAAAGGGGCAACACTGTGTCTTTCTCTCTGGCAGAGCCCGGCTGCCAAATTCGAAACGTCCAGCGATTGCGCCCACAGGAAAGCTGCCAGCACGGAAAGCTGTAGCTGGTTTTCACTGTCCCTTGGAACTGCATTCGCTGGTAGGCAGACATTAGCGTTCTGCAACAGCTTTCGTTCGTAAAGGGGCAACACTGTGTATTTCTCTCTGGCAGAGCCCGGCTGCCAAATTCGAAACGTCCAGCGATTGCGCCCACAGGAAAGCTGCCAGCACGGAAAGCTGTAGCTGGTTTTCACTGTCCCTTGGAACTGCATTCGCTGGTAGGCAGACATTCGCGTTCTGCAACAGCTTTCGTTCGTAAAGGGGCAACACTGTGTCTTTCTCTCTGGCAGAGCCCGGCTGCCAAATTCGAAACGTCCAGCGATTGCGCCCACAGGAAAGCTGCCAGCACGGAAAGCTGTAGCTGGTTTTCACTGTCCCTTGGAACTGCATTCGCTGGTAGACAGACATTCGCGTTCTGCAACAGCTTTCGTTCGTAAAGGGGCAACACTGTGTATTTCTCTCTGGCAGAGCCCGGCTGCCAAATTCGAAACGTCCAGCGATTGCGCCCACAGGAAAGCTGCCAGCACGGAAAGCTGTAGCTGGTTTTCACTGTCCCTTGGAACTGCATTCGCTGGTAGGCAGACATTCGCGTTCTGCAACAGCTTTCGTTCGTAAAGGGGCAACACTGTGTCTTTCTCTCTGGCAGAGCCCGGCTGCCAAATTCGAAACGTCCAGCGATTGCGCCCACAGGAAAGCTGCCAGCACGGTAAGCCGTAGCTGGTTTTCACTGTCCCTTGGAACTGCATTCGCTGGTAGACAGACATTCGCGTTCTGCAACAGCTTTCGTGCGTAAAGGGGCAACACCGTGTATTTCTCTCTGGCAGAGCCCGGCTGCCAAATTCGAAACGTCCAGCGATTGCGCCCACAGGAAAGCTGCCAGCACGGAAAGCTGTAGCTGGTTTTCACTGTCCCTTGGAACTGCATTCGCTGCTACACAGACATTCGCGTTCTGCAACAGCTTTCGTTCGTAAAGGGGCAACACTGTGTCTTTCTCTCTGGCAGAGCCCGGCTGCCAAATTCGAAACGTCCAGCGATTGCGCCCACAGGAAAGCTGCCAGCACGGAAAGCTGTAGCTGGTTTTCACTGTCCCTTGGAACTGCATTCGCTGGTAGGCAGACATTCGCGTTCTGCAACAGCTATCGTTCGTAAAGGGGCAACACGTGTCTTTCTCTCTCGCAGAGCCAGGCTGCCAAATTCGAAACGTCCAGCGATTGCGCCCACAGGAAAGCTGCCAGCACGGAAAGCTGTAGCTGGTTTTCACTGTCCCTTGGAACTGCATTCGCTGGTAGGCAGACATTCGCGTTCTGCAACAGCTTTCGTTCGTAAAGGGGCAACACTGTGTCTTTCTCTCTGGCAGAACCCGGCTGCCAAATTCGAAACGTCCAGCGATTGCGCCCACAGGAAAGCTGCCAGCACGGAAAGCTGTAGCTGGTTTTCACTGTCCCTTCGAACTGCATTCGCAGGTAGGCAGACATTGGCGTTCTGCAACAGCTTTCGTTCGTAAAGGGGCAACACTGTGTCTTTCTCTCTGGCAGAGCCCGGTTGCCAAATTCGAAACGTCCAGCGATTGCGCCCACCGGAAAGCTGCCAGCACGGTAAGCTGTAGCTGGTTTTCACTGTCCCTTGGAACTGCATTCGCTGGTAGACAGACATTCGCGTTCTGCAACAGCTTTCGTGCGTAAAGGGGCAACACCGTGTATTTCTCTCTGGCAGAGCCCGGCTGACAAATTCGAAACGTCCAGCGATTGCGCCCACAGGAAAGCTGCCAGCACGGAAAGCTGTAGCTGGTTTTCACTGTCCCTTGGAACTGCATTCGCTGCTACACAGACATTCGCGTTCTGCAACAGCTTTCGTTCGTAAAGGGGCAACACTGTGTCTTTCTCTCTGGCAGAGCCCGGCTGCCAAATTCGAAACGTCCAGCGATTGCGCCCACAGGAAAGCTGCCAGCACGGAAAGCTGTAGCTGGTTTTCACTGTCCCTTGGAACTGCATTCGCTGGTAGGCAGACATTGGCGTTCTGCAACAGCTTTCGTTCGTAAAGGGGCAACACTCTGTATTTCTCTCTGGCAGAGCCCGGTTGCCAAATTCGAAACGTCCAGCGATTGCGCCCACCGGAAAGCTGCCAGCACGGTAAGCCGTAGCTGGTTTTCACTGTCCCTTGGAACTGCATTCGCTGGTAGGCAGACATTCGCGTTCTGCAACAGCTTTCGTTCGTAAAGGGGCAACACGTGTCTTTCTCTCTCGCAGAGCCCGGCTGCCAAATTCGAAACGTCCAGCGATTGCGCCCACAGGAAAGCTGCCAGCACGGAAAGCTGTAGCTGGTTTTCACTGTCCCTTGGAACTGCATTCGCTGGTAGACAGACATTCGCGTTCTGCAACAGCTTTCGTTCGTAAAGGGGCAACACCGTGTATTTCTCTCTGGCAGAGCCCGGCTGCCAAATTCGAAACGTCCAGCGATTGCGCCCACAGGAAAGCTGCCAGCACGGAAAGCTGTAGCTGGTTTTCACTGTCCCTTGGAACTGCATTCGCTGCTACACAGACATTCGCGTTCTGCAACAGCTTTCGTTCGTAAAGGGGCAACACTGTGTCTTTCTCTCTGGCAGAGCCCGGCTGCCAAATTCGAAACGTCCAGCGATTGCGCCCACAGGAAAGCTGCCAGCACGGAAAGCTGTAGCTGGTTTTCACTGTCCCTTGGAACTGCATTCGCTGGTAGGCAGACATTGGCGTTCTGCAACAGCTTTCGTTCGTAAAGGGGCAACACTCTGTATTTCTCTCTGGCAGAGCCCGGTTGCCAAATTCGAAACGTCCAGCGATTGCGCCCACAGGAAAGCTGCCAGCACGGTAAGCCGTAGCTGGTTTTCACTGTCCCTTGGAACTGCATTCGCTGGTAGGCAGACATTCGCGTTCTGCAACAGCTTTCGTTCGTAAAGGGGCAACACGTGTCTTTCTCTCTCGCAGAGCCCGGCTGCCAAATTCGAAACGTCCAGCGATTGCGCCCACAGGAAAGCTGCCAGCACGGAAAGCTGTAGCTGGTTTTCACTGTCCCTTGGAACTGCATTCGCTGGTAGACAGACATTCGCGTTCTGCAACAGCTTTCGTGCGTAAAGGGGCAACACTGTGTCTTTCTCTCTGGCAGAGCCCGGCTGCCAAATTCGAAACGTCCAGCGATTGCGCCCACAGGAAAGCTGCCAGCACGGAAAGCTGTAGCTGGTTTTCACTGTCCCTTGGAACTGCATTCGCTGGTAGGCAGACATTCGCGTTCTGCAACAGCTTTCGTTCGTAAAGGGGCAACACTGTGTATTTCTCTCTGGCAGAGCCCGGCTGCCAAATTCGAAACGTCCAGCGATTGCGCCCACAGGAAAGCTGCCAGCACGGAAAGCTGTAGCTGGTTTTCACTGTCCCTTGGAACTGCATTCGCTGGTAGACAGACATTCGCGTTCTGCAACAGCTTTCGTTCGTAAAGGGGCAACACTGTGTCTTTCTCTCTGGCAGAGCCCGGCTGCCAAATTCGAAACGTCCAGCGATTGCGCCCACAGGAAAGCTGCCAGCACGGAAAGCTGTAGCTGGTTTTCACTGTCCCTTGGAACTGCATTCGCTGGTAGGCAGACATTCGCGTTCTGCAACAGCTTTCGTTCGTAAAGGGGCAACACTGTGTATTTCTCTCTGGCAGAGCCCGGCTGCCAAATTCGAAACGTCCAGCGATTGCGCCCACAGGAAAGCTGCCAGCACGGAAAGCTGTAGCTGGTTTTCACTGTCCCTTGGAACTGCATTCGCTGGTAGACAGACATTCGCGTTCTGCAACAGCTTTCGTTCGTAAAGGGGCAACACGTGTCTTTCTCTCTCGCAGAGCCCGGCTGCCAAATTCGAAACGTCCAGCGATTGCGCCCACAGGAAAGCTGCCAGCACGGAAAGCTGTAGCTGGTTTTCACTGTCCCTTGGAACTGCATTCGCTGGTAGGCAGACATTCGCGTTCTGCAACAGCTTTCGTGCGTAAAGGGGCAACACTGTGTATTTCTCTCTGGCAGAGCCCGGCTGCCAAATTCGAAACGTCCAGCGATTGCGCCCACAGGAAAGCTGCCAGCACGGAAAGCTGTAGCTGGTTTTCACTGTCCCTTGGAACTGCATTCGCTGGTAGGCAGACATTCGCGTTCTGCAACAGCTTTCGTTCGTAAAGGGGCAGCACTGTGTCTTTCTCTCTGGCAGAGCCCGGCTGCCAAATTCGAAACGTCCAGCGATTGCGCCCACAGGAAAGCTGCCAGCACGGAAAGCTGTAGCTGGTTTTCACTGTCCCTTGGAACTGCATTCGGTGCTACACAGACATTGGCGTTCTGCAACAGCTTTCGTTCGTAAAGGGGCAACACTCTGTATTTCTCTCTGGCAGAGCCCGGCTGCCAAATTCGAAACGTCCAGCGATTGCGCCCACAGGAAAGCTGCCAGCACGGAAAGCTGTAGCTGGTTTTCACTGTCCCTTGGAACTGCATTCGCTGGTAGGCAGACATTCGCGTTCTGCAACAGCTTTCGTGCGTAAAGGGGCAACACTGTGTATTTCTCTCTGGCAGAGCCCGGCTGCCAAATTCGAAACGTCCAGCGATTGCGCCCACAGGAAAGCTGCCAGCACGGAAAGCTGTAGCTGGTTTTCACTGTCCCTTGGAACTGCATTCGCTGGTAGGCAGACATTCGCGTTCTGCAACAGCTTTCGTTCGTAAAGGGGCAGCACTGTGTCTTTCTCTCTGGCAGAGCCCGGCTGCCAAATTCGAAACGTCCAGCGATTGCGCCCACAGGAAAGCTGCCAGCACGGAAAGCTGTAGCTGGTTTTCACTGTCCCTTGGAACTGCATTCGGTGCTACACAGACATTGGCGTTCTGCAACAGCTTTCGTTCGTAAAGGGGCAACACTGTGTCTTTCTCTCTGGCAGAGCCCGGTTGCCAAATTCGAAACGTCCAGCGATTGCGCCCACAGGAAAGCTGCCAGCACGGTAAGCCGTAGCTGGTTTTCACTGTCCCTTGGAACTGCATTCGCTGGTAGGCAGACATTCGCGTTCTGCAACAGCTTTCGTTCGTAAAGGGGCAACACGTGTCTTTCTCTCTCGCAGAGCCCGGCTGCCAAATTCGAAACGTCCAGCGATTGCGCCCACAGGAAAGCTGCCAGCACGGAAAGCTGTAGCTGGTTTTCACTGTCCCTTGGAACTGCATTCGCTGGTAGACAGACATTCGCGTTCTGCAACAGCTTTCGTTCGTAAAGGGGCAACACCGTGTATTTCTCTCTCGCAGAGCCCGGCTGCCAAATTCGAAACGTCCAGCGATTGCGCCCACAGGAAAGCTGCCAGCACGGAAAGCTGTAGCTGGTTTTCACTGTCCCTTGGAACTGCATTCGCTGGTAGGCAGACATTCGCGTTCTGCAACAGCTTTCGTTCGTAAAGGGGCAACACTGTGTCTTTCTCTCTGGCAGAGCCCGGCTGCCAAATTCGAAACGTCCAGCGATTGCGCCCACAGGAAAGCTGCCAGCACGGAAAGCTGTAGCTGGTTTTCACTGTCCCTTGGAACTGCATTCGCTGGTAGACAGACATTCGCGTTCTGCAACAGCTTTCGTGCGTAAAGGGGCAACACTGTGTCTTTCTCTCTGGCAGAGCCCGGCTGCCAAATTCGAAACGTCCAGCGATTGCGCCCACAGGAAAGCTGCCAGCACGGAAAGCTGTAGCTGGTTTTCACTGTCCCTTGGAACTGCATTCGCTGGTAGGCAGACATTCGCGTTCTGCAACAGCTTTCGTGCGTAAAGGGGCAACACTGTATTTCTCTCTGGCAGAGCCCGGCTGCCAAATTCGAAACGTCCAGCGATTGCGCCCACAGGAAAGCTGCCAGCACGGAAAGCTGTAGCTGGTTTTCACTGTCCCTTGGAACTGCATTCGCTGGTAGACAGACATTCGCGTTCTGCAACAGCTTTCGTTCGTAAAGGGGCAACACTGTGTATTTCTCTCTGGCAGAGCCCGGCTGCCAAATTCGAAACGTCCAGCGATTGCGCCCACAGGAAAGCTGCCAGCACGGAAAGCTGTAGCTGGTTTTCACTGTCCCTTGGAACTGCATTCGCTGGTAGGCAGACATTCGCGTTCTGCAACAGCTTTCGTTCGTAAAGGGGCAACACTGTGTCTTTCTCTCTGGCAGAGCCCGGTTGCCAAATTCGAAACGTCCAGCGATTGCGCCCACAGGAAAGCTGCCAGCACGGTAAGCCGTAGCTGGTTTTCACTGTTCCTTGGAACTGCATTCGCTGCTACACAGACATTCGCGTTCTGCAACAGCTTTCGTGCGTAAAGGGGCAACACCGTGTATTTCTCTCTGGCAGAGCCCGGCTGCCAAATTCGAAACGTCCAGCGATTGCGCCCACAGGAAAGCTGCCAGCACGGAAAGCTGTAGCTGGTTTTCACTGTCCCTTGGAACTGCATTCGCTGCTACACAGACATTCGCGTTCTGCAACAGCTTTCGTTCGTAAAGGGGCAACACTGTGTCTTTCTCTCTCGCAGAGCCCGGCTGCCAAATTCGAAACGTCCAGCGATTGCGCCCACAGGAAAGCTGCCAGCACGGAAAGCTGTAGCTGGTTTTCACTGTCCCTTGGAACTGCATTCGCTGCTACACAGACATTCGCGTTCTGCAACAGCTTTCGTTCGTAAAGGGGCAACACTGTGTCTTTCTCTCTCGCAGAGCCCGGCTGCCAAATTCGAAACGTCCAGCGATTGCGCCCACAGGAAAGCTGCCAGCACGGAAAGCTGTAGCTGGTTTTCACTGTCCCTTGGAACTGCATTCGCTGGTAGGCAGACATTCGCGTTCTGCAACAGCTTTCGTTCGTAAAGGGGCAACACGTGTCTTTCTCTCTCGCAGAGCCCGGCTGCCAAATTCGAAACGTCCAGCGATTGCGCCCACAGGAAAGCTGCCAGCACGGAAAGCTGTAGCTGGTTTTCACTGTCCCTTGGAACTGCATTCGCTGGTAGACAGACATTCGCGTTCTGCAACAGCTTTCGTTCGTAAAGGGGCAACACTGTGTCTTTCTCTCTGGCAGAACCCGGCTGCCAAATTCGAAACGTCCAGCGATTGCGCCCACAGGAAAGCTGCCAGCACGGAAAGCTGTAGCTGGTTTTCACTGTCCCTTGGAACTGCATTCGCTGCTACACAGACATTCGCGTTCTGCAACAGCTTTCGTTCGTAAAGGGGCAACACTGTGTCTTTCTCTCTGGCAGAGCCCGGCTGCCAAATTCGAAACGTCCAGCGATTGCGCCCACAGGAAAGCTGCCAGCACGGAAAGCTGTAGCTGGTTTTCACTGTCCCTTGGAACTGCATTCGCTGGTAGACAGACATTCGCGTTCTGCAACAGCTTTCGTTCGTAAAGGGGCAACACTGTGTATTTCTCTCTGGCAGAGCCCGGCTGCCAAATTCGAAACGTCCAGCGATTGCGCCCACAGGAAAGCTGCCAGCACGGAAAGCTGTAGCTGGTTTTCACTGTCCCTTGGAACTGCATTCGCTGGTAGGCAGACATTCGCGTTCTGCAACAGCTTTCGTGCGTAAAGGGGCAACACTGTGTCTTTCTCTCTGGCAGAGCCCGGCTGCCAAATTCGAAACGTCCAGCGATTGCGCCCACAGGAAAGCTGCCAGCACGGAAAGCTGTAGCTGGTTTTCACTGTCCCTTGGAACTGCATTCGCTGGTAGACAGACATTCGCGTTCTGCAACAGCTTTCGTTCGTAAAGGGGCAACACTGTGTCTTTCTCTCTGGCAGAACCCGGCTGCCAAATTCGAAACGTCCAGCGATTGCGCCCACAGGAAAGCTGCCAGCACGGAAAGCTGTAGCTGGTTTTCACTGTCCCTTGGAACTGCATTCGCTGGTAGGCAGACATTCGCGTTCTGCAACAGCTTTCGTTCGTAAAGGGGCAACACTGTGTCTTTCTCTCTCGCAGAGCCCGGCTGCCAAATTCGAAACGTCCAGCGATTGCGCCCACAGGAAAGCTGCCAGCACGGAAAGCTGTAGCTGGTTTTCACTGTCCCTTGGAACTGCATTCGCTGGTAGACAGACATTCGCGTTCTGCAACAGCTTTTGTTCGTAAAGGGGCAACACTGTGTCTTTCTCTCTCGCAGAGCCCGGCTGCCAAATTCGAAACGTCCAGCGATTGCGCCCACAGGAAAGCTGCCAGCACGGAAAGCTGTAGCTGGTTTTCACTGTCCCTTGGAACTGCATTCGCTGGTAGGCAGACATTGGCGTTCTGCAACAGCTTTCGTTCGTAAAGGGGCAACACTGTGTCTTTCTCTCTGGCAGAGCCCGGCTGCCAAATTCGAAACGTCCAGCGATTGCGCCCACAGGAAAGCTGCCAGCACGGTAAGCCGTAGCTGGTTTTCACTGTCCCTTGGAACTGCATTCGCTGGTAGACAGACATTCGCGTTCTGCAACAGCTTTCGTGCGTAAAGGGGCAACACCGTGTATTTCTCTCTCGCAGAGCCCGGCTGCCAAATTCGAAACGTCCAGCGATTGCGCCCACAGGAAAGCTGCCAGCACGGAAAGCTGTAGCTGGTTTTCACTGTCCCTTGGAACTGCATTCGCTGCTACACAGACATTCGCGTTCTGCAACAGCTTTCGTGCGTAAAGGGGCAACACTGTGTCTTTCTCTCTGGCAGAGCCCGGCTGCCAAATTCGAAACGTCCAGCGATTGCGCCCACAGGAAAGCTGCCAGCACGGAAAGCTGTAGCTGGTTTTCACTGTCCCTTGGAACTGCATTCGCTGGTAGGCAGACATTCGCGTTCTGCAACAGCTTTCGTTCGTAAAGGGGCAACACTGTGTATTTCTCTCTCGCAGAGCCCGGCTGCCAAATTCGAAACGTCCAGCGATTGCGCCCACAGGAAAGCTGCCAGCACGGAAAGCTGTAGCTGGTTTTCACTGTCCCTTGGAACTGCATTCGCTGCTACACAGACATTCGCGTTCTGCAACAGCTTTCGTTCGTAAAGGGGCAACACCGTGTATTTCTCTCTCGCAGAGCCCGGCTGCCAAATTCGAAACGTCCAGCGATTGCGCCCACAGGAAAGCTGCCAGCACGGAAAGCTGTAGCTGGTTTTCACTGTCCCTTGGAAATGCATTAGCTGCTACGCAGACATTCGCGTTCTGCAACAGCTTTCGTTCGTAAAGGGGCAACACTGTGTCTTTCTCTCTGGCAGAGCCCGGCTGCCAAATTCGAAACGTCCAGCGATTGCGCCCACAGGAAAGCTGCCAGCACGGAAAGCTGTAGCTGGTTTTCACTGTCCCTTGGAACTGCATTCGCTGGTAGACAGACATTCGCGTTCTGCAACAGCTTTCGTGCGTAAAGGGGCAACACTGTGTCTTTCTCTCTGGCAGAGCCCGGCTGCCAAATTCGAAACGTCCAGCGATTGCGCCCACAGGAAAGCTGCCAGCACGGAAAGCTGTAGCTGGTTTTCACTGTCCCTTGGAACTGCATTCGCTGGTAGACAGACATTCGCGTTCTGCAACAGCTTTCGTGCGTAAAGGGGCAACACTGTGTCTTTCTCTCTGGCAGAGCCCGGCTGCCAAATTCGAAACGTCCAGCGATTGCGCCCACAGGAAAGCTGCCAGCACGGAAAGCTGTAGCTGGTTTTCACTGTCCCTTGGAACTGCATTCGCTGGTAGGCAGACATTCGCGTTCTGCAACAGCTTTCGTGCGTAAAGGGGCAACACTCTGTATTTCTCTCTGGCAGAGCCCGGCTGCCAAATTCGAAACGTCCAGCGATTGCGCCCACAGGAAAGCTGCCAGCACGGAAAGCTGTAGCTGGTTTTCACTGTCCCTTGGAACTGCATTCGCTGGTAGACAGACATTCGCGTTCTGCAACAGCTTTCGTTCGTAAAGGGGCAACACTCTGTATTTCTCTCTCGCAGAGCCCGGCTGCCAAATTCGAAACGTCCAGCGATTGCGCCCACAGGAAAGCTGCCAGCACGGAAAGCTGTAGCTGGTTTTCACTGTCCCTTGGAAATGCATTCGCTGGTAGACAGACATTCGCGTTCTGCAACAGCTTTCGTTCGTAAAGGGGCAACACTGTGTCTTTCTCTCTGGCAGAGCCCGGTTGCCAAATTCGAAACGTCCAGCGATTGCGCCCACAGGAAAGCTGCCAGCACGGAAAGCCGTAGCTGGTTTTCACTGTCCCTTGGAACTGCATTCGCTGGTAGGCAGACATTCGCGTTCTGCAACAGCTTTCGTTCGTAAAGGGGCAGCACTGTGTCTTTCTCTCTGGCAGAGCCCGGCTGCCAAATTCGAAACGTCCAGCGATTGCGCCCACAGGAAAGCTGCCAGCACGGAAAGCTGTAGCTGGTTTTCACTGTCCCTTGGAACTGCATTCGCTGCTACACAGACATTCGCGTTCTGCAACAGCTTTCGTGCGTAAAGGGGCAACACCGTTTATTTCTCTCTGGCAGAGCCCGGCTGCCAAATTCGAAACGTCCAGCGATTGCGCCCACAGGAAAGCTGCCAGCACGGAAAGCTGTAGCTGGTTTTCACTGTCCCTTGGAACTGCATTCGCTGCTACACAGACATTCGCGTTCTGCAACAGCTTTCGTTCGTAAAGGGGCAACACTGTGTCTTTCTCTCTGGCAGAGCCCGGCTGCCAAATTCGAAACGTCCAGCGATTGCGCCCACAGGAAAGCTGCCAGCACGGAAAGCTGTAGCTGGTTTTCACTGTCCCTTGGAACTGCATTCGCTGCTACACAGACATTCGCGTTCTGCAACAGCTTTCGTTCGTAAAGGGGCAACACCTGTCTTTCTCTCTCGCAGAGCCAGGCTGCCAAATTCGAAACGTCCAGCGATTGCGCCCACAGGAAAGCTGCCAGCACGGAAAGCTGTAGCTGGTTTTCACTGTCCCTTGGAACTGCATTCGCTGCTACACAGACATTCGCGTTCTGCAACAGCTTTCGTTCGTAAAGGGGCAACACCTGTCTTTCTCTCTCGCAGAGCCAGGCTGCCAAATTCGAAACGTCCAGCGATTGCGCCCACAGGAAAGCTGCCAGCACGGAAAGCTGTAGCTGGTTTTCACTGTCCCTTGGAACTGCATTCGCTGCTACACAGACATTCGCGTTCTGCAACAGCTTTCGTTCGTAAAGGGGCAACACTGTGTCTTTCTCTCTGGCAGAGCCCGGTTGCCAAATTCGAAACGTCCAGCGATTGCGCCCACAGGAAAGCTGCCAGCACGGTAAGCCGTAGCTGGTTTTCACTGTCCCTTGGAACTGCATTCGCTGGTAGGCAGACATTCGCGTTCTGCAACAGCTTTCGTTCGTAAAGGGGCAACACGTGTCTTTCTCTCTCGCAGAGCCCGGCTGCCAAATTCGAAACATCCAGCGATTGCGCCCACAGGAAAGCTGCCAGCACGGAAAGCTGTAGCTGGTTTTCACTGTCCCTTGGAACTGCATTCGCTGGTAGACAGACATTCGCGTTCTGCAACAGCTTTCGTTCGTAAAGGGGCAACACCGTGTATTTCTCTCTCGCAGAGCCCGGCTGCCAAATTCGAAACGTCCAGCGATTGCGCCCAGAGGAAAGCTGCCAGCACGGAAAGCTGTAGCTGGTTTTCACTGTCCCTTGGAACTGCATTCGCTGCTACACAGACATTCGCGTTCTGCAACAGCTTTCGTTCGTAAAGGGGCAACACTGTGTATTTCTCTCTGGCAGAGCCCGGCTGCCAAATTCGAAACGTCCAGCGATTGCGCCCACAGGAAAGCTGCCAGCACGGAAAGCTGTAGCTGGTTTTCACTGTCCCTTGGAACTGCATTCGCTGCTACACAGACATTCGCGTTCTGCAACAGCTTTCGTTCGTAAAGGGGCAACACTGTGTCTTTCTCTCTGGCAGAACCCGGCTGCCAAATTCGAAACGTCCAGCGATTGCGCCCACAGGAAAGCTGCCAGCACGGAAAGCTGTAGCTGGTTTTCACTGTCCCTTGGAACTGCATTCGCCGGTAGACAGACATTCGCGTTCTGCAACAGCTTTCGTGCGTAAAGGGGCAACACTGTGTCTTTCTCTCTGGCAGAGCCCGGCTGCCAAATTCGAAACGTCCAGCGATTGCGCCCACAGGAAAGCTGCCAGCACGGAAAGCTGTAGCTGGTTTTCACTGTCCCTTGGAACTGCATTCGGTGCTACACAGACATTCGCGTTCTGCAACAGCTTTCATTCGTAAAGGGGCAACACTGTGTCTTTCTCTCTGGCAGAGCCCGGTTGCCAAATTCGAAACGTCCAGCGATTGCGCCCACAGGAAAGCTGCCAGCACGGAAAGCCGTAGCTGGTTTTCACTGTCCCTTGGAACTGCATTCGCTGGTAGACAGACATTCGCGTTCTGCAACAGCTTTCGTGCGTAAAGGGGCAACACCGTGTATTTCTCTCTCGCAGAGCCCGGCTGCCAAATTCGAAACGTCCAGCGATTGCGCCCACAGGAAAGCTGCCAGCACGGAAAGCTGTAGCTGGTTTTCACTGTCCCTTGGAACTGCATTCGCTGGTAGGCAGACATTCGCGTTCTGCAACAGCTTTCGTTCGTAAAGGGGCAACACTCTGTATTTCTCTCTGGCAGAGCCCGGCTGCCAAATTCGAAACGTCCAGCGATTGCGCCCACAGGAAAGCTGCCAGCACGGAAAGCTGTAGCTGGTTTTCACTGTCCCTTGGAACTGCATTCGCTGGTAGACAGACATTCGCGTTCTGCAACAGCTTTCGTTCGTAAAGGGGCAACACTGTGTATTTCTCTCTGGCAGAGCCCGGCTGCCAAATTCGAAACGTCCAGCGATTGCGCCCACAGGAAAGCTGCCAGCACGGAAAGCTGTAGCTGGTTTTCACTGTCCCTTGGAACTGCATTCGCTGCTACACAGACATTCGCGTTCTGCAACAGCTTTCGTTCGTAAAGGGGCAACACCTGTCTTTCTCTCTCGCAGAGCCAGGCTGCCAAATTCGAAACGTCCAGCGATTGCGCCCACAGGAAAGCTGCCAGCACGGAAAGCTGTAGCTGGTTTTCACTGTCCCTTGGAACTGCATTCGCTGCTACACAGACATTCGCGTTCTGCAACAGCTTTCGTTCGTAAAGGGGCAACACCTGTCTTTCTCTCTCGCAGAGCCAGGCTGCCAAATTCGAAACGTCCAGCGATTGCGCCCACAGGAAAGCTGCCAGCACGGAAAGCTGTAGCTGGTTTTCACTGTCCCTTGGAACTGCATTCGCTGCTACACAGACATTCGCGTTCTGCAACAGCTTTCGTTCGTAAAGGGGCAACACTGTGTCTTTCTCTCTGGCAGAGCCCGGTTGCCAAATTCGAAACGTCCAGCGATTGCGCCCACAGGAAAGCTGCCAGCACGGTAAGCCGTAGCTGGTTTTCACTGTCCCTTGGAACTGCATTCGCTGGTAGGCAGACATTCGCGTTCTGCAACAGCTTTCGTTCGTAAAGGGGCAACACGTGTCTTTCTCTCTCGCAGAGCCCGGCTGCCAAATTCGAAACATCCAGCGATTGCGCCCACAGGAAAGCTGCCAGCACGGTAAGCCGTAGCTGGTTTTCACTGTCCCTTGGAACTGCATTCGCTGGTAGACAGACATTCGCGTTCTGCAACAGCTTTCGTGCGTAAAGGGGCAACACCGTGTATTTCTCTCTGGCAGAGCCCGGCTGCCAAATTCGAAACGTCCAGCGATTGCGCCCACAGGAAAGCTGCCAGCACGGAAAGCTGTAGCTGGTTTTCACTGTCCCTTGGAACTGCATTCGCAGGTAGGCAGACATTGGCGTTCTGCAACAGCTTTCGTTCGTAAAGGGGCAACACTGTGTCTTTCTCTCTCGCAGAGCCCGGCTGCCAAATTCGAAACGTCCAGCGATTGCGCCCACAGGAAAGCTGCCAGCACGGTAAGCCGTAGCTGGTTTTCACTGTCCCTTGGAACTGCATTCGCTGGTAGGCAGACATTCGCGTTCTGCAACAGCTTTCGTTCGTAAAGGGGCAACACGTGTCTTTCTCTCTCGCAGAGCCCGGCTGCCAAATTCGAAACATCCAGCGATTGCGCCCACAGGAAAGCTGCCAGCACGGTAAGCCGTAGCTGGTTTTCACTGTCCCTTGGAACTGCATTCGCTGGTAGACAGACATTCGCGTTCTGCAACAGCTTTCGTGCGTAAAGGGGCAACACCGTGTATTTCTCTCTGGCAGAGCCCGGCTGCCAAATTCGAAACGTCCAGCGATTGCGCCCACAGGAAAGCTGCCAGCACGGAAAGCTGTAGCTGGTTTTCACTGTCCCTTGGAACTGCATTCGCAGGTAGGCAGACATTGGCGTTCTGCAACAGCTTTCGTTCGTAAAGGGGCAACACTGTGTCTTTCTCTCTCGCAGAGCCCGGCTGCCAAATTCGAAACGTCCAGCGATTGCGCCCACAGGAAAGCTGCCAGCACGGAAAGCTGTAGCTGGTTTTCACTGTCCCTTGGAACTGCATTCGCTGGTAGACAGACATTCGCGTTCTGCAACAGCTTTCGTGCGTAAAGGGGCAACACCGTGTATTTCTCTCTCGCAGAGCCCGGCTGCCAAATTCGAAACGTCCAGCGATTGCGCCCACAGGAAAGCTGCCAGCACGGAAAGCTGTAGCTGGTTTTCACTGTCCCTTGGAACTGCATTCGCTGCTACACAGACATTCGCGTTCTGCAACAGCTTTCGTGCGTAAAGGGGCAACACTGTGTCTTTCTCTCTCGCAGAGCCCGGCTGCCAAATTCGAAACGTCCAGCGATTGCGCCCACAGGAAAGCTGCCAGCACGGAAAGCTGTAGCTGGTTTTCACTGTCCCTTGGAACTGCATTCGCTAGTAGGCAGACATTCGCGTTCTGCAACAGCTTTCGTTCGTAAAGGGGCAACACGTGTCTTTCTCTCTGGCAGAGCCCGGCTGCCAAATTCGAAACGTCCAGCGATTGCGCCCACAGGAAAGCTGCCAGCACGGAAAGCTGTAGCTGGTTTTCACTGTCCCTTGGAACTGCATTCGCTGCTACACAGACATTCGCGTTCTGCAAAAGCTTTCGTTCGTAAAGGGGCAACACTGTGTATTTCTCTCTGGCAGAACCCGGCTGCCAAATTCGAAACGTCCAGCGATTGCGCCCACAGGAAAGCTGCCAGCACGGAAAGCTGTAGCTGGTTTTCACTGTCCCTTGGAACTGCATTCGCCGGTAGACAGACATTCGCGTTCTGCAACAGCTTTCGTGCGTAAAGGGGCAACACTGTGTCTTTCTCTCTGGCAGAGCCCGGCTGCCAAATTCGAAACGTCCAGCGATTGCGCCCACAGGAAAGCTGCCAGCACGGAAAGCTGTAGCTGGTTTTCACTGTCCCTTGGAACTGCATTCGCTGGTAGACAGACATTCGCGTTCTGCAACAGCTTTCGTGCGTAAAGGGGCAACACCGTGTATTTCTCTCTCGCAGAACCCGGCTGCCAAATTCGAAACGTCCAGCGATTGCGCCCACAGGAAAGCTGCCAGCACGGAAAGCTGTAGCTGGTTTTCACTGTCCCTTGGAACTGCATTCGGTGCTACACAGACATTCGCGTTCTGCAACAGCTTTCATTCGTAAAGGGGCAACACTGTGTCTTTCTCTCTGGCAGAGCCCGGTTGCCAAATTCGAAACGTCCAGCGATTGCGCCCACAGGAAAGCTGCCAGCACGGTAAGCCGTAGCTGGTTTTCACTGTCCCTTGGAACTGCATTCGCTGGTAGACAGACATTCGCGTTCTGCAACAGCTTTCGTGCGTAAAGGGGCAACACCGTGTATTTCTCTCTCGCAGAGCCCGGCTGCCAAATTCGAAACGTCCAGCGATTGCGCCCACAGGAAAGCTGCCAGCACGGAAAGCTGTAGCTGGTTTTCACTGTCCCTTGGAACTGCATTCGCTGGTAGGCAGACATTTGCGTTCTGCAACAGCTTTCGTTCGTAAAGGGGCAACACTCTGTATTTCTCTCTGGCAGAGCCCGGCTGCCAAATTCGAAACGTCCAGCGATTGCGCCCACAGGAAAGCTGCCAGCACGGAAAGCTGTAGCTGGTTTTCACTGTCCCTTGGAACTGCATTCGCTGGTAGGCAGACATTCGCGTTCTGCAACAGCTTTCGTTCGTAAAGGGGCAACACTGTGTATTTCTCTCTCGCAGAGCCCGGCTGCCAAATTCGAAACGTCCAGCGATTGCGCCCACAGGAAAGCTGCCAGCACGGTAAGCCGTAGCTGGTTTTCACTGTCCCTTGGAACTGCATTCGCTGGTAGACAGACATTCGCGTTCTGCAACAGCTTTCGTGCGTAAAGGGGCAACACCGTGTATTTCTCTCTCGCAGAGCCCGGCTGCCAAATTCGAAACGTCCAGCGATTGCGCCCACAGGAAAGCTGCCAGCACGGAAAGCTGTAGCTGGTTTTCACTGTCCCTTGGAACTGCATTCGCTGGTAGACAGACATTCGCGTTCTGCAACAGCTTTCGTGCGTAAAGGGGCAACACTGTGTCTTTCTCTCTGGCAGAGCCCGGCTGCCAAATTCGAAACGTCCAGCGATTGCGCCCACAGGAAAGCTGCCAGCACGGAAAGCTGTAGCTCGTTTTCACTGTCCCTTGGAACTGCATTCGCTGGTAGGCAGACATTCGCGTCCTGCAACAGCTTTCGTGCGTAAAGGGGCAACACTGTGTCTTTCTCTCTCGCAGAGCCCGGCTGCCAAATTCGAAACGTCCAGCGATTGCGCCCACAGGAAAGCTGCCAGCACGGAAAGCTGTAGCTGGTTTTCACTGTCCCTTGGAACTGCATTCGCTGGTAGACAGACATTCGCGTTCTGCAAAAGCTTTCGTGCGTAAAGGGGCAACACGTGTCTTTCTCTCTCGCAGAGCCTGGCTGCCAAATTCGAAACGTCCAGCGATTGCGCCCACAGGAAAGCTGCCAGCACGGAAAGCTGTAGCTGGTTTTCACTGTCCCTCGGAACTGCATTCGCTGGTAGACAGACATTCGCGTTCTGCAACAGCTTTCGTTCGTAAAGGGGCAACACTGTGTCTTTCTCTCTCGCAGAGCCCGGCTGCCAAATTCGAAACGTCCAGCGATTGCGCCCACAGGAAAGCTGCCAGCACGGAAAGCTGTAGCTCGTTTTCACTGTCCCTTGGAAGTGCATTCGCTGGTAGACAGACATTCGCGTTCTGCAACAGCTTTCCTGCGTAAAGGGGCAACACGTGTCTTTCTCTCTCGCAGAGCCCGGCTGCCAAATTCGAAACGTCCAGCGATTGCGCCCACAGGAAAGCTGCCAGCACGGAAAGCTGTAGCTGGTTTTCACTGTCCCTTGGAACTGCATTCGCTGGTAGGCAGACATTCGCGTTCTGCAACAGCTTTCGTTCGTAAAGGGGCAACACTGTGTATTTCTCTCTCGCAGAGCCCGGCTGCCAAATTCGAAACGTCCAGCGATTGCGCCCACAGGAAAGCTGCCAGCACGGAAAGCTGTAGCTGGTTTTCACTGTCCCTTGGAAATGCATTCGCTGGTAGGCAGACATTCGCGTTCTGCAACAGCTTTCGTTCGAAAAGGGGCAACACTGTGTCTTTCTCTCTGGCAGAGCCCGGCTGCCAAATTCGAAACGTCCAGCGATTGCGCCCACAGGAAAGCTGCCAGCACGGAAAGCTGTAGCTGGTTTTCACTGTCCCTTGGAACTGCATTCGCTGGTAGGCAGACATTCGCGTTCTGCAACAGCTTTCGTTCGTAAAGGGGCAGCACTGTGTCTTTCTCTCTGGCAGAGCCCGGCTGCCAAATTCGAAACGTCCAGCGATTGCGCCCACAGGAAAGCTGCCAGCACGGAAAGCTGTAGCTGGTTTTCACTGTCCCTTGGAACTGCATTCGCTGGTAGGCAGACATTCGCGTTCTGCAACAGCTTTCGTTCGTAAAGGGGCAACACTGTGTCTTTCTCTCTGGCAGAGCCCGGCTGCCAAATTCGAAACGTCCAGCGATTGCGCCCACAGGAAAGCTGCCAGCACGGAAAGCTGTAGCTGGTTTTCACTGTCCCTTGGAACTGCATTCGCTGGTAGACAGACATTCGCGTTCTGCAACAGCTTTCGTTCGTAAAGGGGCAACACCGTGTATTTCTCTCTCGCAGAGCCCGGCTGCCAAATTCGAAACGTCCAGCGATTGCGCCCACAGGAAAGCTGCCAGCACGGAAAGCTGTAGCTGGTTTTCACTGTCCCTTGGAAATGCATTCGCTGGTAGGCAGACATTCGCGTTCTGCAACAGCTTTCGTTCGTAAAGGGGCAACACTGTGTCTTTCTCTCTCGCAGAGCCCGGCTGCCAAATTCGAAACGTCCAGCGATTGCGCCCACAGGAAAGCTGCCAGCACGGAAAGCTGTAGCTGGTTTTCACTGTCCCTTGGAACTGCATTCGCTGGTAGGCAGATATTCGCGTTCTGCAACAGCTTTCGTTCGTAAAGGGGCAACACTGTGTATTTCTCTCTGGCAGAGCCCGGCTGCCAAATTCGAAACGTCCAGCGATTGCGCCCACAGGAAAGCTGCCAGCACGGAAAGCTGTAGCTGGTTTTCACTGTCCCTTGGAACTGCATTCGCTGGTAGGCAGACATTCGCGTTCTGCAACAGCTTTCGTTCGTAAAGGGGCAATACTGTGTCTTTCTCTCTGGCAGAGCCCGGCTGCCAAATTCGAAACGTCCAGCGATTGCGCCCACAGGAAAGCTGCCAGCACGGAAAGCTGTAGCTGGTTTTCACTGTCCCTTGGAACTGCATTCGCTGGTAGGCAGACATTCGCGTTCTGCAACAGCTTTCGTTCGTAAAGGGGCAACACTGTGTATTTCTCTCTGGCAGAGCCCGGCTGCCAAATTCGAAACGTCCAGCGATTGCGCCCACAGGAAAGCTGCCAGCACGGAAAGCTGTAGCTGGTTTTCACTGTCCCTTGGAACTGCATTCGCTGGTAGGCAGACATTCGCGTTCTGCAACAGCTTTTGTTCGTAAAGGGGCAACACCGTGTATTTCTCTCTCTGGCAGAGCCCGGCTGCCAAATTCGAAACGTCCAGCGATTGCGCCCACAGGAAAGCTGCCAGCACGGAAAGCTGTAGCTGGTTTTCACTGTCCCTTGGAAATGCATTCGCTGCTACGCAGACATTCGCGTTCTGCAACAGCTTTCGTTCGTAAAGGGGCAACACTGTGTCTTTCTCTCTGGCAGAGCCCGGCTGCCAAATTCGAAACGTCCAGCGATTGCGCCCACAGGAAAGCTGCCAGCACGGAAAGCTGTAGCTGGTTTTCACTGTCCCTTGGAACTGCATTCGCTGGTAGGCAGACATTCGCGTTCTGCAACAGCTTTCGTTCGTAAAGGGGCAACACTGTGTATTTCTCTCTCGCAGAGCCCGGCTGCCAAATTCGAAACGTCCAGCGATTGCGCCCACAGGAAAGCTGCCAGCACGGAAAGCTGTAGCTGGTTTTCACTGTCCCTTGGAACTGCATTCGCTGGTAGACAGACATTCGCGTTCTGCAACAGCTTTCGTTCGTAAAGGGGCAACACTCTGTATTTCTCTCTGGCAGAGCCCGGCTGCCAAATTCGAAACGTCCAGCGATTGCGCCCACAGGAAAGCTGCCAGCACGGAAAGCTGTAGCTGGTTTTCACTGTCCCTCGGAACTGCATTCGCTGGTAGGCAGACATTCGCGTTCTGCAACAGCTTTCGTTCGTAAAGGGGCAACACCGTGTATTTCTCTCTCGCAGAGCCCGGCTGCCAAATTCGAAACGTCCAGCGATTGCGCCCACAGGAAAGCTGCCAGCACGGAAAGCTGTAGCTGGTTTTCACTGTCCCTTGGAACTGCATTCGCTGGTAGACAGACATTCGCGTTCTGCAACAGCTTTCGTGCGTAAAGGGGCAACACGTGTCTTTCTCTCTCGCAGAGCCCGGCTGCCAAATTCGAAACGTCCAGCGATTGCGCCCACAGGAAAGCTGCCAGCACGGAAAGCTGTAGCTGGTTTTCACTGTCCCTTGGAACTGCATTCGCTGCTACACAGACATTCGCGTTCTGCAACAGCTTTCGTTCGTAAAGGGGCAGCACTGTGTCTTTCTCTCTGGCAGAGCCCGGCTGCCAAATTCGAAACGTCCAGCGATTGCGCCCACAGGAAAGCTGCCAGCACGGAAAGCTGTAGCTGGTTTTCACTGTCCCTTGGAACTGCATTCGCTGGTAGACAGACATTCGCGTTCTGCAACAGCTTTCGTGCGTAAAGGGGCAACACTGTGTATTTCTCTCTGGCAGAGCCCGGCTGCCAAATTCGAAACGTCCAGCGATTGCGCCCACAGGAAAGCTGCCAGCACGGAAAGCTGTAGCTGGTTTTCACTGTCCCTTGGAACTGCATTCGCTGGTAGACAGACATTCGCGTTCTGCAACAGCTTTCGTGCGTAAAGGGGCAACACTGTGTCTTTCTCTCTGGCAGAGCCCGGCTGCCAAATTCGAAACGTCCAGCGATTGCGCCCACAGGAAAGCTGCCAGCACGGAAAGCTGTAGCTGGTTTTCACTGTCCCTTGGAACTGCATTCGCTGGTAGGCAGACATTCGCGTTCTGCAACAGCTTTCGTTCGTAAAGGGGCAACACTCTGTATTTCTCTCTGGCAGAGCCCAGCTGCCAAATTCGAAACGTCCAGCGATTGCGCCCACAGGAAAGCTGCCAGCACGGAAAGCTGTAGCTGGTTTTCACTGTCCCTTGGAACTGCATTCGCTGGTAGACAGACATTCGCGTTCTGCAACAGCTTTCGTTCGTAAAGGGGCAACACTGTGTATTTCTCTCTCGCAGAGCCCGGCTGCCAAATTCGAAACGTCCAGCGATTGCGCCCACAGGAAATCTGCCAGCACGGAAAGCTGTAGCTGGTTTTCACTGTCCCTTGGAACTGCATTCGCTGGTAGGCAGACATTCGCGTTCTGCAACAGCTTTCGTTCGTAAAGGGGCAACACTGTGTCTTTCTCTCTGGCAGAGCCCGGCTGCCAAATTCGAAACGTCCAGCGATTGCGCCCACAGGAAAGCTGCCAGCACGGAAAGCTGTAGCTGGTTTTCACTGTCCCTTGGAACTGCATTCGCTGGTAGGCAGACATTCGCGTTCTGCAACAGCTTTCGTTCGTAAAGGGGCAGCACTGTGTCTTTCTCTCTGGCAGAGCCCGGCTGCCAAATTCGAAACGTCCAGCGATTGCGCCCACAGGAAAGCTGCCAGCACGGAAAGCTGTAGCTGGTTTTCACTGTCCCTTGGAACTGCATTCGCTGGTAGACAGACATTCGCGTTCTGCAACAGCTTTCGTTCGTAAAGGGGCAACACTGTGTATTTCTCTCTCGCAGAGCCCGGCTGCCAAATTCGAAACGTCCAGCGATTGCGCCCACAGGAAAGCTGCCAGCACGGAAAGCTGTAGCTGGTTTTCACTGTCCCTTGGAACTGCATTCGCTGGTAGGCAGACATTCGCGTTCTGCAACAGCTTTCGTTCGTAAAGGGGCAACACTGTGTATTTCTCTCTGGCAGAGCCCGGCTGCCAAATTCGAAACGTCCAGCGATTGCGCCCACAGGAAAGCTGCCAGCACGGAAAGCTGTAGCTGGTTTTCACTGTCCCTTGGAACTGCATTCGCTGCTACACAGACATTCGCGTTCTGCAACAGCTTTCGTTCGTAAAGGGGCAACACTGTGTCTTTCTCTCTGGCAGAGCCCGGCTGCCAAATTCGAAACGTCCAGCGATTGCGCCCACAGGAAAGCTGCCAGCACGGAAAGCTGTAGCTGGTTTTCACTGTCCCTTGGAAATGCATTCGCTGGTAGGCAGACATTCGCGTTCTGCAACAGCTTTCGTTCGTAAAGGGGCAACACTGTGTATTTCTCTCTCGCAGAGCCCGGCTGCCAAATTCGAAACGTCCAGCGATTGCGCCCACAGGAAAGCTGCCAGCACGGAAAACTGTAGCTCGTTTTCACTGTCCCTTGGAACTGCATTCGCTGGTAGGCAGACATTCGCGTTCTGCAACAGCTTTCGTTCGTAAAGGGGCAACACTGTGTCTTTCTCTCTGGCAGAGCCCGGCTGCCAAATTCGAAACGTCCAGCGATTGCGCCCACAGGAAAGCTGCCAGCACGGAAAGCTGTAGCTGGTTTTCACTGTCCCTTGGAACTGCATTCGCTGGTAGACAGACATTCGCGTTCTGCAACAGCTTTCGTTCGTAAAGGGGCAACACCGTGTATTTCTCTCTGGCAGAGCCCGGCTGCCAAATTCGAAACGTCCAGCGATTGCGCCCACAGGAAAGCTGCCAGCACGGAAAGCTGTAGCTGGTTTTCACTGTCCCTTGGAAATGCATTCGCTGCTACGCAGACATTCGCGTTCTGCAACAGCTATCGTGCGTAAAGGGGCAACACTGTGTCTTTCTCTCTGGCAGAGCCCGGCTGCCAAATTCGAAACGTCCAGCGATTGCGCCCACAGGAAAGCTGCCAGCACGGAAAGCTGTAGCTGGTTTTCACTGTCCCTTGGAACTGCATTCGCTGGTAGGCAGACATTCGCGTTCTGCAACAGCTTTCGTTCGTAAAGGGGCAACACTCTGTATTTCTCTCTGGCAGAGCCCGGCTGCCAAATTCGAAACGTCCAGCGATTGCGCCCACAGGAAAGCTGCCAGCACGGAAAGCTGTAGCTGGTTTTCACTGTCCCTTGGAACTGCATTCGCTGGTAGACAGACATTCGCGTTCTGCAACAGCTTTCGTGCGTAAAGGGGCAACACTGTGTCTTTCTCTCTGGCAGAGCCCGGCTGCCAAATTCGAAACGTCCAGCGATTGCGCCCACAGGAAAGCTGCCAGCACGGAAAGCTGTAGCTGGTTTTCACTGTCCCTTGGAACTGCATTCGCTGGTAGACAGACATTCGCGTTCTGCAACAGCTTTCGTTCGTAAAGGGGCAACACTCTGTATTTCTCTCTGGCAGAGCCCGGCTGCCAAATTCGAAACGTCCAGCGATTGCGCCCACAGGAAAGCTGCCAGCACGGAAAGCTGTAGCTGGTTTTCACTGTCCCTCGGAACTGCATTCGCTGGTAGGCAGACATTCGCGTTCTGCAACAGCTTTCGTTCGTAAAGGGGCAACACTGTGTATTTCTCTCTCGCAGAGCCCGGCTGCCAAATTCGAAACGTCCAGCGATTGCGCCCACAGGAAAGCTGCCAGCACGGAAAGCTGTAGCTGGTTTTCACTGTCCCTTGGAACTGCATTCGCTGGTAGACAGACATTCGCGTTCTGCAACAGCTTTCGTGCGTAAAGGGGCAACACTGTGTCTTTCTCTCTGGCAGAGCCCGGCTGCCAAATTCGAAACGTCCAGCGATTGCGCCCACAGGAAAGCTGCCAGCACGGAAAGCTGTAGCTGGTTTTCACTGTCCCTTGGAACTGCATTCGCTGGTAGGCAGACATTCGCGTTCTGCAACAGCTTTCGTTCGTAAAGGGGCAACACTCTGTATTTCTCTCTGGCAGAGCCCAGCTGCCAAATTCGAAACGTCCAGCGATTGCGCCCACAGGAAAGCTGCCAGCACGGAAAGCTGTAGCTGGTTTTCACTGTCCCTTGGAACTGCATTCGCTGGTAGGCAGACATTCGCGTTCTGCAACAGCTTTCGTTCGTAAAGGGGCAACACTGTGTCTTTCTCTCTGGCAGAGCCCGGCTGCCAAATTCGAAACGTCCAGCGATTGCGCCCACAGGAAAGCTGCCAGCACGGAAAGCTGTAGCTGGTTTTCACTGTCCCTTGGAACTGCATTCGCTGGTAGGCAGACATTCGCGTTCTGCAACAGCTTTCGTGCGTAAAGGGGCAGCACTGTGTCTTTCTCTCTGGCAGAGCCCGGCTGCCAAATTCGAAACGTCCAGCGATTGCGCCCACAGGAAAGCTGCCAGCACGGAAAGCTGTAGCTGGTTTTCACTGTCCCTTGGAACTGCATTCGCTGGTAGACAGACATTCGCGTTCTGCAACAGCTTTCGTTCGTAAAAGGGCAACACTGTGTCTTTCTCTCTGGCAGAGCCCGGCTGCCAAATTCGAAACGTCCAGCGATTGCGCCCACAGGAAAGCTGCCAGCACGGAAAGCTGTAGCTGGTTTTCACTGTCCCTTGGAACTGCATTCGCTGGTAGACAGACATTCGCGTTCTGCAACAGCTTTCGTTCGTAAAGGGGCAACACCGTGTATTTCTCTCTCGCAGAGCCCGGCTGCCAAATTCGAAACGTCCAGCGATTGCGCCCACAGGAAAGCTGCCAGCACGGAAAGCTGTAGCTGGTTTTCACTGTCCCTTGGAACTGCATTCGCTGGTAGGCAGACATTCGCGTTCTGCAACAGCTTTCGTTCGTAAAGGGGCAACACTGTGTATTTCTCTCTGGCAGAGCCCGGCTGCCAAATTCGAAACGTCCAGCGATTGCGCCCACAGGAAAGCTGCCAGCACGGAAAGCTGTAGCTGGTTTTCACTGTCCCTTGGAACTGCATTCGCTAGTAGGCAGACATTCGCGTTCTGCAACAGCTTTCGTTCGTAAAGGGGCAACACTGTGTCTTTCTCTCTGGCAGAGCCCGGCTGCCAAATTCGAAACGTCCAGCGATTGCGCCCACAGGAAAGCTGCCAGCACGGAAAGCTGTAGCTGGTTTTCACTGTCCCTTGGAAATGCATTCGCTGGTAGGCAGACATTCGCGTTCTGCAACAGCTTTCGTTCGTAAAGGGGCAACACTGTGTATTTCTCTCTCGCAGAGCCCGGCTGCCAAATTCGAAACGTCCAGCGATTGCGCCCACAGGAAAGCTGCCAGCACGGAAAGCTGTAGCTCGTTTTCACTGTCCCTTGGAACTGCATTCGCTGGTAGGCAGACATTCGCGTTCTGCAACAGCTTTCGTTCGTAAAGGGGCAACACTGTGTCTTTCTCTCTGGCAGAGCCCGGCTGCCAAGTTCGAAACGTCCAGCGATTGCGCCCACAGGAAAGCTGCCAGCACGGAAAGCTGTAGCTGGTTTTCACTGTCCCTTGGAACTGCATTCGCTGGTAGACAGACATTCGCGTTCTGCAACAGCTTTCGTTCGTAAAGGGGCAACACCGTGTATTTCTCTCTCGCAGAGCCCGGCTGCCAAATTCAAAACGTCCAGCGATTGCGCCCACAGGAAAGCTGCCAGCACGGAAAGCTGTAGCTGGTTTTCACTGTCCCTTGGAAATGCATTCGCTGCTACGCAGACATTCGCGTTCTGCAACAGCTTTCGTGCGTAAAGGGGCAACACTGTGTCTTTCTCTCTGGCAGAGCCCGGCTGCCAAATTCGAAACGTCCAGCGATTGCGCCCACAGGAAAGCTGCCAGCACGGAAAGCTGTAGCTGGTTTTCACTGTCCCTTGGAACTGCATTCGCTGGTAGGCAGACATTCGCGTTCTGCAACAGCTTTCGTTCGTAAAGGGGCAACACTGTGTCTTTCTCTCTGGCAGAGCCCGGCTGCCAAATTCGAAACGTCCAGCGATTGCGCCCACAGGAAAGCTGCCAGCACGGAAAGCTGTAGCTGGTTTTCACTGTCCCTTGGAACTGCATTCGCTGGTAGACAGACATTCGCGTTCTGCAACAGCTTTCGTTCGTAAAAGGGCAACACTGTGTCTTTCTCTCTGGCAGAGCCCGGCTGCCAAATTCGAAACGTCCAGCGATTGCGCCCACAGGAAAGCTGCCAGCACGGAAAGCTGTAGCTGGTTTTCACTGTCCCTTGGAACTGCATTCGCTGGTAGACAGACATTCGCGTTCTGCAACAGCTTTCGTTCGTAAAGGGGCAACACCGTGTATTTCTCTCTCGCAGAGCCCGGCTGCCAAATTCGAAACGTCCAGCGATTGCGCCCACAGGAAAGCTGCCAGCACGGAAAGCTGTAGCTGGTTTTCACTGTCCCTTGGAACTGCATTCGCTGGTAGGCAGACATTCGCGTTCTGCAACAGCTTTCGTTCGTAAAGGGGCAACACTGTGTCTTTCTCTCTGGCAGAGCCCGGCTGCCAAATTCGAAACGTCCAGCGATTGCGCCCACAGGAAAGCTGCCAGCACGGAAAGCTGTAGCTGGTTTTCACTGTCCCTTGGAACTGCATTCGCTGCTACACAGACATTCGCGTTCTGCAACAGCTTTCGTTCGTAAAGGGGCAACACTGTGTCTTTCTCTCTGGCAGAGCCCGGCTGCCAAATTCGAAACGTCCAGCGATTGCGCCCACAGGAAAGCTGCCAGCACGGAAAGCTGTAGCTGGTTTTCACTGTCCCTTGGAACTGCATTCGCTGGTAGGCAGACATTCGCGTTCTGCAACAGCTTTCGTTCGTAAAGGGGCAACACTGTGTATTTCTCTCTCGCAGAGCCCGGCTGCCAAATTCGAAACGTCCAGCGATTGCGCCCACAGGAAAGCTGCCAGCACGGAAAGCTGTAGCTGGTTTTCACTGTCCCTTGGAACTGCATTCGCTGGTAGGCAGACATTCGCGTTCTGCAACAGCTTTCGTTCGTAAAGGGGCAACACTGTGTCTTTCTCTCTGGCAGAGCCCGGCTGCCAAATTCGAAACGTCCAGCGATTGCGCCCACAGGAAAGCTGCCAGCACGGAAAGCTGTAGCTGGTTTTCACTGTCCCTTGGAACTGCATTCGCTGGTAGACAGACATTCGCGTTCTGCAACAGCTTTCGTTCGTAAAGGGGCAACACCGTGTATTTCTCTCTCGCAGAGCCCGGCTGCCAAATTCGAAACGTCCAGCGATTGCGCCCACAGGAAAGCTGCCAGCACGGAAAGCTGTAGCTGGTTTTCACTGTCCCTTGGAAATGCATTCGCTGGTAGGCAGACATTCGCGTTCTGCAACAGCTTTCGTTCGTAAAGGGGCAACACTGTGTCTTTCTCTCTCGCAGAGCCCGGCTGCCAAATTCGAAACGTCCAGCGATTGCGCCCACAGGAAAGCTGCCAGCACGGAAAGCTGTAGCTGGTTTTCACTGTCCCTTGGAACTGCATTCGCTGGTAGGCAGATATTCGCGTTCTGCAACAGCTTTCGTTCGTAAAGGGGCAACACTGTGTATTTCTCTCTGGCAGAGCCCGGCTGCCAAATTCGAAACGTCCAGCGATTGCGCCCACAGGAAAGCTGCCAGCACGGAAAGCTGTAGCTGGTTTTCACTGTCCCTTGGAACTGCATTCGCTGGTAGGCAGACATTCGCGTTCTGCAACAGCTTTCGTTCGTAAAGGGGCAATACTGTGTCTTTCTCTCTGGCAGAGCCCGGCTGCCAAATTCGAAACGTCCAGCGATTGCGCCCACAGGAAAGCTGCCAGCACGGAAAGCTGTAGCTGGTTTTCACTGTCCCTTGGAACTGCATTCGCTGGTAGGCAGACATTCGCGTTCTGCAACAGCTTTCGTTCGTAAAGGGGCAACACTGTGTATTTCTCTCTGGCAGAGCCCGGCTGCCAAATTCGAAACGTCCAGCGATTGCGCCCACAGGAAAGCTGCCAGCACGGAAAGCTGTAGCTGGTTTTCACTGTCCCTTGGAACTGCATTCGCTGGTAGGCAGACATTCGCGTTCTGCAACAGCTTTTGTTCGTAAAGGGGCAACACCGTGTATTTCTCTCTCTGGCAGAGCCCGGCTGCCAAATTCGAAACGTCCAGCGATTGCGCCCACAGGAAAGCTGCCAGCACGGAAAGCTGTAGCTGGTTTTCACTGTCCCTTGGAAATTCATTCGCTGCTACGCAGACATTCGCGTTCTGCAACAGCTTTCGTTCGTAAAGGGGCAACACTGTGTATTTCTCTCTCGCAGAGCCCGGCTGCCAAATTCGAAACGTCCAGCGATTGCGCCCACAGGAAAGCTGCCAGCACGGAAAGCTGTAGCTGGTTTTCACTGTCCCTTGGAACTGCATTCGCTGGTAGACAGACATTCGCGTTCTGCAACAGCTTTCGTTCGTAAAGGGGCAACACTCTGTATTTCTCTCTGGCAGAGCCCGGCTGCCAAATTCGAAACGTCCAGCGATTGCGCCCACAGGAAAGCTGCCAGCACGGAAAGCTGTAGCTGGTTTTCACTGTCCCTCGGAACTGCATTCGCTGGTAGGCAGACATTCGCGTTCTGCAACAGCTTTCGTTCGTAAAGGGGCAACACCGTGTATTTCTCTCTCGCAGAGCCCGGCTGCCAAATTCGAAACGTCCAGCGATTGCGCCCACAGGAAAGCTGCCAGCACGGAAAGCTGTAGCTGGTTTTCACTGTCCCTTGGAACTGCATTCGCTGGTAGACAGACATTCGCGTTCTGCAACAGCTTTCGTGCGTAAAGGGGCAACACGTGTCTTTCTCTCTCGCAGAGCCCGGCTGCCAAATTCGAAACGTCCAGCGATTGCGCCCACAGGAAAGCTGCCAGCACGGAAAGCTGTAGCTGGTTTTCACTGTCCCTTGGAACTGCATTCGCTGCTACACAGACATTCGCGTTCTGCAACAGCTTTCGTTCGTAAAGGGGCAGCACTGTGTCTTTCTCTCTGGCAGAGCCCGGCTGCCAAATTCGAAACGTCCAGCGATTGCGCCCACAGGAAAGCTGCCAGCACGGAAAGCTGTAGCTGGTTTTCACTGTCCCTTGGAACTGCATTCGCTGGTAGACAGACATTCGCGTTCTGCAACAGCTTTCGTGCGTAAAGGGGCAACACTGTGTATTTCTCTCTGGCAGAGCCCGGCTGCCAAATTCGAAACGTCCAGCGATTGCGCCCACAGGAAAGCTGCCAGCACGGAAAGCTGTAGCTGGTTTTCACTGTCCCTTGGAACTGCATTCGCTGGTAGACAGACATTCGCGTTCTGCAACAGCTTTCGTGCGTAAAGGGGCAACACTGTGTCTTTCTCTCTGGCAGAGCCCGGCTGCCAAATTCGAAACGTCCAGCGATTGCGCCCACAGGAAAGCTGCCAGCACGGAAAGCTGTAGCTGGTTTTCACTGTCCCTTGGAACTGCATTCGCTGGTAGGCAGACATTCGCGTTCTGCAACAGCTTTCGTTCGTAAAGGGGCAACACTCTGTATTTCTCTCTGGCAGAGCCCAGCTGCCAAATTCGAAACGTCCAGCGATTGCGCCCACAGGAAAGCTGCCAGCACGGAAAGCTGTAGCTGGTTTTCACTGTCCCTTGGAACTGCATTCGCTGGTAGACAGACATTCGCGTTCTGCAACAGCTTTCGTTCGTAAAGGGGCAACACTGTGTATTTCTCTCTCGCAGAGCCCGGCTGCCAAATTCGAAACGTCCAGCGATTGCGCCCACAGGAAAGCTGCCAGCACGGAAAGCTGTAGCTGGTTTTCACTGTCCCTTGGAACTGCATTCGCTGGTAGGCAGACATTCGCGTTCTGCAACAGCTTTCGTTCGTAAAGGGGCAACACTGTGTCTTTCTCTCTGGCAGAGCCCGGCTGCCAAATTCGAAACGTCCAGCGATTGCGCCCACAGGAAAGCTGCCAGCACGGAAAGCTGTAGCTGGTTTTCACTGTCCCTTGGAACTGCATTCGCTGGTAGGCAGACATTCGCGTTCTGCAAGAGCTTTCGTTCGTAAAGGGGCAGCACTGTGTCTTTCTCTCTGGCAGAGCCCGGCTGCCAAATTCGAAACGTCCAGCGATTGCGCCCACAGGAAAGCTGCCAGCACGGAAAGCTGTAGCTGGTTTTCACTGTCCCTTGGAACTGCATTCGCTGGTAGACAGACATTCGCGTTCTGCAACAGCTTTCGTTCGTAAAGGGGCAACACCGTGTATTTCTCTCTCGCAGAGCCCGGCTGCCAAATTCGAAACGTCCAGCGATTGCGCCCACAGGAAAGCTGCCAGCACGGAAAGCTGTAGCTGGTTTTCACTGTCCCTTGGAACTGCATTCGCTGGTAGGCAGACATTCGCGTTCTGCAACAGCTTTCGTTCGTAAAGGGGCAACACTGTGTATTTCTCTCTCGCAGAGCCCGGCTGCCAAATTCGAAACGTCCAGCGATTGCGCCCACAGGAAAGCTGCCAGCACGGAAAGCTGTAGCTGGTTTTCACTGTCCCTTGGAACTGCATTCGCTGCTACACAGACATTCGCGTTCTGCAACAGCTTTCGTTCGTAAAGGGGCAACACTGTGTCTTTCTCTCTGGCAGAGCCCGGCTGCCAAATTCGAAACGTCCAGCGATTGCGCCCACAGGAAAGCTGCCAGCACGGAAAGCTGTAGCTGGTTTTCACTGTCCCTTGGAAATGCATTCGCTGGTAGGCAGACATTCGCGTTCTGCAACAGCTTTCGTTCGTAAAGGGGCAACACTGTGTATTTCTCTCTCGCAGAGCCCGGCTGCCAAATTCGAAACGTCCAGCGATTGCGCCCACAGGAAAGCTGCCAGCACGGAAAACTGTAGCTCGTTTTCACTGTCCCTTGGAACTGCATTCGCTGGTAGGCAGACATTCGCGTTCTGCAACAGCTTTCGTTCGTAAAGGGGCAACACTGTGTCTTTCTCTCTGGCAGAGCCCGGCTGCCAAATTCGAAACGTCCAGCGATTGCGCCCACAGGAAAGCTGCCAGCACGGAAAGCTGTAGCTGGTTTTCACTGTCCCTTGGAACTGCATTCGCTGGTAGACAGACATTCGCGTTCTGCAACAGCTTTCGTTCGTAAAGGGGCAACACCGTGTATTTCTCTCTGGCAGAGCCCGGCTGCCAAATTCGAAACGTCCAGCGATTGCGCCCACAGGAAAGCTGCCAGCACGGAAAGCTGTAGCTGGTTTTCACTGTCCCTTGGAAATGCATTCGCTGCTACGCAGACATTCGCGTTCTGCAACAGCTTTCGTGCGTAAAGGGGCAACACTGTGTCTTTCTCTCTGGCAGAGCCCGGCTGCCAAATTCGAAACGTCCAGCGATTGCGCCCACAGGAAAGCTGCCAGCACGGAAAGCTGTAGCTGGTTTTCACTGTCCCTTGGAACTGCATTCGCTGGTAGGCAGACATTCGCGTTCTGCAACAGCTTTCGTTCGTAAAGGGGCAACACTCTGTATTTCTCTCTGGCAGAGCCCGGCTGCCAAATTCGAAACGTCCAGCGATTGCGCCCACAGGAAAGCTGCCAGCACGGAAAGCTGTAGCTGGTTTTCACTGTCCCTTGGAACTGCATTCGCTGGTAGACAGACATTCGCGTTCTGCAACAGCTTTCGTGCGTAAAGGGGCAACACTGTGTCTTTCTCTCTGGCAGAGCCCGGCTGCCAAATTCGAAACGTCCAGCGATTGCGCCCACAGGAAAGCTGCCAGCACGGAAAGCTGTAGCTGGTTTTCACTGTCCCTTGGAACTGCATTCGCTGGTAGACAGACATTCGCGTTCTGCAACAGCTTTCGTTCGTAAAGGGGCAACACTCTGTATTTCTCTCTGGCAGAGCCCGGCTGCCAAATTCGAAACGTCCAGCGATTGCGCCCACAGGAAAGCTGCCAGCACGGAAAGCTGTAGCTGGTTTTCACTGTCCCTCGGAACTGCATTCGCTGGTAGGCAGACATTCGCGTTCTGCAACAGCTTTCGTTCGTAAAGGGGCAACACTGTGTATTTCTCTCTCGCAGAGCCCGGCTGCCAAATTCGAAACGTCCAGCGATTGCGCCCACAGGAAAGCTGCCAGCACGGAAAGCTGTAGCTGGTTTTCACTGTCCCTTGGAACTGCATTCGCTGGTAGACAGACATTCGCGTTCTGCAACAGCTTTCGTGCGTAAAGGGGCAACACTGTGTCTTTCTCTCTGGCAGAGCCCGGCTGCCAAATTCGAAACGTCCAGCGATTGCGCCCACAGGAAAGCTGCCAGCACGGAAAGCTGTAGCTGGTTTTCACTGTCCCTTGGAACTGCATTCGCTGGTAGGCAGACATTCGCGTTCTGCAACAGCTTTCGTTCGTAAAGGGGCAACACTCTGTATTTCTCTCTGGCAGAGCCCAGCTGCCAAATTCGAAACGTCCAGCGATTGCGCCCACAGGAAAGCTGCCAGCACGGAAAGCTGTAGCTGGTTTTCACTGTCCCTTGGAACTGCATTCGCTGGTAGGCAGATATTCGCGTTCTGCAACAGCTTTCGTTCGTAAAGGGGCAACACTGTGTCTTTCTCTCTGGCAGAGCCCGGCTGCCAAATTCGAAACGTCCAGCGATTGCGCCCACAGGAAAGCTGCCAGCACGGAAAGCTGTAGCTGGTTTTCACTGTCCCTTGGAACTGCATTCGCTGGTAGGCAGACATTCGCGTTCTGCAACAGCTTTCGTGCGTAAAGGGGCAGCACTGTGTCTTTCTCTCTGGCAGAGCCCGGCTGCCAAATTCGAAACGTCCAGCGATTGCGCCCACAGGAAAGCTGCCAGCACGGAAAGCTGTAGCTGGTTTTCACTGTCCCTTGGAACTGCATTCGCTGGTAGACAGACATTCGCGTTCTGCAACAGCTTTCGTTCGTAAAAGGGCAACACTGTGTCTTTCTCTCTGGCAGAGCCCGGCTGCCAAATTCGAAACGTCCAGCGATTGCGCCCACAGGAAAGCTGCCAGCACGGAAAGCTGTAGCTGGTTTTCACTGTCCCTTGGAACTGCATTCGCTGGTAGACAGACATTCGCGTTCTGCAACAGCTTTCGTTCGTAAAGGGGCAACACCGTGTATTTCTCTCTCGCAGAGCCCGGCTGCCAAATTCGAAACGTCCAGCGATTGCGCCCACAGGAAAGCTGCCAGCACGGAAAGCTGTAGCTGGTTTTCACTGTCCCTTGGAACTGCATTCGCTGGTAGGCAGACATTCGCGTTCTGCAACAGCTTTCGTTCGTAAAGGGGCAACACTGTGTATTTCTCTCTGGCAGAGCCCGGCTGCCAAATTCGAAACGTCCAGCGATTGCGCCCACAGGAAAGCTGCCAGCACGGAAAGCTGTAGCTGGTTTTCACTGTCCCTTGGAACTGCATTCGCTGCTACACAGACATTCGCGTTCTGCAACAGCTTTCGTTCGTAAAGGGGCAACACTGTGTCTTTCTCTCTGGCAGAGCCCGGCTGCCAAATTCGAAACGTCCAGCGATTGCGCCCACAGGAAAGCTGCCAGCACGGAAAGCTGTAGCTGGTTTTCACTGTCCCTTGGAAATGCATTCGCTGGTAGGCAGACATTCGCGTTCTGCAACAGCTTTCGTTCGTAAAGGGGCAACACTGTGTATTTCTCTCTCGCAGAGCCCGGCTGCCAAATTCGAAACGTCCAGCGATTGCGCCCACAGGAAAGCTGCCAGCACGGAAAGCTGTAGCTCGTTTTCACTGTCCCTTGGAACTGCATTCGCTGGTAGGCAGACATTCGCGTTCTGCAACAGCTTTCGTTCGTAAAGGGGCAACACTGTGTCTTTCTCTCTGGCAGAGCCCGGCTGCCAAATTCGAAACGTCCAGCGATTGCGCCCACAGGAAAGCTGCCAGCACGGAAAGCTGTAGCTGGTTTTCACTGTCCCTTGGAACTGCATTCGCTGGTAGACAGACATTCGCGTTCTGCAACAGCTTTCGTGCGTAAAGGGGCAACACTGTGTCTTTCTCTCTGGCAGAGCCCGGCTGCCAAATTCGAAACGTCCAGCGATTGCGCCCACAGGAAAGCTGCCAGCACGGAAAGCTGTAGCTGGTTTTCACTGTCCCTTGGAACTGCATTCGCTGGTAGGCAGACATTCGCGTTCTGCAACAGCTTTCGTTCGTAAAGGGGCAACACTCTGTATTTCTCTCTGGCAGAGCCCAGCTGCCAAATTCGAAACGTCCAGCGATTGCGCCCACAGGAAAGCTGCCAGCACGGAAAGCTGTAGCTGGTTTTCACTGTCCCTTGGAACTGCATTCGCTGGTAGGCAGACATTCGCGTTCTGCAACAGCTTTCGTTCGTAAAGGGGCAACACTGTGTCTTTCTCTCTGGCAGAGCCCGGCTGCCAAATTCGAAACGTCCAGCGATTGCGCCCACAGGAAAGCTGCCAGCACGGAAAGCTGTAGCTGGTTTTCACTGTCCCTTGGAACTGCATTCGCTGGTAGGCAGACATTCGCGTTCTGCAACAGCTTTCGTGCGTAAAGGGGCAGCACTGTGTCTTTCTCTCTGGCAGAGCCCGGCTGCCAAATTCGAAACGTCCAGCGATTGCGCCCACAGGAAAGCTGCCAGCACGGTAAGCCGTAGCTGGTTTTCACTGTCCCTTGGAACTGCATTCGCTGGTAGACAGACATTCGCGTTCTGCAACAGCTTTCGTTCGTAAAAGGGCAACACTGTGTCTTTCTCTCTGGCAGAGCCCGGCTGCCAAATTCGAAACGTCCAGCGATTGCGCCCACAGGAAAGCTGCCAGCACGGAAAGCTGTAGCTGGTTTTCACTGTCCCTTGGAACTGCATTCGCTGGTAGACAGACATTCGCGTTCTGCAACAGCTTTCGTTCGTAAAGGGGCAACACCGTGTATTTCTCTCTCGCAGAGCCCGGCTGCCAAATTCGAAACGTCCAGCGATTGCGCCCACAGGAAAGCTGCCAGCACGGAAAGCTGTAGCTGGTTTTCACTGTCCCTTGGAACTGCATTCGCTGGTAGGCAGACATTCGCGTTCTGCAACAGCTTTCGTTCGTAAAGGGGCAACACTGTGTATTTCTCTCTGGCAGAGCCCGGCTGCCAAATTCGAAACGTCCAGCGATTGCGCCCACAGGAAAGCTGCCAGCACGGAAAGCTGTAGCTGGTTTTCACTGTCCCTTGGAACTGCATTCGCTAGTAGGCAGACATTCGCGTTCTGCAACAGCTTTCGTTCGTAAAGGGGCAACACTGTGTCTTTCTCTCTGGCAGAGCCCGGCTGCCAAATTCGAAACGTCCAGCGATTGCGCCCACAGGAAAGCTGCCAGCACGGAAAGCTGTAGCTGGTTTTCACTGTCCCTTGGAAATGCATTCGCTGGTAGGCAGACATTCGCGTTCTGCAACAGCTTTCGTTCGTAAAGGGGCAACACTGTGTATTTCTCTCTCGCAGAGCCCGGCTGCCAAATTCGAAACGTCCAGCGATTGCGCCCACAGGAAAGCTGCCAGCACGGAAAGCTGTAGCTCGTTTTCACTGTCCCTTGGAACTGCATTCGCTGGTAGGCAGACATTCGCGTTCTGCAACAGCTTTCGTTCGTAAAGGGGCAACACTGTGTCTTTCTCTCTGGCAGAGCCCGGCTGCCAAGTTCGAAACGTCCAGCGATTGCGCCCACAGGAAAGCTGCCAGCACGGAAAGCTGTAGCTGGTTTTCACTGTCCCTTGGAACTGCATTCGCTGGTAGACAGACATTCGCGTTCTGCAACAGCTTTCGTTCGTAAAGGGGCAACACCGTGTATTTCTCTCTCGCAGAGCCCGGCTGCCAAATTCAAAACGTCCAGCGATTGCGCCCACAGGAAAGCTGCCAGCACGGAAAGCTGTAGCTGGTTTTCACTGTCCCTTGGAAATGCATTCGCTGGTAGGCAGACATTCGCGTTCTGCAACAGCTTTCGTTCGTAAAGGGGCAACACTGTGTATTTCTCTCTCGCAGAGCCCGGCTGCCAAATTCGAAACGTCCAGCGATTGCGCCCACAGGAAAGCTGCCAGCACGGAAAGCTGTAGCTCGTTTTCACTGTCCCTTGGAACTGCATTCGCTGGTAGGCAGACATTCGCGTTCTGCAACAGCTTTCGTTCGTAAAGGGGCAACACTGTGTCTTTCTCTCTGGCAGAGCCCGGCTGCCAAGTTCGAAACGTCCAGCGATTGCGCCCACAGGAAAGCTGCCAGCACGGAAAGCTGTAGCTGGTTTTCACTGTCCCTTGGAAATGCATTCGCTGCTACGCAGACATTCGCGTTCTGCAACAGCTTTCGTGCGTAAAGGGGCAACACTGTGTCTTTCTCTCTGGCAGAGCCCGGCTGCCAAATTCGAAACGTCCAGCGATTGCGCCCACAGGAAAGCTGCCAGCACGGAAAGCTGTAGCTGGTTTTCACTGTCCCTTGGAACTGCATTCGCTGGTAGGCAGACATTCGCGTTCTGCAACAGCTTTCGTTCGTAAAGGGGCAACACTGTGTCTTTCTCTCTGGCAGAGCCCGGCTGCCAAATTCGAAACGTCCAGCGATTGCGCCCACAGGAAAGCTGCCAGCACGGAAAGCTGTAGCTGGTTTTCACTGTCCCTTGGAACTGCATTCGCTGGTAGGCAGACATTCGCGTTCTGCAACAGCTTTCGTTCGTAAAGGGGCAACACTGTGTCTTTCTCTCTGGCAGAGCCCGGCTGCCAAATTCGAAACGTCCAGCGATTGCGCCCACAGGAAAGCTGCCAGCACGGAAAGCTGTAGCTGGTTTTCACTGTCCCTTGGAACTGCATTCGCTGGTAGACAGACATTCGCGTTCTGCAACAGCTTTCGTTCGTAAAAGGGCAACACTGTGTCTTTCTCTCTGGCAGAGCCCGGCTGCCAAATTCGAAACGTCCAGCGATTGCGCCCACAGGAAAGCTGCCAGCACGGAAAGCTGTAGCTGGTTTTCACTGTCCCTTGGAACTGCATTCGCTGGTAGACAGACATTCGCGTTCTGCAACAGCTTTCGTTCGTAAAGGGGCAACACCGTGTATTTCTCTCTCGCAGAGCCCGGCTGCCAAATTCGAAACGTCCAGCGATTGCGCCCACAGGAAAGCTGCCAGCACGGAAAGCTGTAGCTGGTTTTCACTGTCCCTTGGAACTGCATTCGCTGGTAGGCAGACATTCGCGTTCTGCAACAGCTTTCGTTCGTAAAGGGGCAACACTGTGTCTTTCTCTCTGGCAGAGCCCGGCTGCCAAATTCGAAACGTCCAGCGATTGCGCCCACAGGAAAGCTGCCAGCACGGAAAGCTGTAGCTGGTTTTCACTGTCCCTTGGAACTGCATTCGCTGCTACACAGACATTCGCGTTCTGCAACAGCTTTCGTTCGTAAAGGGGCAACACTGTGTCTTTCTCTCTGGCAGAGCCCGGCTGCCAAATTCGAAACGTCCAGCGATTGCGCCCACAGGAAAGCTGCCAGCACGGAAAGCTGTAGCTGGTTTTCACTGTCCCTTGGAACTGCATTCGCTGGTAGGCAGACATTCGCGTTCTGCAACAGCTTTCGTTCGTAAAGGGGCAACACTGTGTATTTCTCTCTCGCAGAGCCCGGCTGCCAAATTCGAAACGTCCAGCGATTGCGCCCACAGGAAAGCTGCCAGCACGGAAAGCTGTAGCTGGTTTTCACTGTCCCTTGGAACTGCATTCGCTGGTAGGCAGACATTCGCGTTCTGCAACAGCTTTCGTTCGTAAAGGGGCAACACTGTGTCTTTCTCTCTGGCAGAGCCCGGCTGCCAAATTCGAAACGTCCAGCGATTGCGCCCACAGGAAAGCTGCCAGCACGGAAAGCTGTAGCTGGTTTTCACTGTCCCTTGGAACTGCATTCGCTGGTAGACAGACATTCGCGTTCTGCAACAGCTTTCGTTCGTAAAGGGGCAACACCGTGTATTTCTCTCTCGCAGAGCCCGGCTGCCAAATTCGAAACGTCCAGCGATTGCGCCCACAGGAAAGCTGCCAGCACGGAAAGCTGTAGCTGGTTTTCACTGTCCCTTGGAAATGCATTCGCTGGTAGGCAGACATTCGCGTTCTGCAACAGCTTTCGTTCGTAAAGGGGCAACACTGTGTCTTTCTCTCTCGCAGAGCCCGGCTGCCAAATTCGAAACGTCCAGCGATTGCGCCCACAGGAAAGCTGCCAGCACGGAAAGCTGTAGCTGGTTTTCACTGTCCCTTGGAACTGCATTCGCTGGTAGGCAGATATTCGCGTTCTGCAACAGCTTTCGTTCGTAAAGGGGCAACACTGTGTATTTCTCTCTGGCAGAGCCCGGCTGCCAAATTCGAAACGTCCAGCGATTGCGCCCACAGGAAAGCTGCCAGCACGGAAAGCTGTAGCTGGTTTTCACTGTCCCTTGGAACTGCATTCGCTGGTAGGCAGACATTCGCGTTCTGCAACAGCTTTCGTTCGTAAAGGGGCAATACTGTGTCTTTCTCTCTGGCAGAGCCCGGCTGCCAAATTCGAAACGTCCAGCGATTGCGCCCACAGGAAAGCTGCCAGCACGGAAAGCTGTAGCTGGTTTTCACTGTCCCTTGGAACTGCATTCGCTGGTAGGCAGACATTCGCGTTCTGCAACAGCTTTCGTTCGTAAAGGGGCAACACTGTGTATTTCTCTCTGGCAGAGCCCGGCTGCCAAATTCGAAACGTCCAGCGATTGCGCCCACAGGAAAGCTGCCAGCACGGAAAGCTGTAGCTGGTTTTCACTGTCCCTTGGAACTGCATTCGCTGGTAGGCAGACATTCGCGTTCTGCAACAGCTTTTGTTCGTAAAGGGGCAACACCGTGTATTTCTCTCTCTGGCAGAGCCCGGCTGCCAAATTCGAAACGTCCAGCGATTGCGCCCACAGGAAAGCTGCCAGCACGGAAAGCTGTAGCTGGTTTTCACTGTCCCTTGGAAATTCATTCGCTGCTACGCAGACATTCGCGTTCTGCAACAGCTTTCGTTCGTAAAGGGGCAACACTGTGTCTTTCTCTCTGGCAGAGCCCGGCTGCCAAATTCGAAACGTCCAGCGATTGCGCCCACAGGAAAGCTGCCAGCACGGAAAGCTGTAGCTGGTTTTCACTGTCCCTTGGAACTGCATTCGCTGGTAGGCAGACATTCGCGTTCTGCAACAGCTTTCGTTCGTAAAGGGGCAACACTGTGTATTTCTCTCTCGCAGAGCCCGGCTGCCAAATTCGAAACGTCCAGCGATTGCGCCCACAGGAAAGCTGCCAGCACGGAAAGCTGTAGCTGGTTTTCACTGTCCCTTGGAACTGCATTCGCTGGTAGACAGACATTCGCGTTCTGCAACAGCTTTCGTTCGTAAAGGGGCAACACTCTGTATTTCTCTCTGGCAGAGCCCGGCTGCCAAATTCGAAACGTCCAGCGATTGCGCCCACAGGAAAGCTGCCAGCACGGAAAGCTGTAGCTGGTTTTCACTGTCCCTCGGAACTGCATTCGCTGGTAGGCAGACATTCGCGTTCTGCAACAGCTTTCGTTCGTAAAGGGGCAACACCGTGTATTTCTCTCTCGCAGAGCCCGGCTGCCAAATTCGAAACGTCCAGCGATTGCGCCCACAGGAAAGCTGCCAGCACGGAAAGCTGTAGCTGGTTTTCACTGTCCCTTGGAACTGCATTCGCTGGTAGACAGACATTCGCGTTCTGCAACAGCTTTCGTGCGTAAAGGGGCAACACGTGTCTTTCTCTCTCGCAGAGCCCGGCTGCCAAATTCGAAACGTCCAGCGATTGCGCCCACAGGAAAGCTGCCAGCACGGAAAGCTGTAGCTGGTTTTCACTGTCCCTTGGAACTGCATTCGCTGCTACACAGACATTCGCGTTCTGCAACAGCTTTCGTTCGTAAAGGGGCAGCACTGTGTCTTTCTCTCTGGCAGAGCCCGGCTGCCAAATTCGAAACGTCCAGCGATTGCGCCCACAGGAAAGCTGCCAGCACGGAAAGCTGTAGCTGGTTTTCACTGTCCCTTGGAACTGCATTCGCTGGTAGACAGACATTCGCGTTCTGCAACAGCTTTCGTGCGTAAAGGGGCAACACTGTGTATTTCTCTCTGGCAGAGCCCGGCTGCCAAATTCGAAACGTCCAGCGATTGCGCCCACAGGAAAGCTGCCAGCACGGAAAGCTGTAGCTGGTTTTCACTGTCCCTTGGAACTGCATTCGCTGGTAGACAGACATTCGCGTTCTGCAACAGCTTTCGTGCGTAAAGGGGCAACACTGTGTCTTTCTCTCTGGCAGAGCCCGGCTGCCAAATTCGAAACGTCCAGCGATTGCGCCCACAGGAAAGCTGCCAGCACGGAAAGCTGTAGCTGGTTTTCACTGTCCCTTGGAACTGCATTCGCTGGTAGGCAGACATTCGCGTTCTGCAACAGCTTTCGTTCGTAAAGGGGCAACACTCTGTATTTCTCTCTGGCAGAGCCCAGCTGCCAAATTCGAAACGTCCAGCGATTGCGCCCACAGGAAAGCTGCCAGCACGGAAAGCTGTAGCTGGTTTTCACTGTCCCTTGGAACTGCATTCGCTGGTAGACAGACATTCGCGTTCTGCAACAGCTTTCGTTCGTAAAGGGGCAACACTGTGTATTTCTCTCTCGCAGAGCCCGGCTGCCAAATTCGAAACGTCCAGCGATTGCGCCCACAGGAAAGCTGCCAGCACGGAAAGCTGTAGCTGGTTTTCACTGTCCCTTGGAACTGCATTCGCTGGTAGGCAGACATTCGCGTTCTGCAACAGCTTTCGTTCGTAAAGGGGCAACACTGTGTCTTTCTCTCTGGCAGAGCCCGGCTGCCAAATTCGAAACGTCCAGCGATTGCGCCCACAGGAAAGCTGCCAGCACGGAAAGCTGTAGCTGGTTTTCACTGTCCCTTGGAACTGCATTCGCTGGTAGGCAGACATTCGCGTTCTGCAACAGCTTTCGTTCGTAAAGGGGCAGCACTGTGTCTTTCTCTCTGGCAGAGCCCGGCTGCCAAATTCGAAACGTCCAGCGATTGCGCCCACAGGAAAGCTGCCAGCACGGAAAGCTGTAGCTGGTTTTCACTGTCCCTTGGAACTGCATTCGCTGGTAGACAGACATTCGCGTTCTGCAACAGCTTTCGTTCGTAAAGGGGCAACACCGTGTATTTCTCTCTCGCAGAGCCCGGCTGCCAAATTCGAAACGTCCAGCGATTGCGCCCACAGGAAAGCTGCCAGCACGGAAAGCTGTAGCTGGTTTTCACTGTCCCTTGGAACTGCATTCGCTGGTAGGCAGACATTCGCGTTCTGCAACAGCTTTCGTTCGTAAAGGGGCAACACTGTGTATTTCTCTCTCGCAGAGCCCGGCTGCCAAATTCGAAACGTCCAGCGATTGCGCCCACAGGAAAGCTGCCAGCACGGAAAGCTGTAGCTGGTTATCACTGTCCCTTGGAACTGCATTCGCTGCTACACAGACATTCGCGTTCTGCAACAGCTTTCGTTCGTAAAGGGGCAACACTGTGTCTTTCTCTCTGGCAGAGCCCGGCTGCCAAATTCGAAACGTCCAGCGATTGCGCCCACAGGAAAGCTGCCAGCACGGAAAGCTGTAGCTGGTTTTCACTGTCCCTTGGAAATGCATTCGCTGGTAGGCAGACATTCGCGTTCTGCAACAGCTTTCGTTCGTAAAGGGGCAACACTGTGTATTTCTCTCTCGCAGAGCCCGGCTGCCAAATTCGAAACGTCCAGCGATTGCGCCCACAGGAAAGCTGCCAGCACGGAAAACTGTAGCTCGTTTTCACTGTCCCTTGGAACTGCATTCGCTGGTAGGCAGACATTCGCGTTCTGCAACAGCTTTCGTTCGTAAAGGGGCAACACTGTGTCTTTCTCTCTGGCAGAGCCCGGCTGCCAAATTCGAAACGTCCAGCGATTGCGCCCACAGGAAAGCTGCCAGCACGGAAAGCTGTAGCTGGTTTTCACTGTCCCTTGGAACTGCATTCGCTGGTAGACAGACATTCGCGTTCTGCAACAGCTTTCGTTCGTAAAGGGGCAACACCGTGTATTTCTCTCTGGCAGAGCCCGGCTGCCAAATTCGAAACGTCCAGCGATTGCGCCCACAGGAAAGCTGCCAGCACGGAAAGCTGTAGCTGGTTTTCACTGTCCCTTGGAAATGCATTCGCTGCTACGCAGACATTCGCGTTCTGCAACAGCTTTCGTGCGTAAAGGGGCAACACTGTGTCTTTCTCTCTGGCAGAGCCCGGCTGCCAAATTCGAAACGTCCAGCGATTGCGCCCACAGGAAAGCTGCCAGCACGGAAAGCTGTAGCTGGTTTTCACTGTCCCTTGGAACTGCATTCGCTGGTAGACAGACATTCGCGTTCTGCAACAGCTTTCGTTCGTAAAGGGGCAACACTCTGTATTTCTCTCTGGCAGAGCCCGGCTGCCAAATTCGAAACGTCCAGCGATTGCGCCCACAGGAAAGCTGCCAGCACGGAAAGCTGTAGCTGGTTTTCACTGTCCCTCGGAACTGCATTCGCTGGTAGGCAGACATTCGCGTTCTGCAACAGCTTTCGTTCGTAAAGGGGCAACACTGTGTATTTCTCTCTCGCAGAGCCCGGCTGCCAAATTCGAAACGTCCAGCGATTGCGCCCACAGGAAAGCTGCCAGCACGGAAAGCTGTAGCTGGTTTTCACTGTCCCTTGGAACTGCATTCGCTGGTAGACAGACATTCGCGTTCTGCAACAGCTTTCGTGCGTAAAGGGGCAACACTGTGTCTTTCTCTCTGGCAGAGCCCGGCTGCCAAATTCGAAACGTCCAGCGATTGCGCCCACAGGAAAGCTGCCAGCACGGAAAGCTGTAGCTGGTTTTCACTGTCCCTTGGAACTGCATTCGCTGGTAGGCAGACATTCGCGTTCTGCAACAGCTTTCGTTCGTAAAGGGGCAACACTCTGTATTTCTCTCTGGCAGAGCCCAGCTGCCAAATTCGAAACGTCCAGCGATTGCGCCCACAGGAAAGCTGCCAGCACGGAAAGCTGTAGCTGGTTTTCACTGTCCCTTGGAACTGCATTCGCTGGTAGGCAGATATTCGCGTTCTGCAACAGCTTTCGTTCGTAAAGGGGCAACACTGTGTCTTTCTCTCTGGCAGAGCCCGGCTGCCAAATTCGAAACGTCCAGCGATTGCGCCCACAGGAAAGCTGCCAGCACGGAAAGCTGTAGCTGGTTTTCACTGTCCCTTGGAACTGCATTCGCTGGTAGGCAGACATTCGCGTTCTGCAACAGCTTTCGTGCGTAAAGGGGCAGCACTGTGTCTTTCTCTCTGGCAGAGCCCGGCTGCCAAATTCGAAACGTCCAGCGATTGCGCCCACAGGAAAGCTGCCAGCACGGAAAGCTGTAGCTGGTTTTCACTGTCCCTTGGAACTGCATTCGCTGGTAGACAGACATTCGCGTTCTGCAACAGCTTTCGTTCGTAAAAGGGCAACACTGTGTCTTTCTCTCTGGCAGAGCCCGGCTGCCAAATTCGAAACGTCCAGCGATTGCGCCCACAGGAAAGCTGCCAGCACGGAAAGCTGTAGCTGGTTTTCACTGTCCCTTGGAACTGCATTCGCTGGTAGACAGACATTCGCGTTCTGCAACAGCTTTCGTTCGTAAAGGGGCAACACCGTGTATTTCTCTCTCGCAGAGCCCGGCTGCCAAATTCGAAACGTCCAGCGATTGCGCCCACAGGAAAGCTGCCAGCACGGAAAGCTGTAGCTGGTTTTCACTGTCCCTTGGAACTGCATTCGCTGGTAGGCAGACATTCGCGTTCTGCAACAGCTTTCGTTCGTAAAGGGGCAACACTGTGTATTTCTCTCTGGCAGAGCCCGGCTGCCAAATTCGAAACGTCCAGCGATTGCGCCCACAGGAAAGCTGCCAGCACGGAAAGCTGTAGCTGGTTTTCACTGTCCCTTGGAACTGCATTCGCTGCTACACAGACATTCGCGTTCTGCAACAGCTTTCGTTCGTAAAGGGGCAACACTGTGTCTTTCTCTCTGGCAGAGCCCGGCTGCCAAATTCGAAACGTCCAGCGATTGCGCCCACAGGAAAGCTGCCAGCACGGAAAGCTGTAGCTGGTTTTCACTGTCCCTTGGAAATGCATTCGCTGGTAGGCAGACATTCGCGTTCTGCAACAGCTTTCGTTCGTAAAGGGGCAACACTGTGTATTTCTCTCTCGCAGAGCCCGGCTGCCAAATTCGAAACGTCCAGCGATTGCGCCCACAGGAAAGCTGCCAGCACGGAAAGCTGTAGCTGGTTTTCACTGTCCCTTGGAACTGCATTCGCTGGTAGGCAGACATTCGCGTTCTGCAACAGCTTTCGTTCGTAAAGGGGCAACACTGTGTCTTTCTCTCTGGCAGAGCCCGGCTGCCAAATTCGAAACGTCCAGCGATTGCGCCCACAGGAAAGCTGCCAGCACGGAAAGCTGTAGCTGGTTTTCACTGTCCCTTGGAACTGCATTCGCTGGTAGACAGACATTCGCGTTCTGCAACAGCTTTCGTTCGTAAAGGGGCAACACCGTGTATTTCTCTCTCGCAGAGCCCGGCTGCCAAATTCAAAACGTCCAGCGATTGCGCCCACAGGAAAGCTGCCAGCACGGAAAGCTGTAGCTGGTTTTCACTGTCCCTTGGAAATGCATTCGCTGCTACGCAGACATTCGCGTTCTGCAACAGCTTTCGTGCGTAAAGGGGCAACACTGTGTCTTTCTCTCTGGCAGAGCCCGGCTGCCAAATTCGAAACGTCCAGCGATTGCGCCCACAGGAAAGCTGCCAGCACGGAAAGCTGTAGCTGGTTTTCACTGTCCCTTGGAACTGCATTCGCTGGTAGGCAGACATTCGCGTTCTGCAACAGCTTTCGTTCGTAAAGGGGCAACACTGTGTCTTTCTCTCTGGCAGAGCCCGGCTGCCAAATTCGAAACGTCCAGCGATTGCGCCCACAGGAAAGCTGCCAGCACGGAAAGCTGTAGCTGGTTTTCACTGTCCCTTGGAACTGCATTCGCTGGTAGGCAGACATTCGCGTTCTGCAACAGCTTTCGTTCGTAAAGGGGCAACACTGTGTCTTTCTCTCTGGCAGAGCCCGGCTGCCAAATTCGAAACGTCCAGCGATTGCGCCCACAGGAAAGCTGCCAGCACGGAAAGCTGTAGCTGGTTTTCACTGTCCCTTGGAACTGCATTCGCTGGTAGACAGACATTCGCGTTCTGCAACAGCTTTCGTTCGTAAAAGGGCAACACTGTGTCTTTCTCTCTGGCAGAGCCCGGCTGCCAAATTCGAAACGTCCAGCGATTGCGCCCACAGGAAAGCTGCCAGCACGGAAAGCTGTAGCTGGTTTTCACTGTCCCTTGGAACTGCATTCGCTGGTAGACAGACATTCGCGTTCTGCAACAGCTTTCGTTCGTAAAGGGGCAACACCGTGTATTTCTCTCTCGCAGAGCCCGGCTGCCAAATTCGAAACGTCCAGCGATTGCGCCCACAGGAAAGCTGCCAGCACGGAAAGCTGTAGCTGGTTTTCACTGTCCCTTGGAACTGCATTCGCTGGTAGGCAGACATTCGCGTTCTGCAACAGCTTTCGTTCGTAAAGGGGCAACACTGTGTCTTTCTCTCTGGCAGAGCCCGGCTGCCAAATTCGAAACGTCCAGCGATTGCGCCCACAGGAAAGCTGCCAGCACGGAAAGCTGTAGCTGGTTTTCACTGTCCCTTGGAACTGCATTCGCTGCTACACAGACATTCGCGTTCTGCAACAGCTTTCGTTCGTAAAGGGGCAACACTGTGTCTTTCTCTCTGGCAGAGCCCGGCTGCCAAATTCGAAACGTCCAGCGATTGCGCCCACAGGAAAGCTGCCAGCACGGAAAGCTGTAGCTGGTTTTCACTGTCCCTTGGAAATGCATTCGCTGGTAGGCAGACATTCGCGTTCTGCAACAGCTTTCGTTCGTAAAGGGGCAACACTGTGTATTTCTCTCTCGCAGAGCCCGGCTGCCAAATTCGAAACGTCCAGCGATTGCGCCCACAGGAAAGCTGCCAGCACGGAAAGCTGTAGCTGGTTTTCACTGTCCCTTGGAACTGCATTCGCTGGTAGGCAGACATTCGCGTTCTGCAACAGCTTTCGTTCGTAAAGGGGCAACACTGTGTCTTTCTCTCTGGCAGAGCCCGGCTGCCAAATTCGAAACGTCCAGCGATTGCGCCCACAGGAAAGCTGCCAGCACGGAAAGCTGTAGCTGGTTTTCACTGTCCCTTGGAACTGCATTCGCTGGTAGACAGACATTCGCGTTCTGCAACAGCTTTCGTTCGTAAAGGGGCAACACCGTGTATTTCTCTCTCGCAGAGCCCGGCTGCCAAATTCGAAACGTCCAGCGATTGCGCCCACAGGAAAGCTGCCAGCACGGAAAGCTGTAGCTGGTTTTCACTGTCCCTTGGAACTGCATTCGCTGGTAGGCAGACATTCGCGTTCTGCAACAGCTTTCGTTCGTAAAGGGGCAACACTGTGTCTTTCTCTCTGGCAGAGCCCGGCTGCCAAATTCGAAACGTCCAGCGATTGCGCCCACAGGAAAGCTGCCAGCACGGAAAGCTGTAGCTGGTTTTCACTGTCCCTTGGAACTGCATTCGCTGGTAGACAGACATTCGCGTTCTGCAACAGCTTTCGTGCGTAAAGGGGCAACACTGTGTCTTTCTCTCTGGCAGAGCCCGGCTGCCAAATTCGAAACGTCCAGCGATTGCGCCCACAGGAAAGCTGCCAGCACGGAAAGCTGTAGCTGGTTTTCACTGTCCCTTGGAACTGCATTCGCTGGTAGACAGACATTCGCGTTCTGCAACAGCTTTCGTTCGTAAAGGGGCAACACTCTGTATTTCTCTCTGGCAGAGCCCGGCTGCCAAATTCGAAACGTCCAGCGATTGCGCCCACAGGAAAGCTGCCAGCACGGAAAGCTGTAGCTGGTTTTCACTGTCCCTCGGAACTGCATTCGCTGGTAGGCAGACATTCGCGTTCTGCAACAGCTTTCGTTCGTAAAGGGGCAACACTGTGTCTTTCTCTCTGGCAGAGCCCGGCTGCCAAATTCGAAACGTCCAGCGATTGCGCCCACAGGAAAGCTGCCAGCACGGAAAGCTGTAGCTGGTTTTCACTGTCCCTTGGAACTGCATTCGCTGGTAGACAGACATTCGCGTTCTGCAACAGCTTTCGTGCGTAAAGGGGCAACACTGTGTCTTTCTCTCTGGCAGAGCCCGGCTGCCAAATTCGAAACGTCCAGCGATTGCGCCCACAGGAAAGCTGCCAGCACGGAAAGCTGTAGCTGGTTTTCACTGTCCCTTGGAACTGCATTCGCTGGTAGGCAGACATTCGCGTTCTGCAACAGCTTTCGTTCGTAAAGGGGCAACACTCTGTATTTCTCTCTGGCAGAGCCCAGCTGCCAAATTCGAAACGTCCAGCGATTGCGCCCACAGGAAAGCTGCCAGCACGGAAAGCTGTAGCTGGTTTTCACTGTCCCTTGGAACTGCATTCGCTGGTAGGCAGACATTCGCGTTCTGCAACAGCTTTCGTTCGTAAAGGGGCAACACTGTGTCTTTCTCTCTGGCAGAGCCCGGCTGCCAAATTCGAAACGTCCAGCGATTGCGCCCACAGGAAAGCTGCCAGCACGGAAAGCTGTAGCTGGTTTTCACTGTCCCTTGGAACTGCATTCGCTGGTAGGCAGACATTCGCGTTCTGCAACAGCTTTCGTTCGTAAAGGGGCAGCACTGTGTCTTTCTCTCTGGCAGAGCCCGGCTGCCAAATTCGAAACGTCCAGCGATTGCGCCCACAGGAAAGCTGCCAGCACGGAAAGCTGTAGCTGGTTTTCACTGTCCCTTGGAACTGCATTCGCTGGTAGACAGACATTCGCGTTCTGCAACAGCTTTCGTTCGTAAAGGGGCAACACTGTGTCTTTCTCTCTGGCAGAGCCCGGCTGCCAAATTCGAAACGTCCAGCGATTGCGCCCACAGGAAAGCTGCCAGCACGGAAAGCTGTAGCTGGTTTTCACTGTCCCTTGGAACTGCATTCGCTGGTAGACAGACATTCGCGTTCTGCAACAGCTTTCGTTCGTAAAGGGGCAACACCGTGTATTTCTCTCTCGCAGAGCCCGGCTGCCAAATTCGAAACGTCCAGCGATTGCGCCCACAGGAAAGCTGCCAGCACGGAAAGCTGTAGCTGGTTTTCACTGTCCCTTGGAACTGCATTCGCTGGTAGGCAGACATTCGCGTTCTGCAACAGCTTTCGTTCGTAAAGGGGCAACACTGTGTCTTTCTCTCTGGCAGAGCCCGGCTGCCAAATTCGAAACGTCCAGCGATTGCGCCCACAGGAAAGCTGCCAGCACGGAAAGCTGTAGCTGGTTTTCACTGTCCCTTGGAAATGCATTCGCTGGTAGGCAGACATTCGCGTTCTGCAACAGCTTTCGTTCGTAAAGGGGCAACACTGTGTATTTCTCTCTCGCAGAGCCCGGCTGCCAAATTCGAAACGTCCAGCGATTGCGCCCACAGGAAAGCTGCCAGCACGGACAGCTGTAGCTCGTTTTCACTGTCCCTTGGAACTGCATTCGCTGGTAGGCAGACATTCGCGTTCTGCAACAGCTTTCGTTCGTAAAGGGGCAACACTGTGTCTTTCTCTCTGGCAGAGCCCGGCTGCCAAATTCGAAACGTCCAGCGATTGCGCCCACAGGAAAGCTGCCAGCACGGAAAGCTGTAGCTGGTTTTCACTGTCCCTTGGAACTGCATTCGCTGGTAGACAGACATTCGCGTTCTGCAACAGCTTTCGTTCGTAAAGGGGCAACACCGTGTATTTCTCTCTCGCAGAGCCCGGCTGCCAAATTCGAAACGTCCAGCGATTGCGCCCACAGGAAAGCTGCCAGCACGGAAAGCTGTAGCTGGTTTTCACTGTCCCTTGGAAATGCATTCGCTGCTACGCAGACATTCGCGTTCTGCAACAGCTTTCATGCGTAAAGGGGCAACACTGTGTCTTTCTCTCTGGCAGAGCCCGGCTGCCAAATTCGAAACGTCCAGCGATTGCGCCCACAGGAAAGCTGCCAGCACGGAAAGCTGTAGCTGGTTTTCACTGTCCCTTGGAACTGCATTCGCTGGTAGGCAGACATTCGCGTTCTGCAACAGCTTTCGTTCGTAAAGGGGCAACACTGTGTCTTTCTCTCTGGCAGAGCCCGGCTGCCAAATTCGAAACGTCCAGCGATTGCGCCCACAGGAAAGCTGCCAGCACGGAAAGCTGTAGCTGGTTTTCACTGTCCCTTGGAACTGCATTCGCTGGTAGACAGACATTCGCGTTCTGCAACAGCTTTCGTGCGTAAAGGGGCAACACTGTGTCTTTCTCTCTGGCAGAGCCCGGCTGCCAAATTCGAAACGTCCAGCGATTGCGCCCACAGGAAAGCTGCCAGCACGGAAAGCTGTAGCTGGTTTTCACTGTCCCTTGGAACTGCATTCGCTGGTAGACAGACATTCGCGTTCTGCAACAGCTTTCGTTCGTAAAGGGGCAACACTCTGTATTTCTCTCTGGCAGAGCCCGGCTGCCAAATTCGAAACGTCCAGCGATTGCGCCCACAGGAAAGCTGCCAGCACGGAAAGCTGTAGCTGGTTTTCACTGTCCCTCGGAACTGCATTCGCTGGTAGGCAGACATTCGCGTTCTGCAACAGCTTTCGTTCGTAAAGGGGCAACACTGTGTATTTCTCTCTCGCAGAGCCCGGCTGCCAAATTCGAAACGTCCAGCGATTGCGCCCACAGGAAAGCTGCCAGCACGGAAAGCTGTAGCTGGTTTTCACTGTCCCTTGGAACTGCATTCGCTGCTACGCAGACATTCGCGTTCTGCAACAGCTTTCGTGCGTAAAGGGGCAACACTGTGTCTTTCTCTCTGGCAGAGCCCGGCTGCCAAATTCGAAACATCCAGCGATTGCGCCCACAGGAAAGCTGCCAGCACGGAAAGCTGTAGCTGGTTTTCACTGTCCCTTGGAACTGCATTCGCTGGTAGGCAGACATTCGCGTTCTGCAACAGCTTTCGTTCGTAAAGGGGCAACACTCTGTATTTCTCTCTGGCAGAGCCCAGCTGCCAAATTCGAAACGTCCAGCGATTGCGCCCACAGGAAAGCTGCCAGCACGGAAAGCTGTAGCTGGTTTTCACTGTCCCTTGGAACTGCATTCGCTGGTAGACAGACATTCGCGTTCTGCAACAGCTTTCGTTCGTAAAGGGGCAACACTGTGTATTTCTCTCTCGCAGAGCCCGGCTGCCAAATTCGAAACGTCCAGCGATTGCGCCCACAGGAAAGCTGCCAGCACGGAAAGCTGTAGCTGGTTTTCACTGTCCCTTGGAAATGCATTCGCTGCTACGCAGACATTCGCGTTCTGCAACAGCTTTCGTTCGTAAAGGGGCAACACTGTGTATTTCTCTCTGGCAGAGCCCGGCTGCCAAATTCGAAACGTCCAGCGATTGCGCCCACAGGAAAGCTGCCAGCACGGAAAGCTGTAGCTGGTTTTCACTGTCCCTTGGAACTGCATTCGCTGGTAGGCAGACATTCGCGTTCTGCAACAGCTTTCGTTCGTAAAGGGGCAGCACTGTGTCTTTCTCTCTGGCAGAGCCCGGCTGCCAAATTCGAAACGTCCAGCGATTGCGCCCACAGGAAAGCTGCCAGCACGGAAAGCTGTAGCTGGTTTTCACTGTCCCTTGGAACTGCATTCGCTGGTAGACAGACATTCGCGTTCTGCAACAGCTTTCGTTCGTAAAGGGGCAACACTGTGTCTTTCTCTCTGGCAGAGCCCGGCTGCCAAATTCGAAACGTCCAGCGATTGCGCCCACAGGAAAGCTGCCAGCACGGAAAGCTGTAGCTGGTTTTCACTGTCCCTTGGAACTGCATTCGCTGGTAGACAGACATTCGCGTTCTGCAACAGCTTTCGTTCGTAAAGGGGCAACACCGTGTATTTCTCTCTCGCAGAGCCCGGCTGCCAAATTCGAAACGTCCAGCGATTGCGCCCACAGGAAAGCTGCCAGCACGGAAAGCTGTAGCTGGTTTTCACTGTCCCTTGGAACTGCATTCGCTGGTAGACAGACATTCGCGTTCTGCAACAGCTTTCGTGCGTAAAGGGGCAACACTGTGTCTTTCTCTCTGGCAGAGCCCGGCTGCCAAATTCGAAACGTCCAGCGATTGCGCCCACAGGAAAGCTGCCAGCACGGAAAGCTGTAGCTGGTTTTCACTGTCCCTTGGAACTGCATTCGCTGGTAGGCAGACATTCGCGTTCTGCAACAGCTTTCGTTCGTAAAGGGGCAACACTCTGTATTTCTCTCTGGCAGAGCCCAGCTGCCAAATTCGAAACGTCCAGCGATTGCGCCCACAGGAAAGCTGCCAGCACGGAAAGCTGTAGCTGGTTTTCACTGTCCCTTGGAACTGCATTCGCTGGTAGACAGACATTCGCGTTCTGCAACAGCTTTCGTTCGTAAAGGGGCAACACTGTGTATTTCTCTCTCGCAGAGCCCGGCTGCCAAATTCGAAACGTCCAGCGATTGCGCCCACAGGAAAGCTGCCAGCACGGAAAGCTGTAGCTGGTTTTCACTGTCCCTTGGAACTGCATTCGCTGGTAGGCAGACATTCGCGTTCTGCAACAGCTTTCGTTCGTAAAGGGGCAGCACTGTGTCTTTCTCTCTGGCAGAGCCCGGCTGCCAAATTCGAAACGTCCAGCGATTGCGCCCACAGGAAAGCTGCCAGCACGGAAAGCTGTAGCTGGTTTTCACTGTCCCTTGGAACTGCATTCGCTGGTAGACAGACATTCGCGTTCTGCAACAGCTTTCGTTCGTAAAGGGGCAACACTGTGTCTTTCTCTCTCGCAGAGCCCGGCTGCCAAATTCGAAACGTCCAGCGATTGCGCCCACAGGAAAGCTGCCAGCACGGAAAGCTGTAGCTGGTTTTCACTGTCCCTTGGAACTGCATTCGCTGGTAGACAGACATTCGCGTTCTGCAACAGCTTTCGTTCGTAAAGGGGCAACACCGTGTATTTCTCTCTCGCAGAGCCCGGCTGCCAAATTCGAAACGTCCAGCGATTGCGCCCACAGGAAAGCTGCCAGCACGGAAAGCTGTAGCTGGTTTTCACTGTCCCTTGGAACTGCATTCGCTGGTAGGCAGACATTCGCGTTCTGCAACAGCTTTCGTTCGTAAAGGGGCAACACTGTGTATTTCTCTCTCGCAGAGCCCGGCTGCCAAATTCGAAACGTCCAGCGATTGCGCCCACAGGAAAGCTGCCAGCACGGAAAGCTGTAGCTGGTTTTCACTGTCCCTTGGAACTGCATTCGCTGCTACACAGACATTCGCGTTCTGCAACAGCTTTCGTTCGTAAAGGGGCAACACTGTGTATTTCTCTCTCGCAGAGCCCGGCTGCCAAATTCGAAACGTCCAGCGATTGCGCCCACAGGAAAGCTGCCAGCACGGAAAGCTGTAGCTCGTTTTCACTGTCCCTTGGAACTGCATTCGCTGGTAGGCAGACATTCGCGTTCTGCAACAGCTTTCGTTCGTAAAGGGGCAACACTGTGTCTTTCTCTCTGGCAGAGCCCGGCTGCCAAATTCGAAACGTCCAGCGATTGCGCCCACAGGAAAGCTGCCAGCACGGAAAGCTGTAGCTGGTTTTCACTGTCCCTTGGAACTGCATTCGCTGGTAGACAGACATTCGCGTTCTGCAACAGCTTTCGTTCGTAAAGGGGCAACACTGTGTCTTTCTCTCTGGCAGAGCCCGGCTGCCAAATTCGAAACGTCCAGCGATTGCGCCCACAGGAAAGCTGCCAGCACGGAAAGCTGTAGCTGGTTTTCACTGTCCCTCGGAACTGCATTCGCTGGTAGGCAGACATTCGCGTTCTGCAACAGCTTTCGTTCGTAAAGGGGCAACACTGTGTATTTCTCTCTCGCAGAGCCCGGCTGCCAAATTCGAAACGTCCAGCGATTGCGCCCACAGGAAAGCTGCCAGCACGGAAAGCTGTAGCTGGTTTTCACTGTCCCTTGGAACTGCATTCGCTGGTAGACAGACATTCGCGTTCTGCAACAGCTTTCGTGCGTAAAGGGGCAACACTGTGTCTTTCTCTCTGGCAGAGCCCGGCTGCCAAATTCGAAACGTCCAGCGATTGCGCCCACAGGAAAGCTGCCAGCACGGAAAGCTGTAGCTGGTTTTCACTGTCCCTTGGAACTGCATTCGCTGGTAGGCAGACATTCGCGTTCTGCAACAGCTTTCGTTCGTAAAGGGGCAACACTCTGTATTTCTCTCTGGCAGAGCCCAGCTGCCAAATTCGAAACGTCCAGCGATTGCGCCCACAGGAAAGCTGCCAGCACGGAAAGCTGTAGCTGGTTTTCACTGTCCCTTGGAACTGCATTCGCTGGTAGGCAGACATTCGCGTTCTGCAACAGCTTTCGTTCGTAAAGGGGCAGCACTGTGTCTTTCTCTCTGGCAGAGCCCGGCTGCCAAATTCGAAACGTCCAGCGATTGCGCCCACAGGAAAGCTGCCAGCACGGAAAGCTGTAGCTGGTTTTCACTGTCCCTTGGAACTGCATTCGCTGGTAGACAGACATTCGCGTTCTGCAACAGCTTTCGTTCGTAAAGGGGCAACACTGTGTCTTTCTCTCTGGCAGAGCCCGGCTGCCAAATTCGAAACGTCCAGCGATTGCGCCCACAGGAAAGCTGCCAGCACGGAAAGCTGTAGCTGGTTTTCACTGTCCCTTGGAACTGCATTCGCTGGTAGACAGACATTCGCGTTCTGCAACAGCTTTCGTTCGTAAAGGGGCAACACCGTGTATTTCTCTGTCGCAGAGCCCGGCTGCCAAATTCGAAACGTCCAGCGATTGCGCCCACAGGAAAGCTGCCAGCACGGAAAGCTGTAGCTGGTTTTCACTGTCCCTTGGAACTGCATTCGCTGCTACACAGACATTCGCGTTCTGCAACAGCTTTCGTTCATAAAGGGGCAACACTGTGTATTTCTCTCTCGCAGAGCCCGGCTGCCAAATTCGAAACGTCCAGCGATTGCGCCCACAGGAAAGCTGCCAGCACGGAAAGCTGTAGCTGGTTTTCACTGTCCCTTGGAACTGCATTCGCTGGTAGACAGACATTCGCGTTCTGCAACAGCTTTCGTGCGTAAAGGGGCAACACTGTGTCTTTCTCTCTGGCAGAGCCCGGCTGCCAAATTCGAAACGTCCAGCGATTGCGCCCACAGGAAAGCTGCCAGCACGGAAAGCTGTAGCTGGTTTTCACTGTCCCTTGGAACTGCATTCGCTGGTAGGCAGACATTCGCGTTCTGCAACAGCTTTCGTTCGTAAAGGGGCAACACTCTGTATTTCTCTCTGGCAGAGCCCAGCTGCCAAATTCGAAACGTCCAGCGATTGCGCCCACAGGAAAGCTGCCAGCACGGAAAGCTGTAGCTGGTTTTCACTGTCCCTTGGAACTGCATTCGCTGGTAGACAGACATTCGCGTTCTGCAACAGCTTTTGTTCGTAAAGGGGCAACACTGTGTATTTCTCTCTCGCAGAGCCCGGCTGCCAAATTCGAAACGTCCAGCGATTGCGCCCACAGGAAAGCTGCCAGCACGGAAAGCTGTAGCTGGTTTTCACTGTCCCTTGGAACTGCATTCGCTGGTAGGCAGACATTCGCGTTCTGCAACAGCTTTCGTTCGTAAAGGGGCAGCACTGTGTCTTTCTCTCTGGCAGAGCCCGGCTGCCAAATTCGAAACGTCCAGCGATTGCGCCCACAGGAAAGCTGCCAGCACGGAAAGCTGTAGCTGGTTTTCACTGTCCCTTGGAAATGCATTCGCTGGTAGACAGACATTCGCGTTCTGCAACAGCTTTCGTTCGTAAAGGGGCAACACTGTGTATTTCTCTCTGGCAGAGCCCGGCTGCCAAATTCGAAACGTCCAGCGATTGCGCCCACAGGAAAGCTGCCAGCACGGAAAGCTGTAGCTGGTTTTCACTGTCCCTTGGAACTGCATTCGCTGGTAGACAGACATTCGCGTTCTGCAACAGCTTTCGTTCGTAAAAGGGCAACACTGTGTATTTCTCTCTCGCAGAGCCCGGCTGCCAAATTCGAAACGTCCAGCGATTGCGCCCACAGGAAAGCTGCCAGCACGGAAAGCTGTAGCTGGTTTTCACTGTCCCTTGGAACTGCATTCGCTGGTAGGCAGACATTCGCGTTCTGCAACAGCTTTCGTTCGTAAAGGGGCAACACTGTGTATTTCTCTCTGGCAGAGCCCGGCTGCGAAATTCGAAACGTCCAGCGATTGCGCCCACAGGAAAGCTGCCAGCACGGAAAGCTGTAGCTGGTTTTCACTGTCCCTTGGAACTGCATTCGCTGCTACACAGACATTCGCGTTCTGCAACAGCTTTCGTTCGTAAAGGGGCAACACTGTGTATTTCTCTCTCGCAGAGCCCGGCTGCCAAATTCGAAACGTCCAGCGATTGCGCCCACAGGAAAGCTGCCAGCACGGAAAGCTGTAGCTCGTCTTCACTGTCCCTTGGAACTGCATTCGCTGGTAGGCAGACATTCGCGTTCTGCAACAGCTTTCGTTCGTAAAGGGGCAACACTGTGTCTTTCTCTCTGGCAGAGCCCGGCTGCCAAATTCGAAACGTCCAGCGATTGCGCCCACAGGAAAGCTGCCAGCACGGAAAGCTGTAGCTGGTTTTCACTGTCCCTTGGAACTGCATTCGCTGGTAGACAGACATTCGCGTTCTGCAACAGCTTTCGTTCGTAAAGGGGCAACACTGTGTCTTTCTCTCTGGCAGAGCCCGGCTGCCAAATTCGAAACGTCCAGCGATTGCGCCCACAGGAAAGCTGCCAGCACGGAAAGCTGTAGCTGGTTTTCACTGTCCCTTGGAACTGCATTCGCTGGTAGACAGACATTCGCGTTCTGCAACAGCTTTCGTTCGTAAAAGGGCAACACTGTGTCTTTCTCTCTGGCAGAGCCCGGCTGCCAAATTCGAAACGTCCAGCGATTGCGCCCACAGGAAAGCTGCCAGCACGGAAAGCTGTAGCTGGTTTTCACTGTCCCTTGGAACTGCATTCGCTGCTACACAGACATTCGCGTTCTGCAACAGCTTTCGTTCGTAAAGGGGCAACACCGTGTATTTCTCTCTGGCAGAACCCGGCTGCCAAATTCGAAACGTCCAGCGATTGCGCCCACAGGAAAGCTGCCAGCACGGAAAGCTGTAGCTGGTTTTCACTGTCCCTTGGAAATGCATTCGCTGCTATGCAGACATTCGCGTTCTGCAACAGCTTTCGTTCGTAAAGGGGCAACACTGTGTCTTTCTCTCTGGCAGAGCCCGGCTGCCAAATTCGAAACGTCCAGCGATTGCGCCCACAGGAAAGCTGCCAGCACGGAAAGCTGTAGCTGGTTTTCACTGTCCCTTGGAACTGCATTCGCTGGTAGGCAGACATTCGCGTTCTGCAACAGCTTTCGTGCGTAAAGGGGCAACACTGTGTCTTTCTCTCTGGCAGAGCCCGGCTGCCAAATTCGAAACGTCCAGCGATTGCGCCCACAGGAAAGCTGCCAGCACGGAAAGCTGTAGCTGGTTTTCACTGTCCCTTGGAACTGCATTCGCTGGTAGGCAGACATTCGCGTTCTGCAACAGCTTTTGTTCGTAAAGGGGCAACACGCTGTATTTCTCTCTGGCAGAGCCCGGCTGCCAAATTCGAAACGTCCAGCGATTGCGCCCACAGGAAAGCTGCCAGCACGGAAAGCTGTAGCTGGTTTTCACTGTCCCTCGGAACTGCATTCGCTGGTAGGCAGACATTCGCGTTCTGCAACAGCTTTCGTTCGTAAAGGGGCAACACTGTGTATTTCTCTCTCGCAGAGCCCGGCTGCCAAATTCGAAACGTCCAGCGATTGCGCCCACAGGAAAGCTGCCAGCACGGAAAGCTGTAGCTGGTTTTCACTGTCCCTTGGAACTGCATTCGCTGGTAGGCAGACATTCGCGTTCTGCAACAGCTTTCGTGCGTAAAGGGGCAACACTGTGTCTTTCTCTCTGGCAGAGCCCGGCTGCCAAATTCGAAACGTCCAGCGATTGCGCCCACAGGAAAGCTGCCAGCACGGAAAGCTGTAGCTGGTTTTCACTGTCCCTTGGAACTGCATTCGCTGGTAGACAGACATTCGCGTTCTGCAACAGCTTTCGTTCGTAAAGGGGCAACACTCTGTATTTCTCTCTGGCAGAGCCCGGCTGCCAAATTCGAAACGTCCAGCGATTGCGCCCACAGGAAAGCTGCCAGCACGGAAAGCTGTAGCTGGTTTTCACTGTCCCTCGGAACTGCATTCGCTGGTAGGCAGACATTCGCGTTCTGCAACAGCTTTCGTTCGTAAAGGGGCAACACTGTGTATTTCTCTCTCGCAGAGCCCGGCTGCCAAATTCGAAACGTCCAGCGATTGCGCCCACAGGAAAGCTGCCAGCACGGAAAGCTGTAGCTGGTTTTCACTGTCCCTTGGAACTGCATTTGCTGCTACACAGACATTCGCGTTCTGCAACAGCTTTCGTGCGTAAAGGGGCAACACGTGTCTTTCTCTCTGGCAGAGCCCGGCTGCCAAATTCGAAACGTCCAGCGATTGCGCCCACAGGAAAGCTGCCAGCGCGGAAAGCTGTAGCAGGTTTTCACTGTCCCTTGGAACTGCATTCGCTGCTACACAGACATTCGCGTTCTGCAACAGCTTTCGTTCGTAAAGGGGCAACACTGTGTCTTTCTCTCTCGCAGAGCCCGGCTGCCAAATTCGAAACGTCCAGCGATTGCGCCCACAGGAAAGCTGCCAGCACGGAAAGCTGTAGCTGGTTTTCACTGTCCCTTGGAAATGCATTCGCTGGTAGACAGACATTCGCGTTCTGCAACAGCTTTCGTTCGTAAAGGGGCAACACCGTGTCTTTCTCTCTGGCAGAGCCCGGCTGCCAAATTCGAAACGTCCAGCGATTGCGCCCACAGGAAAGCTGCCAGCACGGAAAGCTGTAGCTGGTTTTCACTGTCCCTTGGAACTGCATTCGCTGCTACACAGACATTCGCGTTCTGCAACAGCTTTCGTTCGTAAAGGGGCAACACTGTGTATTTCTCTCTGGCAGAGCCCGGCTGCCAAATTCGAAACGTCCAGCGATTGCGCCCACAGGAAAGCTGCCAGCACGGAAAGCTGTAGCTGGTTTTCACTGTCCCTTGGAACTCTATTCGCCTCTAGGCAGACATTCGCGTTCTGCAACAGCTTTCGTTCGTAAAGGGGCAACACTGTGTCTTTCTCTCTGGCAGAGCCCGGCTGCCAAATTCGAAACGTCCAGCGATTGCGCCCACAGGAAAGCTGCCAGCACGGAAAGCTGTAGCTGGTTTTCACTGTCCCTTGGAACTGCATTCGCTGGTAGACAGACATTCGCGTTCTGCAACAGCTTTCCTGCGTAAAGGGGCAACACTCTGTATTTCTCTCTCGCAGAACTCGGCTGCCAAATTCGAAACGTCCAGCGATTGCGCCCACAGGAAAGCTGCCAGCACGGAAAGCTGTAGCTGGTTTTCACTGTCCCTTGGAACTGCATTCGCTGGTAGACAGACATTCGCGTTCTGCAACAGCTTTCGTTCGTAAAGGGGCAACACTGTGTCTTTCTCTCTGGCAGAGCCCGGCTGCCAAATTCGAAACGTCCAGCGATTGCGCCCACAGGAAAGCTGCCAGCACGGAAAGCTGTAGCTGGTTTTCACTGTCCCTTGGAACTGCATTCGCTGGTAGACAGACATTCGCGTTCTGCAACAGCTTTCGTGCGTAAAGGGGCAACACTGTGTCTTTCTCTCTGGCAGAGCCCGGCTGCCAAATTCGAAACGTCCAGCGATTGCGCCCACAGGAAAGCTGCCAGCACGGAAAGCTGTAGCTGGTTTTCACTGTCCCTTGGAACTGCATTCGCTGGTAGGCAGACATTCGCGTTCTGCAACAGCTTTCGTTCGTAAAGGGGCAACACTGTGTCTTTCTCTCTGGCAGAGCCCGGCTGCCAAATTCGAAACGTCCAGCGATTGCGCCCACAGGAAAGCTGCCAGCACGGAAAGCTGTAGCTGGTTTTCACTGTCCCTTGGAACTGCATTCGCTGGTAGACAGACATTCGCGTTCTGCAACAGCTTTCGTTCGTAAAGGGGCAACACTGTGTATTTCTCTCTCGCAGAGCCCGGCTGCCAAATTCGAAACGTCCAGCGATTGCGCCCACAGGAAAGCTGCCAGCACGGAAAGCTGTAGCTGGTTTTCACTGTCCCTTGGAACTGCATTCGCTGGTAGGCAGACATTCGCGTTCTGCAACAGCTTTCGTTCGTAAAGGGGCAAAACTGTGTATTTCTCTCTGGCAGAGCCCGGCTGCCAAATTCGAAACGTCCAGCGATTGCGCCCACAGGAAAGCTGCCAGCACGGAAAGCTGTAGCTGGTTTTCACTGTCCCTTGGAAATGCATTCGCTGCTACGCAGACATTCGCGTTCTGCAACAGCTTTCGTGCGTAAAGGGGCAACACTGTGTCTTTCTCTCTGGCAGAGCCCGGCTGCCAAATTCGAAACGTCCAGCGATTGCGCCCACAGGAAAGCTGCCAGCACGGAAAGCTGTAGCTGGTTTTCACTGTCCCTTGGAACTGCATTCGCTGGTAGGCAGACATTCGCGTTCTGCAACAGCTTTCGTTCGTAAAGGGGCAACACTCTGTATTTCTCTCTGGCAGAGCCCGGCTGCCAAATTCGAAACGTCCAGCGATTGCGCCCACAGGAAAGCTGCCAGCACGGAAAGCTGTAGCTGGTTTTCACTGTCCCTTGGAACTGCATTCGCTGGTAGACAGACATTCGCGTTCTGCAACAGCTTTCGTGCGTAAAGGGGCAACACTGTGTCTTTCTCTCTGGCAGAGCCCGGCTGCCAAATTCGAAACGTCCAGCGATTGCGCCCACAGGAAAGCTGCCAGCACGGAAAGCTGTAGTTGGTTTTCACTGTCCCTTGGAACTGCATTCGCTGGTAGGCAGACATTCGCGTTCTGCAACAGCTTTCGTTCGTAAAGGGGCAACACTGTGTATTTCTCTCTCGCAGAGCCCGGCTGCCAAATTCGAAACGTCCAGCGATTGCGCCCACAGGAAAGCTGCCAGCACGGAAAGCTGTAGCTGGTTTTCACTGTCCCTTGGAACTGCATTCGCTGGTAGGCAGACATTCGCGTTCTGCAACAGCTTTCGTTCGTAAAGGGGCAACACTCTGTATTTCTCTCTGGCAGAGCCCGGCTGCCAAATTCGAAACGTCCAGCGATTGCGCCCACAGGAAAGCTGCCAGCACGGAAAGCTGTAGCTGGTTTTCACTGTCCCTCGGAACTGCATTCGCTGGTAGGCAGACATTCGCGTTCTGCAACAGCTTTCGTTCGTAAAGGGGCAACACTGTGTATTTCTCTCTCGCAGAGCCCGGCTGCCAAATTCGAAACGTCCAGCGATTGCGCCCACAGGAAAGCTGCCAGCACGGAAAGCTGTAGCTGGTTTTCACTGTCCCTTGGAACTGCATTCGCTGGTAGGCAGACATTCGCGTTCTGCAACAGCTTTCGTTCGTAAAGGGGCAGCACTGTGTCTTTCTCTCTGGCAGAGCCCGGCTGCCAAATTCGAAACGTCCAGCGATTGCGCCCACAGGAAAGCTGCCAGCACGGAAAGCTGTAGCTGGTTTTCACTGTCCCTTGGAACTGCATTCGCTGGTAGACAGACATTCGCGTTCTGCAACAGCTTTCGTTCGTAAAGGGGCAACACTGTGTCTTTCTCTCTGGCAGAGCCCGGCTGCCAAATTCGAAACGTCCAGCGATTGCGCCCACAGGAAAGCTGCCAGCACGGAAAGCTGTAGCTGGTTTTCACTGTCCCTTGGAACTGCATTCGCTGGTAGACAGACATTCGCGTTCTGCAACAGCTTTCGTTCGTAAAGGGGCAACACTGTGTCTTTCTCTCTGGCAGAGCCCGGCTGCCAAATTCGAAACGTCCAGCGATTGCGCCCACAGGAAAGCTGCCAGCACGGAAAGCTGTAGCTGGTTTTCACTGTCCCTTGGAACTGCATTCGCTGGTAGGCAGACATTCGCGTTCTGCAACAGCTTTCGTTCGTAAAGGGGCAACACTGTGTATTTCTCTCTCGCAGAGCCCGGCTGCCAAATTCGAAACGTCCAGCGATTGCGCCCACAGGAAAGCTGCCAGCACGGAAAGCTGTAGCTGGTTTTCACTGTCCCTTGGAAATGCATTCGCTGGTAGGCAGACATTCGCGTTCTGCAACAGCTTTCGTTCGTAAAGGGGCAACACTGTGTATTTCTCTCTCGCAGAGCCCGGCTGCCAAATTCGAAACGTCCAGCGATTGCGCCCACAGGAAAGCTGCCAGCACGGAAAGCTGTAGCTCGTTTTCACTGTCCCTTGGAACTGCATTCGCTGGTAGGCAGACATTCGCGTTCTGCAACAGCTTTCGTTCGTAAAGGGGCAACACTGTGTATTTCTCTGTCGCAGAGCCCGGCTGCCAAATTCGAAACGTCCAGCGATTGCGCCCACAGGAAAGCTGCCAGCACGGAAAGCTGTAGCTGGTTTTCACTGTCCCTTGGAACTGCATTCGCTGGTAGACAGACATTCGCGTTCTGCAACAGCTTTCGTTCGTAAAGGGGCAACACTGTGTATTTCTCTCTCGCAGAGCCCGGCTGCCAAATTCGAAACGTCCAGCGATTGCGCCCACAGGAAAGCTGCCAGCACGGAAAGCTGTAGCTGGTTTTCACTGTCCCTTGGAACTGCATTCGCTGGTAGACAGACATTCGCGTTCTGCAACAGCTTTCGTTCGTAAAAGGGCAACACTGTGTCTTTCTCTCTGGCAGAGCCCGGCTGCCAAATTCGAAACGTCCAGCGATTGCGCCCACAGGAAAGCTGCCAGCACGGAAAGCTGTAGCTGGTTTTCACTGTCCCTTGGAACTGCATTCGCTGCTACACAGACATTCGCGTTCTGCAACAGCTTTCGTTCGTAAAGGGGCAACACCGTGTATTTCTCTCTGGCAGAACCCTGCTGCCAAATTCGAAACGTCCAGCGATTGCGCCCACAGGAAAGCTGCCAGCACGGAAAGCTGTAGCTGGTTTTCACTGTCCCTTGGAACTGCATTCGCTGCTACGCAGACATTCGCGTTCTGCAACAGCTTTCGTTCGTAAAGGGGCAACACTGTGTCTTTCTCTCTGGCAGAGCCCGGCTGCCAAATTCGAAACGTCCAGCGATTGCGCCCACAGGAAAGCTGCCAGCACGGAAAGCTGTAGCTGGTTTTCACTGTCCCTTGGAACTGCATTCGCTGGTAGGCAGACATTCGCGTTCTGCAACAGCTTTCGTGCGTAAAGGGGCAACACTGTGTCTTTCTCTCTGGCAGAGCCCGGCTGCCAAATTCGAAACGTCCAGCGATTGCGCCCACAGGAAAGCTGCCAGCACGGAAAGCTGTAGCTGGTTTTCACTGTCCCTTGGAACTGCATTCGCTGGTAGGCAGACATTCGCGTTCTGCAACAGCTTTCGTTCGTAAAGGGGCAACACGCTGTATTTCTCTCTGGCAGAGCCCGGCTGCCAAATTCGAAACGTCCAGCGATTGCGCCCACAGGAAAGCTGCCAGCACGGAAAGCTGTAGCTGGTTTTCACTGTCCCTCGGAACTGCATTCGCTGGTAGGCAGACATTCGCGTTCTGCAACAGCTTTCGTGCGTAAAGGGGCAACACTGTGTATTTCTCTCTCGCAGAGCCCGGCTGCCAAATTCGAAACGTCCAGCGATTGCGCCCACAGGAAAGCTGCCAGCACGGAAAGCTGTAGCTCGTTTTCACTGTCCCTTGGAACTGCATTCGCTGGTAGGCAGACATTCGCGTTCTGCAACAGCTTTCGTTCGTAAAGGGGCAACACTGTGTCTTTCTCTCTGGCAGAGCCCGGCTGCCAAGTTCGAAACGTCCAGCGATTGCGCCCACAGGAAAGCTGCCAGCACGGAAAGCTGTAGCTGGTTTTCACTGTCCCTTGGAACTGCATTCGCTGGTAGACAGACATTCGCGTTCTGCAACAGCTTTCGTTCGTAAAGGGGCAACACTCTGTATTTCTCTCTCGCAGAGCCCGGCTGCCAAATTCAAAACGTCCAGCGATTGCGCCCACAGGAAAGCTGCCAGCACGGAAAGCTGTAGCTGGTTTTCACTGTCCCTTGGAAATGCATTCGCTGCTACGCAGACATTCGCGTTCTGCAACAGCTTTCGTGCGTAAAGGGGCAACACTGTGTCTTTCTCTCTGGCAGAGCCCGGCTGCCAAATTCGAAACGTCCAGCGATTGCGCCCACAGGAAAGCTGCCAGCACGGAAAGCTGTAGCTGGTTTTCACTGTCCCTTGGAACTGCATTCGCTGGTAGGCAGACATTCGCGTTCTGCAACAGCTTTCGTTCGTAAAGGGGCAACACTGTGTCTTTCTCTCTGGCAGAGCCCGGCTGCCAAATTCGAAACGTCCAGCGATTGCGCCCACAGGAAAGCTGCCAGCACGGAAAGCTGTAGCTGGTTTTCACTGTCCCTTGGAACTGCATTCGCTGGTAGGCAGACATTCGCGTTCTGCAACAGCTTTCGTTCGTAAAGGGGCAACACTGTGTCTTTCTCTCTGGCAGAGCCCGGCTGCCAAATTCGAAACGTCCAGCGATTGCGCCCACAGGAAAGCTGCCAGCACGGAAAGCTGTAGCTGGTTTTCACTGTCCCTTGGAACTGCATTCGCTGGTAGGCAGACATTCGCGTTCTGCAACAGCTTTCGTTCGTAAAAGGGCAACACTGTGTCTTTCTCTCTGGCAGAGCCCGGCTGCCAAATTCGAAACGTCCAGCGATTGCGCCCACAGGAAAGCTGCCAGCACGGAAAGCTGTAGCTGGTTTTCACTGTCCCTTGGAACTGCATTCGCTGGTAGACAGACATTCGCGTTCTGCAACAGCTTTCGTTCGTAAAGGGGCAACACCGTGTATTTCTCTCTCGCAGAGCCCGGCTGCCAAATTCGAAACGTCCAGCGATTGCGCCCACAGGAAAGCTGCCAGCACGGAAAGCTGTAGCTGGTTTTCACTGTCCCTTGGAACTGCATTCGCTGCTACACAGACATTCGCGTTCTGCAACAGCTTTCGTTCGTAAAGGGGCAACACTGTGTCTTTCTCTCTGGCAGAGCCCGGCTGCCAAATTCGAAACGTCCAGCGATTGCGCCCACAGGAAAGCTGCCAGCACGGAAAGCTGTAGCTGGTTTTCACTGTCCCTTGGAACTGCATTCGCTGCTACACAGACATTCGCGTTCTGCAACAGCTTTCGTTCGTAAAGGGGCAACACTGTGTCTTTCTCTCTGGCAGAGCCCGGCTGCCAAATTCGAAACGTCCAGCGATTGCGCCCACAGGAAAGCTGCCAGCACGGAAAGCTGTAGCTGGTTTTCACTGTCCCTCGGAACTGCATTCGCTGGTAGGCAGACATTCGCGTTCTGCAACAGCTTTCGTTCGTAAAGGGGCAACACTGTGTATTTCTCTCTCGCAGAGCCCGGCTGCCAAATTCGAAACGTCCAGCGATTGCGCCCACAGGAAAGCTGCCAGCACGGAAAGCTGTAGCTGGTTTTCACTGTCCCTTGGAACTGCATTCGCTGGTAGACAGACATTCGCGTTCTGCAACAGCTTTCGTTCGTAAAGGGGCAACACTGTGTCTTTCTCTCTCGCAGAGCCCGGCTGCCAAATTCGAAACGTCCAGCGATTGCGCCCACAGGAAAGCTGCCAGCACGGAAAGCTGTAGCTGGTTTTCACTGTCCCTTGGAACTGCATTCGCTGGTAGACAGACATTCGCGTTCTGCAACAGCTTTCGTTCGTAAAGGGGCAACACCGTGTATTTCTCTCTCGCAGAGCCCGGCTGCCAAATTCGAAACGTCCAGCGATTGCGCCCACAGGAAAGCTGCCAGCACGGAAAGCTGTAGCTGGTTTTCACTGTCCCTTGGAACTGCATTCGCTGGTAGGCAGACATTCGCGTTCTGCAACAGCTTTCGTTCGTAAAGGGGCAACACTGTGTCTTTCTCTCTCGCAGAGCCCGGCTGCCAAATTCGAAACGTCCAGCGATTGCGCCCACAGGAAAGCTGCCAGCACGGAAAGCTGTAGCTGGTTTTCACTGTCCCTTGGAACTGCATTCGCTGGTAGGCAGATATTCGCGTTCTGCAACAGCTTTCGTTCGTAAAGGGGCAACACTGTGTATTTCTCTCTGGCAGAGCCCGGCTGCCAAATTCGAAACGTCCAGCGATTGCGCCCACAGGAAAGCTGCCAGCACGGAAAGCTGTAGCTGGTTTTCACTGTCCCTTGGAACTGCATTCGCTGGTAGGCAGACATTCGCGTTCTGCAACAGCTTTCGTTCGTAAAGGGGCAATACTGTGTCTTTCTCTCTGGCAGAGCCCGGCTGCCAAATTCGAAACGTCCAGCGATTGCGCCCACAGGAAAGCTGCCAGCACGGAAAGCTGTAGCTGGTTTTCACTGTCCCTTGGAACTGCATTCGCTGGTAGGCAGACATTCGCGTTCTGCAACAGCTTTCGTTCGTAAAGGGGCAACACTGTGTATTTCTCTCTGGCAGAGCCCGGCTGCCAAATTCGAAACGTCCAGCGATTGCGCCCACAGGAAAGCTGCCAGCACGGAAAGCTGTAGCTGGTTTTCACTGTCCCTTGGAACTGCATTCGCTGGTAGGCAGACATTCGCGTTCTGCAACAGCTTTTGTTCGTAAAGGGGCAACACCGTGTATTTCTCTCTCTGGCAGAGCCCGGCTGCCAAATTCGAAACGTCCAGCGATTGCGCCCACAGGAAAGCTGCCAGCACGGAAAGCTGTAGCTGGTTTTCACTGTCCCTTGGAAATGCATTCGCTGCTACGCAGACATTCGCGTTCTGCAACAGCTTTCGTTCGTAAAGGGGCAACACTGTGTCTTTCTCTCTGGCAGAGCCCGGCTGCCAAATTCGAAACGTCCAGCGATTGCGCCCACAGGAAAGCTGCCAGCACGGAAAGCTGTAGCTGGTTTTCACTGTCCCTTGGAACTGCATTCGCTGGTAGGCAGACATTCGCGTTCTGCAACAGCTTTCGTTCGTAAAGGGGCAACACTGTGTATTTCTCTCTCGCAGAGCCCGGCTGCCAAATTCGAAACGTCCAGCGATTGCGCCCACAGGAAAGCTGCCAGCACGGAAAGCTGTAGCTGGTTTTCACTGTCCCTTGGAACTGCATTCGCTGGTAGACAGACATTCGCGTTCTGCAACAGCTTTCGTTCGTAAAGGGGCAACACTCTGTATTTCTCTCTGGCAGAGCCCGGCTGCCAAATTCGAAACGTCCAGCGATTGCGCCCACAGGAAAGCTGCCAGCACGGAAAGCTGTAGCTGGTTTTCACTGTCCCTCGGAACTGCATTCGCTGGTAGGCAGACATTCGCGTTCTGCAACAGCTTTCGTTCGTAAAGGGGCAACACCGTGTATTTCTCTCTCGCAGAGCCCGGCTGCCAAATTCGAAACGTCCAGCGATTGCGCCCACAGGAAAGCTGCCAGCACGGAAAGCTGTAGCTGGTTTTCACTGTCCCTTGGAACTGCATTCGCTGGTAGACAGACATTCGCGTTCTGCAACAGCTTTCGTGCGTAAAGGGGCAACACGTGTCTTTCTCTCTCGCAGAGCCCGGCTGCCAAATTCGAAACGTCCAGCGATTGCGCCCACAGGAAAGCTGCCAGCACGGAAAGCTGTAGCTGGTTTTCACTGTCCCTTGGAACTGCATTCGCTGCTACACAGACATTCGCGTTCTGCAACAGCTTTCGTTCGTAAAGGGGCAGCACTGTGTCTTTCTCTCTGGCAGAGCCCGGCTGCCAAATTCGAAACGTCCAGCGATTGCGCCCACAGGAAAGCTGCCAGCACGGAAAGCTGTAGCTGGTTTTCACTGTCCCTTGGAACTGCATTCGCTGGTAGACAGACATTCGCGTTCTGCAACAGCTTTCGTGCGTAAAGGGGCAACACTGTGTATTTCTCTCTGGCAGAGCCCGGCTGCCAAATTCGAAACGTCCAGCGATTGCGCCCACAGGAAAGCTGCCAGCACGGAAAGCTGTAGCTGGTTTTCACTGTCCCTTGGAACTGCATTCGCTGGTAGACAGACATTCGCGTTCTGCAACAGCTTTCGTGCGTAAAGGGGCAACACTGTGTCTTTCTCTCTGGCAGAGCCCGGCTGCCAAATTCGAAACGTCCAGCGATTGCGCCCACAGGAAAGCTGCCAGCACGGAAAGCTGTAGCTGGTTTTCACTGTCCCTTGGAACTGCATTCGCTGGTAGGCAGACATTCGCGTTCTGCAACAGCTTTCGTTCGTAAAGGGGCAACACTCTGTATTTCTCTCTGGCAGAGCCCAGCTGCCAAATTCGAAACGTCCAGCGATTGCGCCCACAGGAAAGCTGCCAGCACGGAAAGCTGTAGCTGGTTTTCACTGTCCCTTGGAACTGCATTCGCTGGTAGACAGACATTCGCGTTCTGCAACAGCTTTCGTTCGTAAAGGGGCAACACTGTGTATTTCTCTCTCGCAGAGCCCGGCTGCCAAATTCGAAACGTCCAGCGATTGCGCCCACAGGAAAGCTGCCAGCACGGAAAGCTGTAGCTGGTTTTCACTGTCCCTTGGAACTGCATTCGCTGGTAGGCAGACATTCGCGTTCTGCAACAGCTTTCGTTCGTAAAGGGGCAACACTGTGTCTTTCTCTCTGGCAGAGCCCGGCTGCCAAATTCGAAACGTCCAGCGATTGCGCCCACAGGAAAGCTGCCAGCACGGAAAGCTGTAGCTGGTTTTCACTGTCCCTTGGAACTGCATTCGCTGGTAGGCAGACATTCGCGTTCTGCAACAGCTTTCGTTCGTAAAGGGGCAGCACTGTGTCTTTCTCTCTGGCAGAGCCCGGCTGCCAAATTCGAAACGTCCAGCGATTGCGCCCACAGGAAAGCTGCCAGCACGGAAAGCTGTAGCTGGTTTTCACTGTCCCTTGGAACTGCATTCGCTGGTAGACAGACATTCGCGTTCTGCAACAGCTTTCGTTCGTAAAGGGGCAACACCGTGTATTTCTCTCTCGCAGAGCCCGGCTGCCAAATTCGAAACGTCCAGCGATTGCGCCCACAGGAAAGCTGCCAGCACGGAAAGCTGTAGCTGGTTTTCACTGTCCCTTGGAACTGCATTCGCTGGTAGGCAGACATTCGCGTTCTGCAACAGCTTTCGTTCGTAAAGGGGCAACACTGTGTATTTCTCTCTCGCAGAGCCCGGCTGCCAAATTCGAAACGTCCAGCGATTGCGCCCACAGGAAAGCTGCCAGCACGGAAAGCTGTAGCTGGTTATCACTGTCCCTTGGAACTGCATTCGCTGCTACACAGACATTCGCGTTCTGCAACAGCTTTCGTTCGTAAAGGGGCAACACTGTGTCTTTCTCTCTGGCAGAGCCCGGCTGCCAAATTCGAAACGTCCAGCGATTGCGCCCACAGGAAAGCTGCCAGCACGGAAAGCTGTAGCTGGTTTTCACTGTCCCTTGGAAATGCATTCGCTGGTAGGCAGACATTCGCGTTCTGCAACAGCTTTCGTTCGTAAAGGGGCAACACTGTGTATTTCTCTCTCGCAGAGCCCGGCTGCCAAATTCGAAACGTCCAGCGATTGCGCCCACAGGAAAGCTGCCAGCACGGAAAACTGTAGCTCGTTTTCACTGTCCCTTGGAACTGCATTCGCTGGTAGGCAGACATTCGCGTTCTGCAACAGCTTTCGTTCGTAAAGGGGCAACACTGTGTCTTTCTCTCTGGCAGAGCCCGGCTGCCAAATTCGAAACGTCCAGCGATTGCGCCCACAGGAAAGCTGCCAGCACGGAAAGCTGTAGCTGGTTTTCACTGTCCCTTGGAACTGCATTCGCTGGTAGACAGACATTCGCGTTCTGCAACAGCTTTCGTTCGTAAAGGGGCAACACCGTGTATTTCTCTCTGGCAGAGCCCGGCTGCCAAATTCGAAACGTCCAGCGATTGCGCCCACAGGAAAGCTGCCAGCACGGAAAGCTGTAGCTGGTTTTCACTGTCCCTTGGAAATGCATTCGCTGCTACGCAGACATTCGCGTTCTGCAACAGCTTTCGTGCGTAAAGGGGCAACACTGTGTCTTTCTCTCTGGCAGAGCCCGGCTGCCAAATTCGAAACGTCCAGCGATTGCGCCCACAGGAAAGCTGCCAGCACGGAAAGCTGTAGCTGGTTTTCACTGTCCCTTGGAACTGCATTCGCTGGTAGGCAGACATTCGCGTTCTGCAACAGCTTTCGTGCGTAAAGGGGCAACACTCTGTATTTCTCTCTGGCAGAGCCCGGCTGCCAAATTCGAAACGTCCAGCGATTGCGCCCACAGGAAAGCTGCCAGCACGGAAAGCTGTAGCTGGTTTTCACTGTCCCTTGGAACTGCATTCGCTGGTAGACAGACATTCGCGTTCTGCAACAGCTTTCGTGCGTAAAGGGGCAACACTGTGTCTTTCTCTCTGGCAGAGCCCGGCTGCCAAATTCGAAACGTCCAGCGATTGCGCCCACAGGAAAGCTGCCAGCACGGAAAGCTGTAGCTGGTTTTCACTGTCCCTTGGAACTGCATTCGCTGGTAGACAGACATTCGCGTTCTGCAACAGCTTTTGTTCGTAAAGGGGCAACACTCTGTATTTCTCTCTGGCAGAGCCCGGCTGCCAAATTCGAAACGTCCAGCGATTGCGCCCACAGGAAAGCTGCCAGCACGGAAAGCTGTAGCTGGTTTTCACTGTCCCTCGGAACTGCATTCGCTGGTAGGCAGACATTCGCGTTCTGCAACAGCTTTCGTTCGTAAAGGGGCAACACTGTGTATTTCTCTCTCGCAGAGCCCGGCTGCCAAATTCGAAACGTCCAGCGATTGCGCCCACAGGAAAGCTGCCAGCACGGAAAGCTGTAGCTGGTTTTCACTGTCCCTTGGAACTGCATTCGCTGGTAGACAGACATTCGCGTTCTGCAACAGCTTTCGTGCGTAAAGGGGCAACACTGTGTCTTTCTCTCTGGCAGAGCCCGGCTGCCAAATTCGAAACGTCCAGCGATTGCGCCCACAGGAAAGCTGCCAGCACGGAAAGCTGTAGCTGGTTTTCACTGTCCCTTGGAACTGCATTCGCTGGTAGGCAGACATTCGCGTTCTGCAACAGCTTTCGTTCGTAAAGGGGCAACACTCTGTATTTCTCTCTGGCAGAGCCCAGCTGCCAAATTCGAAACGTCCAGCGATTGCGCCCACAGGAAAGCTGCCAGCACGGAAAGCTGTAGCTGGTTTTCACTGTCCCTTGGAACTGCATTCGCTGGTAGGCAGATATTCGCGTTCTGCAACAGCTTTCGTTCGTAAAGGGGCAACACTGTGTCTTTCTCTCTGGCAGAGCCCGGCTGCCAAATTCGAAACGTCCAGCGATTGCGCCCACAGGAAAGCTGCCAGCACGGAAAGCTGTAGCTGGTTTTCACTGTCCCTTGGAACTGCATTCGCTGGTAGGCAGACATTCGCGTTCTGCAACAGCTTTCGTGCGTAAAGGGGCAGCACTGTGTCTTTCTCTCTGGCAGAGCCCGGCTGCCAAATTCGAAACGTCCAGCGATTGCGCCCACAGGAAAGCTGCCAGCACGGAAAGCTGTAGCTGGTTTTCACTGTCCCTTGGAACTGCATTCGCTGGTAGACAGACATTCGCGTTCTGCAACAGCTTTCGTTCGTAAAAGGGCAACACTGTGTCTTTCTCTCTGGCAGAGCCCGGCTGCCAAATTCGAAACGTCCAGCGATTGCGCCCACAGGAAAGCTGCCAGCACGGAAAGCTGTAGCTGGTTTTCACTGTCCCTTGGAACTGCATTCGCTGGTAGACAGACATTCGCGTTCTGCAACAGCTTTCGTTCGTAAAGGGGCAACACCGTGTATTTCTCTCTCGCAGAGCCCGGCTGCCAAATTCGAAACGTCCAGCGATTGCGCCCACAGGAAAGCTGCCAGCACGGAAAGCTGTAGCTGGTTTTCACTGTCCCTTGGAACTGCATTCGCTGGTAGGCAGACATTCGCGTTCTGCAACAGCTTTCGTTCGTAAAGGGGCAACACTGTGTATTTCTCTCTGGCAGAGCCCGGCTGCCAAATTCGAAACGTCCAGCGATTGCGCCCACAGGAAAGCTGCCAGCACGGAAAGCTGTAGCTGGTTTTCACTGTCCCTTGGAACTGCATTCGCTGCTACACAGACATTCGCGTTCTGCAACAGCTTTCGTTCGTAAAGGGGCAACACTGTGTCTTTCTCTCTGGCAGAGCCCGGCTGCCAAATTCGAAACGTCCAGCGATTGCGCCCACAGGAAAGCTGCCAGCACGGAAAGCTGTAGCTGGTTTTCACTGTCCCTTGGAAATGCATTCGCTGGTAGGCAGACATTCGCGTTCTGCAACAGCTTTCGTTCGTAAAGGGGCAACACTGTGTATTTCTCTCTCGCAGAGCCCGGCTGCCAAATTCGAAACGTCCAGCGATTGCGCCCACAGGAAAGCTGCCAGCACGGAAAGCTGTAGCTCGTTTTCACTGTCCCTTGGAACTGCATTCGCTGGTAGGCAGACATTCGCGTTCTGCAACAGCTTTCGTTCGTAAAGGGGCAACACTGTGTCTTTCTCTCTGGCAGAGCCCGGCTGCCAAATTCGAAACGTCCAGCGATTGCGCCCACAGGAAAGCTGCCAGCACGGAAAGCTGTAGCTGGTTTTCACTGTCCCTTGGAACTGCATTCGCTGGTAGACAGACATTCGCGTTCTGCAACAGCTTTCGTTCGTAAAGGGGCAACACCGTGTATTTCTCTCTCGCAGAGCCCGGCTGCCAAATTCAAAACGTCCAGCGATTGCGCCCACAGGAAAGCTGCCAGCACGGAAAGCTGTAGCTGGTTTTCACTGTCCCTTGGAAATGCATTCGCTGCTACGCACACATTCGCGTTCTGCAACAGCTTTCGTGCGTAAAGGGGCAACACTGTGTCTTTCTCTCTGGCAGAGCCCGGCTGCCAAATTCGAAACGTCCAGCGATTGCGCCCACAGGAAAGCTGCCAGCACGGAAAGCTGTAGCTGGTTTTCACTGTCCCTTGGAACTGCATTCGCTGGTAGGCAGACATTCGCGTTCTGCAACAGCTTTCGTTCGTAAAGGGGCAACACTGTGTCTTTCTCTCTGGCAGAGCCCGGCTGCCAAATTCGAAACGTCCAGCGATTGCGCCCACAGGAAAGCTGCCAGCACGGAAAGCTGTAGCTGGTTTTCACTGTCCCTTGGAACTGCATTCGCTGGTAGGCAGACATTCGCGTTCTGCAACAGCTTTCGTTCGTAAAGGGGCAACACTGTGTCTTTCTCTCTGGCAGAGCCCGGCTGCCAAATTCGAAACGTCCAGCGATTGCGCCCACAGGAAAGCTGCCAGCACGGAAAGCTGTAGCTGGTTTTCACTGTCCCTTGGAACTGCATTCGCTGGTAGACAGACATTCGCGTTCTGCAACAGCTTTCGTTCGTAAAAGGGCAACACTGTGTCTTTCTCTCTGGCAGAGCCCGGCTGCCAAATTCGAAACGTCCAGCGATTGCGCCCACAGGAAAGCTGCCAGCACGGAAAGCTGTAGCTGGTTTTCACTGTCCCTTGGAACTGCATTCGCTGGTAGACAGACATTCGCGTTCTGCAACAGCTTTCGTTCGTAAAGGGGCAACACCGTGTATTTCTCTCTCGCAGAGCCCGGCTGCCAAATTCGAAACGTCCAGCGATTGCGCCCACAGGAAAGCTGCCAGCACGGAAAGCTGTAGCTGGTTTTCACTGTCCCTTGGAACTGCATTCGCTGGTAGGCAGACATTCGCGTTCTGCAACAGCTTTCGTTCGTAAAGGGGCAACACTGTGTCTTTCTCTCTGGCAGAGCCCGGCTGCCAAATTCGAAACGTCCAGCGATTGCGCCCACAGGAAAGCTGCCAGCACGGAAAGCTGTAGCTGGTTTTCACTGTCCCTTGGAACTGCATTCGCTGCTACACAGACATTCGCGTTCTGCAACAGCTTTCGTTCGTAAAGGGGCAACACTGTGTCTTTCTCTCTGGCAGAGCCCGGCTGCCAAATTCGAAACGTCCAGCGATTGCGCCCACAGGAAAGCTGCCAGCACGGAAAGCTGTAGCTGGTTTTCACTGTCCCTTGGAAATGCATTCGCTGGTAGGCAGACATTCGCGTTCTGCAACAGCTTTCGTTCGTAAAGGGGCAACACTGTGTATTTCTCTCTCGCAGAGCCCGGCTGCCAAATTCGAAACGTCCAGCGATTGCGCCCACAGGAAAGCTGCCAGCACGGAAAGCTGTAGCTGGTTTTCACTGTCCCTTGGAACTGCATTCGCTGGTAGGCAGACATTCGCGTTCTGCAACAGCTTTCGTTCGTAAAGGGGCAACACTGTGTCTTTCTCTCTGGCAGAGCCCGGCTGCCAAATTCGAAACGTCCAGCGATTGCGCCCACAGGAAAGCTGCCAGCACGGAAAGCTGTAGCTGGTTTTCACTGTCCCTTGGAACTGCATTCGCTGGTAGACAGACATTCGCGTTCTGCAACAGCTTTCGTTCGTAAAGGGGCAACACCGTGTATTTCTCTCTCGCAGAGCCCGGCTGCCAAATTCGAAACGTCCAGCGATTGCGCCCACAGGAAAGCTGCCAGCACGGAAAGCTGTAGCTGGTTTTCACTGTCCCTTGGAAATGCATTCGCTGGTAGGCAGACATTCGCGTTCTGCAACAGCTTTCGTTCGTAAAGGGGCAACACTCTGTATTTCTCTCTGGCAGAGCCCGGCTGCCAAATTCGAAACGTCCAGCGATTGCGCCCACAGGAAAGCTGCCAGCACGGAAAGCTGTAGCTGGTTTTCACTGTCCCTTGGAACTGCATTCGCTGGTAGACAGACATTCGCGTTCTGCAACAGCTTTCGTGCGTAAAGGGGCAACACTGTGTCTTTCTCTCTGGCAGAGCCCGGCTGCCAAATTCGAAACGTCCAGCGATTGCGCCCACAGGAAAGCTGCCAGCACGGAAAGCTGTAGCTGGTTTTCACTGTCCCTTGGAACTGCATTCGCTGGTAGACAGACATTCGCGTTCTGCAACAGCTTTCGTTCGTAAAGGGGCAACACTGTGTATTTCTCTCTGGCAGAGCCCGGCTGCCAAATTCGAAACGTCCAGCGATTGCGCCCACAGGAAAGCTGCCAGCACGGAAAGCTGTAGCTGGTTTTCACTGTCCCTCGGAACTGCATTCGCTGGTAGGCAGACATTCGCGTTCTGCAACAGCTTTCGTTCGTAAAGGGGCAACACTGTGTCTTTCTCTCTGGCAGAGCCCGGCTGCCAAATTCGAAACGTCCAGCGATTGCGCCCACAGGAAAGCTGCCAGCACGGAAAGCTGTAGCTGGTTTTCACTGTCCCTTGGAACTGCATTCGCTGGTAGACAGACATTCGCGTTCTGCAACAGCTTTCGTGCGTAAAGGGGCAACACTGTGTCTTTCTCTCTGGCAGAGCCCGGCTGCCAAATTCGAAACGTCCAGCGATTGCGCCCACAGGAAAGCTGCCAGCACGGAAAGCTGTAGCTGGTTTTCACTGTCCCTTGGAACTGCATTCGCTGGTAGGCAGACATTCGCGTTCTGCAACAGCTTTCGTTCGTAAAGGGGCAACACTCTGTATTTCTCTCTGGCAGAGCCCAGCTGCCAAATTCGAAACGTCCAGCGATTGCGCCCACAGGAAAGCTGCCAGCACGGAAAGCTGTAGCTGGTTTTCACTGTCCCTTGGAACTGCATTCGCTGGTAGGCAGACATTCGCGTTCTGCAACAGCTTTCGTTCGTAAAGGGGCAACACTGTGTCTTTCTCTCTGGCAGAGCCCGGCTGCCAAATTCGAAACGTCCAGCGATTGCGCCCACAGGAAAGCTGCCAGCACGGAAAGCTGTAGCTGGTTTTCACTGTCCCTTGGAACTGCATTCGCTGGTAGGCAGACATTCGCGTTCTGCAACAGCTTTCGTTCGTAAAGGGGCAGCACTGTGTCTTTCTCTCTGGCAGAGCCCGGCTGCCAAATTCGAAACGTCCAGCGATTGCGCCCACAGGAAAGCTGCCAGCACGGAAAGCTGTAGCTGGTTTTCACTGTCCCTTGGAACTGCATTCGCTGGTAGACAGACATTCGCGTTCTGCAACAGCTTTCGTTCGTAAAGGGGCAACACTGTGTCTTTCTCTCTGGCAGAGCCCGGCTGCCAAATTCGAAACGTCCAGCGATTGCGCCCACAGGAAAGCTGCCAGCACGGAAAGCTGTAGCTGGTTTTCACTGTCCCTTGGAACTGCATTCGCTGGTAGACAGACATTCGCGTTCTGCAACAGCTTTCGTTCGTAAAGGGGCAACACCGTGTATTTCTCTCTCGCAGAGCCCGGCTGCCAAATTCGAAACGTCCAGCGATTGCGCCCACAGGAAAGCTGCCAGCACGGAAAGCTGTAGCTGGTTTTCACTGTCCCTTGGAACTGCATTCGCTGGTAGGCAGACATTCGCGTTCTGCAACAGCTTTCGTTCGTAAAGGGGCAACACTGTGTCTTTCTCTCTGGCAGAGCCCGGCTGCCAAATTCGAAACGTCCAGCGATTGCGCCCACAGGAAAGCTGCCAGCACGGAAAGCTGTAGCTGGTTTTCACTGTCCCTTGGAAATGCATTCGCTGGTAGGCAGACATTCGCGTTCTGCAACAGCTTTCGTTCGTAAAGGGGCAACACTGTGTATTTCTCTCTCGCAGAGCCCGGCTGCCAAATTCGAAACGTCCAGCGATTGCGCCCACAGGAAAGCTGCCAGCACGGACAGCTGTAGCTCGTTTTCACTGTCCCTTGGAACTGCATTCGCTGGTAGGCAGACATTCGCGTTCTGCAACAGCTTTCGTTCGTAAAGGGGCAACACTGTGTCTTTCTCTCTGGCAGAGCCCGGCTGCCAAATTCGAAACGTCCAGCGATTGCGCCCACAGGAAAGCTGCCAGCACGGAAAGCTGTAGCTGGTTTTCACTGTCCCTTGGAACTGCATTCGCTGGTAGACAGACATTCGCGTTCTGCAACAGCTTTCGTTCGTAAAGGGGCAACACCGTGTATTTCTCTCTCGCAGAGCCCGGCTGCCAAATTCGAAACGTCCAGCGATTGCGCCCACAGGAAAGCTGCCAGCACGGAAAGCTGTAGCTGGTTTTCACTGTCCCTTGGAAATGCATTCGCTGCTACGCAGACATTCGCGTTCTGCAACAGCTTTCATGCGTAAAGGGGCAACACTGTGTCTTTCTCTCTGGCAGAGCCCGGCTGCCAAATTCGAAACGTCCAGCGATTGCGCCCACAGGAAAGCTGCCAGCACGGAAAGCTGTAGCTGGTTTTCACTGTCCCTTGGAACTGCATTCGCTGGTAGGCAGACATTCGCGTTCTGCAACAGCTTTCGTTCGTAAAGGGGCAACACTGTGTCTTTCTCTCTCGCAGAGCCCGGCTGCCAAATTCGAAACGTCCAGCGATTGCGCCCACAGGAAAGCTGCCAGCACGGAAAGCTGTAGCTGGTTTTCACTGTCCCTTGGAAATGCATTCGCTGCTACGCAGACATTCGCGTTCTGCAACAGCTTTCATGCGTAAAGGGGCAACACTGTGTCTTTCTCTCTGGCAGAGCCCGGCTGCCAAATTCGAAACGTCCAGCGATTGCGCCCACAGGAAAGCTGCCAGCACGGAAAGCTGTAGCTGGTTTTCACTGTCCCTTGGAACTGCATTCGCTGGTAGACAGACATTCGCGTTCTGCAACAGCTTTCGTTCGTAAAGGGGCAACACTCTGTATTTCTCTCTGGCAGAGCCCGGCTGCCAAATTCGAAACGTCCAGCGATTGCGCCCACAGGAAAGCTGCCAGCACGGAAAGCTGTAGCTGGTTTTCACTGTCCCTCGGAACTGCATTCGCTGGTAGGCAGACATTCGCGTTCTGCAACAGCTTTCGTTCGTAAAGGGGCAACACTGTGTATTTCTCTCTCGCAGAGCCCGGCTGCCAAATTCGAAACGTCCAGCGATTGCGCCCACAGGAAAGCTGCCAGCACGGAAAGCTGTAGCTGGTTTTCACTGTCCCTTGGAACTGCATTCGCTGGTAGACAGACATTCGCGTTCTGCAACAGCTTTCGTGCGTAAAGGGGCAACACTGTGTCTTTCTCTCTGGCAGAGCCCGGCTGCCAAATTCGAAACGTCCAGCGATTGCGCCCACAGGAAAGCTGCCAGCACGGAAAGCTGTAGCTGGTTTTCACTGTCCCTTGGAACTGCATTCGCTGGTAGGCAGACATTCGCGTTCTGCAACAGCTTTCGTTCGTAAAGGGGCAACACTCTGTATTTCTCTCTGGCAGAGCCCAGCTGCCAAATTCGAAACGTCCAGCGATTGCGCCCACAGGAAAGCTGCCAGCACGGAAAGCTGTAGCTGGTTTTCACTGTCCCTTGGAACTGCATTCGCTGGTAGACAGACATTCGCGTTCTGCAACAGCTTTCGTTCGTAAAGGGGCAACACTGTGTATTTCTCTCTCGCAGAGCCCGGCTGCCAAATTCGAAACGTCCAGCGATTGCGCCCACAGGAAAGCTGCCAGCACGGAAAGCTGTAGCTGGTTTTCACTGTCCCTTGGAACTGCATTCGCTGGTAGGCAGACATTCGCGTTCTGCAACAGCTTTCGTTCGTAAAGGGGCAACACTGTGTATTTCTCTCTGGCAGAGCCCGGCTGCCAAATTCGAAACGTCCAGCGATTGCGCCCACAGGAAAGCTGCCAGCACGGAAAGCTGTAGCTGGTTTTCACTGTCCCTTGGAACTGCATTCGCTGGTAGGCAGACATTCGCGTTCTGCAACAGCTTTCGTTCGTAAAGGGGCAGCACTGTGTCTTTCTCTCTGGCAGAGCCCGGCTGCCAAATTCGAAACGTCCAGCGATTGCGCCCACAGGAAAGCTGCCAGCACGGAAAGCTGTAGCTGGTTTTCACTGTCCCTTGGAACTGCATTCGCTGGTAGACAGACATTCGCGTTCTGCAACAGCTTTCGTTCGTAAAGGGGCAACACTGTGTCTTTCTCTCTGGCAGAGCCCGGCTGCCAAATTCGAAACGTCCAGCGATTGCGCCCACAGGAAAGCTGCCAGCACGGAAAGCTGTAGCTGGTTTTCACTGTCCCTTGGAACTGCATTCGCTGGTAGACAGACATTCGCGTTCTGCAACAGCTTTCGTTCGTAAAGGGGCAACACCGTGTATTTCTCTCTCGCAGAGCCCGGCTGCCAAATTCGAAACGTCCAGCGATTGCGCCCACAGGAAAGCTGCCAGCACGGAAAGCTGTAGCTGGTTTTCACTGTCCCTTGGAACTGCATTCGCTGCTACACAGACATTCGCGTTCTGCAACAGCTTTCGTTCGTAAAGGGGCAACACTGTGTATTTCTCTCTCGCAGAGCCCGGCTGCCAAATTCGAAACGTCCAGCGATTGCGCCCACAGGAAAGCTGCCAGCACGGAAAGCTGTAGCTGGTTTTCACTGTCCCTTGGAACTGCATTCGCTGGTAGACAGACATTCGCGTTCTGCAACAGCTTTCGTGCGTAAAGGGGCAACACTGTGTCTTTCTCTCTGGCAGAGCCCGGCTGCCAAATTCGAAACGTCCAGCGATTGCGCCCACAGGAAAGCTGCCAGCACGGAAAGCTGTAGCTGGTTTTCACTGTCCCTTGGAACTGCATTCGCTGGTAGGCAGACATTCGCGTTCTGCAACAGCTTTCGTTCGTAAAGGGGCAACACTCTGTATTTCTCTCTGGCAGAGCCCAGCTGCCAAATTCGAAACGTCCAGCGATTGCGCCCACAGGAAAGCTGCCAGCACGGAAAGCTGTAGCTGGTTTTCACTGTCCCTTGGAACTGCATTCGCTGGTAGACAGACATTCGCGTTCTGCAACAGCTTTCGTTCGTAAAGGGGCAACACTGTGTATTTCTCTCTCGCAGAGCCCGGCTGCCAAATTCGAAACGTCCAGCGATTGCGCCCACAGGAAAGCTGCCAGCACGGAAAGCTGTAGCTGGTTTTCACTGTCCCTTGGAACTGCATTCGCTGGTAGGCAGACATTCGCGTTCTGCAACAGCTTTCGTTCGTAAAGGGGCAGCACTGTGTCTTTCTCTCTGGCAGAGCCCGGCTGCCAAATTCGAAACGTCCAGCGATTGCGCCCACAGGAAAGCTGCCAGCACGGAAAGCTGTAGCTGGTTTTCACTGTCCCTTGGAACTGCATTCGCTGGTAGACAGACATTCGCGTTCTGCAACAGCTTTCGTTCGTAAAGGGGCAACACTGTGTCTTTCTCTCTCGCAGAGCCCGGCTGCCAAATTCGAAACGTCCAGCGATTGCGCCCACAGGAAAGCTGCCAGCACGGAAAGCTGTAGCTGGTTTTCACTGTCCCTTGGAACTGCATTCGCTGGTAGACAGACATTCGCGTTCTGCAACAGCTTTCGTTCGTAAAGGGGCAACACCGTGTATTTCTCTCTCGCAGAGCCCGGCTGCCAAATTCGAAACGTCCAGCGATTGCGCCCACAGGAAAGCTGCCAGCACGGAAAGCTGTAGCTGGTTTTCACTGTCCCTTGGAACTGCATTCGCTGGTAGGCAGACATTCGCGTTCTGCAACAGCTTTCGTTCGTAAAGGGGCAACACTGTGTATTTCTCTCTCGCAGAGCCCGGCTGCCAAATTCGAAACGTCCAGCGATTGCGCCCACAGGAAAGCTGCCAGCACGGAAAGCTGTAGCTGGTTTTCACTGTCCCTTGGAACTGCATTCGCTGCTACACAGACATTCGCGTTCTGCAACAGCTTTCGTTCGTAAAGGGGCAACACTGTGTCTTTCTCTCTGGCAGAGCCCGGCTGCCAAATTCGAAACGTCCAGCGATTGCGCCCACAGGAAAGCTGCCAGCACGGAAAGCTGTAGCTGGTTTTCACTGTCCCTTGGAAATGCATTCGCTGGTAGGCAGACATTCGCGTTCTGCAACAGCTTTCGTTCGTAAAGGGGCAACACTGTGTATTTCTCTCTCGCAGAGCCCGGCTGCCAAATTCGAAACGTCCAGCGATTGCGCCCACAGGAAAGCTGCCAGCACGGAAAGCTGTAGCTCGTTTTCACTGTCCCTTGGAACTGCATTCGCTGGTAGGCAGACATTCGCGTTCTGCAACAGCTTTCGTTCGTAAAGGGGCAACACTGTGTCTTTCTCTCTGGCAGAGCCCGGCTGCCAAATTCGAAACGTCCAGCGATTGCGCCCACAGGAAAGCTGCCAGCACGGAAAGCTGTAGCTGGTTTTCACTGTCCCTTGGAACTGCATTCGCTGGTAGACAGACATTCGCGTTCTGCAACAGCTTTCGTTCGTAAAGGGGCAACACTGTGTCTTTCTCTCTGGCAGAGCCCGGCTGCCAAATTCGAAACGTCCAGCGATTGCGCCCACAGGAAAGCTGCCAGCACGGAAAGCTGTAGCTGGTTTTCACTGTCCCTTGGAACTGCATTCGCTGGTAGACAGACATTCGCGTTCTGCAACAGCTTTCGTTCGTAAAAGGGCAACACTGTGTCTTTCTCTCTGGCAGAGCCCGGCTGCCAAATTCGAAACGTCCAGCGATTGCGCCCACAGGAAAGCTGCCAGCACGGAAAGCTGTAGCTGGTTTTCACTGTCCCTTGGAACTGCATTCGCTGGTAGGCAGACATTCGCGTTCTGCAACAGCTTTCGTTCGTAAAGGGGCAACACTCTGTATTTCTCTCTGGCAGAGCCCGGCTGCCAAATTCGAAACGTCCAGCGATTGCGCCCACAGGAAAGCTGCCAGCACGGAAAGCTGTAGCTGGTTTTCACTGTCCCTCGGAACTGCATTCGCTGGTAGGCAGACATTCGCGTTCTGCAACAGCTTTCGTTCGTAAAGGGGCAACACTGTGTATTTCTCTATCGCAGAGCCCGGCTGCCAAATTCGAAACGTCCAGCGATTGCGCCCACAGGAAAGCTGCCAGCACGGAAAGCTGTAGCTGGTTTTCACTGTCCCTTGGAACTGCATTCGCTGGTAGACAGACATTCGCGTTCTGCAACAGCTTTCGTGCGTAAAGGGGCAACACTGTGTCTTTCTCTCTGGCAGAGCCCGGCTGCCAAATTCGAAACGTCCAGCGATTGCGCCCACAGGAAAGCTGCCAGCACGGAAAGCTGTAGCTGGTTTTCACTGTCCCTTGGAACTGCATTCGCTGGTAGGCAGACATTCGCGTTCTGCAACAGCTTTCGTTCGTAAAGGGGCAACACTCTGTATTTCTCTCTGGCAGAGCCCAGCTGCCAAATTCGAAACGTCCAGCGATTGCGCCCACAGGAAAGCTGCCAGCACGGAAAGCTGTAGCTGGTTTTCACTGTCCCTTGGAACTGCATTCGCTGGTAGGCAGACATTCGCGTTCTGCAACAGCTTTCGTTCGTAAAGGGGCAACACTGTGTATTTCTCTCTGGCAGAGCCCGGCTGCCAAATTCGAAACGTCCAGCGATTGCGCCCACAGGAAAGCTGCCAGCACGGAAAGCTGTAGCTGGTTTTCACTGTCCCTTGGAACTGCATTCGCTGCTACACAGACATTCGCGTTCTGCAACAGCTTTCGTTCGTAAAGGGGCAACACTGTGTATTTCTCTCTGGCAGAGCCCGGCTGCCAAATTCGAAACGTCCAGCGATTGCGCCCACAGGAAAGCTGCCAGCACGGAAAGCTGTAGCTGGTTTTCACTGTCCCTTGGAACTGCATTCGCTGGTAGGCAGACATTCGCGTTCTGCAACAGCTTTCGTTCGTAAAGGGGCAGCACTGTGTCTTTCTCTCTGGCAGAGCCCGGCTGCCAAATTCGAAACGTCCAGCGATTGCGCCCACAGGAAAGCTGCCAGCACGGAAAGCTGTAGCTGGTTTTCACTGTCCCTTGGAACTGCATTCGCTGGTAGACAGACATTCGCGTTCTGCAACAGCTTTCGTTCGTAAAGGGGCAACACTGTGTCTTTCTCTCTGGCAGAGCCCGGCTGCCAAATTCGAAACGTCCAGCGATTGCGCCCACAGGAAAGCTGCCAGCACGGAAAGCTGTAGCTGGTTTTCACTGTCCCTTGGAACTGCATTCGCTGGTAGACAGACATTCGCGTTCTGCAACAGCTTTCGTTCGTAAAGGGGCAACACCGTGTATTTCTCTGTCGCAGAGCCCGGCTGCCAAATTCGAAACGTCCAGCGATTGCGCCCACAGGAAAGCTGCCAGCACGGAAAGCTGTAGCTGGTTTTCACTGTCCCTTGGAACTGCATTCGCTGCTACACAGACATTCGCGTTCTGCAACAGCTTTCGTTCGTAAAGGGGCAACACTGTGTATTTCTCTGTCGCAGAGCCCGGCTGCCAAATTCGAAACGTCCAGCGATTGCGCCCACAGGAAAGCTGCCAGCACGGAAAGCTGTAGCTGGTTTTCACTGTCCCTTGGAACTGCATTCGCTGGTAGACAGACATTCGCGTTCTGCAACAGCTTTCGTGCGTAAAGGGGCAACACTGTGTCTTTCTCTCTGGCAGAGCCCGGCTGCCAAATTCGAAACGTCCAGCGATTGCGCCCACAGGAAAGCTGCCAGCACGGAAAGCTGTAGCTGGTTTTCACTGTCCCTTGGAACTGCATTCGCTGGTAGGCAGACATTCGCGTTCTGCAACAGCTTTCGTTCGTAAAGGGGCAACACTCTGTATTTCTCTCTGGCAGAGCCCAGCTGCCAAATTCGAAACGTCCAGCGATTGCGCCCACAGGAAAGCTGCCAGCACGGAAAGCTGTAGCTGGTTTTCACTGTCCCTTGGAACTGCATTCGCTGGTAGACAGACATTCGCGTTCTGCAACAGCTTTTGTTCGTAAAGGGGCAACACTGTGTCTTTCTCTCTGGCAGAGCCCGGCTGCCAAATTCGAAACGTCCAGCGATTGCGCCCACAGGAAAGCTGCCAGCACGGAAAGCTGTAGCTGGTTTTCACTGTCCCTTGGAACTGCATTCGCTGGTAGGCAGACATTCGCGTTCTGCAACAGCTTTCGTTCGTAAAGGGGCAGCACTGTGTCTTTCTCTCTGGCAGAGCCCGGCTGCCAAATTCGAAACGTCCAGCGATTGCGCCCACAGGAAAGCTGCCAGCACGGAAAGCTGTAGCTGGTTTTCACTGTCCCTTGGAAATGCATTCGCTGGTAGACAGACATTCGCGTTCTGCAACAGCTTTCGTTCGTAAAGGGGCAACACTGTGTATTTCTCTCTGGCAGAGCCCGGCTGCCAAATTCGAAACGTCCAGCGATTGCGCCCACAGGAAAGCTGCCAGCACGGAAAGCTGTAGCTGGTTTTCACTGTCCCTTGGAACTGCATTCGCTGGTAGACAGACATTCGCGTTCTGCAACAGCTTTCGTTCGTAAAGGGGCAACACTGTGTATTTCTCTCTCGCAGAGCCCGGCTGCCAAATTCGAAACGTCCAGCGATTGCGCCCACAGGAAAGCTGCCAGCACGGAAAGCTGTAGCTGGTTTTCACTGTCCCTTGGAACTGCATTCGCTGGTAGGCAGACATTCGCGTTCTGCAACAGCTTTCGTTCGTAAAGGGGCAACACTGTGTATTTCTCTCTGGCAGAGCCCGGCTGCCAAATTCGAAACGTCCAGCGATTGCGCCCACAGGAAAGCTGCCAGCACGGAAAGCTGTAGCTGGTTTTCACTGTCCCTTGGAAATGCATTCGCTGGTAGGCAGACATTCGCGTTCTGCAACAGCTTTCGTTCGTAAAGGGGCAACACTGTGTATTTCTCTCTCGCAGAGCCCGGCTGCCAAATTCGAAACGTCCAGCGATTGCGCCCACAGGAAAGCTGCCAGCACGGAAAGCTGTAGCTCGTTTTCACTGTCCCTTGGAACTGCATTCGCTGGTAGGCAGACATTCGCGTTCTGCAACAGCTTTCGTTCGTAAAGGGGCAACACTGTGTCTTTCTCTCTGGCAGAGCCCGGCTGCCAAATTCGAAACGTCCAGCGATTGCGCCCACAGGAAAGCTGCCAGCACGGAAAGCTGTAGCTGGTTTTCACTGTCCCTTGGAACTGCATTCGCTGGTAGACAGACATTCGCGTTCTGCAACAGCTTTCGTTCGTAAAGGGGCAACACTGTGTCTTTCTCTCTGGCAGAGCCCGGCTGCCAAATTCGAAACGTCCAGCGATTGCGCCCACAGGAAAGCTGCCAGCACGGAAAGCTGTAGCTGGTTTTCACTGTCCCTTGGAACTGCATTCGCTGGTAGACAGACATTCGCGTTCTGCAACAGCTTTCGTTCGTAAAAGGGCAACACTGTGTCTTTCTCTCTGGCAGAGCCCGGCTGCCAAATTCGAAACGTCCAGCGATTGCGCCCACAGGAAAGCTGCCAGCACGGAAAGCTGTAGCTGGTTTTCACTGTCCCTTGGAACTGCATTCGCTGCTACACAGACATTCGCGTTCTGCAACAGCTTTCGTTCGTAAAGGGGCAACACCGTGTATTTCTCTCTGGCAGAACCCGGCTGCCAAATTCGAAACGTCCAGCGATTGCGCCCACAGGAAAGCTGCCAGCACGGAAAGCTGTAGCTGGTTTTCACTGTCCCTTGGAAATGCATTCGCTGCTACGCAGACATTCGCGTTCTGCAACAGCTTTCGTTCGTAAAGGGGCAACACTGTGTCTTTCTCTCTGGCAGAGCCCGGCTGCCAAATTCGAAACGTCCAGCGATTGCGCCCACAGGAAAGCTGCCAGCACGGAAAGCTGTAGCTGGTTTTCACTGTCCCTTGGAACTGCATTCGCTGCTACACAGACATTCGCGTTCTGCAACAGCTTTCGTGCGTAAAGGGGCAACACTGTGTCTTTCTCTCTGGCAGAGCCCGGCTGCCAAATTCGAAACGTCCAGCGATTGCGCCCACAGGAAAGCTGCCAGCACGGAAAGCTGTAGCTGGTTTTCACTGTCCCTTGGAACTGCATTCGCTGGTAGGCAGACATTCGCGTTCTGCAACAGCTTTCGTTCGTAAAGGGGCAACACGCTGTATTTCTCTCTGGCAGAGCCCGGCTGCCAAATTCGAAACGTCCAGCGATTGCGCCCACAGGAAAGCTGCCAGCACGGAAAGCTGTAGCTGGTTTTCACTGTCCCTCGGAACTGCATTCGCTGGTAGGCAGACATTCGCGTTCTGCAACAGCTTTCGTTCGTAAAGGGGCAACACTGTGTATTTCTCTCTCGCAGAGCCCGGCTGCCAAATTCGAAACGTCCAGCGATTGCGCCCACAGGAAAGCTGCCAGCACGGAAAGCTGTAGCTGGTTTTCACTGTCCCTTGGAACTGCATTCGCTGGTAGGCAGACATTCGCGTTCTGCAACAGCTTTCGTGCGTAAAGGGGCAACACTGTGTCTTTCTCTCTGGCAGAGCCCGGCTGCCAAATTCGAAACGTCCAGCGATTGCGCCCACAGGAAAGCTGCCAGCACGGAAAGCTGTAGCTGGTTTTCACTGTCCCTTGGAACTGCATTCGCTGGTAGACAGACATTCGCGTTCTGCAACAGCTTTCGTTCGTAAAGGGGCAACACTCTGTATTTCTCTCTGGCAGAGCCCGGCTGCCAAATTCGAAACGTCCAGCGATTGCGCCCACAGGAAAGCTGCCAGCACGGAAAGCTGTAGCTGGTTTTCACTGTCCCTCGGAACTGCATTCGCTGGTAGGCAGACATTCGCGTTCTGCAACAGCTTTCGTTCGTAAAGGGGCAACACTGTGTATTTCTCTCTCGCAGAGCCCGGCTGCCAAATTCGAAACGTCCAGCGATTGCGCCCACAGGAAAGCTGCCAGCACGGAAAGCTGTAGCTGGTTTTCACTGTCCCTTGGAACTGCATTTGCTGCTACACAGACATTCGCGTTCTGCAACAGCTTTCGTGCGTAAAGGGGCAACACGTGTCTTTCTCTCTGGCAGAGCCCGGCTGCCAAATTCGAAACGTCCAGCGATTGCGCCCACAGGAAAGCTGCCAGCGCGGAAAGCTGTAGCAGGTTTTCACTGTCCCTTGGAACTGCATTCGCTGCTACACAGACATTCGCGTTCTGCAACAGCTTTCGTTCGTAAAGGGGCAACACTGTGTCTTTCTCTCTCGCAGAGCCCGGCTGCCAAATTCGAAACGTCCAGCGATTGCGCCCACAGGAAAGCTGCCAGCACGGAATGCTGTAGCTGGTTTTCACTGTCCCTTGGAAATGCATTCGCTGGTAGACAGACATTCGCGTTCTGCAACAGCTTTCGTTCGTAAAGGGGCAACACCGTGTATTTCTCTCTGGCAGAGCCCGGCTGCCAAATTCGAAACGTCCAGCGATTGCGCCCACAGGAAAGCTGCCAGCACGGAAAGCTGTAGCTGGTTTTCACTGTCCCTTGGAACTGCATTCGCTGCTACACAGACATTCGCGTTCTGCAACAGCTTTCGTTCGTAAAGGGGCAACACTGTGTATTTCTCTCTGGCAGAGCCCGGCTGCCAAATTCGAAACGTCCAGCGATTGCGCCCACAGGAAAGCTGCCAGCACGGAAAGCTGTAGCTGGTTTTCACTGTCCCTTGGAACTGCATTCGCCTCTAGGCAGACATTCGCGTTCTGCAACAGCTTTCGTTCGTAAAGGGGCAACACTGTGTCTTTCTCTCTGGCAGAGCCCGGCTGCCAAATTCGAAACGTCCAGCGATTGCGCCCACAGGAAAGCTGCCAGCACGGAAAGCTGTAGCTGGTTTTCACTGTCCCTTGGAACTGCATTCGCTGGTAGACAGACATTCGCGTTCTGCAACAGCTTTCCTGCGTAAAGGGGCAACACTCTGTATTTCTCTCTCGCAGAACTCGGCTGCCAAATTCGAAACGTCCAGCGATTGCGCCCACAGGAAAGCTGCCAGCACGGAAAGCTGTAGCTGGTTTTCACTGTCCCTTGGAACTGCATTCGCTGGTAGACAGACATTCGCGTTCTGCAACAGCTTTCGTTCGTAAAGGGGCAACACTGTGTCTTTCTCTCTGGCAGAGCCCGGCTGCCAAATTCGAAACGTCCAGCGATTGCGCCCACAGGAAAGCTGCCAGCACGGAAAGCTGTAGCTGGTTTTCACTGTCCCTTGGAACTGCATTCGCTGGTAGACAGACATTCGCGTTCTGCAACAGCTTTCGTGCGTAAAGGGGCAACACTGTGTCTTTCTCTCTGGCAGAGCCCGGCTGCCAAATTCGAAACGTCCAGCGATTGCGCCCACAGGAAAGCTGCCAGCACGGAAAGCTGTAGCTGGTTTTCACTGTCCCTTGGAACTGCATTCGCTGGTAGGCAGACATTCGCGTTCTGCAACAGCTTTCGTTCGTAAAGGGGCAACACTGTGTCTTTCTCTCTGGCAGAGCCCGGCTGCCAAATTCGAAACGTCCAGCGATTGCGCCCACAGGAAAGCTGCCAGCACGGAAAGCTGTAGCTGGTTTTCACTGTCCCTTGGAACTGCATTCGCTGGTAGACAGACATTCGCGTTCTGCAACAGCTTTCGTTCGTAAAGGGGCAACACTGTGTATTTCTCTCTCGCAGAGCCCGGCTGCCAAATTCGAAACGTCCAGCGATTGCGCCCACAGGAAAGCTGCCAGCACGGAAAGCTGTAGCTGGTTTTCACTGTCCCTTGGAACTGCATTCGCTGGTAGGCAGACATTCGCGTTCTGCAACAGCTTTCGTTCGTAAAGGGGCAACACTGTGTATTTCTCTCTGGCAGAGCCCGGCTGCCAAATTCGAAACGTCCAGCGATTGCGCCCACAGGAAAGCTGCCAGCACGGAAAGCTGTAGCTGGTTTTCACTGTCCCTTGGAAATGCATTCGCTGCTACGCAGACATTCGCGTTCTGCAACAGCTTTCGTGCGTAAAGGGGCAACACTGTGTCTTTCTCTCTGGCAGAGCCCGGCTGCCAAATTCGAAACGTCCAGCGATTGCGCCCACAGGAAAGCTGCCAGCACGGAAAGCTGTAGCTGGTTTTCACTGTCCCTTGGAACTGCATTCGCTGGTAGGCAGACATTCGCGTTCTGCAACAGCTTTCGTTCGTAAAGGGGCAACACTCTGTATTTCTCTGTGGCAGAGCCCGGCTGCCAAATTCGAAACGTCCAGCGATTGCGCCCACAGGAAAGCTGCCAGCACGGAAAGCTGTAGCTGGTTTTCACTGTCCCTTGGAACTGCATTCGCTGGTAGACAGACATTCGCGTTCTGCAACAGCTTTCGTGCGTAAAGGGGCAACACTGTGTCTTTCTCTCTGGCAGAGCCCGGCTGCCAAATTCGAAACGTCCAGCGATTGCGCCCACAGGAAAGCTGCCAGCACGGAAAGCTGTAGCTGGTTTTCACTGTCCCTTGGAACTGCATTCGCTGGTAGACAGACATTCGCGTTCTGCAACAGCTTTCGTTCGTAAAGGGGCAACACTCTGTATTTCTCTCTGGCAGAGCCCGGCTGCCAAATTCGAAACGTCCAGCGATTGCGCCCACAGGAAAGCTGCCAGCACGGAAAGCTGTAGCTGGTTTTCACTGTCCCTCGGAACTGCATTCGCTGGTAGGCAGACATTCGCGTTCTGCAACAGCTTTCGTTCGTAAAGGGGCAACACTGTGTATTTCTCTCTCGCAGAGCCCGGCTGCCAAATTCGAAACGTCCAGCGATTGCGCCCACAGGAAAGCTGCCAGCACGGAAAGCTGTAGCTGGTTTTCACTGTCCCTTGGAACTGCATTCGCTGGTAGACAGACATTCGCGTTCTGCAACAGCTTTCGTGCGTAAAGGGGCAACACTGTGTCTTTCTCTCTGGCAGAGCCCGGCTGCCAAATTCGAAACGTCCAGCGATTGCGCCCACAGGAAAGCTGCCAGCACGGAAAGCTGTAGCTGGTTTTCACTGTCCCTTGGAACTGCATTCGCTGGTAGGCAGACATTCGCGTTCTGCAACAGCTTTCGTTCGTAAAGGGGCAACACTCTGTATTTCTCTCTGGCAGAGCCCAGCTGCCAAATTCGAAACGTCCAGCGATTGCGCCCACAGGAAAGCTGCCAGCACGGAAAGCTGTAGCTGGTTTTCACTGTCCCTTGGAACTGCATTCGCTGGTAGACAGACATTCGCGTTCTGCAACAGCTTTCGTTCGTAAAGGGGCAACACTGTGTATTTCTCTCTCGCAGAGCCCGGCTGCCAAATTCGAAACGTCCAGCGATTGCGCCCACAGGAAAGCTGCCAGCACGGAAAGCTGTAGCTGGTTTTCACTGTCCCTTGGAACTGCATTCGCTGGTAGGCAGACATTCGCGTTCTGCAACAGCTTTCGTTCGTAAAGGGGCAGCACTGTGTCTTTCTCTCTGGCAGAGCCCGGCTGCCAAATTCGAAACGTCCAGCGATTGCGCCCACAGGAAAGCTGCCAGCACGGAAAGCTGTAGCTGGTTTTCACTGTCCCTTGGAACTGCATTCGCTGGTAGACAGACATTCGCGTTCTGCAACAGCTTTCGTTCGTAAAGGGGCAACACTGTATCTTTCTCTCTCGCAGAGCCCGGCTGCCAAATTCGAAACGTCCAGCGATTGCGCCCACAGGAAAGCTGCCAGCACGGAAAGCTGTAGCTGGTTTTCACTGTCCCTTGGAACTGCATTCGCTGGTAGACAGACATTCGCGTTCTGCAACAGCTTTCGTTCGTAAAGGGGCAACACCGTGTATTTCTCTCTCGCAGAGCCCGGCTGCCAAATTCGAAACGTCCAGCGATTGCGCCCACAGGAAAGCTGCCAGCACGGAAAGCTGTAGCTGGTTTTCACTGTCCCTTGGAACTGCATTCGCTGGTAGGCAGACATTCGCGTTCTGCAACAGCTTTCGTTCGTAAAGGGGCAACACTGTGTATTTCTCTCTCGCAGAGCCCGGCTGCCAAATTCGAAACGTCCAGCGATTGCGCCCACAGGAAAGCTGCCAGCACGGAAAGCTGTAGCTGGTTTTCACTGTCCCTTGGAACTGCATTCGCTGCTACACAGACATTCGCGTTCTGCAACAGCTTTCGTTCGTAAAGGGGCAACACTGTGTATTTCTCTCTGGCAGAGCCCGGCTGCCAAATTCGAAACGTCCAGCGATTGCGCCCACAGGAAAGCTGCCAGCACGGAAAGCTGTAGCTGGTTTTCACTGTCCCTTGGAAATGCATTCGCTGGTAGGCAGACATTCGCGTTCTGCAACAGCTTTCGTTCGTAAAGGGGCAACACTGTGTCTTTCTCTCTGGCAGAGCCCGGCTGCCAAATTCGAAACGTCCAGCGATTGCGCCCACAGGAAAGCTGCCAGCACGGAAAGCTGTAGCTGGTTTTCACTGTCCCTTGGAACTGCATTCGCTGGTAGGCAGACATTCGCGTTCTGCAACAGCTTTCGTTCGTAAAGGGGCAACACTGTGTCTTTCTCTCTGGCAGAGCCCGGCTGCCAAATTCGAAACGTCCAGCGATTGCGCCCACAGGAAAGCTGCCAGCACGGAAAGCTGTAGCTGGTTTTCACTGTCCCTTGGAACTGCATTCGCTGGTAGACAGACATTCGCGTTCTGCAACAGCTTTCGTTCGTAAAGGGGCAACACTGTGTCTTTCTCTCTGGCAGAGCCCGGCTGCCAAATTCGAAACGTCCAGCGATTGCGCCCACAGGAAAGCTGCCAGCACGGAAAGCTGTAGCTGGTTTTCACTGTCCCTTGGAACTGCATTCGCTGGTAGACAGACATTCGCGTTCTGCAACAGCTTTCGTTCGTAAAAGGGCAACACTGTGTCTTTCTCTCTGGCAGAGCCCGGCTGCCAAATTCGAAACGTCCAGCGATTGCGCCCACAGGAAAGCTGCCAGCACGGAAAGCTGTAGCTGGTTTTCACTGTCCCTTGGAACTGCATTCGCTGGTAGGCAGACATTCGCGTTCTGCAACAGCTTTCGTTCGTAAAGGGGCAACACTCTGTATTTCTCTCTGGCAGAGCCCGGCTGCCAAATTCGAAACGTCCAGCGATTGCGCCCACAGGAAAGCTGCCAGCACGGAAAGCTGTAGCTGGTTTTCACTGTCCCTCGGAACTGCATTCGCTGGTAGGCAGACATTCGCGTTCTGCAACAGCTTTCGTTCGTAAAGGGGCAACACTGTGTATTTCTCTCTCGCAGAGCCCGGCTGCCAAATTCGAAACGTCCAGCGATTGCGCCCACAGGAAAGCTGCCAGCACGGAAAGCTGTAGCTGGTTTTCACTGTCCCTTGGAACTGCATTCGCTGGTAGACAGACATTCGCGTTCTGCAACAGCTTTCGTGCGTAAAGGGGCAACACTGTGTCTTTCTCTCTGGCAGAGCCCGGCTGCCAAATTCGAAACGTCCAGCGATTGCGCCCACAGGAAAGCTGCCAGCACGGAAAGCTGTAGCTGGTTTTCACTGTCCCTTGGAACTGCATTCGCTGGTAGGCAGACATTCGCGTTCTGCAACAGCTTTCGTTCGTAAAGGGGCAACACTCTGTATTTCTCTCTGGCAGAGCCCAGCTGCCAAATTCGAAACGTCCAGCGATTGCGCCCACAGGAAAGCTGCCAGCACGGAAAGCTGTAGCTGGTTTTCACTGTCCCTTGGAACTGCATTCGCTGGTAGACAGACATTCGCGTTCTGCAACAGCTTTCGTTCGTAAAGGGGCAACACTGTGTATTTCTCTCTCGCAGAGCCCGGCTGCCAAATTCGAAACGTCCAGCGATTGCGCCCACAGGAAAGCTGCCAGCACGGAAAGCTGTAGCTGGTTTTCACTGTCCCTTGGAACTGCATTCGCTGCTACACAGACATTCGCGTTCTGCAACAGCTTTCGTTCGTAAAGGGGCAACACTGTGTATTTCTCTCTGGCAGAGCCCGGCTGCCAAATTCGAAACGTCCAGCGATTGCGCCCACAGGAAAGCTGCCAGCACGGAAAGCTGTAGCTGGTTTTCACTGTCCCTTGGAACTGCATTCGCTGGTAGGCAGACATTCGCGTTCTGCAACAGCTTTCGTTCGTAAAGGGGCAGCACTGTGTCTTTCTCTCTGGCAGAGCCCGGCTGCCAAATTCGAAACGTCCAGCGATTGCGCCCACAGGAAAGCTGCCAGCACGGAAAGCTGTAGCTGGTTTTCACTGTCCCTTGGAACTGCATTCGCTGGTAGACAGACATTCGCGTTCTGCAACAGCTTTCGTTCGTAAAGGGGCAACACTGTGTCTTTCTCTCTGGCAGAGCCCGGCTGCCAAATTCGAAACGTCCAGCGATTGCGCCCACAGGAAAGCTGCCAGCACGGAAAGCTGTAGCTGGTTTTCACTGTCCCTTGGAACTGCATTCGCTGGTAGACAGACATTCGCGTTCTGCAACAGCTTTCGTTCGTAAAGGGGCAACACCGTGTATTTCTCTGTCGCAGAGCCCGGCTGCCAAATTCGAAACGTCCAGCGATTGCGCCCACAGGAAAGCTGCCAGCACGGAAAGCTGTAGCTGGTTTTCACTGTCCCTTGGAACTGCATTCGCTGCTACACAGACATTCGCGTTCTGCAACAGCTTTCGTTCGTAAAGGGGCAACACTGTGTATTTCTCTCTCGCAGAGCCCGGCTGCCAAATTCGAAACGTCCAGCGATTGCGCCCACAGGAAAGCTGCCAGCACGGAAAGCTGTAGCTGGTTTTCACTGTCCCTTGGAACTGCATTCGCTGGTAGACAGACATTCGCGTTCTGCAACAGCTTTCGTGCGTAAAGGGGCAACACTGTGTCTTTCTCTCTGGCAGAGCCCGGCTGCCAAATTCGAAACGTCCAGCGATTGCGCCCACAGGAAAGCTGCCAGCACGGAAAGCTGTAGCTGGTTTTCACTGTCCCTTGGAACTGCATTCGCTGGTAGGCAGACATTCGCGTTCTGCAACAGCTTTCGTTCGTAAAGGGGCAACACTCTGTATTTCTCTCTGGCAGAGCCCAGCTGCCAAATTCGAAACGTCCAGCGATTGCGCCCACAGGAAAGCTGCCAGCACGGAAAGCTGTAGCTGGTTTTCACTGTCCCTTGGAACTGCATTCGCTGGTAGACAGACATTCGCGTTCTGCAACAGCTTTTGTTCGTAAAGGGGCAACACTGTGTATTTCTCTCTCGCAGAGCCCGGCTGCCAAATTCGAAACGTCCAGCGATTGCGCCCACAGGAAAGCTGCCAGCACGGAAAGCTGTAGCTGGTTTTCACTGTCCCTTGGAACTGCATTCGCTGGTAGGCAGACATTCGCGTTCTGCAACAGCTTTCGTTCGTAAAGGGGCAGCACTGTGTCTTTCTCTCTGGCAGAGCCCGGCTGCCAAATTCGAAACGTCCAGCGATTGCGCCCACAGGAAAGCTGCCAGCACGGAAAGCTGTAGCTGGTTTTCACTGTCCCTTGGAAATGCATTCGCTGGTAGACAGACATTCGCGTTCTGCAACAGCTTTCGTTCGTAAAGGGGCAACACTGTGTATTTCTCTCTGGCAGAGCCCGGCTGCCAAATTCGAAACGTCCAGCGATTGCGCCCACAGGAAAGCTGCCAGCACGGAAAGCTGTAGCTGGTTTTCACTGTCCCTTGGAACTGCATTCGCTGGTAGACAGACATTCGCGTTCTGCAACAGCTTTCGTTCGTAAAGGGGCAACACTGTGTATTTCTCTCTCGCAGAGCCCGGCTGCCAAATTCGAAACGTCCAGCGATTGCGCCCACAGGAAAGCTGCCAGCACGGAAAGCTGTAGCTGGTTTTCACTGTCCCTTGGAACTGCATTCGCTGGTAGGCAGACATTCGCGTTCTGCAACAGCTTTCGTTCGTAAAGGGGCAACACTGTGTATTTCTCTCTGGCAGAGCCCGGCTGCGAAATTCGAAACGTCCAGCGATTGCGCCCACAGGAAAGCTGCCAGCACGGAAAGCTGTAGCTGGTTTTCACTGTCCCTTGGAACTGCATTCGCTGCTACACAGACATTCGCGTTCTGCAACAGCTTTCGTTCGTAAAGGGGCAACACTGTGTCTTTCTCTCTGGCAGAGCCCGGCTGCCAAATTCGAAACGTCCAGCGATTGCGCCCACAGGAAAGCTGCCAGCACGGAAAGCTGTAGCTGGTTTTCACTGTCCCTTGGAAATGCATTCGCTGGTAGGCAGACATTCGCGTTCTGCAACAGCTTTCGTTCGTAAAGGGGCAACACTGTGTCTTTCTCTCTCGCAGAGCCCGGCTGCCAAATTCGAAACGTCCAGCGATTGCGCCCACAGGAAAGCTGCCAGCACGGAAAGCTGTAGCTGGTTTTCACTGTCCCTTGGAACTGCATTCGCTGGTAGGCAGACATTCGCGTTCTGCAACAGCTTTCGTTCGTAAAGGGGCAACACTGTGTCTTTCTCTCTGGCAGAGCCCGGCTGCCAAATTCGAAACGTCCAGCGATTGCGCCCACAGGAAAGCTGCCAGCACGGAAAGCTGTAGCTGGTTTTCACTGTCCCTTGGAACTGCATTCGCTGGTAGACAGACATTCGCGTTCTGCAACAGCTTTCGTTCGTAAAGGGGCAACACTGTGTCTTTCTCTCTGGCAGAGCCCGGCTGCCAAATTCGAAACGTCCAGCGATTGCGCCCACAGGAAAGCTGCCAGCACGGAAAGCTGTAGCTGGTTTTCACTGTCCCTTGGAACTGCATTCGCTGGTAGACAGACATTCGCGTTCTGCAACAGCTTTCGTTCGTAAAAGGGCAACACTGTGTCTTTCTCTCTGGCAGAGCCCGGCTGCCAAATTCGAAACGTCCAGCGATTGCGCCCACAGGAAAGCTGCCAGCACGGAAAGCTGTAGCTGGTTTTCACTGTCCCTTGGAACTGCATTCGCTGCTACACAGACATTCGCGTTCTGCAACAGCTTTCGTTCGTAAAGGGGCAACACCGTGTATTTCTCTCTGGCAGAACCCGGCTGCCAAATTCGAAACGTCCAGCGATTGCGCCCACAGGAAAGCTGCCAGCACGGAAAGCTGTAGCTGGTTTTCACTGTCCCTTGGAAATGCATTCGCTGCTACGCAGACATTCGCGTTCTGCAACAGCTTTCGTTCGTAAAGGGGCAACACTGTGTCTTTCTCTCTGGCAGAGCCCGGCTGCCAAATTCGAAACGTCCAGCGATTGCGCCCACAGGAAAGCTGCCAGCACGGAAAGCTGTAGCTGGTTTTCACTGTCCCTTGGAACTGCATTCGCTGGTAGGCAGACATTCGCGTTCTGCAACAGCTTTCGTGCGTAAAGGGGCAACACTGTGTCTTTCTCTCTGGCAGAGCCCGGCTGCCAAATTCGAAACGTCCAGCGATTGCGCCCACAGGAAAGCTGCCAGCACGGAAAGCTGTAGCTGGTTTTCACTGTCCCTTGGAACTGCATTCGCTGGTAGGCAGACATTCGCGTTCTGCAACAGCTTTCGTTCGTAAAGGGGCAACACTGTGTCTTTCTCTCTGGCAGAGCCCGGCTGCCAAATTCGAAACGTCCAGCGATTGCGCCCACAGGAAAGCTGCCAGCACGGAAAGCTGTAGCTGGTTTTCACTGTCCCTTGGAACTGCATTCGCTGGTAGACAGACATTCGCGTTCTGCAACAGCTTTCGTTCGTAAAGGGGCAACACTCTGTATTTCTCTCTGGCAGAGCCCGGCTGCCAAATTCGAAACGTCCAGCGATTGCGCCCACAGGAAAGCTGCCAGCACGGAAAGCTGTAGCTGGTTTTCACTGTCCCTCGGAACTGCATTCGCTGGTAGGCAGACATTCGCGTTCTGCAACAGCTTTCGTTCGTAAAGGGGCAACACTGTGTATTTCTCTCTCGCAGAGCCCGGCTGCCAAATTCGAAACGTCCAGCGATTGCGCCCACAGGAAAGCTGCCAGCACGGAAAGCTGTAGCTGGTTTTCACTGTCCCTTGGAACTGCATTTGCTGCTACACAGACATTCGCGTTCTGCAACAGCTTTCGTGCGTAAAGGGGCAACACGTGTCTTTCTCTCTGGCAGAGCCCGGCTGCCAAATTCGAAACGTCCAGCGATTGCGCCCACAGGAAAGCTGCCAGCACGGAAAGCTGTAGCAGGTTTTCACTGTCCCTTGGAACTGCATTCGCTGCTACACAGACATTCGCGTTCTGCAACAGCTTTCGTTCGTAAAGGGGCAACACTGTGTCTTTCTCTCTCGCAGAGCCCGGCTGCCAAATTCGAAACGTCCAGCGATTGCGCCCACAGGAAAGCTGCCAGCACGGAAAGCTGTAGCTGGTTTTCACTGTCCCTTGGAACTGCATTCGCTGGTAGACAGACATTCGCGTTCTGCAACAGCTTTCGTTCGTAAAGGGGCAACACCGTGTATTTCTCTCTGGCAGAGCCCGGCTGCCAAATTCGAAACGTCCAGCGATTGCGCCCACAGGAAAGCTGCCAGCACGGAAAGCTGTAGCTGGTTTTCACTGTCCCTTGGAACTGCATTCGCTGCTACACAGACATTCGCGTTCTGCAACAGCTTTCGTTCGTAAAGGGGCAACACTGTGTATTTCTCTCTGGCAGAGCCCGGCTGCCAAATTCGAAACGTCCAGCGATTGCGCCCACAGGAAAGCTGCCAGCACGGAAAGCTGTAGCTGGTTTTCACTGTCCCTTGGAACTCTATTCGCCTCTAGGCAGACATTCGCGTTCTGCAACAGCTTTCGTTCGTAAAGGGGCAACACTGTGTCTTTCTCTCTGGCAGAGCCCGGCTGCCAAATTCGAAACGTCCAGCGATTGCGCCCACAGGAAAGCTGCCAGCACGGAAAGCTGTAGCTGGTTTTCACTGTCCCTTGGAACTGCATTCGCTGGTAGACAGACATTCGCGTTCTGCAACAGCTTTCCTGCGTAAAGGGGCAACATTGTGTCTTTCTCTCTGGCAGAGCCCGGCTGCCAAATTCGAAACGTCCAGCGATTGCGCCCACAGGAAAGCTGCCAGCACGGAAAGCTGTAGCTGGTTTTCACTGTCCCTTGGAACTGCATTCGCTGGTAGGCAGACATTCGCGTTCTGCAACAGCTTTCGTTCGTAAAGGGGCAACACTGTGTCTTTCTCTCTGGCAGAGCCCGGCTGCCAAATTCGAAACGTCCAGCGATTGCGCCCACAGGAAAGCTGCCAGCACGGAAAGCTGTAGCTGGTTTTCACTGTCCCTTGGAACTGCATTCGCTGGTAGACAGACATTCGCGTTCTGCAACAGCTTTCGTTCGTAAAGGGGCAACACTGTGTATTTCTCTCTCGCAGAGCCCGGCTGCCAAATTCGAAACGTCCAGCGATTGCGCCCACAGGAAAGCTGCCAGCACGGAAAGCTGTAGCTGGTTTTCACTGTCCCTTGGAACTGCATTCGCTGGTAGGCAGACATTCGCGTTCTGCAACAGCTTTCGTTCGTAAAGGGGCAACACTGTGTATTTCTCTCTGGCAGAGCCCGGCTGCCAAATTCGAAACGTCCAGCGATTGCGCCCACAGGAAAGCTGCCAGCACGGAAAGCTGTAGCTGGTTTTCACTGTCCCTTGGAAATGCATTCGCTGCTACGCAGACATTCGCGTTCTGCAACAGCTTTCGTGCGTAAAGGGGCAACACTGTGTCTTTCTCTCTGGCAGAGCCCGGCTGCCAAATTCGAAACGTCCAGCGATTGCGCCCACAGGAAAGCTGCCAGCACGGAAAGCTGTAGCTGGTTTTCACTGTCCCTTGGAACTGCATTCGCTGGTAGGCAGACATTCGCGTTCTGCAACAGCTTTCGTTCGTAAAGGGGCAACACTCTGTATTTCTCTCTGGCAGAGCCCGGCTGCCAAATTCGAAACGTCCAGCGATTGCGCCCACAGGAAAGCTGCCAGCACGGAAAGCTGTAGCTGGTTTTCACTGTCCCTTGGAACTGCATTCGCTGGTAGACAGACATTCGCGTTCTGCAACAGCTTTCGTGCGTAAAGGGGCAACACTGTGTCTTTCTCTCTGGCAGAGCCCGGCTGCCAAATTCGAAACGTCCAGCGATTGCGCCCACAGGAAAGCTGCCAGCACGGAAAGCTGTAGCTGGTTTTCACTGTCCCTTGGAACTGCATTCGCTGGTAGACAGACATTCGCGTTCTGCAACAGCTTTCGTTCGTAAAGGGGCAACACTCTGTATTTCTCTCTGGCAGAGCCCGGCTGCCAAATTCGAAACGTCCAGCGATTGCGCCCACAGGAAAGCTGCCAGCACGGAAAGCTGTAGCTGGTTTTCACTGTCCCTCGGAACTGCATTCGCTGGTAGGCAGACATTCGCGTTCTGCAACAGCTTTCGTTCGTAAAGGGGCAACACTGTGTATTTCTCTCTCGCAGAGCCCGGCTGCCAAATTCGAAACGTCCAGCGATTGCGCCCACAGGAAAGCTGCCAGCACGGAAAGCTGTAGCTGGTTTTCACTGTCCCTTGGAACTGCATTCGCTGGTAGACAGACATTCGCGTTCTGCAACAGCTTTCGTGCGTAAAGGGGCAACACTGTGTCTTTCTCTCTGGCAGAGCCCGGCTGCCAAATTCGAAACGTCCAGCGATTGCGCCCACAGGAAAGCTGCCAGCACGGAAAGCTGTAGCTGGTTTTCACTGTCCCTTGGAACTGCATTCGCTGGTAGGCAGACATTCGCGTTCTGCAACAGCTTTCGTTCGTAAAGGGGCAACACTCTGTATTTCTCTCTGGCAGAGCCCAGCTGCCAAATTCGAAACGTCCAGCGATTGCGCCCACAGGAAAGCTGCCAGCACGGAAAGCTGTAGCTGGTTTTCACTGTCCCTTGGAACTGCATTCGCTGGTAGACAGACATTCGCGTTCTGCAACAGCTTTCGTTCGTAAAGGGGCAACACTGTGTATTTCTCTCTGGCAGAGCCCGGCTGCCAAATTCGAAACGTCCAGCGATTGCGCCCACAGGAAAGCTGCCAGCACGGAAAGCTGTAGCTGGTTTTCACTGTCCCTTGGAACTGCATTCGCTGGTAGGCAGACATTCGCGTTCTGCAACAGCTTTCGTTCGTAAAGGGGCAGCACTGTGTCTTTCTCTCTGGCAGAGCCCGGCTGCCAAATTCGAAACGTCCAGCGATTGCGCCCACAGGAAAGCTGCCAGCACGGAAAGCTGTAGCTGGTTTTCACTGTCCCTTGGAACTGCATTCGCTGGTAGACAGACATTCGCGTTCTGCAACAGCTTTCGTTCGTAAAGGGGCAACACTGTGTCTTTCTCTCTGGCAGAGCCCGGCTGCCAAATTCGAAACGTCCAGCGATTGCGCCCACAGGAAAGCTGCCAGCACGGAAAGCTGTAGCTGGTTTTCACTGTCCCTTGGAACTGCATTCGCTGGTAGACAGACATTCGCGTTCTGCAACAGCTTTCGTTCGTAAAGGGGCAACACTCTGTATTTCTCTCTCGCAGAGCCCGGCTGCCAAATTCGAAACGTCCAGCGATTGCGCCCACAGGAAAGCTGCCAGCACGGAAAGCTGTAGCTGGTTTTCACTGTCCCTTGGAACTGCATTCGCTGGTAGGCAGACATTCGCGTTCTGCAACAGCTTTCGTTCGTAAAGGGGCAACACTGTGTATTTCTCTCTCGCAGAGCCCGGCTGCCAAATTCGAAACGTCCAGCGATTGCGCCCACAGGAAAGCTGCCAGCACGGAAAGCTGTAGCTGGTTTTCACTGTCCCTTGGAACTGCATTCGCTGCTACACAGACATTCGCGTTCTGCAACAGCTTTCGTTCGTAAAGGGGCAACACTGTGTCTTTCTCTCTGGCAGAGCCCGGCTGCCAAATTCGAAACGTCCAGCGATTGCGCCCACAGGAAAGCTGCCAGCACGGAAAGCTGTAGCTGGTTTTCACTGTCCCTTGGAAATGCATTCGCTGGTAGGCAGACATTCGCGTTCTGCAACAGCTTTCGTTCGTAAAGGGGCAACACTGTGTATTTCTCTCTCGCAGAGCCCGGCTGCCAAATTCGAAACGTCCAGCGATTGCGCCCACAGGAAAGCTGCCAGCACGGAAAGCTGTAGCTCGTTTTCACTGTCCCTTGGAACTGCATTCGCTGGTAGGCAGACATTCGCGTTCTGAAACAGCTTTCGTTCGTAAAGGGGCAACACTGTGTATTTCTCTGTCGCAGAGCCCGGCTGCCAAATTCGAAACGTCCAGCGATTGCGCCCACAGGAAAGCTGCCAGCACGGAAAGCTGTAGCTGGTTTTCACTGTCCCTTGGAACTGCATTCGCTGGTAGACAGACATTCGCGTTCTGCAACAGCTTTCGTTCGTAAAGGGGCAACACTGTGTATTTCTCTCTCGCAGAGCCCGGCTGCCAAATTCGAAACGTCCAGCGATTGCGCCCACAGGAAAGCTGCCAGCACGGAAAGCTGTAGCTGGTTTTCACTGTCCCTTGGAACTGCATTCGCTGGTAGACAGACATTCGCGTTCTGCAACAGCTTTCGTTCGTAAAAGGGCAACACTGTGTCTTTCTCTCTGGCAGAGCCCGGCTGCCAAATTCGAAACGTCCAGCGATTGCGCCCACAGGAAAGCTGCCAGCACGGAAAGCTGTAGCTGGTTTTCACTGTCCCTTGGAACTGCATTCGCTGCTACACAGACATTCGCGTTCTGCAACAGCTTTCGTTCGTAAAGGGGCAACACCGTGTATTTCTCTCTGGCAGAACCCTGCTGCCAAATTCGAAACGTCCAGCGATTGCGCCCACAGGAAAGCTGCCAGCACGGAAAGCTGTAGCTGGTTTTCACTGTCCCTTGGAACTGCATTCGCTGCTACGCAGACATTCGCGTTCTGCAACAGCTTTCGTTCGTAAAGGGGCAACACTGTGTCTTTCTCTCTGGCAGAGCCCGGCTGCCAAATTCGAAACGTCCAGCGATTGCGCCCACAGGAAAGCTGCCAGCACGGAAAGCTGTAGCTGGTTTTCACTGTCCCTTGGAACTGCATTCGCTGGTAGGCAGACATTCGCGTTCTGCAACAGCTTTCGTGCGTAAAGGGGCAACACTGTGTCTTTCTCTCTGGCAGAGCCCGGCTGCCAAATTCGAAACGTCCAGCGATTGCGCCCACAGGAAAGCTGCCAGCACGGAAAGCTGTAGCTGGTTTTCACTGTCCCTTGGAACTGCATTCGCTGGTAGGCAGACATTCGCGTTCTGCAACAGCTTTCGTTCGTAAAGGGGCAACACGCTGTATTTCTCTCTGGCAGAGCCCGGCTGCCAAATTCGAAACGTCCAGCGATTGCGCCCACAGGAAAGCTGCCAGCACGGAAAGCTGTAGCTGGTTTTCACTGTCCCTCGGAACTGCATTCGCTGGTAGGCAGACATTCGCGTTCTGCAACAGCTTTCGTGCGTAAAGGGGCAACACTGTGTATTTCTCTCTCGCAGAGCCCGGCTGCCAAATTCGAAACGTCCAGCGATTGCGCCCACAGGAAAGCTGCCAGCACGGAAAGCTGTAGCTGGTTTTCACTGTCCCTTGGAACTGCATTCGCTGGTAGGCAGACATTCGCGTTCTGCAACAGCTTTCGTGCGTAAAGGGGCAACACTGTGTCTTTCTCTCTGGCAGAGCCCGGCTGCCAAATTCGAAACGTCCAGCGATTGCGCCCACAGGAAAGCTGCCAGCACGGAAAGCTGTAGCTGGTTTTCACTGTCCCTTGGAACTGCATTCGCTGCTACACAGACATTCGCGTTCTGCAACAGCTTTCGTTCGTAAAGGGGCAACACTGTGTATTTCTCTCTCGCAGAGCCCGGCTGCCAAATTCGAAACGTCCAGCGATTGCGCCCACAGGAAAGCTGCCAGCACGGAAAGCTGTAGCTGGTTTTCACTGTCCCTTGGAACTGCATTCGCTGCTACACAGACATTCGCGTTCTGCAACAGCTTTCGTTCGTAAAGGGGCAACACTGTGTCTTTCTCTCTGGCAGAGCCCGGCTGCCAAATTCGAAACGTCCAGCGATTGCGCCCACAGGAAAGCTGCCAGCACGGAAAGCTGTAGCTGGTTTTCACTGTCCCTTGGAAATGCATTCGCTGGTAGGCAGACATTCGCGTTCTGCAACAGCTTTCGTTCGTAAAGGGGCAACACTGTGTATTTCTCTGTCGCAGAGCCCGGCTGCCAAATTCGAAACGTCCAGCGATTGCGCCCACAGGAAAGCTGCCAGCACGGAAAGCTGTAGCTGGTTTTCACTGTCCCTTGGAACTGCATTCGCTGGTAGACAGACATTCGCGTTCTGCAACAGCTTTCGTTCGTAAAGGGGCAACACTGTGTATTTCTCTCTCGCAGAGCCCGGCTGCCAAATTCGAAACGTCCAGCGATTGCGCCCACAGGAAAGCTGCCAGCACGGAAAGCTGTAGCTGGTTTTCACTGTCCCTTGGAACTGCATTCGCTGGTAGACAGACATTCGCGTTCTGCAACAGCTTTCGTTCGTAAAAGTGCAACACTGTGTCTTTCTCTCTGGCAGAGCCCGGCTGCCAAATTCGAAACGTCCAGCGATTGCGCCCACAGGAAAGCTGCCAGCACGGAAAGCTGTAGCTGGTTTTCACTGTCCCTTGGAACTGCATTCGCTGCTACACAGACATTCGCGTTCTGCAACAGCTTTCGTTCGTAAAGGGGCAACACCGTGTATTTCTCTCTGGCAGAACCCTGCTGCCAAATTCGAAACGTCCAGCGATTGCGCCCACAGGAAAGCTGCCAGCACGGAAAGCTGTAGCTGGTTTTCACTGTCCCTTGGAACTGCATTCGCTGCTACACAGACATTCGCGTTCTGCAACAGCTTTCGTTCGTAAAGGGGCAACACGCTGTATTTCTCTCTGGCAGAGCCCGGCTGCCAAATTCGAAACGTCCAGCGATTGCGCCCACAGGAAAGCTGCCAGCACGGAAAGCTGTAGCTGGTTTTCACTGTCCCTCGGAACTGCATTCGCTGGTAGGCAGACATTCGCGTTCTGCAACAGCTTTCGTGCGTAAAGGGGCAACACTGTGTATTTCTCTCTCGCAGAGCCCGGCTGCCAAATTCGAAACGTCCAGCGATTGCGCCCACAGGAAAGCTGCCAGCACGGAAAGCTGTAGCTGGTTTTCACTGTCCCTTGGAACTGCATTCGCTGGTAGGCAGACATTCGCGTTCTGCAACAGCTTTCGTGCGTAAAGGGGCAACACTGTGTCTTTCTCTCTGGCAGAGCCCGGCTGCCAAATTCGAAACGTCCAGCGATTGCGCCCACAGGAAAGCTGCCAGCACGGAAAGCTGTAGCTGGTTTTCACTGTCCCTTGGAACTGCATTCGCTGCTACACAGACATTCGCGTTCTGCAACAGCTTTCGTTCGTAAAGGGGCAACACTCTGTATTTCTCTCTGGCAGAGCCCGGCTGCCAAATTCGAAACGTCCAGCGATTGCGCCCACAGGAAAGCTGCCAGCACGGAAAGCTGTAGCTGGTTTTCACTGTCCCTCGGAACTGCATTCGCTGGTAGGCAGACGTTCGCGTTCTGCAACAGCTTTCGTTCGTAAAGGGGCAACACTGTGTATTTCTCTCTCGCAGAGCCCGGCTGCCAAATTCGAAACGTCCAGCGATTGCGCCCACAGGAAAGCTGCCAGCACGGAAAGCTGTAGCTGGTTTTCACTGTCCCTTGGAACTGCATTCGCTGCTACACAAACATTCGCGTTCTGCAACAGCTTTCGTGCGTAAAGGGGCAACACGTGTCTTTCTCTCTGGCAGAGCCCGGCTGCCAAATTCGAAACGTCCAGCGATTGCGCCCACAGGAAAGCTGCCAGCACGGAAAGCTGTAGCAGGTTTTCACTGTCCCTTGGAACTGCATTCGCTGCTACACAGACATTCGCGTTCTGCAACAGCTTTCGTTCGTAAAGGGGCAACACTGTGTCTTTCTCTCTCGCAGAGCCCGGCTGCCAAATTCGAAACGTCCAGCGATTGCGCCCACAGGAAAGCTGCCAGCACGGAAAGCTGTAGCTGGTTTTCACTGTCCCTTGGAACTGCATTCGCTGGTAGACAGACATTCGCGTTCTGCAACAGCTTTCGTTCGTAAAGGGGCAACACCGTGTATTTCTCTCTCGCAGAGCCCGGCTGCCAAATTCGAAACGTCCAGCGATTGCGCCCACAGGAAAGCTGCCAGCACGGAAAGCTGTAGCTGGTTTTCACTGTCCCTTGGAACTGCATTCGCTGGTAGACAGACATTCGCGTTCTGCAACAGCTTTCGTTCGTAAAGGGGCAACACTGTGTATTTCTCTCTGGCAGAGCCCGGCTGCCAAATTCGAAACGTCCAGCGATTGCGCCCACAGGAAAGCTGCCAGCACGGAAAGCTGTAGCTGGTTTTCACTGTCCCTTGGAACTGCATTCGCTGGTAGACAGACATTCGCGTTCTGCAACAGCTTTCGTGCGTAAAGGGGCAACACTGTGTCTTTCTCTCTGGCAGAGCCCGGCTGCCAAATTCGAAACGTCCAGCGATTGCGCCCACAGGAAAGCTGCCAGCACGGAAAGCTGTAGCTGGTTTTCACTGTCCCTTGGAACTGCATTCGCTGGTAGGCAGACATTCGCGTTCTGCAACAGCTTTCGTTCGTAAAGGGGCAACACTCTGTATTTCTCTCTGGCAGAGCCCGGCTGCCAAATTCGAAACGTCCAGCGATTGCGCCCACAGGAAAGCTGCCAGCACGGAAAGCTGTAGCTGGTTTTCACTGTCCCTTGGAACTGCATTCGCTGCTACACAGACATTCGCGTTCTGCAACAGCTTTCGTTCGTAAAGGGGCAACACTGTGTCTTTCTCTCTGGCAGAGCCCGGCTGCCAAATTCGAAACGTCCAGCGATTGCGCCCACAGGAAAGCTGCCAGCACGGAAAGCTGTAGCTGGTTTTCACTGTCCCTTGGAACTGCATTCGCTGCTACACAGACATTCGCGTTCTGCAAAAGCTTTCGTGCGTAAAGGGGCAACACTGTGTCTTTCTCTCTGGCAGAGCCCGGCTGCCAAATTCGAAACGTCCAGCGATTGCGCCCACAGGAAAGCTGCCAGCACGGAAAGCTGTAGCTGGTTTTCACTGTCCCTTGGAACTGCATTCGCTGGTAGACAGACATTCGCGTTCTGCAACAGCTTTCGTGCGTAAAGGGGCAACACTGTGTCTTTCTCTCTGGCAGAGCCCGGCTGCCAAATTCGAAACGTCCAGCGATTGCGCCCACAGGAAAGCTGCCAGCACGGAAAGCTGTAGCTGGTTTTCACTGTCCCTTGGAAATGCATTCGCTGGTAGACAGACATTCGCGTTCTGCAACAGCTTTCGTTCGTAAAGGGGCAACACTGTGTCTTTCTCTCTGGCAGAGCCCGGCTGCCAAATTCGAAACGTCCAGCGATTGCGCCCACAGGAAAGCTGCCAGCACGGAAAGCTGTAGCTGGTTTTCACTGTCCCTTGGAACTGCATTCGCAGGTAGGCAGACATTGGCGTTCTGCAACAGCTTTCGTTCGTAAAGGGGCAACACTGTGTCTTTCTCTCTGGCAGAGCCCGGCTGCCAAATTCGAAACGTCCAGCGATTGCGCCCACAGGAAAGCTGCCAGCACGGAAAGCTGTAGCTGGTTTTCACTGTCCCTTGGAACTGCATTCGCTGGTAGGCAGACATTCGCGTTCTGCAACAGCTTTCGTTCGTAAAGGGGCAACACTGTGTATTTCTCTCTGGCAGAGCCCGGCTGCCAAATTCGAAACGTCCAGCGATTGCGCCCACAGGAAAGCTGCCAGCACGGAAAGCTGTAGCTGGTTTTCACTGTCCCTTGGAACTGCATTCGCTGGTAGGCAGACATTAGCGTTCTGCAACAGCTTTCGTTCGTAAAGGGGCAACACTCTGTATTTCTCTCTGGCAGAGCCCGGCTGCCAAATTCGAAACGTCCAGCGATTGCGCCCACAGGAAAGCTGCCAGCACGGAAAGCTGTAGCTGGTTTTCACTGTCCCTTGGAACTGCATTCGCTGGTAGGCAGACATTCGCGTTCTGCAACAGCTTTCGTTCGTAAAGGGGCAACACTGTGTATTTCTCTCTCGCAGAGCCCGGCTGCCAAATTCGAAACGTCCAGCGATTGCGCCCACAGGAAAGCTGCCAGCACGGAAAGCTGTAGCTGGTTTTCACTGTCCCTTGGAACTGCATTCGCTGGTAGACAGACATTCGCGTTCTGCAACAGCTTTCGTTCGTAAAGGGGCAACACTGTGTCTTTCTCTCTGGCAGAGCCCGGCTGCCAAATTCGAAACGTCCAGCGATTGCGCCCACAGGAAAGCTGCCAGCACGGAAAGCTGTAGCTGGTTTTCACTGTCCCTTGGAACTGCATTCGCTGGTAGGCAGACATTCGCGTTCTGCAACAGCTTTCGTTCGTAAAGGGGCAACACTCTGTATTTCTCTCTGGCAGAGCCCAGCTGCCAAATTCGAAACGTCCAGCGATTGCGCCCACAGGAAAGCTGCCAGCACGGAAAGCTGTAGCTGGTTTTCACTGTCCCTTGGAACTGCATTCGCTGGTAGACAGACATTCGCGTTCTGCAACAGCTTTCGTTCGTAAAGGGGCAACACTGTGTATTTCTCTCTCGCAGAGCCCGGCTGCCAAATTCGAAACGTCCAGCGATTGCGCCCACAGGAAAGCTGCCAGCACGGAAAGCTGTAGCTGGTTTTCACTGTCCCTTGGAACTGCATTCGCTGGTAGGCAGACATTCGCGTTCTGCAACAGCTTTCGTTCGTAAAGGGGCAACACTGTGTATTTCTCTCTGGCAGAGCCCGGCTGCCAAATTCGAAACGTCCAGCGATTGCGCCCACAGGAAAGCTGCCAGCACGGAAAGCTGTAGCTGGTTTTCACTGTCCCTTGGAACTGCATTCGCTGGTAGGCAGACATTCGCGTTCTGCAACAGCTTTCGTTCGTAAAGGGGCAGCACTGTGTCTTTCTCTCTGGCAGAGCCCGGCTGCCAAATTCGAAACGTCCAGCGATTGCGCCCACAGGAAAGCTGCCAGCACGGAAAGCTGTAGCTGGTTTTCACTGTCCCTTGGAACTGCATTCGCTGGTAGACAGACATTCGCGTTCTGCAACAGCTTTCGTTCGTAAAGGGGCAACACCGTGTATTTCTCTCTCGCAGAGCCCGGCTGCCAAATTCGAAACGTCCAGCGATTGCGCCCACAGGAAAGCTGCCAGCACGGAAAGCTGTAGCTGGTTTTCACTGTCCCTTGGAACTGCATTCGCTGCTACACAGACATTCGCGTTCTGCAACAGCTTTCGTTCGTAAAGGGGCAACACTGTGTATTTCTCTCTCGCAGAGCCCGGCTGCCAAATTCGAAACGTCCAGCGATTGCGCCCACAGGAAAGCTGCCAGCACGGAAAGCTGTAGCTGGTTTTCACTGTCCCTTGGAACTGCATTCGCTGGTAGACAGACATTCGCGTTCTGCAACAGCTTTCGTGCGTAAAGGGGCAACACTGTGTCTTTCTCTCTGGCAGAGCCCGGCTGCCAAATTCGAAACATCCAGCGATTGCGCCCACAGGAAAGCTGCCAGCACGGAAAGCTGTAGCTGGTTTTCACTGTCCCTTGGAACTGCATTCGCTGGTAGGCAGACATTCGCGTTCTGCAACAGCTTTCGTTCGTAAAGGGGCAACACTCTGTATTTCTCTCTGGCAGAGCCCAGCTGCCAAATTCGAAACGTCCAGCGATTGCGCCCACAGGAAAGCTGCCAGCACGGAAAGCTGTAGCTGGTTTTCACTGTCCCTTGGAACTGCATTCGCTGGTAGACAGACATTCGCGTTCTGCAACAGCTTTCGTTCGTAAAGGGGCAACACTGTGTATTTCTCTCTCGCAGAGCCCGGCTGCCAAATTCGAAACGTCCAGCGATTGCGCCCACAGGAAAGCTGCCAGCACGGAAAGCTGTAGCTGGTTTTCACTGTCCCTTGGAACTGCATTCGCTGGTAGGCAGACATTCGCGTTCTGCAACAGCTTTCGTTCGTAAAGGGGCAGCACTGTGTCTTTCTCTCTGGCAGAGCCCGGCTGCCAAATTCGAAACGTCCAGCGATTGCGCCCACAGGAAAGCTGCCAGCACGGAAAGCTGTAGCTGGTTTTCACTGTCCCTTGGAACTGCATTCGCTGGTAGACAGACATTCGCGTTCTGCAACAGCTTTCGTTCGTAAAGGGGCAACACTGTGTCTTTCTCTCTGGCAGAACCCGGCTGCCAAATTCGAAACGTCCAGCGATTGCGCCCACAGGAAAGCTGCCAGCACGGAAAGCTGTAGCTGGTTTTCACTGTCCCTTGGAACTGCATTCGCTGGTAGACAGACATTCGCGTTCTGCAACAGCTTTCGTTCGTAAAGGGGCAACACCGTGTATTTCTCTCTCGCAGAGCCCGGCTGCCAAATTCGAAACGTCCAGCGATTGCGCCCACAGGAAAGCTGCCAGCACGGAAAGCTGTAGCTGGTTTTCACTGTCCCTTGGAACTGCATTCGCTGGTAGGCAGACATTCGCGTTCTGCAACAGCTTTCGTTCGTAAAGGGGCAACACTGTGTATTTCTCTCTCGCAGAGCCCGGCTGCCAAATTCGAAACGTCCAGCGATTGCGCCCACAGGAAAGCTGCCAGCACGGAAAGCTGTAGCTGGTTTTCACTGTCCCTTGGAACTGCATTCGCTGCTACACAGACATTCGCGTTCTGCAACAGCTTTCGTTCGTAAAGGGGCAACACTGTGTCTTTCTCTCTGGCAGAGCCCGGCTGCCAAATTCGAAACGTCCAGCGATTGCGCCCACAGGAAAGCTGCCAGCACGGAAAGCTGTAGCTGGTTTTCACTGTCCCTTGGAAATGCATTCGCTGGTAGGCAGACATTCGCGTTCTGCAACAGCTTTCGTTCGTAAAGGGGCAACACTGTGTATTTCTCTCTCGCAGAGCCCGGCTGCCAAATTCGAAACGTCCAGCGATTGCGCCCACAGGAAAGCTGCCAGCACGGAAAGCTGTAGCTCGTTTTCACTGTCCCTTGGAACTGCATTCGCTGGTAGGCAGACATTCGCGTTCTGCAACAGCTTTCGTTCGTAAAGGGGCAACACTGTGTCTTTCTCTCTGGCAGAGCCCGGTTGCCAAATTCGAAACGTCCAGCGATTGCGCCCACAGGAAAGCTGCCAGCACGGAAAGCTGTAGCTGGTTTTCACTGTCCCTTGGAACTGCATTCGCTGGTAGACAGACATTCGCGTTCTGCAACAGCTTTCGTTCGTAAAGGGGCAACACTGTGTCTTTCTCTCTGGCAGAGCCCGGCTGCCAAATTCGAAACGTCCAGCGATTGCGCCCACAGGAAAGCTGCCAGCACGGAAAGCTGTAGCTGGTTTTCACTGTCCCTTGGAACTGCATTCGCTGGTAGACAGACATTCGCGTTCTGCAACAGCTTTCGTTCGTAAAAGGGCAACACTGTGTCTTTCTCTCTGGCAGAGCCCGGCTGCCAAATTCGAAACGTCCAGCGATTGCGCCCACAGGAAAGCTGCCAGCACGGAAAGCTGTAGCTGGTTTTCACTGTCCCTTGGAACTGCATTCGCTGGTAGACAGACATTCGCGTTCTGCAACAGCTTTCGTTCGTAAAGGGGCAACACTCTGTATTTCTCTCTGGCAGAGCCCGGCTGCCAAATTCGAAACGTCCAGCGATTGCGGCCACAGGAAAGCTGCCAGCACGGAAAGCTGTAGCTGGTTTTCACTGTCCCTCGGAACTGCATTCGCTGGTAGGCAGACATTCGCGTTCTGCAACAGCTTTCGTTCGTAAAGGGGCAACACTGTGTATTTCTCTCTCGCAGAGCCCGGCTGCCAAATTCGAAACGTCCAGCGATTGCGCCCACAGGAAAGCTGCCAGCACGGAAAGCTGTAGCTGGTTTTCACTGTCCCTTGGAACTGCATTCGCTGCTACACAGACATTCGCGTTCTGCAACAGCTTTCGTGCGTAAAGGGGCAACACTGTGTCTTTCTCTCTGGCAGAGCCCGGCTGCCAAATTCGAAACGTCCAGCGATTGCGCCCACAGGAAAGCTGCCAGCACGGAAAGCTGTAGCTGGTTTTCACTGTCCCTTGGAACTGCATTCGCTGGTAGGCAGACATTCGCGTTCTGCAACAGCTTTCGTTCGTAAAGGGGCAACACTCTGTATTTCTCTCTGGCAGAGCCCAGCTGCCAAATTCGAAACGTCCAGCGATTGCGCCCACAGGAAAGCTGCCAGCACGGAAAGCTGTAGCTGGTTTTCACTGTCCCTTGGAACTGCATTCGCTGGTAGACAGACATTCGCGTTCTGCAACAGCTTTCGTTCGTAAAGGGGCAACACTGTGTATTTCTCTCTGGCAGAGCCCGGCTGCCAAATTCGAAACGTCCAGCGATTGCGCCCACAGGAAAGCTGCCAGCACGGAAAGCTGTAGCTGGTTTTCACTGTCCCTTGGAACTGCATTCGCTGGTAGGCAGACATTCGCGTTCTGCAACAGCTTTCGTTCGTAAAGGGGCAACACTGTGTATTTCTCTCTGGCAGAGCCCGGCTGCCAAATTCGAAACGTCCAGCGATTGCGCCCACAGGAAAGCTGCCAGCACGGAAAGCTGTAGCTGGTTTTCACTGTCCCTTGGAACTGCATTCGCTGGTAGGCAGACATTCGCGTTCTGCAACAGCTTTCGTTCGTAAAGGGGCAGCACTGTGTCTTTCTCTCTGGCAGAGCCCGGCTGCCAAATTCGAAACGTCCAGCGATTGCGCCCACAGGAAAGCTGCCAGCACGGAAAGCTGTAGCTGGTTTTCACTGTCCCTTGGAACTGCATTCGCTGGTAGACAGACATTCGCGTTCTGCAACAGCTTTCGTTCGTAAAGGGGCAACACTGTGTCTTTCTCTCTGGCAGAGCCCGGCTGCCAAATTCGAAACGTCCAGCGATTGCGCCCACAGGAAAGCTGCCAGCACGGAAAGCTGTAGCTCGTTTTCACTGTCCCTTGGAACTGCATTCGCTGGTAGGCAGACATTCGCGTTCTGCAACAGCTTTCGTTCGTAAAGGGGCAACACCGTGTATTTCTCTCTGGCAGAGCCCGGCTGCCAAATTCGAAACGTCCAGCGATTGCGCCCACAGGAAAGCTGCCAGCACGGAAAGCTGTAGCTGGTTTTCACTGTCCCTTGGAAATGCATTCGCTGCTACACAGACATTCGCGTTCTGCAACAGCTTTCGTTCGTAAAGGGGCAACACTGTGTCTTTCTCTCTGGCAGAGCCCGGCTGCCAAATTCGAAACGTCCAGCGATTGCGCCCACAGGAAAGCTGCCAGCACGGAAAGCTGTAGCTGGTTTTCACTGTCCCTTGGAACTGCATTCGCTGGTAGGCAGACATTCGCGTTCTGCAACAGCTTTCGTGCGTAAAGGGGCAACACTGTGTCTTTCTCTCTGGCAGAGCCCGGCTGCCAAATTCGAAACGTCCAGCGATTGCGCCCACAGGAAAGCTGCCAGCACGGAAAGCTGTAGCTGGTTTTCACTGTCCCTTGGAACTGCATTCGCTGGTAGGCAGACATTCGCGTTCTGCAACAGCTTTCGTTCGTAAAGGGGCAACACGCTGTATTTCTCTCTGGCAGAGCCCGGCTGCCAAATTCGAAACGTCCAGCGATTGCGCCCACAGGAAAGCTGCCAGCACGGAAAGCTGTAGCTGGTTTTCACTGTCCCTCGGAACTGCATTCGCTGGTAGGCAGACATTCGCGTTCTGCAACAGCTTTCGTTCGTAAAGGGGCAACACTGTGTATTTCTCTCTCGCAGAGCCCGGCTGCCAAATTCGAAACGTCCAGCGATTGCGCCCACAGGAAAGCTGCCAGCACGGAAAGCTGTAGCTGGTTTTCACTGTCCCTTGGAACTGCATTCGCTGGTAGACAGACATTCGCGTTCTGCAACAGCTTTCGTGCGTAAAGGGGCAACACTGTGTCTTTCTCTCTGGCAGAGCCCGGCTGCCAAATTCGAAACGTCCAGCGATTGCGCCCACAGGAAAGCTGCCAGCACGGAAAGCTGTAGCTGGTTTTCACTGTCCCTTGGAACTGCATTCGCTGGTAGACAGACATTCGCGTTCTGCAACAGCTTTCGTTCGTAAAGGGGCAACACTCTGTATTTCTCTCTGGCAGAGCCCGGCTGCCAAATTCGAAACGTCCAGCAATTGCGCCCACAGGAAAGCTGCCAGCACGGAAAGCTGTAGCTGGTTTTCACTGTCCCTCGGAACTGCATTCGCTGGTAGGCAGACATTCGCGTTCTGCAACAGCTTTCGTTCGTAAAGGGGCAACACTGTGTATTTCTCTCTCGCAGAGCCCGGCTGCCAAATTCGAAACGTCCAGCGATTGCGCCCACAGGAAAGCTGCCAGCACGGAAAGCTGTAGCTGGTTTTCACTGTCCCTTGGAACTGCATTCGCTGCTACACAGACATTCGCGTTCTGCAACAGCTTTCGTGCGTAAAGGGGCAACACGTGTCTTTCTCTCTGGCAGAGCCCGGCTGCCAAATTCGAAACGTCCAGCGATTGCGCCCACAGGAAAGCTGCCAGCGCGGAAAGCTGTAGCAGGTTTTCACTGTCCCTTGGAACTGCATTCGCTGCTACACAGACATTCGCGTTCTGCAACAGCTTTCGTTCGTAAAGGGGCAACACTGTGTCTTTCTCTCTCGCAGAGCCCGGCTGCCAAATTCGAAACGTCCAGCGATTGCGCCCACAGGAAAGCTGCCAGCACGGAAAGCTGTAGCTGGTTTTCACTGTCCCTTGGAACTGCATTCGCTGGTAGACAGACATTCGCGTTCTGCAACAGCTTTCGTTCGTAAAGGGGCAACACCGTGTATTTCTCTCTCGCAGAGCCCGGCTGCCAAATTCGAAACGTCCAGCGATTGCGCCCACAGGAAAGCTGCCAGCACGGAAAGCTGTAGCTGGTTTTCACTGTCCCTTGGAACTGCATTCGCTGCTACACATACATTCGCGTTCTGCAACAGCTTTCGTTCGTAAAGGGGCAACACTGTGTATTTCTCTCTCGCAGAGCCCGGCTGCCAAATTCGAAACGTCCAGCGATTGCGCCCACAGGAAAGCTGCCAGCACGGAAAGCTGTAGCTGGTTTTCACTGTCCCTTGGAACTCTATTCGCCTCTAGGCAGACATTCGCGTTCTGCAACAGCTTTCGTGCGTAAAGGGGCAACACTGTGTCTTTCTCTCTGGCAGAGCCCGGCTGCCAAATTCGAAACGTCCAGCGATTGCGCCCACAGGAAAGCTGCCAGCACGGAAAGCTGTAGCTGGTTTTCACTGTCCCTTGGAACTGCATTCGCTGGTAGGCAGACATTCGCGTTCTGCAACAGCTTTCGTTCGTAAAGGGGCAACACTGTGTCTTTCTCTCTGGCAGAGCCCGGCTGCCAAATTCGAAACGTCCAGCGATTGCGCCCACAGGAAAGCTGCCAGCACGGAAAGCTGTAGCTGGTTTTCACTGTCCCTTGGAACTGCATTCGCTGGTAGACAGACATTCGCGTTCTGCAACAGCTTTCGTTCGTAAAGGGGCAACACCGTGTATTTCTCTCTCGCAGAGCCCGGCTGCCAAATTCGAAACGTCCAGCGATTGCGCCCACAGGAAAGCTGCCAGCACGGAAAGCTGTAGCTGGTTTTCACTGTCCCTTGGAACTGCATTCGCTGGTAGACAGACATTCGCGTTCTGCAACAGCTTTCGTGCGTAAAGGGGCAACACCGTGTATTTCTCTCTCGCAGAACTCGGCTGCCAAATTCGAAACGTCCAGCGATTGCGCCCACAGGAAAGCTGCCAGCACGGAAAGCTGTAGCTGGTTTTCACTGTCCCTTGGAACTGCATTCGCTGCTACACAGACATTCGCGTTCTGCAACAGCTTTCGTTCGTAAAGGGGCAACACTGTGTCTTTCTCTCTGGCAGAGCCCGGCTGCCAAATTCGAAACGTCCAGCGATTGCGCCCACAGGAAAGCTGCCAGCACGGAAAGCTGTAGCTGGTTTTCACTGTCCCTTGGAACTGCATTCGCTGGTAGACAGACATTCGCGTTCTGCAACAGCTTTCGTGCGTAAAGGGGCAACACTGTGTCTTTCTCTCTGGCAGAGCCCGGCTGCCAAATTCGAAACGTCCAGCGATTGCGCCCACAGGAAAGCTGCCAGCACGGAAAGCTGTAGCTGGTTTTCACTGTCCCTTGGAACTGCATTCGCTGGTAGACAGACATTCGCGTTCTGCAACAGCTTTCGTGCGTAAAGGGGCAACACTGTGTCTTTCTCTCTGGCAGAGCCCGGCTGCCAAATTCGAAACGTCCAGCGATTGCGCCCACAGGAAAGCTGCCAGCACGGAAAGCTGTAGCTGGTTTTCACTGTCCCTTGGAACTGCATTCGCTGGTAGGCAGACATTCGCGTTCTGCAACAGCTTTCGTTCGTAAAGGGGCAACACTGTGTCTTTCTCTCTGGCAGAGCCCGGCTGCCAAATTCGAAACGTCCAGCGATTGCGCCCACAGGAAAGCTGCCAGCACGGAAAGCTGTAGCTGGTTTTCACTGTCCCTTGGAACTGCATTCGCTGGTAGACAGACATTCGCGTTCTGCAACAGCTTTCGTTCGTAAAGGGGCAACACTGTGTATTTCTCTCTCGCAGAGCCCGGCTGCCAAATTCGAAACGTCCAGCGATTGCGCCCACAGGAAAGCTGCCAGCACGGAAAGCTGTAGCTGGTTTTCACTGTCCCTTGGAACTGCATTCGCTGGTAGGCAGACATTCGCGTTCTGCAACAGCTTTCGTTCGTAAAGGGGCAATACTGTGTATTTCTCTCTGGCAGAGCCCGGCTGCCAAATTCGAAACGTCCAGCGATTGCGCCCACAGGAAAGCTGCCAGCACGGAAAGCTGTAGCTGGTTTTCACTGTCCCTTGGAACTGCATTCGCTGCTACACAGACATTCGCGTTCTGCAACAGCTTTCGTTCGTAAAGGGGCAACACTGTGTCTTTCTCTCTGGCAGAGCCCGGCTGCCAAATTCGAAACGTCCAGCGATTGCGCCCACAGGAAAGCTGCCAGCACGGAAAGCTGTAGCTGGTTTTCACTGTCCCTTGGAAATGCATTCGCTGGTAGGCAGACATTCGCGTTCTGCAACAGCTTTCGTTCGTAAAGGGGCAACACTGTGTATTTCTCTCTCGCAGAGCCCGGCTGCCAAATTCGAAACGTCCAGCGATTGCGCCCACAGGAAAGCTGCCAGCACGGAAAGCTGTAGCTCGTTTTCACTGTCCCTTGGAACTGCATTCGCTGGTAGGCAGACATTCGCGTTCTGCAACAGCTTTCGTTCGTAAAGGGGCAACACTGTGTCTTTCTCTCTGGCAGAGCCCGGCTGCCAAATTCGAAACGTCCAGCGATTGCGCCCACAGGAAAGCTGCCAGCACGGAAAGCTGTAGCTGGTTTTCACTGTCCCTTGGAACTGCATTCGCTGGTAGACAGACATTCGCGTTCTGCAACAGCTTTCGTTCGTAAAGGGGCAACACCGTGTATTTCTCTCTCGCAGAGCCCGGCTGCCAAATTCGAAACGTCCAGCGATTGCGCCCACAGGAAAGCTGCCAGCACGGAAAGCTGTAGCTGGTTTTCACTGTCCCTTGGAAATGCATTCGCTGCTACGCAGACATTCGCGTTCTGCAACAGCTTTCGTGCGTAAAGGGGCAACACTGTGTCTTTCTCTCTGGCAGAGCCCGGCTGCCAAATTCGAAACGTCCAGCGATTGCGCCCACAGGAAAGCTGCCAGCACGGAAAGCTGTAGCTGGTTTTCACTGTCCCTTGGAACTGCATTCGCTGGTAGGCAGACATTCGCGTTCTGCAACAGCTTTCGTTCGTAAAGGGGCAACACTCTGTATTTCTCTCTGGCAGAGCCCGGCTGCCAAATTCGAAACGTCCAGCGATTGCGCCCACAGGAAAGCTGCCAGCACGGAAAGCTGTAGCTGGTTTTCACTGTCCCTTGGAACTGCATTCGCTGGTAGACAGACATTCGCGTTCTGCAACAGCTTTCGTGCGTAAAGGGGCAACACTGTGTCTTTCTCTCTGGCAGAGCCCGGCTGCCAAATTCGAAACGTCCAGCGATTGCGCCCACAGGAAAGCTGCCAGCACGGAAAGCTGTAGCTGGTTTTCACTGTCCCTTGGAACTGCATTCGCTGGTAGACAGACATTCGCGTTCTGCAACAGCTTTCGTTCGTAAAGGGGCAACACTCTGTATTTCTCTCTGGCAGAGCCCGGCTGCCAAATTCGAAACGTCCAGCGATTGCGCCCACAGGAAAGCTGCCAGCACGGAAAGCTGTAGCTGGTTTTCACTGTCCCTCGGAACTGCATTCGCTGGTAGGCAGACATTCGCGTTCTGCAACAGCTTTCGTTCGTAAAGGGGCAACACTGTGTATTTCTCTCTCGCAGAGCCCGGCTGCCAAATTCGAAACGTCCAGCGATTGCGCCCACAGGAAAGCTGCCAGCACGGAAAGCTGTAGCTGGTTTTCACTGTCCCTTGGAACTGCATTCGCTGGTAGACAGACATTCGCGTTCTGCAACAGCTTTCGTGCGTAAAGGGGCAACACTGTGTCTTTCTCTCTGGCAGAGCCCGGCTGCCAAATTCGAAACGTCCAGCGATTGCGCCCACAGGAAAGCTGCCAGCACGGAAAGCTGTAGCTGGTTTTCACTGTCCCTTGGAACTGCATTCGCTGGTAGACAGACATTCGCGTTCTGCAACAGCTTTCGTTCGTAAAGGGGCAACACTGTGTATTTCTCTCTCGCAGAGCCCGGCTGCCAAATTCGAAACGTCCAGCGATTGCGCCCACAGGAAAGCTGCCAGCACGGAAAGCTGTAGCTGGTTTTCACTGTCCCTTGGAACTGCATTCGCTGGTAGGCAGACATTCGCGTTCTGCAACAGCTTTCGTTCGTAAAGGGGCAGCACTGTGTCTTTCTCTCTGGCAGAGCCCGGCTGCCAAATTCGAAACGTCCAGCGATTGCGCCCACAGGAAAGCTGCCAGCACGGAAAGCTGTAGCTGGTTTTCACTGTCCCTTGGAACTGCATTCGCTGGTAGACAGACATTCGCGTTCTGCAACAGCTTTCGTTCGTAAAGGGGCAACACTGTGTCTTTCTCTCTGGCAGAGCCCGGCTGCCAAATTCGAAACGTCCAGCGATTGCGCCCACAGGAAAGCTGCCAGCACGGAAAGCTGTAGCTGGTTTTCACTGTCCCTTGGAACTGCATTCGCTGGTAGACAGACATTCGCGTTCTGCAACAGCTTTCGTTCGTAAAGGGGCAACACTGTGTATTTCTCTCTCGCAGAGCCCGGCTGCCAAATTCGAAACGTCCAGCGATTGCGCCCACAGGAAAGCTGCCAGCACGGAAAGCTGTAGCTGGTTTTCACTGTCCCTTGGAACTGCATTCGCTGGTAGGCAGACATTCGCGTTCTGCAACAGCTTTCGTTCGTAAAGGGGCAACACTGTGTATTTCTCTCTCGCAGAGCCCGGCTGCCAAATTCGAAACGTCCAGCGATTGCGCCCACAGGAAAGCTGCCAGCACGGAAAGCTGTAGCTGGTTTTCACTGTCCCTTGGAACTGCATTCGCTGCTACACAGACATTCGCGTTCTGCAACAGCTTTCGTTCGTAAAGGGGCAACACTGTGTCTTTCTCTCTGGCAGAGCCCGGCTGCCAAATTCGAAACGTCCAGCGATTGCGCCCACAGGAAAGCTGCCAGCACGGAAAGCTGTAGCTGGTTTTCACTGTCCCTTGGAAATGCATTCGCTGGTAGGCAGACATTCGCGTTCTGCAACAGCTTTCGTTCGTAAAGGGGCAACACTGTGTATTTCTCTCTCGCAGAGCCCGGCTGCCAAATTCGAAACGTCCAGCGATTGCGCCCACAGGAAAGCTGCCAGCACGGAAAGCTGTAGCTCGTTTTCACTGTCCCTTGGAACTGCATTCGCTGGTAGGCAGACATTCGCGTTCTGCAACAGCTTTCGTTCGTAAAGGGGCAACACTGTGTATTTCTCTGTCGCAGAGCCCGGCTGCCAAATTCGAAACGTCCAGCGATTGCGCCCACAGGAAAGCTGCCAGCACGGAAAGCTGTAGCTGGTTTTCACTGTCCCTTGGAACTGCATTCGCTGGTAGACAGACATTCGCGTTCTGCAACAGCTTTCGTTCGTAAAGGGGCAACACTGTGTATTTCTCTCTCGCAGAGCCCGGCTGCCAAATTCGAAACGTCCAGCGATTGCGCCCACAGGAAAGCTGCCAGCACGGAAAGCTGTAGCTGGTTTTCACTGTCCCTTGGAACTGCATTCGCTGGTAGACAGACATTCGCGTTCTGCAACAGCTTTCGTTCGTAAAAGGGCAACACTGTGTCTTTCTCTCTGGCAGAGCCCGGCTGCCAAATTCGAAACGTCCAGCGATTGCGCCCACAGGAAAGCTGCCAGCACGGAAAGCTGTAGCTGGTTTTCACTGTCCCTTGGAACTGCATTCGCTGCTACACAGACATTCGCGTTCTGCAACAGCTTTCGTTCGTAAAGGGGCAACACCGTGTATTTCTCTCTGGCAGAACCCGGCTGCCAAATTCGAAACGTCCAGCGATTGCGCCCACAGGAAAGCTGCCAGCACGGAAAGCTGTAGCTGGTTTTCACTGTCCCTTGGAACTGCATTCGCTGCTACGCAGACATTCGCGTTCTGCAACAGCTTTCGTTCGTAAAGGGGCAACACTGTGTCTTTCTCTCTGGCAGAGCCCGGCTGCCAAATTCGAAACGTCCAGCGATTGCGCCCACAGGAAAGCTGCCAGCACGGAAAGCTGTAGCTGGTTTTCACTGTCCCTTGGAACTGCATTCGCTGGTAGGCAGACATTCGCGTTCTGCAACAGCTTTCGTGCGTAAAGGGGCAACACTGTGTCTTTCTCTCTGGCAGAGCCCGGCTGCCAAATTCGAAACGTCCAGCGATTGCGCCCACAGGAAAGCTGCCAGCACGGAAAGCTGTAGCTGGTTTTCACTGTCCCTTGGAACTGCATTCGCTGGTAGGCAGACATTCGCGTTCTGCAACAGCTTTCGTTTGTAAAGGGGCAACACGCTGTATTTCTCTCTGGCAGAGCCCGGCTGCCAAATTCGAAACGTCCAGCGATTGCGCCCACAGGAAAGCTGCCAGCACGGAAAGCTGTAGCTGGTTTTCACTGTCCCTCGGAACTGCATTCGCTGGTAGGCAGACATTCGCGTTCTGCAACAGCTTTCGTGCGTAAAGGGGCAACACTGTGTATTTCTCTCTCGCAGAGCCCGGCTGCCAAATTCGAAACGTCCAGCGATTGCGCCCACAGGAAAGCTGCCAGCACGGAAAGCTGTAGCTGGTTTTCACTGTCCCTTGGAACTGCATTCGCTGCTACACAGACATTCGCGTTCTGCAACAGCTTTCGTTCGTAAAGGGGCAACACTCTGTATTTCTCTCTGGCAGAGCCCGGCTGCCAAATTCGAAACGTCCAGCGATTGCGCCCACAGGAAAGCTGCCAGCACGGAAAGCTGTAGCTGGTTTTCACTGTCCCTCGGAACTGCATTCGCTGGTAGGCAGACATTCGCGTTCTGCAACAGCTTTCGTTCGTAAAGGGGCAACACTGTGTATTTCTCTCTCGCAGAGCCCGGCTGCCAAATTCGAAACGTCCAGCGATTGCGCCCACAGGAAAGCTGCCAGCACGGAAAGCTGTAGCTGGTTTTCACTGTCCCTTGGAACTGCATTCGCTGCTACACAGACATTCGCGTTCTGCAACAGCTTTCGTTCGTAAAGGGGCAACACTGTGTCTTTCTCTCTGGCAGAGCCCGGCTGCCAAATTCGAAACGTCCAGCGATTGCGCCCACAGGAAAGCTGCCAGCACGGAAAGCTGTAGCTGGTTTTCACTGTCCCTTGGAACTGCATTCGCTGGTAGACAGACATTCGCGTTCTGCAACAGCTTTCGTGCGTAAAGGGGCAACACTGTGTCTTTCTCTCTGGCAGAGCCCGGCTGCCAAATTCGAAACGTCCAGCGATTGCGCCCACAGGAAAGCTGCCAGCACGGAAAGCTGTAGCTGGTTTTCACTGTCCCTTGGAACTGCATTCGCTGGTAGACAGACATTCGCGTTCTGCAACAGCTTTCGTGCGTAAAGGGGCAACACTGTGTCTTTCTCTCTGGCAGAGCCCGGCTGCCAAATTCGAAACGTCCAGCGATTGCGCCCACAGGAAAGCTGCCAGCACGGAAAGCTGTAGCTGGTTTTCACTGTCCCTTGGAACTGCATTCGCTGGTAGACAGACATTCGCGTTCTGCAACAGCTTTCGTTCGTAAAGGGGCAACACTGTGTCTTTCTCTCTGGCAGAACCCGGCTGCCAAATTCGAAACGTCCAGCGATTGCGCCCACAGGAAAGCTGCCAGCACGGAAAGCTGTAGCTGGTTTTCACTGTCCCTTGGAACTGCATTCGCAGGTAGGCAGACATTGGCGTTCTGCAACAGCTTTCGTTCGTAAAGGGGCAACACTGTGTCTTTCTCTCTGGCAGAGCCCGGCTGCCAAATTCGAAACGTCCAGCGATTGCGCCCACAGGAAAGCTGCCAGCACGGTAAGCTGTAGCTGGTTTTCACTGTCCCTTGGAACTGCATTCGCTGGTAGACAGACATTCGCGTTCTGCAACAGCTTTCGTGCGTAAAGGGGCAACACCGTGTATTTCTCTCTCGCAGAGCCCGGCTGCCAAATTCGAAACGTCCAGCGATTGCGCCCACAGGAAAGCTGCCAGCACGGAAAGCTGTAGCTGGTTTTCACTGTCCCTTGGAACTGCATTCGCTGCTACACAGACATTCGCGTTCTGCAACAGCTTTCGTTCGTAAAGGGGCAACACTGTGTCTTTCTCTCTCGCAGAGCCCGGCTGCCAAATTCGAAACGTCCAGCGATTGCGCCCACAGGAAAGCTGCCAGCACGGAAAGCTGTAGCTGGTTTTCACTGTCCCTTGGAAATGCATTCGCTGCTACGCAGACATTCGCGTTCTGCAACAGCTTTCGTTCGTAAAGGGGCAACACGTGTCTTTCTCTCTGGCAGAGCCCGGCTGCCAAATTCGAAACGTCCAGCGATTGCGCCCACAGGAAAGCTGCCAGCACGGAAAGCTGTAGCTGGTTTTCACTGTCCCTTGGAACTGCATTCGCTGGTAGACAGACATTGGCGTTCTGCAACAGCTTTCGTGCGTAAAGGGGCAACACTGTGTCTTTCTCTCTGGCAGAGCCCGGCTGCCAAATTCGAAACGTCCAGCGATTGCGCCCACAGGAAAGCTGCCAGCACGGAAAGCTGTAGCTGGTTTTCACTGTCCCTTGGAACTGCATTCGCTGGTAGACAGACATTCGCGTTCTGCAACAGCTTTCGTGCGTAAAGGGGCAACACCGTGTATTTCTCTCTCGCAGAGCCCGGCTGCCAAATTCGAAACGTCCAGCGATTGCGCCCACAGGAAAGCTGCCAGCACGGAAAGCTGTAGCTGGTTTTCACTGTCCCTTGGAACTGCATTCGCTGCTACACAGACATTCGCGTTCTGCAACAGCTTTCGTTCGTAAAGGGGCAACACTGTGTCTTTCTCTCTCGCAGAGCCCGGCTGCCAAATTCGAAACGTCCAGCGATTGCGCCCACAGGAAAGCTGCCAGCACGGAAAGCTGTAGCTGGTTTTCACTGTCCCTTGGAAATGCATTCGCTGCTACGCAGACATTCGCGTTCTGCAACAGCTTTCGTTCATAAAGGGGCAACACGTGTCTTTCTCTCTCGCAGAGCCCGGCTGCCAAATTCGAAACGTCCAGCGATTGCGCCCACAGGAAAGCTGCCAGCACGGAAAGCTGTAGCTGGTTTTCACTGTCCCTTGGAACTGCATTCGCTGCTACACAGACATTCGCGTTCTGCAAAAGCTTTCGTTCGTAAAGGGGCAACACTGTGTCTTTCTCTCTGGCAGAACCCAGCTGCCAAATTCGAAACGTCCAGCGATTGCGCCCACAGGAAAGCTGCCAGCACGGAAAGCTGTAGCTGGTTTTCACTGTCCCTTGGAACTGCATTCGCTGGTAGACAGACATTCGCGTTCTGCAACAGCTTTCGTGCGTAAAGGGGCAACACTGTGTCTTTCTCTCTGGCAGAGCCCGGCTGCCAAATTCGAAACGTCCAGCGATTGCGCCCACAGGAAAGCTGCCAGCACGGAAAGCTGTAGCTGGTTTTCACTGTCCCTTGGAAATGCATTCGCTGCTACGCAGACATTCGCGTTCTGCAACAGCTTTCGTTCGTAAAGGGGCAACACTGTGTCTTTCTCTCTGGCAGAGCCCGGCTGCCAAATTCGAAACGTCCAGCGATTGCGCCCACAGGAAAGCTGCCAGCACGGAAAGCTGTAGCTGGTTTTCACTGTCCCTTGGAACTGCATTCGCTGCTACACAGACATTCGCGTTCTGCAACAGCTTTCGTTCGTAAAGGGGCAACACTGTGTCTTTCTCTCTGGCAGAGCCCGGCTGCCAAATTCGAAACGTCCAGCGATTGCGCCCACAGGAAAGCTGCCAGCACGGAAAGCTGTAGCTGGTTTTCACTGTCCCTTGGAACTGCATTCGCTGGTAGACAGACATTCGCGTTCTGCAACAGCTTTCGTTCGTAAAGGGGCAACACTGTGTCTTTCTCTCTGGCAGAGCCCGGCTGCCAAATTCGAAACGTCCAGCGATTGCGCCCACAGGAATGCTGCCAGCACGGAAAGCTGTAGCTGGTTTTCACTGTCCCTTGGAACTGCATTCGCTGCTACACAGACATTCGCGTTCTGCAACAGCTTTCGTGCGTAAAGGGGCAACACTCTGTATTTCTCTCTGGCAGAGCCCGGCTGCCAAATTCGAAACGTCCAGCGATTGCGCCCACAGGAAAGCTGCCAGCACGGAAAGCTGTAGCTGGTTTTCACTGTCCCTTGGAACTCTATTCGCCTGTAGGCAGACATTCGCGTTCTGCAACAGCTTTCGTTCGTAAAGGGGCAACACTGTGTATTTCTCTGTCGCAGAGCCCGGCTGCCAAATTCGAAACGTCCAGCGATTGCGCCCACAGGAAAGCTGCCAGCACGGAAAGCTGTAGCTGGTTTTCACTGTCCCTTGGAACTGCATTCGCTGGTAGACAGACATTCGCGTTCTGCAACAGCATTCGTGCGTAAAGGGGCAACACCGTGTATTTCTCTCTCGCAGAACCCGGCTGCCAAATTCGAAACGTCCAGCGATTGCGCCCACAGGAAAGCTGCCAGCACGGAAAGCTGTAGCTGGTTTTCACTGTCCCTTGGAACTGCATTCGGTGCTACACAGACATTCGCGTTCTGCAACAGCTTTCGTTCGTAAAGGGGCAATACTGTGTCTTTCTCTCTGGCAGAGCCCGGTTGCCAAATTCGAAACGTCCAGCGATTGCGCCCACAGGAAAGCTGCCAGCACGGTAAGCCGTAGCTGGTTTTCACTGTCCCTTGGAACTGCATTCGCTGGTAGACAGACATTCGCGTTCTGCAACAGCTTTCGTGCGTAAAGGGGCAACACCGTGTATTTCTCTCTCGCAGAGCCCGGCTGCCAAATTCGAAACGTCCAGCGATTGCGCCCACAGGAAAGCTGTCAGCACGGAAAGCTGTAGCTGGTTTTCACTGTCCCTTGGAACTGCATTCGCTGGTAGGCAGACATTCGCGTTCTGCAACAGCTTTCGTTCGTAAAGGGGCAACACTCTGTATTTCTCTCTGGCAGAGCCCGGCTGCCAAATTCGAAACGTCCAGCGATTGCGCCCACAGGAAAGCTGCCAGCACGGAAAGCTGTAGCTGGTTGTCACTGTCCCTTGGAACTGCATTCGCTGCTACACAGACATTCGCGTTCTGCAACAGCTTTCGTTCGTAAAGGGGCAACACTGTGTATTTCTCTCTCGCAGAGCCCGGCTGCCAAATTCGAAACGTCCAGCGATTGCGCCCACAGGAAAGCTGCCAGCACGGAAAGCTGTAGCTGGTTTTCACTGTCCCTTGGAACTGCATTCGCTGGTAGGCAGACATTAGCGTTCTGCAACAGCTTTCGTTCGTAAAGGGGCAACACTGTGTATTTCTCTCTCGCAGAGCCCGGCTGCCAAATTCGAAACGTCCAGCGATTGCGCCCACAGGAAAGCTGCCAGCACGGAAAGCTGTAGCTGGTTTTCACTGTCCCTTGGAAATGCATTCGCAGGTAGGCAGACATTGGCGTTCTGCAACAGCTTTCGTTCGTAAAGGGGCAACACTGTGTCTTTCTCTCTGGCAGAGCCCGGCTGCCAAATTCGAAACGTCCAGCGATTGCGCCCACAGGAAAGCTGCCAGCACGGAAAGCTGTAGCTGGTTTTCACTGTCCCTTGGAACTGCATTCGCTGGTAGACAGACATTCGCGTTCTGCAACAGCTTTCGTGCGTAAAGGGGCAACACCGTGTATTTCTCTCTCGCAGAGCCCGGCTGCCAAATTCGAAACGTCCAGCGATTGCGCCCACAGGAAAGCTGCCAGCACGGAAAGCTGTAGCTGGTTTTCACTGTCCCTTGGAACTGCATTCGCTGCTACACAGACATTCGCGTTCTGCAACAGCTTTCGTTCGTAAAGGGGCAACACTGTGTCTTTCTCTCTCGCAGAGCCCGGCTGCCAAATTCGAAACGTCCAGCGATTGCGCCCACAGGAAAGCTGCCAGCACGGAAAGCTGTAGCTGGTTTTCACTGTCCCTTGGAAATGCATTCGCTGCTACGCAGACATTCGCGTTCTGCAACAGCTTTCGTTCGTAAAGGGGCAACACGTGTCTTTCTCTCTCGCAGAGCCCGGCTGCCAAATTCGAAACGTCCAGCGATTGCGCCCACAGGAAAGCTGCCAGCACGGAAAGCTGTAGCTGGTTTTCACTGTCCCTTGGAACTGCATTCGCTGCTACACAGACATTCGCGTTCTGCAAAAGCTTTCGTTCGTAAAGGGGCAACACTGTGTCTTTCTCTCTGGCAGAACCCAGCTGCCAAATTCGAAACGTCCAGCGATTGCGCCCACAGGAAAGCTGCCAGCACGGAAAGCTGTAGCTGGTTTTCACTGTCCCTTGGAACTGCATTCGCTGGTAGACAGACATTCGCGTTCTGCAACAGCTTTCGTTCGTAAAGGGGCAACACTGTGTCTTTCTCTCTGGCAGAGCCCGGCTGCCAAATTCGAAACGTCCAGCGATTGCGCCCACAGGAAAGCTGCCAGCACGGAAAGCTGTAGCTGGTTTTCACTGTCCCTTGGAACTGCATTCGCTGGTAGGCAGACATTCGCGTTCTGCAACAGCTTTCGTTCGTAAAGGGGCAACACTGTGTCTTTCTCTCTGGCAGAGCCCGGCTGCCAAATTCGAAACGTCCAGCGATTGCGCCCACAGGAAAGCTGCCAGCACGGAAAGCTGTAGCTGGTTTTCACTGTCCCTTGGAACTGCATTCGCTGCTACACAGACATTCGCGTTCTGCAACAGCATTCGTGCGTAAAGGGGCAACACCGTGTATTTCTCTCTCGCAGAACCCGGCTGCCAAATTCGAAACGTCCAGCGATTGCGCCCACAGGAAAGCTGCCAGCACGGAAAGCTGTAGCTGGTTTTCACTGTCCCTTGGAACTGCATTCGGTGCTACACAGACATTCGCGTTCTGCAACAGCTTTCGTTCGTAAAGGGGCAACACTGTGTCTTTCTCTCTGGCAGAGCCCGGTTGCCAAATTCGAAACGTCCAGCAATTGCGCCCACAGGAAAGCTGCCAGCACGGTAAGCCGTAGCTGGTTTTCACTGTCCCTTGGAACTGCATTCGCTGGTAGACAGACATTCGCGTTCTGCAACAGCTTTCGTTCGTAAAGGGGCAACACTCTGTATTTCTCTCTGGCAGAGCCCGGCTGCCAAATTCGAAACGTCCAGCGATTGCGCCCACAGGAAAGCTGCCAGCACGGAAAGCTGTAGCTGGTTGTCACTGTCCCTTGGAACTGCATTCGCTGCTACACAGACATTCGCGTTCTGCAACAGCTTTCGTTCGTAAAGGGGCAACACTGTGTATTTCTCTCTCGCAGAGCCCGGCTGCCAAATTCGAAACGTCCAGCGATTGCGCCCACAGGAAAGCTGCCAGCACGGAAAGCTGTAGCTGGTTTTCACTGTCCCTTGGAACTGCATTCGCTGGTAGGCAGACATTAGCGTTCTGCAACAGCTTTCGTTCGTAAAGGGGCAACACTGTGTATTTCTCTCTCGCAGAGCCCGGCTGCCAAATTCGAAACGTCCAGCGATTGCGCCCACAGGAAAGCTGCCAGCACGGAAAGCTGTAGCTGGTTTTCACTGTCCCTTGGAACTGCATTCGCTGGTAGACAGACATTCGCGTTCTGCAACAGCTTTCGTGCGTAAAGGGGCAACACCGTGTATTTCTCTCTCGCAGAACCCGGCTGCCAAATTCGAAACGTCCAGCGATTGCGCCCACAGGAAAGCTGCCAGCACGGAAAGCTGTAGCTGGTTTTCACTGTCCCTTGGAACTGCATTCGCTGGTAGACAGACATTCGCGTTCTGCAACAGCTTTCGTGCGTAAAGGGGCAACACTGTGTCTTTCTCTCTGGCAGAGCCCGGCTGCCAAATTCGAAACGTCCACCGATTGCGCCCACAGGAAAGCTGCCAGCACGGAAAGCTGTAGCTGGTTTTCACTGTCCCTTGGAACTGCATTCGCTGGTAGGCAGACATTCGCGTTCTGCAACAGCTTTCGTTCGTAAAGGGGCAACACTGTGTCTTTCTCTCTGGCAGAGCCCGGTTGCCAAATTCGAAACGTCCAGCGATTGCGCCCACAGGAAAGCTGCCAGCACGGAAAGCTGTAGCTGGTTTTCACTGTCCCTTGGAACTGCATTCGCTGCTACACAGACATTCGCGTTCTGCAACAGCTTTCGTTCGTAAAGGGGCAACACTGTGTATTTCTCTCTGGCAGAGCCCGGCTGCCAAATTCGAAACGTCCAGCGATTGCGCCCACAGGAAAGCTGCCAGCACGGAAAGCTGTAGCTGGTTTTCACTGTCCCTTGGAACTGCATTCGCTGGTAGGCAGACATTCGCGTTCTGCAACAGCTTTCGTTCGTAAAGGGGCAACACTGTGTCTTTCTCTCTCGCAGAGCCCGGCTGCCAAATTCGAAACGTCCAGCGATTGCGCCCACAGGAAAGCTGCCAGCACGGAAAGCTGTAGCTGGTTTTCACTGTCCCTTGGAACTGCATTCGCTGGTAGGCAGACATTCGCGTTCTGCAACAGCTTTCGTTCGTAAAGGGGCAACACGTGTCTTTCTCTCTCGCAGAGCCCGGCTGCCAAATTCGAAACGTCCAGCGATTGCGCCCACAGGAAAGCTGCCAGCACGGAAAGCTGTAGCTGGTTTTCACTGTCCCTCGGAACTGCATTCGCTGGTAGACAGACATTCGCGTTCTGCAACAGCTTTCGTTCGTAAAGGGGCAACACTGTGTCTTTCTCTCTGGCAGAACCCGGCTGCCAAATTCGAAACGTCCAGCGATTGCGCCCACAGGAAAGCTGCCAGCACGGAAAGCTGTAGCTGGTTTTCACTGTCCCTTGGAACTGCATTCGCTGGTAGACAGACATTCGCGTTCTGCAACAGCTTTCGTGCGTAAAGGGGCAACACTGTGTCTTTCTCTCTGGCAGAGCCCGGCTGCCAAATTCGAAACGTCCAGCGATTGCGCCCACAGGAAAGCTGCCAGCACGGAAAGCTGTAGCTGGTTTTCACTGTCCCTTGGAACTGCATTCGCTGGTAGGCAGACATTCGCGTTCTGCAACAGCTTTCGTTCGTAAAGGGGCAACACTCTGTATTTCTCTCTGGCAGAGCCCGGCTGCCAAATTCGAAACGTCCAGCGATTGCGCCCACAGGAAAGCTGCCAGCACGGAAAGCTGTAGCTGGTTTTCACTGTCCCTTGGAACTGCATTCGCTGGTAGGCAGACCTTCGCGTTCTGCAACAGCTTTCGTTCGTAAAGGGGCAACACTGTGTCTTTCTCTCTGGCAGAGCCCGGCTGCCAAATTCGAAACGTCCAGCGATTGCGCCCACAGGAAAGCTGCCAGCACGGAAAGCCGTAGCTGGTTTTCACTGTCCCTTGGAACTGCATTCGCTGGTAGACAGACATTCGCGTTCTGCAACAGCTTTCGTTCGTAAAGGGGCAACACCGTGTATTTCTCTCTCGCAGAGCCCGGCTGCCAAATTCGAAACGTCCAGCGATTGCGCCCACAGGAAAGCTGCCAGCACGGAAAGCTGTAGCTGGTTTTCACTGTCCCTTGGAACTGCATTCGCTGCTACACAGACATTCGCGTTCTGCAACAGCTTTCGTGCGTAAAGGGGCAACACTGTGTCTTTCTCTCTGGCAGAGCCCGGCTGCCAAATTCGAAACGTCCAGCGATTGCGCCCACAGGAAAGCTGCCAGCACGGAAAGCTGTAGCTGGTTTTCACTGTCCCTTGGAACTGCATTCGCTGGTAGGCAGACATTCGCGTTCTGCAACAGCTTTCGTTCGTAAAGGGGCAACACTGTGTCTTTCTCTCTGGCAGAGCCCGGCTGCCAAATTCGAAACGTCCAGCGATTGCGCCCACAGGAAAGCTGCCAGCACGGAAAGCTGTAGCTGGTTTTCACTGTCCCTTGGAACTGCATTCGCTGGTAGGCAGACATTCGCGTTCTGCAACAGCTTTCGTGCGTAAAGGGGCAACACTCTGTATTTCTCTCTGGCAGAGCCCGGCTGCCAAATTCGAAACGTCCAGCGATTGCGCCCACAGGAAAGCTGCCAGCACGGAAAGCTGTAGCTGGTTTTCACTGTCCCTTGGAACTGCATTCGCTGCTACACAGACATTCGCGTTCTGCAACAGCTTTCGTTCGTAAAGGGGCAACACTGTGTCTTTCTCTCTGGCAGAGCCCGGCTGCCAAATTCGAAACGTCCAGCGATTGCGCCCACAGGAAAGCTGCCAGCACGGAAAGCTGTAGCTGGTTTTCACTGTCCCTTGGAACTGCATTCGCTGGTAGGCAGACATTCGCGTTCTGCAACAGCTTTCGTTCGTAAAGGGGCAACACTGTGTCTTTCTCTCTGGCAGAGCCCGGCTGCCAAATTCGAAACGTCCAGCGATTGCGCCCACAGGAAAGCTGCCAGCACGGAAAGCTGTAGCTGGTTTTCACTGTCCCTTGGAACTGCGTTCGCTGGTAGACAGACATTCGCGTTCTGCAACAGCTTTCGTTCGTAAAGGGGCAACACTGTGTATTTCTCTCTCGCAGAGCCCGGCTGCCAAATTCGAAACGTCCAGCGATTGCGCCCACAGGAAAGCTGCCAGCACGGAAAGCTGTAGCTGGTTTTCACTGTCCCTTGGAACTGCATTCGCTGGTAGGCAGACATTCGCGTTCTGCAACAGCTTTCGTTCGTAAAGGGGCAACACTCTGTATTTCTCTCTGGCAGAGCCCAGCTGCCAAATTCGAAACGTCCAGCGATTGCGCCCACAGGAAAGCTGCCAGCACGGAAAGCTGTAGCTGGTTTTCACTGTCCCTTGGAACTGCATTCGCTGGTAGACAGACATTCGCGTTCTGCAACAGCTTTCGTTCGTAAAGGGGCAACACTGTGTCTTTCTCTCTGGCAGAGCCCGGCTGCCAAATTCGAAACGTCCAGCGATTGCGCCCACAGGAAAGCTGCCAGCACGGAAAGCTGTAGCTGGTTTTCACTGTCCCTTGGAACTGCATTCGCTGGTAGGCAGACATTCGCGTTCTGCAACAGCTTTCGTTCGTAAAGGGGCAACACTGTGTATTTCTCTCTCGCAGAGCCCGGCTGCCAAATTCGAAACGTCCAGCGATTGCGCCCACAGGAAAGCTGCCAGCACGGAAAGCTGTAGCTGGTTTTCACTGTCCCTTGGAACTGCATTCGCTGGTAGGCAGACATTCGCGTTCTGCAACAGCTTTCGTGCGTAAAGGGGCAACACTGTGTCTTTCTCTCTGGCAGAGCCCGGCTGCCAAATTCGAAACGTCCAGCGATTGCGCCCACAGGAAAGCTGCCAGCACGGAAAGCTGTAGCTGGTTTTCACTGTCCCTTGGAACTGCATTCGCTGGTAGACAGACATTCGCGTTCTGCAACAGCTTTCGTTCGTAAAGGGGCAACACTGTGTCTTTCTCTCTGGCAGAGCCCGGCTGCCAAATTCGAAACGTCCAGCGATTGCGCCCACAGGAAAGCTGCCAGCACGGAAAGCTGTAGCTGGTTTTCACTGTCCCTTGGAACTGCATTCGCTGGTAGACAGACATTCGCGTTCTGCAACAGCTTTCGTTCGTAAAGGGGCAACACTGTGTCTTTCTCTCTGGCAGAGCCCGGCTGCCAAATTCGAAACGTCCAGCGATTGCGCCCACAGGAAAGCTGCCAGCACGGAAAGCTGTAGCTGGTTTTCACTGTCCCTTGGAACTGCATTCGCTGGTAGGCAGACATTCGCGTTCTGCAACAGCTTTCGTTCGTAAAGGGGCAACACTGTGTATTTCTCTCTCGCAGAGCCCGGCTGCCAAATTCGAAACGTCCAGCGATTGCGCCCACAGGAAAGCTGCCAGCACGGAAAGCTGTAGCTGGTTGTCACTGTCCCTTGGAACTGCATTCGCTGGTAGACAGACATTCGCGTTCTGCAACAGCTTTCGTTCGTAAAGGGGCAACACCGTGTATTTCTCTCTGGCAGAGCCCGGCTGCCAAATTCGAAACGTCCAGCGATTGCGCCCACAGGAAAGCTGCCAGCACGGAAAGCTGTAGCTGGTTTTCACTGTCCCTTGGAAGTGCATTCGCTGCTACACAGACATTCGCGTTCTGCAACAGCTTTCGTTCGTAAAGGGGCAACACTGTGTCTTTCTCTCTGGCAGAGCCCGGCTGCCAAATTCGAAACGTCCAGCGATTGCGCCCACAGGAAAGCTGCCAGCACGGAAAGCTGTAGCTGGTTTTCACTGTCCCTTGGAACTCTATTCGCCTGTAGGCAGACATTCGCGTTCTGCAACAGCTTTCGTTCGTAAAGGGGCAACACTGTGTATTTCTCTCTCGCAGAGCCCGGCTGCCAAATTCGAAACGTCCAGCGATTGCGCCCACAGGAAAGCTGCCAGCACGGAAAGCTGTAGCTGGTTTTCACTGTCCCTTGGAACTGCATTCGCTGGTAGGCAGACATTCGCGTTCTGCAACAGCTTTCGTGCGTAAAGGGGCAACACCGTGTATTTCTCTCTCGCAGAACCCGGCTGCCAAATTCGAAACGTCCAGCGATTGCGCCCACAGGAAAGCTGCCAGCACGGAAAGCTGTAGCTGGTTTTCACTGTCCCTTGGAACTGCATTCGGTGCTACACAGACATTCGCGTTCTGCAACAGCTTTCGTTCGTAAAGGGGCAACACTGTGTCTTTCTCTCTGGCAGAGCCCGGTTGCCAAATTCGAAACGTCCAGCGATTGCGCCCACAGGAAAGCTGCCAGCACGGAAAGCTGTAGCTGGTTTTCACTGTCCCTTGGAACTGCATTCGCTGGTAGACAGACATTCGCGTTCTGCAACAGCTTTTGTGCGTAAAGGGGCAACACCGTGTATTTCTCTCTCGCAGAGCCCGGCTGCCAAATTCGAAACGTCCAGCGATTGCGCCCACAGGAAAGCTGCCAGCACGGAAAGCTGTAGCTGGTTTTCACTGTCCCTTGGAACTGCATTCGCTGCTACACAGACATTCGCGTTCTGCAACAGCTTTCGTGCGTAAAGGGGCAACACTGTGTCTTTCTCTCTGGCAGAGCCCGGCTGCCAAATTCGAAACGTCCAGCGATTGCGCCCACAGGAAAGCTGCCAGCACGGAAAGCTGTAGCTGGTTTTCACTGTCCCTTGGAACTGCATTCGCTGGTAGGCAGACATTCGCGTTCTGCAACAGCTTTCGTTCGTAAAGGGGCAACACTGTGTCTTTCTCTCTGGCAGAGCCCGGCTGCCAAATTCGAAACGTCCAGCGATTGCGCCCACAGGAAAGCTGCCAGCACGGAAAGCTGTAGCTGGTTTTCACTGTCCCTTGGAACTGCATTCGCTGGTAGGCAGACATTCGCGTTCTGCAACAGCTTTCGTTCGTAAAGGGGCAACACTGTGTCTTTCTCTCTGGCAGAACCCGGCTGCCAAATTCGAAACGTCCAGCGATTGCGCCCACAGGAAAGCTGCCAGCACGGAAAGCTGTAGCTGGTTTTCACTGTCCCTTGGAACTGCATTCGCTGGTAGACAGACATTCGCGTTCTGCAACAGCTTTCTTGCGTAAAGGGGCAACACTGTGTCTTTCTCTCTGGCAGAACCCGGCTGCCAAATTCGAAACGTCCAGCGATTGCGCCCACAGGAAAGCTGCCAGCACGGAAAGCTGTAGCTGGTTTTCACTGTCCCTTGGAACTGCATTCGCTGGTAGACAGACATTCGCGTTCTGCAACAGCTTTCGTTCGTAAAGGGGCAACACTGTGTATTTCTCTCTGGCAGAGCCCGGCTGCCAAATTCGAAACGTCCAGCGATTGCGCCCACAGGAAAGCTGCCAGCACGGAAAGCTGTAGCTGGTTTTCACTGTCCCTTGGAACTGCATTCGCTGCTACACAGACATTCGCGTTCTGCAACAGCTTTCGTTCGTAAAGGGGCAACACTGTGTATTTCTCTCTGGCAGAGCCCGGCTGCCAAATTCGAAACGTCCAGCGATTGCGCCCACAGGAAAGCTGCCAGCACGGAAAGCTGTAGCTGGTTTTCACTGTCCCTTGGAACTGCATTCGCTGGTAGGCAGACATTCGCGTTCTGCAACAGCTTTCGTTCGTAAAGGGGCAACACTGTGTCTTTCTCTCTGGCAGAGCCCGGCTGCCAAATTCGAAACGTCCAGCGATTGCGCCCACAGGAAAGCTGCCAGCACGGAAAGCTGTAGCTGGTTTTCACTGTCCCTTGGAACTGCATTCGCTGGTAGACAGACATTCGCGTTCTGCAACAGCTTTCGTGCGTAAAGGGGCAACACTGTGTCTTTCTCTCTGGCAGAGCCCGGCTGCCAAATTCGAAACGTCCAGCGATTGCGCCCACAGGAAAGCTGCCAGCACGGAAAGCTGTAGCTGGTTTTCACTGTCCCTTGGAAATGCATTCGCTGGTAGGCAGACATTCGCGTTCTGCAACAGCTTTCGTTCGTAAAGGGGCAACACTGTGTCTTTCTCTCTGGCAGAGCCCGGCTGCCAAATTCGAAACGTCCAGCGATTGCGCCCACAGGAAAGCTGCCAGCACGGAAAGCTGTAGCTGGTTTTCACTGTCCCTTGGAACTGCATTCGCTGGTAGGCAGACATTCGCGTTCTGCAACAGCTTTCGTTCGTAAAGGGGCAACACTGTGTCTTTCTCTCTGGCAGAGCCCGGTTGCCAAATTCGAAACGTCCAGCGATTGCGCCCACAGGAAAGCTGCCAGCACGGAAAGCCGTAGCTGGTTTTCACTGTCCCTTGGAACTGCATTCGCTGGTAGACAGACATTCGCGTTCTGCAACAGCTTTCGTGCGTAAAGGGGCAACACCGTGTATTTCTCTCCCGCAGAGCCCGGCTGCCAAATTCGAAACGTCCAGCGATTGCGCCCACAGGAAAGCTGCCAGCACGGAAAGCTGTAGCTGGTTTTCACTGTCCCTTGGAACTGCATTCGCTGCTACACAGACATTCGCGTTCTGCAACAGCTTTCGTGCGTAAAGGGGCAACACTGTGTATTTCTCTCTGGCAGAACCCGGCTGCCAAATTCGAAACGTCCAGCGATTGCGCCCACAGGAAAGCTGCCAGCACGGAAAGCTGTAGCTGGTTTTCACTGTCCCTTGGAACTGCATTCGCTGGTAGGCAGACATTCGCGTTCTGCAACAGCTTTCGTTCGTAAAGGGGCAACACTGTGTCTTTCTCTCTGGCAGAGCCCGGCTGCCAAATTCGAAACGTCCAGCGATTGCGCCCACAGGAAAGCTGCCAGCACGGAAAGCTGTAGCTGGTTTTCACTGTCCCTTGGAAATGCATTCGCTGGTAGGCAGACATTCGCGTTCTGCAACAGCTTTCGTTCGTAAAGGGGCAACACGTGTCTTTCTCTCTCGCAGAGCCCGGCTGCCAAATTCGAAACGTCCAGCGATTGCGCCCACAGGAAAGCTGCCAGCACGGAAAGCTGTAGCTGGTTTTCACTGTCCCTTGGAACTGCATTCGCTGGTAGGCAGACATTAGCGTTCTGCAACAGCTTTCGTTCGTAAAGGGGCAACACTGTGTATTTCTCTCTCGCAGAGCCCGGCTGCCAAATTCGAAACGTCCAGCGATTGCGCCCACAGGAAAGCTGCCAGCACGGAAAGCTGTAGCTGGTTTTCACTGTCCCTTGGAACTGCATTCGCTGGTAGACAGACATTCGCGTTCTGCAACAGCTTTCGTGCGTAAAGGGGCAACACCGTGTATTTCTCTCTCGCAGAACCCGGCTGCCAAATTCGAAACGTCCAGCGATTGCGCCCACAGGAAAGCTGCCAGCACGGAAAGCTGTAGCTGGTTTTCACTGTCCCTTGGAACTGCATTCGCTGGTAGACAGACATTCGCGTTCTGCAACAGCTTTCGTGCGTAAAGGGGCAACACTGTGTCTTTCTCTCTGGCAGAGCCCGGCTGCCAAATTCGAAACGTCCAGCGATTGCGCCCACAGGAAAGCTGCCAGCACGGAAAGCTGTAGCTGGTTTTCACTGTCCCTTGGAACTGCATTCGCTGGTAGGCAGACATTCGCGTTCTGCAACAGCTTTCGTTCGTAAAGGGGCAACACTGTGTCTTTCTCTCTGGCAGAGCCCGGTTGCCAAATTCGAAACGTCCAGCGATTGCGCCCACAGGAAAGCTGCCAGCACGGAAAGCTGTAGCTGGTTTTCACTGTCCCTTGGAACTGCATTCGCTGGTAGGCAGACATTCGCGTTCTGCAACAGCTTTCGTTCGTAAAGGGGCAACACTGTGTCTTTCTCTCTCGCAGAGCCCGGCTGCCAAATTCGAAACGTCCAGCGATTGCGCCCACAGGAAAGCTGCCAGCACGGAAAGCTGTAGCTGGTTTTCACTGTCCCTTGGAACTGCATTCGCTGGTAGGCAGACATTCGCGTTCTGCAACAGCTTTCGTTCGTAAAGGGGCAACACGTGTCTTTCTCTCTCGCAGAGCCCGGCTGCCAAATTCGAAACGTCCAGCGATTGCGCCCACAGGAAAGCTGCCAGCACGGAAAGCTGTAGCTGGTTTTCACTGTCCCTCGGAACTGCATTCGCTGGTAGACAGACATTCGCGTTCTGCAACAGCTTTCGTTCGTAAAGGGGCAACACTGTGTCTTTCTCTCTGGCAGAACCCGGCTGCCAAATTCGAAACGTCCAGCGATTGCGCCCACAGGAAAGCTGCCAGCACGGAAAGCTGTAGCTGGTTTTCACTGTCCCTTGGAACTGCATTCGCTGGTAGACAGACATTCGCGTTCTGCAACAGCTTTCGTGCGTAAAGGGGCAACACTGTGTCTTTCTCTCTGGCAGAGCCCGGCTGCCAAATTCGAAACGTCCAGCGATTGCGCCCACAGGAAAGCTGCCAGCACGGAAAGCTGTAGCTGGTTTTCACTGTCCCTTGGAACTGCATTCGCTGGTAGGCAGACATTCGCGTTCTGCAACAGCTTTCGTTCGTAAAGGGGCAACACTCTGTATTTCTCTCTGGCAGAGCCCGGCTGCCAAATTCGAAACGTCCAGCGATTGCGCCCACAGGAAAGCTGCCAGCACGGAAAGCTGTAGCTGGTTTTCACTGTCCCTTGGAACTGCATTCGCTGGTAGGCAGACATTGGCGTTCTGCAACAGCTTTCGTTCGTAAAGGGGCAACACTGTGTCTTTCTCTCTGGCAGAGCCCGGCTGCCAAATTCGAAACGTCCAGCGATTGCGCCCACAGGAAAGCTGCCAGCACGGAAAGCCGTAGCTGGTTTTCACTGTCCCTTGGAACTGCATTCGCTGGTAGACAGACATTCGCGTTCTGCAACAGCTTTCGTGCGTAAAGGGGCAACACCGTGTATTTCTCTCTCGCAGAGCCCGGCTGCCAAATTCGAAACGTCCAGCGATTGCGCCCACAGGAAAGCTGCCAGCACGGAAAGCTGTAGCTGGTTTTCACTGTCCCTTGGAACTGCATTCGCTGCTACACAGACATTCGCGTTCTGCAACAGCTTTCGTGCGTAAAGGGGCAACACTGTGTCTTTCTCTCTGGCAGAGCCCGGCTGCCAAATTCGAAACGTCCAGCGATTGCGCCCACAGGAAAGCTGCCAGCACGGAAAGCTGTAGCTGGTTTTCACTGTCCCTTGGAACTGCATTCGCTGGTAGGCAGACATTCGCGTTCTGCAACAGCTTTCGTTCGTAAAGGGGCAACACTGTGTCTTTCTCTCTGGCAGAGCCCGGCTGCCAAATTCGAAACGTCCAGCGATTGCGCCCACAGGAAAGCTGCCAGCACGGAAAGCTGTAGCTGGTTTTCACTGTCCCTTGGAACTGCATTCGCTGGTAGGCAGACATTCGCGTTCTGCAACAGCTTTCGTGCGTAAAGGGGCAACACTCTGTATTTCTCTCTGGCAGAGCCCGGCTGCCAAATTCGAAACGTCCAGCGATTGCGCCCACAGGAAAGCTGCCAGCACGGAAAGCTGTAGCTGGTTTTCACTGTCCCTTGGAACTGCATTCGCTGCTACACAGACATTCGCGTTCTGCAACAGCTTTCGTTCGTAAAGGGGCAACACTGTGTCTTTCTCTCTGGCAGAGCCCGGCTGCCAAATTCGAAACGTCCAGCGATTGCGCCCACAGGAAAGCTGCCAGCACGGAAAGCTGTAGCTGGTTTTCACTGTCCCTTGGAACTGCATTCGCTGGTAGGCAGACATTCGCGTTCTGCAACAGCTTTCGTTCGTAAAGGGGCAACACTGTGTCTTTCTCTCTGGCAGAGCCCGGCTGCCAAATTCGAAACGTCCAGCGATTGCGCCCACAGGAAAGCTGCCAGCACGGAAAGCTGTAGCTGGTTTTCACTGTCCCTTGGAACTGCGTTTGCTGGTAGACAGACATTCGCGTTCTGCAACAGCTTTCGTTCGTAAAGGGGCAACACTGTGTATTTCTCTCTGGCAGAGCCCGGCTGCCAAATTCGAAACGTCCAGCGATTGCGCCCACAGGAAAGCTGCCAGCACGGAAAGCTGTAGCTGGTTTTCACTGTCCCTTGGAACTGCATTCGCTGGTAGGCAGACATTCGCGTTCTGCAACAGCTTTCGTTCGTAAAGGGGCAACACTCTGTATTTCTCTCTGGCAGAGCCCAGCTGCCAAATTCGAAACGTCCAGCGATTGCGCCCACAGGAAAGCTGCCAGCACGGAAAGCTGTAGCTGGTTTTCACTGTCCCTTGGAACTGCATTCGCTGGTAGACAGACATTCGCGTTCTGCAACAGCTTTCGTTCGTAAAGGGGCAACACTGTGTCTTTCTCTCTGGCAGAGCCCGGCTGCCAAATTCGAAACGTCCAGCGATTGCGCCCACAGGAAAGCTGCCAGCACGGAAAGCTGTAGCTGGTTTTCACTGTCCCTTGGAACTGCATTCGCTGGTAGGCAGACATTCGCGTTCTGCAACAGCTTTCGTTCGTAAAGGGGCAACACTGTGTATTTCTCTCTCGCAGAGCCCGGCTGCCAAATTCGAAACGTCCAGCGATTGCGCCCACAGGAAAGCTGCCAGCACGGAAAGCTGTAGCTGGTTTTCACTGTCCCTTGGAACTGCATTCGCTGGTAGGCAGACATTCGCGTTCTGCAACAGCTTTCGTGCGTAAAGGGGCAACACTGTGTCTTTCTCTCTGGCAGAGCCCGGCTGCCAAATTCGAAACGTCCAGCGATTGCGCCCACAGGAAAGCTGCCAGCACGGAAAGCTGTAGCTGGTTTTCACTGTCCCTTGGAACTGCATTCGCTGGTAGACAGACATTCGCGTTCTGCAACAGCTTTCGTTCGTAAAGGGGCAACACTGTGTCTTTCTCTCTGGCAGAGCCCGGCTGCCAAATTCGAAACGTCCAGCGATTGCGCCCACAGGAAAGCTGCCAGCACGGAAAGCTGTAGCTGGTTTTCACTGTCCCTTGGAACTGCATTCGCTGGTAGACAGACATTCGCGTTCTGCAACAGCTTTCGTTCGTAAAGGGGCAACACTGTGTCTTTCTCTCTGGCAGAGCCCGGCTGCCAAATTCGAAACGTCCAGCGATTGCGCCCACAGGAAAGCTGCCAGCACGGAAAGCTGTAGCTGGTTTTCACTGTCCCTTGGAACTGCATTCGCTGGTAGGCAGACATTCGCGTTCTGCAACAGCTTTCGTTCGTAAAGGGGCAACACTGTGTATTTCTCTCTCGCAGAGCCCGGCTGCCAAATTCGAAACGTCCAGCGATTGCGCCCACAGGAAAGCTGCCAGCACGGAAAGCTGTAGCTGGTTGTCACTGTCCCTTGGAACTGCATTCGCTGGTAGACAGACATTCGCGTTCTGCAACAGCTTTCGTTCGTAAAGGGGCAACACCGTGTATTTCTCTCTCGCAGAGCCCGGCTGCCAAATTCGAAACGTCCAGCGATTGCGCCCACAGGAAAGCTGCCAGCACGGAAAGCTGTAGCTGGTTTTCACTGTCCCTTGGAAGTGCATTCGCTGCTACACAGACATTCGCGTTCTGCAACAGCTTTCGTTCGTAAAGGGGCAACACTGTGTCTTTCTCTCTGGCAGAGCCCGGCTGCCAAATTCGAAACGTCCAGCGATTGCGCCCACAGGAAAGCTGCCAGCACGGAAAGCTGTAGCTGGTTTTCACTGTCCCTTGGAACTCTATTCGCCTGTAGGCAGACATTCGCGTTCTGCAACAGCTTTCGTTCGTAAAGGGGCAACACTGTGTATTTCTCTGTCGCAGAGCCCGGCTGCCAAATTCGAAACGTCCAGCGATTGCGCCCACAGGAAAGCTGCCAGCACGGAAAGCTGTAGCTGGTTTTCACTGTCCCTTGGAACTGCATTCGCTGGTAGACAGACATTCGCGTTCTGCAACAGCTTTCGTGCGTAAAGGGGCAACACCGTGTATTTCTCTCTCGCAGAACCCGGCTGCCAAATTCGAAACGTCCAGCGATTGCGCCCACAGGAAAGCTGCCAGCACGGAAAGCTGTAGCTGGTTTTCACTGTCCCTTGGAACTGCATTCGGTGCTACACAGACATTCGCGTTCTGCAACAGCTTTCGTTCGTAAAGGGGCAACACTGTGTCTTTCTCTCTGGCAGAGCCCGGTTGCCAAATTCGAAACGTCCAGCGATTGCGCCCACAGGAAAGCTGCCAGCACGGAAAGCTGTAGCTGGTTTTCACTGTCCCTTGGAACTGCATTCGCTGGTAGACAGACATTCGCGTTCTGCAACAGCTTTTGTGCGTAAAGGGGCAACACCGTGTATTTCTCTCTCGCAGAGCCCGGCTGCCAAATTCGAAACGTCCAGCGATTGCGCCCACAGGAAAGCTGCCAGCACGGAAAGCTGTAGCTGGTTTTCACTGTCCCTTGGAACTGCATTCGCTGCTACACAGACATTCGCGTTCTGCAACAGCTTTCGTGCGTAAAGGGGCAACACTGTGTCTTTCTCTCTGGCAGAGCCCGGCTGCCAAATTCGAAACGTCCAGCGATTGCGCCCACAGGAAAGCTGCCAGCACGGAAAGCTGTAGCTGGTTTTCACTGTCCCTTGGAACTGCATTCGCTGGTAGGCAGACATTCGCGTTCTGCAACAGCTTTCGTTCGTAAAGGGGCAACACTGTGTCTTTCTCTCTGGCAGAACCCGGCTGCCAAATTCGAAACGTCCAGCGATTGCGCCCACAGGAAAGCTGCCAGCACGGAAAGCTGTAGCTGGTTTTCACTGTCCCTTGGAACTGCATTCGCTGGTAGACAGACATTCGCGTTCTGCAACAGCTTTCTTGCGTAAAGGGGCAACACTGTGTCTTTCTCTCTGGCAGAACCCGGCTGCCAAATTCGAAACGTCCAGCGATTGCGCCCACAGGAAAGCTGCCAGCACGGAAAGCTGTAGCTGGTTTTCACTGTCCCTTGGAACTGCATTCGCTGGTAGACAGACATTCGCGTTCTGCAACAGCTTTCGTGCGTAAAGGGGCAACACTGTGTCTTTCTCTCTGGCAGAGCCCGGCTGCCAAATTCGAAACGTCCAGCGATTGCGCCCACAGGAAAGCTGCCAGCACGGAAAGCTGTAGCTGGTTTTCACTGTCCCTTGGAACTGCATTCGCTGCTACACAGACATTCGCGTTCTGCAACAGCTTTCGTTCGTAAAGGGGCAACACTGTGTATTTCTCTCTGGCAGAGCCCGGCTGCCAAATTCGAAACGTCCAGCGATTGCGCCCACAGGAAAGCTGCCAGCACGGAAAGCTGTAGCTGGTTTTCACTGTCCCTTGGAACTGCATTCGCTGCTACACAGACATTCGCGTTCTGCAACAGCTTTCGTTCGTAAAGGGGCAACACTGTGTATTTCTCTCTGGCAGAGCCCGGCTGCCAAATTCGAAACGTCCAGCGATTGCGCCCACAGGAAAGCTGCCAGCACGGAAAGCTGTAGCTGGTTTTCACTGTCCCTTGGAACTGCATTCGCTGGTAGACAGACATTCGCGTTCTGCAACAGCTTTCGTGCGTAAAGGGGCAACACTGTGTCTTTCTCTCTGGCAGAGCCCGGCTGCCAAATTCGAAACGTCCAGCGATTGCGCCCACAGGAAAGCTGCCAGCACGGAAAGCTGTAGCTGGTTTTCACTGTCCCTTGGAAATGCATTCGCTGGTAGGCAGACATTCGCGTTCTGCAACAGCTTTCGTTCGTAAAGGGGCAACACTGTGTCTTTCTCTCTGGCAGAGCCCGGCTGCCAAATTCGAAACGTCCAGCGATTGCGCCCACAGGAAAGCTGCCAGCACGGAAAGCTGTAGCTGGTTTTCACTGTCCCTTGGAACTGCATTCGCTGGTAGGCAGACATTCGCGTTCTGCAACAGCTTTCGTTCGTAAAGGGGCAACACTGTGTCTTTCTCTCTGGCAGAGCCCGGTTGCCAAATTCGAAACGTCCAGCGATTGCGCCCACAGGAAAGCTGCCAGCACGGAAAGCCGTAGCTGGTTTTCACTGTCCCTTGGAACTGCATTCGCTGGTAGACAGACATTCGCGTTCTGCAACAGCTTTCGTGCGTAAAGGGGCAACACCGTGTATTTCTCTCCCGCAGAGCCCGGCTGCCAAATTCGAAACGTCCAGCGATTGCGCCCACAGGAAAGCTGCCAGCACGGAAAGCTGTAGCTGGTTTTCACTGTCCCTTGGAACTGCATTCGCTGCTACACAGACATTCGCGTTCTGCAACAGCTTTCGTGCGTAAAGGGGCAACACTGTGTATTTCTCTCTGGCAGAGCCCGGCTGCCAAATTCGAAACGTCCAGCGATTGCGCCCACAGGAAAGCTGCCAGCACGGAAAGCTGTAGCTGGTTTTCACTGTCCCTTGGAACTGCATTCGCTGGTAGGCAGACATTCGCGTTCTGCAACAGCTTTCGTTCGTAAAGGGGCAACACTGTGTCTTTCTCTCTGGCAGAGCCCGGCTGCCAAATTCGAAACGTCCAGCGATTGCGCCCACAGGAAAGCTGCCAGCACGGAAAGCTGTAGCTGGTTTTCACTGTCCCTTGGAAATGCATTCGCTGGTAGGCAGACATTCGCGTTCTGCAACAGCTTTCGTTCGTAAAGGGGCAACACGTGTCTTTCTCTCTCGCAGAGCCCGGCTGCCAAATTCGAAACGTCCAGCGATTGCGCCCACAGGAAAGCTGCCAGCACGGAAAGCTGTAGCTGGTTTTCACTGTCCCTTGGAACTGCATTCGCTGGTAGGCAGACATTCGCGTTCTGCAACAGCTTTCGTTCGTAAAGGGGCAACACTGTGTCTTTCTCTCTGGCAGAGCCCTGCTGCCAAATTCGAAACGTCCAGCGATTGCGCCCACAGGAAAGCTGCCAGCACGGAAAGCTGTAGCTGGTTTTCACTGTCCCTTGGAACTGCATTCGCTGGTAGGCAGACATTCGCGTTCTGCAACAGCTTTCGTTCGTAAAGGGGCAACACTGTGTCTTTCTCTCTGGCAGAGCCCGGCTGCCAAATTCGAAACGTCCAGCGATTGCGCCCACAGGAAAGCTGCCAGCACGGAAAGCTGTAGCTGGTTTTCACTGTCCCTTGGAACTGCATTCGCTGGTAGACAGACATTCGCGTTCTGCAACAGCTTTCGTGCGTAAAGGGGCAACACTGTGTCTTTCTCTCTGGCAGAGCCCGGCTGCCAAATTCGAAACGTCCAGCGATTGCGCCCACAGGAAAGCTGCCAGCACGGAAAGCTGTAGCTGGTTTTCACTGTCCCTTGGAACTGCATTCGCTGGTAGACAGACATTCGCGTTCTGCAACAGCTTTCGTTCGTAAAGGGGCAACACTGTGTCTTTCTCTCTGGCAGAGCCCGGTTGCCAAATTCGAAACGTCCAGCGATTGCGCCCACAGGAAAGCTGCCAGCACGGTAAGCCGTAGCTGGTTTTCACTGTCCCTTGGAACTGCATTCGCTGGTAGACAGACATTCGCGTTCTGCAACAGCTTTCGTTCGTAAAGGGGCAACACCGTGTATTTCTCTCTCGCAGAACCCGGCTGCCAAATTCGAAACGTCCAGCGATTGCGGCCACAGGAAAGCTGCCAGCACGGAAAGCTGTAGCTGGTTTTCACTGTCCCTTGGAACTGCATTCGCTGGTAGGCAGACATTCGCGTTCTGCAACAGCTTTCGTGCGTAAAGGGGCAACACCGTGTATTTCTCTCTCGCAGAACCCGGCTGCCAAATTCGAAACGTCCAGCGATTGCGGCCACAGGAAAGCTGCCAGCACGGAAAGCTGTAGCTGGTTTTCACTGTCCCTTGGAACTGCATTCGCTGGTAGACAGACATTCGCGTTCTGCAACAGCTTTCGTTCGTAAAGGGGCAACACTGTGTCTTTCTCTCTGGCAGAGCCCGGCTGCCAAATTCGAAACGTCCAGCGATTGCGCCCACAGGAAAGCTGCCAGCACGGAAAGCTGTAGCTGGTTTTCACTGTCCCTTGGAACTGCATTCGCTGGTAGGCAGACATTCGCGTTCTGCAACAGCTTTCGTTCGTAAAGGGGCAACACTGTGTCTTTCTCTCTGGCAGAGCCCGGCTGCCAAATTCGAAACGTCCAGCGATTCCGCCCACAGGAAAGCTGCCAGCACGGAAAGCTGTAGCTGGTTTTCACTGTCCCTTGGAACTGCATTCGCTGGTAGGCAGACATTCGCGTTCTGCAACAGCTTTCGTTCGTAAAGGGGCAACACTGTGTCTTTCTCTCTGGCAGAGCCCGGTTGCCAAATTCGAAACGTCCAGCGATTGCGCCCACAGGAAAGCTGCCAGCACGGTAAGCCGTAGCTGGTTTTCACTGTCCCTTGGAACTGCATTCGCTGGTAGACAGACATTCGCGTTCTGCAACAGCTTTTGTTCGTAAAGGGGCAACACCGTGTATTTCTCTCTCGCAGAGCCCGGCTGCCAAATTCGAAACGTCCAGCGATTGCGGCCACAGGAAAGCTGCCAGCACGGAAAGCTGTAGCTGGTTTTCACTGTCCCTTGGAACTGCATTCGCTGGTAGACAGACATTCGCGTTCTGCAACAGCTTTCGTTCGTAAAGGGGCAACACTGTGTCTTTCTCTCTGGCAGAGCCCGGCTGCCAAATTCGAAACGTCCAGCGATTGCGCCCACAGGAAAGCTGCCAGCACGGAAAGCTGTAGCTGGTTTTCACTGTCCCTTGGAACTGCATTCGCTGGTAGGCAGACATTCGCGTTCTGCAACAGCTTTCGTTCGTAAAGGGGCAACACTGTGTCTTTCTCTCTGGCAGAGCCCGGTTGCCAAATTCGAAACGTCCAGCGATTGTGCCCACAGGAAAGCTGCCAGCACGGTAAGCCGTAGCTGGTTTTCACTGTCCCTTGGAACTGCATTCGCTGGTAGACAGACATTCGCGTTCTGCAACAGCTTTCGTTCGTAAAGGGGCAACACTGTGTCTTTCTCTCTGGCAGAGCCCGGCTGCCAAATTCGAAACGTCCAGCGATTGCGCCCACAGGAAAGCTGCCAGCACGGAAAGCTGTAGCTGGTTTTCACTGTCCCTTGGAACTGCATTCGCTGGTAGACAGACATTCGCGTTCTGCAACAGCTTTCGTTCGTAAAGGGGCAACACCGTGTATTTCTCTCTCGCAGAGCCCGGCTGCCAAATTCGAAACGTCCAGCGATTGCGCCCACAGGAAAGCTGCCAGCACGGAAAGCTGTAGCTGGTTTTCACTGTCCCTTGGAACTGCATTCGCTGGTAGACAGACATTCGCGTTCTGCAACAGCTTTCGTTCGTAAAGGGGCAACACTGTGTATTTCTCTCTGGCAGAGCCCGGCTGCCAAATTCGAAACATCCAGCGATTGTGCCCACAGGAAAGCTGCCAGCACGGAAAGCTGTAGCTGGTTTTCACTGTCCCTTGGAACTGCATTCGCTGGTAGGCAGACATTCGCGTTCTGCAACAGCTTTCGTTCGTAAAGGGGCAACACTGTGTCTTTCTCTCTGGCAGAGCCCGGCTGCCAAATTCGAAACGTCCAGCGATTGCGCCCACAGGAAAGCTGCCAGCACGGAAAGCTGTAGCTGGTTTTCACTGTCCCTTGGAACTGCATTCGCTGGTAGACAGACATTCGCGTTCTGCAACAGCTTTCGTGCGTAAAGGGGCAACACCGTGTATTTCTCTCTCGCAGAACCCGGCTGCCAAATTCGAAACGTCCAGCGATTGCGCCCACAGGAAAGCTGCCAGCACGGAAAGCTGTAGCTGGTTTTCACTGTCCCTTGGAACTGCATTCGCTGGTAGACAGACATTCGCGTTCTGCAACAGCTTTCGTTCGTAAAGGGGCAACACTGTGTCTTTCTCTCTGGCAGAGCCCGGCTGCCAAATTCGAAACGTCCAGCGATTGCGCCCACAGGAAAGCTGCCAGCACGGAAAGCTGTAGCTCGTTTTCACTGTCCCTTGGAACTGCATTCGCTGGTAGGCAGACCTTCGCGTTCTGCAACAGCTTTCGTTCGTAAAGGGGCAACACTGTGTCTTTCTCTCTGGCAGAGCCCGGTTGCCAAATTCGAAACGTCCAGCGATTGCGCCCACAGGAAAGCTGCCAGCACGGAAAGCTGTAGCTGGTTTTCACTGTCCCTTGGAACTGCATTCGCTGGTAGACAGACATTCGCGTTCTGCAACAGCTTTCGTTCGTAAAGGGGCAACACTGTGTATTTCTCTGTCGCAGAGCCCGGCTGCCAAATTCGAAACGTCCAGCGATTGCGCCCACAGGAAAGCTGCCAGCACGGAAAGCTGTAGCTGGTTTTCCCTGTCCCTTTGAACTGCATTCGCTGGTAGGCAGACATTCGCGTTCTGCAACAGCTTTCGTTCGTAAAGGGGCAACACGTGTCTTTCTCTCTCGCAGAGCCCGGCTGCCAAATTCGAAACGTCCAGCGATTGCGCCCACAGGAAAGCTGCCAGCACGGAAAGCTGTAGCTGGTTTTCACTGTCCTTTGGAACTGCATTCGCTGGTAGACAGACATTCGCGTTCTGCAACAGCTTTCGTTCATAAAGGGGCAACACTGTGTATTTCTCTCTGGCAGAGCCCGGCTGCCAAATTCGAAACGTCCAGCGATTGCGCCCACAGGAAAGCTGCCAGCACGGAAAGCTGTAGCTGGTTTTCACTGTCCCTTGGAACTGCATTCGCTGGTAGGCAGACATTCGCGTTCTGCAACAGCTTTCGTGCGTAAAGGGGCAACACTGTGTCTTTCTCTCTGGCAGAGCCCGGCTGCCAAATTCGAAACGTCCAGCGATTGCGCCCACAGGAAAGCTGCCAGCATGGAAAGCTGTAGCTGGTTTTCACTGTCCCTTGGAACTGCATTCGCTGGTAGGCAGACATTCGCGTTCTGCAACAGCTTTCGTGCGTAAAGGGGCAACACTGTGTATTTCTCTCTGGCAGAGCCCGGCTGCCAAATTCGAAACGTCCAGCGATTGCGCCCACAGGAAAGCTGCCAGCACGGAAAGCTGTAGCTGGTTTTCACTGTCCCTTGGAACTGCATTCGCTGGTAGACAGACATTCGCGTTCTGCAACAGCTTTCGTTCGTAAAGGGGCAACACTGTGTCTTTCTCTCTGGCAGAGCCCGGCTGCCAAATTCGAAACGTCCAGCGATTGCGCCCACAGGAAAGCTGCCAGCACGGTAAGCCGTAGCTGGTTTTCACTGTCCCTTGGAACTGCATTCGCTGGTAGACAGACATTCGCGTTCTGCAACAGCTTTCGTTCGTAAAGGGGCAACACTGTGTCTTTCTCTCTGGCAGAGCCCGGCTGCCAAATTCGAAACGTCCAGCGATTGCGCCCACAGGAAAGCTGCCAGCACGGAAAGCTGTAGCTGGTTTTCACTGTCCCTTGGAACTGCATTCGCTGGTAGACAGACATTCGCGTTCTGCAACAGCTTTCGTTCGTAAAGGGGCAACACCGTGTATTTCTCTCTCGCAGAGCCCGGCTGCCAAATTCGAAACGTCCAGCGATTGCGCCCACAGGAAAGCTGCCAGCACGGAAAGCTGTAGCTGGTTTTCACTGTCCCTTGGAACTGCATTCGCTGGTAGACAGACATTCGCGTTCTGCAACAGCTTTCGTTCGTAAAGGGGCAACACTGTGTATTTCTCTCTGGCAGAGCCCGGCTGCCAAATTCGAAACGTCCAGCGATTGTGCCCACAGGAAAGCTGCCAGCACGGAAAGCTGTAGCTGGTTTTCACTGTCCCTTGGAACTGCATTCGCCTGTAGGCAGACATTCGCGTTCTGCAACAGCTTTCGTTCGTAAAGGGGCAACACTGTGTCTTTCTCTCTGGCAGAGCCCGGCTGCCAAATTCGAAACGTCCAGCGATTGCGCCCACAGGAAAGCTGCCAGCACGGAAAGCTGTAGCTGGTTTTCACTGTCCCTTGGAACTGCATTCGCTGGTAGACAGACATTCGCGTTCTGCAACAGCTTTCGTGCGTAAAGGGGCAACACTGTGTCTTTCTCTCTGGCAGAGCCCGGCTGCCAAATTCGAAACGTCCAGCGATTGCGCCCACAGGAAAGCTGCCAGCACGGAAAGCTGTAGCTGGTTTTCACTGTCCCTTGGAACTGCATTCGCTGGTAGGCAGACATTCGCGTTCTGCAACAGCTTTCGTGCGTAAAGGGGCAACACTCTGTATTTCCCTCTGGCAGAGCCCGGCTGCCAAATTCGAAACGTCCAGCGATTGCGCCCACAGGAAAGCTGCCAGCACGGAAAGCTGTAGCTGGTTTTCACTGTCCCTTGGAACTGCATTCGCTGCTACACAGACATTCGCGTTCTGCAACAGCTTTCATTCGTAAAGGGGCAACACTGTGTCTTTCTCTCTGGCAGAGCCCGGCTGCCAAATTCGAAACGTCCAGCGATTGCGCTCACAGGAAAGCTGCCAGCACGGAAAGCTGTAGCTGGTTGTCACTGTCCCTTGGAACTGCATTCGCTGGTAGACAGACATTCGCGTTCTGCAACAGCTTTCGTTCGTAAAGGGGCAACACCGTGTATTTCTCTCTCGCAGAGCCCGGCTGCCAAATTCGAAACGTCCAGCGATTGCGCCCACAGGAAAGCTGCCAGCACGGAAAGCTGTAGCTGGTTTTCACTGTCCCTTGGAAGTGCATTCGCTGCTACACAGACATTCGCGTTCTGCAACAGCTTTCGTTCGTAAAGGGGCAACACTGTGTATTTCTCTCTGGCAGAGCCCGGCTGCCAAATTCGAAACGTCCAGCGATTGCGCCCACAGGAAAGCTGCCAGCACGGAAAGCTGTAGCTGGTTTTCACTGTCCCTTGGAACTGCATTCGCTGGTAGACAGACATTCGCGTTCTGCAACAGCTTTCGTGCGTAAAGGGGCAACACCGTGTATTTCTCTCTCGCAGAACCCGGCTGCCAAATTCGAAACGTCCAGCGATTGCGCCCACAGGAAAGCTGCCAGCACGGAAAGCTGTAGCTGGTTTTCACTGTCCCTTGGAACTGCATTCGCTGGTAGACAGACATTCGCGTTCTGCAACAGCTTTCGTTCGTAAAGGGGCAACACTGTGTCTTTCTCTCTGGCAGAGCCCGGCTGCCAAATTCGAAACGTCCAGCGATTGCGCCCACAGGAAAGCTGCCAGCACGGAAAGCTGTAGCTCGTTTTCACTGTCCCTTGGAACTGCATTCGCTGGTAGGCAGACCTTCGCGTTCTGCAACAGCTTTCGTTCGTAAAGGGGCAACACTGTGTCTTTCTCTCTGGCAGAGCCCGGTTGCCAAATTCGAAACGTCCAGCGATTGCGCCCACAGGAAAGCTGCCAGCACGGAAAGCTGTAGCTGGTTTTCACTGTCCCTTGGAACTGCATTCGCTGGTAGACAGACATTCGCGTTCTGCAACAGCTTTCGTTCGTAAAGGGGCAACACTGTGTATTTCTCTGTCGCAGAGCCCGGCTGCCAAATTCGAAACGTCCAGCGATTGCGCCCACAGGAAAGCTGCCAGCACGGAAAGCTGTAGCTGGTTTTCCCTGTCCCTTTGAACTGCATTCGCTGGTAGGCAGACATTCGCGTTCTGCAACAGCTTTCGTTCGTAAAGGGGCAACACGTGTCTTTCTCTCTCGCAGAGCCCGGCTGCCAAATTCGAAACGTCCAGCGATTGCGCCCACAGGAAAGCTGCCAGCACGGAAAGCTGTAGCTGGTTTTCACTGTCCTTTGGAACTGCATTCGCTGGTAGACAGACATTCGCGTTCTGCAACAGCTTTCGTTCATAAAGGGGCAACACTGTGTATTTCTCTCTGGCAGAGCCCGGCTGCCAAATTCGAAACGTCCAGCGATTGCGCCCACAGGAAAGCTGCCAGCACGGAAAGCTGTAGCTGGTTTTCACTGTCCCTTGGAACTGCATTCGCTGGTAGGCAGACATTCGCGTTCTGCAACAGCTTTCGTGCGTAAAGGGGCAACACTGTGTCTTTCTCTCTGGCAGAGCCCGGCTGCCAAATTCGAAACGTCCAGCGATTGCGCCCACAGGAAAGCTGCCAGCACGGAAAGCTGTAGCTGGTTTTCACTGTCCCTTGGAACTGCATTCGCTGGTAGGCAGACATTCGCGTTCTGCAACAGCTTTCGTTCGTAAAGGGGCAACACTGTGTCTTTCTCTCTGGCAGAGCCCGGCTGCCAAATTCGAAACGTCCAGCGATTGCGCCCACAGGAAAGCTGCCAGCACGGAAAGCTGTAGCTGGTTTTCACTGTCCCTTGGAACTGCATTCGCTGCTACACAGACATTCGCGTTCTGCAACAGCTTTCATTCGTAAAGGGGCAACACTCTGTATTTCTCTCTCGCAGAGCCCGGCTGCCAAATTCGAAACGTCCAGCGATTGCGCCCACAGGAAAGCTGCCAGCACGGAAAGCTGTAGCTGGTTTTCACTGTCCCTTGGAAGTGCATTCGCTGGTAGACAGACATTGGCGTTCTGCAACAGCTTTCGTTCGTAAAGGGGCAACACCGTGTATTTCTCTCTCGCAGAGCCCGGCTGCCAAATTCGAAACGTCCAGCGATTGCGCCCACAGGAAAGCTGCCAGCACGGAAAGCTGTAGCTGGTTTTCACTGTCCCTTGGAAGTGCATTCGCTGCTACACAGACATTCGCGTTCTGCAACAGCTTTCGTTCGTAAAGGGGCAACACTGTGTATTTCTCTCTGGCAGAGCCCGGCTGCCAAATTCGAAACGTCCAGCGATTGCGCCCACAGGAAAGCTGCCAGCACGGAAAGCTGTAGCTGGTTTTCACTGTCCCTTGGAACTCTATTCGCCTGTAGGCAGACATTCGCGTTCTGCAACAGCTTTCGTTCGTAAAGGGGCAACACTGTGTATTTCTCTGTCGCAGAGCCCGGCTGCCAAATTCGAAACGTCCAGCGATTGCGCCCACAGGAAAGCTGCCAGCACGGAAAGCTGTAGCTGGTTTTCACTGTCCCTTGGAACTGCATTCGCTGGTAGGCAGACATTCGCGTTCTGCAACAGCTTTCGTTCGTAAAGGGGCAACACTGTGTCTTTCTCTCTCGCAGAGCCCGGCTGCCAAATTCGAAACGTCCAGCGATTGCGCCCACAGGAAAGCTGCCAGCACGGAAAGCTGTAGCTGGTTTTCACTGTCCCTTGGAACTGCATTCGCTGGTAGGCAGACATTCGCGTTCTGCAACAGCTTTCGTTCGTAAAGGGGCAACACGTGTCTTTCTCTCTCGCAGAGCCCGGCTGCCAAATTCGAAACGTCCAGCGATTGCGCCCACAGGAAAGCTGCCAGCACGGAAAGCTGTAGCTGGTTTTCACTGTCCCTTGGAACTGCATTCGCTGGTAGGCAGACATTCGCGTTCTGCAACAGCTTTCGTTCGTAAAGGGGCAACACTGTGTCTTTCTCTCTGGCAGAGCCCGGCTGCCAAATTCGAAACGTCCAGCGATTGCGCCCACAGGAAAGCTGCCAGCACGGAAAGCTGTAGCTGGTTTTCACTGTCCCTTGGAACTGCATTCGCTGGTAGACAGACATTCGCGTTCTGCAACAGCTTTCGTGCGTAAAGGGGCAACACTGTGTCTTTCTCTCTGGCAGAGCCCGGCTGCCAAATTCGAAACGTCCAGCGATTGCGCCCACAGGAAAGCTGCCAGCACGGAAAGCTGTAGCTGGTTTTCACTGTCCCTTGGAACTGCATTCGCTGGTAGACAGACATTCGCGTTCTGCAACAGCTTTCGTTCGTAAAGGGGCAACACTGTGTCTTTCTCTCTGGCAGAGCCCGGCTGCCAAATTCGAAACGTCCAGCGATTGCGCCCACAGGAAAGCTGCCAGCACGGAAAGCTGTAGCTGGTTTTCACTGTCCCTTGGAACTGCATTCGCTGGTAGACAGACATTCGCGTTCTGCAACAGCTTTCGTGCGTAAAGGGGCAACACTGTGTATTTCTCTCTGGCAGAGCCCGGCTGCCAAATTCGAAACGTCCAGCGATTGCGCCCACAGGAAAGCTGCCAGCACGGAAAGCTGTAGCTGGTTTTCACTGTCCCTTGGAACTGCATTCGCTGGTAGGCAGACATTCGCGTTCTGCAACAGCTTTCGTTCGTAAAGGGGCAACACTGTGTCTTTCTCTCTGGCAGAGCCCGGCTGCCAAATTCGAAACGTCCAGCGATTGCGCCCACAGGAAAGCTGCCAGCACGGTAAGCCGTAGCTGGTTTTCACTGTCCCTTGGAACTGCATTCGCTGGTAGGCAGACATTCGCGTTCTGCAACAGCTTTCGTTCGTAAAGGGGCAACACCGTGTATTTCTCTCTCGCAGAACCCGGCTGCCAAATTCGAAACGTCCAGCGATTGCGGCCACAGGAAAGCTGCCAGCACGGAAAGCTGTAGCTGGTTTTCACTGTCCCTTGGAACTGCATTCGCTGGTAGGCAGACATTCGCGTTCTGCAACAGCTTTCGTGCGTAAAGGGGCAACACCGTGTATTTCTCTCTCGCAGAACCCGGCTGCCAAATTCGAAACGTCCAGCGATTGCGGCCACAGGAAAGCTGCCAGAACGGAAAGCTGTAGCTGGTTTTCACTGTCCCTTGGAACTGCATTCGCTGGTAGGCAGACATTCGCGTTCTGCAACAGCTTTCGTTCGTAAAGGGGCAACACTGTGTCTTTCTCTCTGGCAGAGCCCGGCTGCCAAATTCGAAACGTCCAGCGATTGCGCCCACAGGAAAGCTGCCAGCACGGAAAGCTGTAGCTGGTTTTCACTGTCCCTTGGAACTGCATTCGCTGGTAGGCAGACATTCGCGTTCTGCAACAGCTTTCGTTCGTAAAGGGGCAACACTGTGTATTTCTCTCTGGCAGAGCCCGGCTGCCAAATTCGAAACGTCCAGCGATTCCGCCCACAGGAAAGCTGCCAGCACGGAAAGCTGTAGCTGGTTTTCACTGTCCCTTGGAACTGCATTCGCTGGTAGACAGACATTCGCGTTCTGCAACAGCTTTCGTTCGTAAAGGGGCAACACCGTGTATTTCTCTCTCGCAGAACCCGGCTGCCAAATCCGAAACGTCCAGCGATTGCGGCCACAGGAAAGCTGCCAGCACGGAAAGCTGTAGCTGGTTTTCACTGTCCCTTGGAACTGCATTCGCTGGTAGGCAGACATTCGCGTTCTGCAACAGCTTTCGTGCGTAAAGGGGCAACACCGTGTATTTCTCTCTCGCAGAACCCGGCTGCCAAATTCGAAACGTCCAGCGATTGCGGCCACAGGAAAGCTGCCAGCACGGAAAGCTGTAGCTGGTTTTCACTGTCCCTTGGAACTGCATTCGCTGGTAGACAGACATTCGCGTTCTGCAAAGCTTTCGTTCGTAAAGGGGCAACACTGTGTCTTTCTCTCTGGCAGAGCCCGGCTGCCAAATTCGAAACGTCCAGCGATTGCGCCCACAGGAAAGCTGCCAGCACGGAAAGCTGTAGCTGGTTTTCACTGTCCCTTGGAACTGCATTCGCTGGTAGGCAGACATTCGCGTTCTGCAACAGCTTTCGTTCGTAAAGGGGCAACACTGTGTGTTTCTCTCTGGCAGAGCCCGGTTGCCAAATTCGAAACGTCCAGCGATTGCGCCCACAGGAAAGCTGCCAGCACGGTAAGCCGTAGCTGGTTTTCACTGTCCCTTGGAACTGCATTCGCTGGTAGACAGACATTCGCGTTCTGCAACAGCTTTCGTTCGTAAAGGGGCAACACTGTGTATTTCTCTCTGGCAGAGCCCGGCTGCCAAATTCGAAACGTCCAGCGATTGCGCCCACAGGAAAGCTGCCAGCACGGAAAGCTGTAGCTGGTTTTCACTGTCCCTTGGAACTGCATTCGCTGGTAGACAGACATTCGCGTTCTGCAACAGCTTTCGTTCGTAAAGGGGCAACACCGTGTATTTCTCTCTCGCAGAGCCCGGCTGCCAAATTCGAAACGTCCAGCGATTGCGCCCACAGGAAAGCTGCCAGCACGGAAAGCTGTAGCTGGTTTTCACTGTCCCTTGGAACTGCATTCGCTGGTAGACAGACATTCGCGTTCTGCAACAGCTTTCGTTCGTAAAGGGGCAACACTGTGTCTTTCTCTCTGGCAGAGCCCGGCTGCCAAATTCGAAACGTCCAGCGATTGCGCCCACAGGAAAGCTGCCAGCACGGAAAGCTGTAGCTGGTTTTCACTGTCCCTTGGAACTGCATTCGCTGGTAGGCAGACATTCGCGTTCTGCAACAGCTTTCGTTCGTAAAGGGGCAACACTGTGTCTTTCTCTCTGGCAGAGCCCGGCTGCCAAATTCGAAACGTCCAGCGATTCCGCCCACAGGAAAGCTGCCAGCACGGAAAGCTGTAGCTGGTTTTCACTGTCCCTTGGAACTGCATTCGCTGGTAGACAGACATTCGCGTTCTGCAACAGCTTTCGTTCGTAAAGGGGCAACACCGTGTATTTCTCTCTCGCAGAACCCGGCTGCCAAATCCGAAACGTCCAGCGATTGCGGCCACAGGAAAGCTGCCAGCACGGAAAGCTGTAGCTGGTTTTCACTGTCCCTTGGAACTGCATTCGCTGGTAGGCAGACATTCGCGTTCTGCAACAGCTTTCGTGCGTAAAGGGGCAACACCGTGTATTTCTCTCTCGCAGAACCCGGCTGCCAAATTCGAAACGTCCAGCGATTGCGGCCACAGGAAAGCTGCCAGCACGGAAAGCTGTAGCTGGTTTTCACTGTCCCTTGGAACTGCATTCGCTGGTAGACAGACATTCGCGTTCTGCAAAGCTTTCGTTCGTAAAGGGGCAACACTGTGTCTTTCTCTCTGGCAGAGCCCGGCTGCCAAATTCGAAACGTCCAGCGATTGCGCCCACAGGAAAGCTGCCAGCACGGAAAGCTGTAGCTGGTTTTCACTGTCCCTTGGAACTGCATTCGCTGGTAGGCAGACATTCGCGTTCTGCAACAGCTTTCGTTCGTAAAGGGGCAACACTGTGTCTTTCTCTCTGGCAGAGCCCGGTTGCCAAATTCGAAACGTCCAGCGATTGCGCCCACAGGAAAGCTGCCAGCACGGTAAGCCGTAGCTGGTTTTCACTGTCCCTTGGAACTGCATTCGCTGGTAGACAGACATTCGCGTTCTGCAACAGCTTTCGTTCGTAAAGGGGCAACACTGTGTATTTCTCTCTGGCAGAGCCCGGCTGCCAAATTCGAAACGTCCAGCGATTGCGCCCACAGGAAAGCTGCCAGCACGGAAAGCTGTAGCTGGTTTTCACTGTCCCTTGGAACTGCATTCGCTGGTAGACAGACATTCGCGTTCTGCAACAGCTTTCGTTCGTAAAGGGGCAACACCGTGTATTTCTCTCTCGCAGAGCCCGGCTGCCAAATTCGAAACGTCCAGCGATTGCGCCCACAGGAAAGCTGCCAGCACGGAAAGCTGTAGCTGGTTTTCACTGTCCCTTGGAACTGCATTCGCTGGTAGACAGACATTCGCGTTCTGCAACAGCTTTCGTTCGTAAAGGGGCAACACTGTGTATTTCTCTCTGGCAGAGCCCGGCTGCCAAATTCGAAACGTCCAGCGATTGTGCCCACAGGAAAGCTGCCAGCACGGAAAGCTGTAGCTGGTTTTCACTGTCCCTTGGAACTGCATTCGCCTGTAGGCAGACATTCGCGTTCTGCAACAGCTTTCGTTCGTAAAGGGGCAACACTGTGTCTTTCTCTCTGGCAGAGCCCGGCTGCCAAATTCGAAACGTCCAGCGATTGCGCCCACAGGAAAGCTGCCAGCACGGAAAGCTGTAGCTGGTTTTCACTGTCCCTTGGAACTGCATCGCTGGTAGACAGACATTCGCGTTCTGCAACAGCTTTCGTGCGTAAAGGGGCAACACCGTGTATTTCTCTCTCGCAGAACCCGGCTGCCAAATTCGAAACGTCCAGCGATTGCGCCCACAGGAAAGCTGCCAGCACGGAAAGCTGTAGCTGGTTTTCACTGTCCCTTGGAACTGCATTCGCTGGTAGACAGACATTCGCGTTCTGCAACAGCTTTCGTTCGTAAAGGGGCAACACTGTGTCTTTCTCTCTGGCAGAGCCCGGCTGCCAAATTCGAAACGTCCAGCGATTGCGCCCACAGGAAAGCTGCCAGCACGGAAAGCTGTAGCTCGTTTTCACTGTCCCTTGGAACTGCATTCGCTGGTAGGCAGACCTTCGCGTTCTGCAACAGCTTTCGTTCGTAAAGGGGCAACACTGTGTCTTTCTCTCTGGCAGAGCCCGGTTGCCAAATTCGAAACGTCCAGCGATTGCGCCCACAGGAAAGCTGCCAGCACGGAAAGCTGTAGCTGGTTTTCACTGTCCCTTGGAACTGCATTCACTGGTAGACAGACATTCGCGTTCTGCAACAGCTTTCGTTCGTAAAGGGGCAACACTGTGTATTTCTCTGTCGCAGAGCCCGGCTGCCAAATTCGAAACGTCCAGCGATTGCGCCCACAGGAAAGCTGCCAGCACGGAAAGCTGTAGCTGGTTTTCACTGTCCCTTGGAACTGCATTCGCTGGTAGGCAGACATTCGCGTTCTGCAACAGCTTTCGTTCGTAAAGGGGCAACACTCTGTATTTCTCTCTGGCAGAGCCCGGCTGCCAAATTCGAAATGTCCAGCGATTGCGCCCACAGGAAAGCTGCCAGCACGGAAAGCTGTAGCAGGTTTTCACTGTCCCTTGGAACTGCATTCGCTGCTACACAGACATTCGCGTTCTGCAACAGCTTTCGTTCGTAAAGGGGCAACACTGTGTCTTTCTCTCTCGCAGAGCCCGGCTGCCAAATTCGAAACGTCCAGCGATTGCGCCCACAGGAAAGCTGCCAGCACGGAAAGCTGTAGCTGGTTTTCACTGTCCCTTGGAACTGCATTCGCTGGTAGACAGACATTCGCGTTCTGCAACAGCTTTCGTTCGTAAAGGGGCAACACCGTGTATTTCTCTCTGGCAGAGCCCGGCTGCCAAATTCGAAACGTCCAGCGATTGCGCCCACAGGAAAGCTGCCAGCACGGAAAGCTGTAGCTGGTTTTCACTGTCCCTTGGAACTCTATTCGCCTGTAGGCAGACATTCGCGTTCTGCAACAGCTTTCGTTCGTAAAGGTGCAACACTGTGTATTTCTCTCTCGCAGAGCCCGGCTGCCAAATTCGAAACGTCCAGCGATTGCGCCCACAGGAAAGCTGCCAGCACGGAAAGCTGTAGCTGGTTTTCACTGTCCCTTGGAACTGCATTCGCTGGTAGACAGACATTCGCGTTCTGCAACAGCTTTCGTGCGTAAAGGGGCAACACCGTGTATTTCTCTCTCGCAGAACTCGGCTGCCAAATTCGAAACGTCCAGCGATTGCGCCCACAGGAAAGCTGCCAGCACGGAAAGCTGTAGCTGGTTTTCACTGTCCCTTGGAACTGCATTCGCTGCTACACAGACATTGGCGTTCTGCAACAGCTTTCGTTCGTAAAGGGGCAACACTGTGTCTTTCTCTCTGGCAGAGCCCGGTTGCCAAATTCGAAACGTCCAGCGATTGCGCCCACAGGAAAGCTGCCAGCACGGAAAGCTGTAGCTGGTTTTCACTGTCCCTTGGAACTGCATTCGCTGGTAGACAGACATTCGCGTTCTGCAACAGCTTTCGTGCGTAAAGGGGCAACACCGTGTATTTCTCTCTCGCAGAGCCCGGCTGCCAAATTCGAAACGTCCAGCGATTGCGCCCACAGGAAAGCTGCCAGCACGGAAAGCTGTAGCTGGTTTTCACTGTCCCTTGGAACTGCATTCGCTGCTACACAGACATTCGCGTTCTGCAACAGCTTTCGTTCGTAAAGGGGCAACACTGTGTCTTTCTCTCTGGCAGAGCCCGGCTGCCAAATTCGAAACGTCCAGCGATTGCGCCCACAGGAAAGCTGCCAGCACGGAAAGCTGTAGCTGGTTTTCACTGTCCCTTGGAACTGCATTCGCTGGTAGGCAGACATTCGCGTTCTGCAACAGCTTTCGTGCGTAAAGGGGCAACACTGTGTCTTTCTCTCTGGCAGACCCCGGCTGCCAAATTCGAAACGTCCAGCGATTGCGCCCACAGGAAAGCTGCCAGCACGGAAAGCTGTAGCTGGTTTTCACTGTCCCTTGGAACTGCATTCGCTGGTAGACAGACATTCGCGTTCTGCAACAGCTTTCGTGCGTAAAGGGGCAACACCGTGTATTTCTCTCTCGCAGAGCCCGGCTGCCAAATTCGAAACGTCCAGCGATTGCGCCCACAGGAAAGCTGCCAGCACGGAAAGCTGTAGCTGGTTTTCACTGTCCCTTGGAACTGCATTCGCTGCTACACAGACATTCGCGTTCTGCAACAGCTTTCGTTCGTAAAGGGGCAACACTGTGTCTTTCTCTCTGGCAGAGCCCGGCTGCCAAATTCGAAACGTCCAGCGATTGCGCCCACAGGAAAGCTGCCAGCACGGAAAGCTGTAGCTGGTTTTCACTGTCCCTTGGAACTGCATTCGCTGGTAGACAGACATTCGCGTTCTGCAACAGCTTTCGTGCGTAAAGGGGCAACACCGTGTATTTCTCTCTCGCAGAACTCGGCTGCCAAATTCGAAACGTCCAGCGATTGCGCCCACAGGAAAGCTGCCAGCACGGAAAGCTGTAGCTGGTTTTCACTGTCCCTTGGAACTGCATTCGCTGCTACACAGACATTGGCGTTCTGCAACAGCTTTCGTTCGTAAAGGGGCAACACTGTGTCTTTCTCTCTGGCAGAGCCCGGTTGCCAAATTCGAAACGTCCAGCGATTGCGCCCACAGGAAAGCTGCCAGCACGGAAAGCTGTAGCTGGTTTTCACTGTCCCTTGGAACTGCATTCGCTGGTAGACAGACATTCGCGTTCTGCAACAGCTTTCGTGCGTAAAGGGGCAACACCGTGTATTTCTCTCTCGCAGAGCCCGGCTGCCAAATTCGAAACGTCCAGCGATTGCGCCCACAGGAAAGCTGCCAGCACGGAAAGCTGTAGCTGGTTTTCACTGTCCCTTGGAACTGCATTCGCTGGTAGGCAGACATTCGCGTTCTGCAACAGCTTTCGTGCGTAAAGGGGCAACACTGTGTCTTTCTCTCTGGCAGAGCCCGGCTGCCAAATTCGAAACGTCCAGCGATTGCGCCCACAGGAAAGCTGCCAGCACGGAAAGCTGTAGCTGGTTTTCACTGTCCCTTGGAACTGCATTCGCTGGTAGACAGACATTCGCGTTCTGCAACAGCTTTCGTGCGTAAAGGGGCAACACCGTGTATTTCTCTCTCGCAGAGCCCGGCTGCCAAATTCGAAACGTCCAGCGATTGCGCCCACAGGAAAGCTGCCAGCACGGAAAGCTGTAGCTGGTTTTCACTGTCCCTTGGAACTGCATTCGCTGCTACACAGACATTCGCGTTCTGCAACAGCTTTCGTTCGTAAAGGGGCAACACTGTGTCTTTCTCTCTGGCAGAGCCCGGCTGCCAAATTCGAAACGTCCAGCGATTGCGCCCACAGGAAAGCTGCCAGCACGGAAAGCTGTAGCTGGTTTTCACTGTCCCTTGGAACTGCATTCGCTGGTAGACAGACATTCGCGTTCTGCAACAGCTTTCGTGCGTAAAGGGGCAACACTGTGTCTTTCTCTCTGGCAGAGCCCGGCTGCCAAATTCGAAACGTCCAGCGATTGCGCCCACAGGAAAGCTGCCAGCACGGAAAGCTGTAGCTGGTTTTCACTGTCCCTTGGAACTGCATTCGCTGGTAGACAGACATTCGCGTTCTGCAACAGCTTTCGTTCGTAAAGGGGCAACACTGTGTCTTTCTCTCTGGCAGAGCCCGGCTGCCAAATTCGAAACGTCCAGCGATTGCGCCCACAGGAAAGCTGCCAGCACGGAAAGCTGTAGCTGGTTTTCACTGTCCCTTGGAACTGCATTCGCTGGTAGACAGACATTCGCGTTCTGCAACAGCTTTCGTTCGTAAAGGGGCAACACTGTGTCTTTCTCTCTGGCAGAGCCCGGCTGCCAAATTCGAAACGTCCAGCGATTGCGCCCACAGGAAAGCTGCCAGCACGGAAAGCTGTAGCTGGTTTTCACTGTCCCTTGGAACTGCATTCGCTGCTACACAGACATTCGCGTTCTGCAACAGCTTTCGTTCGTAAAGGGGCAACACTGTGTCTTTCTCTCTGGCAGAGCCCGGCTGCCAAATTCGAAACGTCCAGCGATTGCGCCCACAGGAAAGCTGCCAGCACGGAAAGCTGTAGCTGGTTTTCACTGTCCCTTGGAACTGCATTCGCTGGTAGGCAGACATTCGCGTTCTGCAACAGCTTTCGTTCGTAAAGGGGCAACACTGTGTCTTTCTCTCTGGCAGAGCCCGGCTGCCAAATTCGAAACGTCCAGCGATTGCGCCCACAGGAAAGCTGCCAGCACGGAAAGCTGTAGCTGGTTTTCACTGTCCCTTGGAACTGCATTCGCTGGTAGACAGACATTCGCGTTCTGCAACAGCTTTCGTGCGTAAAGGGGCAACACTGTGTCTTTCTCTCTGGCAGAGCCCGGCTGCCAAATTCGAAACGTCCAGCGATTGCGCCCACAGGAAAGCTGCCAGCACGGAAAGCTGTAGCTGGTTTTCACTGTGCCTTGGAACTGCATTCGCTGGTAGGCAGACATTCGCGTTCTGCAACAGCTTTCGTTCGTAAAGGGGCAACACTGTGTCTTTCTCTCTGGCAGAGCCCGGCTGCCAAATTCGAAACGTCCAGCGATTGCGCCCACAGGAAAGCTGCCAGCACGGAAAGCTGTAGCTGGTTTTCACTATCCCTTGGAACTGCATTCGCTGGTAGGCAGACATTCGCGTTCTGCAACAGCTTTCGTTCGTAAAGGGGCAACACTGTGTCTTTCTCTCTGGCAGAGCCCGGTTGCCAAATTCGAAACGTCCAGCGATTGCGCCCACAGGAAAGCTGCCAGCACGGAAAGCCGTAGCTGGTTTTCACTGTCCCTTGGAACTGCATTCGCTGGTAGACAGACATTCGCGTTCTGCAACAGCTTTCGTGCGTAAAGGGGCAACACCGTGTATTTCTCTCCCGCAGAGCCCGGCTGCCAAATTCGAAACGTCCAGCGATTGCGCCCACAGGAAAGCTGCCAGCACGGAAAGCTGTAGCTGGTTTTCACTGTCCCTTGGAACTGCATTCGCTGCTACACAGACATTCGCGTTCTGCAACAGCTTTCGTGCGTAAAGGGGCAACACTGTGTCTTTCTCTCTGGCAGAGCCCGGCTGCCAAATTCGAAACGTCCAGCGATTGCGCCCACAGGAAAGCTGCCAGCACGGAAAGCTGTAGCTGGTTTTCACTGTCCCTTGGAACTGCATTCGCTGGTAGGCAGACATTCGCGTTCTTAACAGCTTTCGTTCGTAAAGGGGCAACACTGTGTCTTTCTCTCTCGCAGAGCCCGGCTGCCAAATTCGAAACGTCCAGCGATTGCGCCCACAGGAAAGCTGCCAGCACGGAAAGCTGTAGCTGGTTTTCACTGTCCCTTGGAACTGCATTCGCTGGTAGGCAGACATTCGCGTTCTGCAACAGCTTTCGTTCGTAAAGGGGCAACACGTGTCTTTCTCTCTCGCAGAGCCCGGCTGCCAAATTCGAAACGTCCAGCGATTGCGCCCACAGGAAAGCTGCCAGCACGGAAAGCTGTAGCTGGTTTTCACTGTCCCTTGGAACTGCATTCGCTGGTAGACAGACATTCGCGTTCTGCAACAGCTTTCGTTCGTAAAGGGGCAACACTGTGTCTTTCTCTCTGGCAGAGCCCGGCTGCCAAATTCGAAACGTCCAGCGATTGCGCCCACAGGAAAGCTGCCAGCACGGAAAGCTGTAGCTGGTTTTCACTGTCCCTTGGAACTGCATTCGCTGGTAGGCAGACATTCGCGTTCTGCAACAGCTTTCGTTCGTAAAGGGGCAACACTGTGTCTTTCTCTCTGGCAGAGCCCGGCTGCCAAATTCGAAACGTCCAGCGATTGCGCCCACAGGAAAGCTGCCAGCACGGAAAGCTGTAGCTGGTTTTCACTGTCCCTTGGAACTGCATTCGCTGGTAGGCAGACATTCGCGTTCTGCAACAGCTTTCGTTCGTAAAGGGGCAACACGTGTCTTTCTCTCTCGCAGAGCCCGGCTGCCAAATTCGAAACGTCCAGCGATTGCGCCCACAGGAAAGCTGCCAGCACGGAAAGCTGTAGCTGGTTTTCACTGTCCCTTGGAACTGCATTCGCTGGTAGACAGACATTCGCGTTCTGCAACAGCTTTCGTTCGTAAAGGGGCAACACTGTGTCTTTCTCTCTGGCAGAGCCCGGCTGCCAAATTCGAAACGTCCAGCGATTGCGCCCACAGGAAAGCTGCCAGCACGGAAAGCTGTAGCTGGTTTTCACTGTCCCTTGGAACTGCATTCGCTGGTAGGCAGACATTCGCGTTCTGCAACAGCTTTCGTTCGTAAAGGGGCAACACTGTGTCTTTCTCTCTGGCAGAGCCCGGCTGCCAAATTCGAAACGTCCAGCGATTGCGCCCACAGGAAAGCTGCCAGCACGGAAAGCTGTAGCTGGTTTTCACTGTCCCTTGGAACTGCATTCGCTGGTAGACAGACATTCGCGTTCTGCAACAGCTTTCGTGCGTAAAGGGGCAACACCGTGTATTTCTCTCTCGCAGAGCCCGGCTGCCAAATTCGAAACGTCCAGCGATTGCGCCCACAGGAAAGCTGCCAGCACGGAAAGCTGTAGCTGGTTTTCACTGTCCCTTGGAACTGCATTCGCTGCTACACAGACATTCGCGTTCTGCAACAGCTTTCGTTCGTAAAGGGGCAACACTGTGTCTTTCTCTCTGGCAGAGCCCGGCTGCCAAATTCGAAACGTCCAGCGATTGCGCCCACAGGAAAGCTGCCAGCACGGAAAGCTGTAGCTGGTTTTCACTGTCCCTTGGAACTGCATTCGCTGGTAGACAGACATTCGCGTTCTGCAACAGCTTTCGTGCGTAAAGGGGCAACACTGTGTCTTTCTCTCTGGCAGAGCCCGGCTGCCAAATTCGAAACGTCCAGCGATTGCGCCCACAGGAAAGCTGCCAGCACGGAAAGCTGTAGCTGGTTTTCACTGTCCCTTGGAACTGCATTCGCTGGTAGACAGACATTCGCGTTCTGCAACAGCTTTCGTTCGTAAAGGGGCAACACTGTGTCTTTCTCTCTGGCAGAGCCCGGCTGCCAAATTCGAAACGTCCAGCGATTGCGCCCACAGGAAAGCTGCCAGCACGGAAAGCTGTAGCTGGTTTTCACTGTCCCTTGGAACTGCATTCGCTGGTAGACAGACATTCGCGTTCTGCAACAGCTTTCGTTCGTAAAGGGGCAACACTGTGTCTTTCTCTCTGGCAGAGCCCGGCTGCCAAATTCGAAACGTCCAGCGATTGCGCCCACAGGAAAGCTGCCAGCACGGAAAGCTGTAGCTGGTTTTCACTGTCCCTTGGAACTGCATTCGCTGCTACACAGACATTCGCGTTCTGCAACAGCTTTCGTTCGTAAAGGGGCAACACTGTGTCTTTCTCTCTGGCAGAGCCCGGCTGCCAAATTCGAAACGTCCAGCGATTGCGCCCACAGGAAAGCTGCCAGCACGGAAAGCTGTAGCTGGTTTTCACTGTCCCTTGGAACTGCATTCGCTGGTAGGCAGACATTCGCGTTCTGCAACAGCTTTCGTTCGTAAAGGGGCAACACTGTGTCTTTCTCTCTGGCAGAGCCCGGCTGCCAAATTCGAAACGTCCAGCGATTGCGCCCACAGGAAAGCTGCCAGCACGGAAAGCTGTAGCTGGTTTTCACTGTCCCTTGGAACTGCATTCGCTGGTAGACAGACATTCGCGTTCTGCAACAGCTTTCGTGCGTAAAGGGGCAACACTGTGTCTTTCTCTCTGGCAGAGCCCGGCTGCCAAATTCGAAACGTCCAGCGATTGCGCCCACAGGAAAGCTGCCAGCACGGAAAGCTGTAGCTGGTTTTCACTGTGCCTTGGAACTGCATTCGCTGGTAGGCAGACATTCGCGTTCTGCAACAGCTTTCGTTCGTAAAGGGGCAACACTGTGTCTTTCTCTCTGGCAGAGCCCGGCTGCCAAATTCGAAACGTCCAGCGATTGCGCCCACAGGAAAGCTGCCAGCACGGAAAGCTGTAGCTGGTTTTCACTATCCCTTGGAACTGCATTCGCTGGTAGGCAGACATTCGCGTTCTGCAACAGCTTTCGTTCGTAAAGGGGCAACACTGTGTCTTTCTCTCTGGCAGAGCCCGGTTGCCAAATTCGAAACGTCCAGCGATTGCGCCCACAGGAAAGCTGCCAGCACGGAAAGCCGTAGCTGGTTTTCACTGTCCCTTGGAACTGCATTCGCTGGTAGACAGACATTCGCGTTCTGCAACAGCTTTCGTGCGTAAAGGGGCAACACCGTGTATTTCTCTCCCGCAGAGCCCGGCTGCCAAATTCGAAACGTCCAGCGATTGCGCCCACAGGAAAGCTGCCAGCACGGAAAGCTGTAGCTGGTTTTCACTGTCCCTTGGAACTGCATTCGCTGCTACACAGACATTCGCGTTCTGCAACAGCTTTCGTGCGTAAAGGGGCAACACTGTGTCTTTCTCTCTGGCAGAGCCCGGCTGCCAAATTCGAAACGTCCAGCGATTGCGCCCACAGGAAAGCTGCCAGCACGGAAAGCTGTAGCTGGTTTTCACTGTCCCTTGGAACTGCATTCGCTGGTAGGCAGACATTCGCGTTCTTAACAGCTTTCGTTCGTAAAGGGGCAACACTGTGTCTTTCTCTCTCGCAGAGCCCGGCTGCCAAATTCGAAACGTCCAGCGATTGCGCCCACAGGAAAGCTGCCAGCACGGAAAGCTGTAGCTGGTTTTCACTGTCCCTTGGAACTGCATTCGCTGGTAGGCAGACATTCGCGTTCTGCAACAGCTTTCGTTCGTAAAGGGGCAACACGTGTCTTTCTCTCTCGCAGAGCCCGGCTGCCAAATTCGAAACGTCCAGCGATTGCGCCCACAGGAAAGCTGCCAGCACGGAAAGCTGTAGCTGGTTTTCACTGTCCCTTGGAACTGCATTCGCTGGTAGACAGACATTCGCGTTCTGCAACAGCTTTCGTTCGTAAAGGGGCAACACTGTGTCTTTCTCTCTGGCAGAGCCCGGCTGCCAAATTCGAAACGTCCAGCGATTGCGCCCACAGGAAAGCTGCCAGCACGGAAAGCTGTAGCTGGTTTTCACTGTCCCTTGGAACTGCATTCGCTGGTAGGCAGACATTCGCGTTCTGCAACAGCTTTCGTTCGTAAAGGGGCAACACTGTGTCTTTCTCTCTGGCAGAGCCCGGCTGCCAAATTCGAAACGTCCAGCGATTGCGCCCACAGGAAAGCTGCCAGCACGGAAAGCTGTAGCTGGTTTTCACTGTCCCTTGGAACTGCATTCGCTGGTAGACAGACATTCGCGTTCTGCAACAGCTTTCGTGCGTAAAGGGGCAACACTGTGTCTTTCTCTCTGGCAGAGCCCGGCTGCCAAATTCGAAACGTCCAGCGATTGCGCCCACAGGAAAGCTGCCAGCACGGAAAGCTGTAGCTGGTTTTCACTGTCCCTTGGAACTGCATTCGCTGGTAGACAGACATTCGCGTTCTGCAACAGCTTTCGTTCGTAAAGGGGCAACACTGTGTCTTTCTCTCTGGCAGAGCCCGGCTGCCAAATTCGAAACGTCCAGCGATTGCGCCCACAGGAAAGCTGCCAGCACGGAAAGCTGTAGCTGGTTTTCACTGTCCCTTGGAACTGCATTCGCTGGTAGGCAGACATTCGCGTTCTGCAACAGCTTTCGTTCGTAAAGGGGCAACACTGTGTCTTTCTCTCTGGCAGAGCCCGGTTGCCAAATTCGAAACGTCCAGCGATTGCGCCCACAGGAAAGCTGCCAGCACGGTAAGCCGTAGCTGGTTTTCACTGTCCCTTGGAACTGCATTCGCTGGTAGGCAGACATTCGCGTTCTGCAACAGCTTTCGTTCGTAAAGGGGCAACACCGTGTATTTCTCTCTCGCAGAACCCGGCTGCCAAATTCGAAACGTCCAGCGATTGCGCCCACAGGAAAGCTGCCAGCACGGAAAGCTGTAGCTCGTTTTCACTGTCCCTTGGAACTGCATTCGCTGGTAGGCAGACCTTCGCGTTCTGCAACAGCTTTCGTTCGTAAAGGGGCAACACTGTGTCTTTCTCTCTGGCAGAGCCCGGTTGCCAAATTCGAAACGTCCAGCGATTGCGCCCACAGGAAAGCTGCCAGCACGGAAAGCTGTAGCTGGTTTTCACTGTCCCTTGGAACTGCATTCGCTGCTACACAGACATTGGCGTTCTGCAACAGCTTTCGTTCGTAAAGGGGCAACACTGTGTCTTTCTCTCTGGCAGAGCCCGGTTGCCAAATTCGAAACGTCCAGCGATTGCGCCCACAGGAAAGCTGCCAGCACGGAAAGCTGTAGCTGGTTTTCACTGTCCCTTGGAACTGCATTCGCTGGTAGACAGACATTCGCGTTCTGCAACAGCTTTCGTTCGTAAAGGGGCAACACTGTGTATTTCTCTCTGGCAGAGCCCGGCTGCCAAATTCGAAACGTCCAGCGATTGCGCCCACAGGAAAGCTGCCAGCACGGAAAGCTGTAGCTGGTTTTCACTGTCCCTTGGAACTGCATTCGCTGGTAGGCAGACATTCGCGTTCTGCAACAGCTTTCGTTCGTAAAGGGGCAACACTGTGTCTTTCTCTCTGGCAGAGCCCGGTTGCCAAATTCGAAACGTCCAGCGATTGCGCCCACAGGAAAGCTGCCAGCACGGTAAGCCGTAGCTGGTTTTCACTGTCCCTTGGAACTGCATTCGCTGGTAGGCAGACATTCGCGTTCTGCAACAGCTTTCGTTCGTAAAGGGGCAACACCGTGTATTTCTCTCTCGCAGAACCCGGCTGCCAAATTCGAAACGTCCAGCGATTGCGCCCACAGGAAAGCTGCCAGCACGGAAAGCTGTAGCTCGTTTTCACTGTCCCTTGGAACTGCATTCGCTGGTAGGCAGACCTTCGCGTTCTGCAACAGCTTTCGTTCGTAAAGGGGCAACACTGTGTCTTTCTCTCTGGCAGAGCCCGGTTGCCAAATTCGAAACGTCCAGCGATTGCGCCCACAGGAAAGCTGCCAGCACGGAAAGCTGTAGCTGGTTTTCACTGTCCCTTGGAACTGCATTCGCTGCTACACAGACATTGGCGTTCTGCAACAGCTTTCGTTCGTAAAGGGGCAACACTGTGTCTTTCTCTCTGGCAGAGCCCGGTTGCCAAATTCGAAACGTCCAGCGATTGCGCCCACAGGAAAGCTGCCAGCACGGAAAGCTGTAGCTGGTTTTCACTGTCCCTTGGAACTGCATTCGCTGGTAGACAGACATTCGCGTTCTGCAACAGCTTTCGTGCGTAAAGGGGCAACACCGTGTATTTCTCTCTCGCAGAGCCCGGCTGCCAAATTCGAAACGTCCAGCGATTGCGCCCACAGGAAAGCTGCCAGCACGGAAAGCTGTAGCTGGTTTTCACTGTCCCTTGGAACTGCATTCGCTGGTAGGCAGACATTCGCGTTCTGCAACAGCTTTCGTGCGTAAAGGGGCAACACTGTGTCTTTCTCTCTGGCAGAGCCCGGCTGCCAAATTCGAAACGTCCAGCGATTGCGCCCACAGGAAAGCTGCCAGCACGGAAAGCTGTAGCTGGTTTTCACTGTCCCTTGGAACTGCATTCGCTGGTAGACAGACATTCGCGTTCTGCAACAGCTTTCGTGCGTAAAGGGGCAACACCGTGTATTTCTCTCTCGCAGAGCCCGGCTGCCAAATTCGAAACGTCCAGCGATTGCGCCCACAGGAAAGCTGCCAGCACGGAAAGCTGTAGCTGGTTTTCACTGTCCCTTGGAACTGCATTCGCTGCTACACAGACATTCGCGTTCTGCAACAGCTTTCGTTCGTAAAGGGGCAACACTGTGTCTTTCTCTCTGGCAGAGCCCGGCTGCCAAATTCGAAACGTCCAGCGATTGCGCCCACAGGAAAGCTGCCAGCACGGAAAGCTGTAGCTGGTTTTCACTGTCCCTTGGAACTGCATTCGCTGGTAGACAGACATTCGCGTTCTGCAACAGCTTTCGTGCGTAAAGGGGCAACACCGTGTATTTCTCTCTCGCAGAACTCGGCTGCCAAATTCGAAACGTCCAGCGATTGCGCCCACAGGAAAGCTGCCAGCACGGAAAGCTGTAGCTGGTTTTCACTGTCCCTTGGAACTGCATTCGCTGGTAGACAGACATTCGCGTTCTGCAACAGCTTTCGTGCGTAAAGGGGCAACACCGTGTATTTCTCTCTCGCAGAGCCCGGCTGCCAAATTCGAAACGTCCAGCGATTGCGCCCACAGGAAAGCTGCCAGCACGGAAAGCTGTAGCTGGTTTTCACTGTCCCTTGGAACTGCATTCGCTGGTAGGCAGACATTCGCGTTCTGCAACAGCTTTCGTGCGTAAAGGGGCAACACTGTGTCTTTCTCTCTGGCAGAGCCCGGCTGCCAAATTCGAAACGTCCAGCGATTGCGCCCACAGGAAAGCTGCCAGCACGGAAAGCTGTAGCTGGTTTTCACTGTCCCTTGGAACTGCATTCGCTGGTAGACAGACATTCGCGTTCTGCAACAGCTTTCGTGCGTAAAGGGGCAACACCGTGTATTTCTCTCTCGCAGAGCCCGGCTGCCAAATTCGAAACGTCCAGCGATTGCGCCCACAGGAAAGCTGCCAGCACGGAAAGCTGTAGCTGGTTTTCACTGTCCCTTGGAACTGCATTCGCTGCTACACAGACATTCGCGTTCTGCAACAGCTTTCGTTCGTAAAGGGGCAACACTGTGTCTTTCTCTCTGGCAGAGCCCGGCTGCCAAATTCGAAACGTCCAGCGATTGCGCCCACAGGAAAGCTGCCAGCACGGAAAGCTGTAGCTGGTTTTCACTGTCCCTTGGAACTGCATTCGCTGGTAGACAGACATTCGCGTTCTGCAACAGCTTTCGTGCGTAAAGGGGCAACACTGTGTCTTTCTCTCTGGCAGAGCCCGGCTGCCAAATTGGAAACGTCCAGCGATTGCGCCCACAGGAAAGCTGCCAGCACGGAAAGCTGTAGCTGGTTTTCACTGTCCCTTGGAACTGCATTCGCTGGTAGACAGACATTCGCGTTCTGCAACAGCTTTCGTTCGTAAAGGGGCAACACTGTGTCTTTCTCTCTGGCAGAGCCCGGCTGCCAAATTCGAAACGTCCAGCGATTGCGCCCACAGGAAAGCTGCCAGCACGGAAAGCTGTAGCTGGTTTTCACTGTCCCTTGGAACTGCATTCGCTGGTAGACAGACATTCGCGTTCTGCAACAGCTTTCGTTCGTAAAGGGGCAACACTGTGTCTTTCTCTCTGGCAGAGCCCGGCTGCCAAATTCGAAACGTCCAGCGATTGCGCCCACAGGAAAGCTGCCAGCACGGAAAGCTGTAGCTGGTTTTCACTGTCCCTTGGAACTGCATTCGCTGCTACACAGACATTCGCGTTCTGCAACAGCTTTCGTTCGTAAAGGGGCAACACTGTGTATTTCTCTCTCGCAGAGCCCGGCTGCCAAATTCGAAACGTCCAGCGATTGCGCCCACAGGAAAGCTGCCAGCACGGAAAGCTGTAGCTGGTTTTCACTGTCCCTTGGAACTGCATTCGCTGGTAGGCAGACATTCGCGTTCTGCAACAGCTTTCGTTCGTAAAGGGGCAACACTGTGTCTTTCTCTCTGGCAGAGCCCGGCTGCCAAATTCGAAACGTCCAGCGATTGCGCCCACAGGAAAGCTGCCAGCACGGAAAGCTGTAGCTGGTTTTCACTGTCCCTTGGAACTGCATTCGCTGCTACACAGACATTCGCGTTCTGCAACAGCTTTCGTGCGTAAAGGGGCAACACTGTGTCTTTCTCTCTGGCAGAGCCCGGCTGCCAAATTCGAAACGTCCAGCGATTGCGCCCACAGGAAAGCTGCCAGCACGGAAAGCTGTAGCTGGTTTTCACTGTGCCTTGGAACTGCATTCGCTGGTAGGCAGACATTCGCGTTCTGCAACAGCTTTCGTTCGTAAAGGGGCAACACTGTGTCTTTCTCTCTGGCAGAGCCCGGCTGCCAAATTCGAAACGTCCAGCGATTGCGCCCACAGGAAAGCTGCCAGCACGGAAAGCTGTAGCTGGTTTTCACTATCCCTTGGAACTGCATTCGCTGGTAGGCAGACATTCGCGTTCTGCAACAGCTTTCGTTCGTAAAGGGGCAACACTGTGTCTTTCTCTCTGGCAGAGCCCGGTTGCCAAATTCGAAACGTCCAGCGATTGCGCCCACAGGAAAGCTGCCAGCACGGAAAGCCGTAGCTGGTTTTCACTGTCCCTTGGAACTGCATTCGCTGGTAGACAGACATTCGCGTTCTGCAACAGCTTTCGTGCGTAAAGGGGCAACACCGTGTATTTCTCTCCCGCAGAGCCCGGCTGCCAAATTCGAAACGTCCAGCGATTGCGCCCACAGGAAAGCTGCCAGCACGGAAAGCTGTAGCTGGTTTTCACTGTCCCTTGGAACTGCATTCGCTGCTACACAGACATTCGCGTTCTGCAACAGCTTTCGTGCGTAAAGGGGCAACACTGTGTCTTTCTCTCTGGCAGAGCCCGGCTGCCAAATTCGAAACGTCCAGCGATTGCGCCCACAGGAAAGCTGCCAGCACGGAAAGCTGTAGCTGGTTTTCACTGTCCCTTGGAACTGCATTCGCTGGTAGGCAGACATTCGCGTTCTGCAACAGCTTTCGTTCGTAAAGGGGCAACACTGTGTCTTTCTCTCTGGCAGAGCCCGGCTGCCAAATTCGAAACGTCCAGCGATTGCGCCCACAGGAAAGCTGCCAGCACGGAAAGCTGTAGCTGGTTTTCACTGTCCCTTGGAACTGCATTCGCTGGTAGGCAGACATTCGCGTTCTGCAACAGCTTTCGTTCGTAAAGGGGCAACACTGTGTATTTCTCTCTCGCAGAGCCCGGCTGCCAAATTCGAAACGTCCAGCGATTGCGCCCACAGGAAAGCTGCCAGCACGGAAAGCTGTAGCTGGTTTTCACTGTCCCTTGGAACTGCATTCGCTGGTAGGCAGACATTCGCGTTCTGCAACAGCTTTCGTGCGTAAAGGGGCAACACTGTGTCTTTCTCTCTGGCAGAGCCCGGCTGCCAAATTCGAAACGTCCAGCGATTGCGCCCACAGGAAAGCTGCCAGCACGGAAAGCTGTAGCTGGTTTTCACTGTCCCTTGGAACTGCATTCGCTGGTAGACAGACATTCGCGTTCTGCAACAGCTTTCGTGCGTAAAGGGGCAACACCGTGTATTTCTCTCTCGCAGAGCCCGGCTGCCAAATTCGAAACGTCCAGCGATTGCGCCCACAGGAAAGCTGCCAGCACGGAAAGCTGTAGCTGGTTTTCACTGTCCCTTGGAACTGCATTCGCTGCTACACAGACATTCGCGTTCTGCAACAGCTTTCGTTCGTAAAGGGGCAACACTGTGTCTTTCTCTCTGGCAGAGCCCGGCTGCCAAATTCGAAACGTCCAGCGATTGCGCCCACAGGAAAGCTGCCAGCACGGAAAGCTGTAGCTGGTTTTCACTGTCCCTTGGAACTGCATTCGCTGGTAGACAGACATTCGCGTTCTGCAACAGCTTTCGTGCGTAAAGGGGCAACACTGTGTCTTTCTCTCTGGCAGAGCCCGGCTGCCAAATTGGAAACGTCCAGCGATTGCGCCCACAGGAAAGCTGCCAGCACGGAAAGCTGTAGCTGGTTTTCACTGTCCCTTGGAACTGCATTCGCTGGTAGACAGACATTCGCGTTCTGCAACAGCTTTCGTTCGTAAAGGGGCAACACTGTGTCTTTCTCTCTGGCAGAGCCCGGCTGCCAAATTCGAAACGTCCAGCGATTGCGCCCACAGGAAAGCTGCCAGCACGGAAAGCTGTAGCTGGTTTTCACTGTCCCTTGGAACTGCATTCGCTGGTAGACAGACATTCGCGTTCTGCAACAGCTTTCGTTCGTAAAGGGGCAACACTGTGTCTTTCTCTCTGGCAGAGCCCGGCTGCCAAATTCGAAACGTCCAGCGATTGCGCCCACAGGAAAGCTGCCAGCACGGAAAGCTGTAGCTGGTTTTCACTGTCCCTTGGAACTGCATTCGCTGCTACACAGACATTCGCGTTCTGCAACAGCTTTCGTTCGTAAAGGGGCAACACTGTGTATTTCTCTCTCGCAGAGCCCGGCTGCCAAATTCGAAACGTCCAGCGATTGCGCCCACAGGAAAGCTGCCAGCACGGAAAGCTGTAGCTGGTTTTCACTGTCCCTTGGAACTGCATTCGCTGGTAGGCAGACATTCGCGTTCTGCAACAGCTTTCGTTCGTAAAGGGGCAACACTGTGTCTTTCTCTCTGGCAGAGCCCGGCTGCCAAATTCGAAACGTACAGCGATTGCGCCCACAGGAAAGCTGCCAGCACGGAAAGCTGTAGCTGGTTTTCACTGTCCCTTGGAACTGCATTCGCTGGTAGGCAGACATTCGCGTTCTGCAACAGCTTTCGTGCGTAAAGGGGCAACACTGTGTCTTTCTCTCTGGCAGAGCCCGGCTGCCAAATTCGAAACGTCCAGCGATTGCGCCCACAGGAAAGCTGCCAGCACGGAAAGCTGTAGCTGGTTTTCACTGTGCCTTGGAACTGCATTCGCTGGTAGGCAGACATTCGCGTTCTGCAACAGCTTTCGTTCGTAAAGGGGCAACACTGTGTCTTTCTCTCTGGCAGAGCCCGGCTGCCAAATTCGAAACGTCCAGCGATTGCGCCCACAGGAAAGCTGCCAGCACGGAAAGCTGTAGCTGGTTTTCACTATCCCTTAGAACTGCATTCGCTGGTAGGCAGACATTCGCGTTCTGCAACAGCTTTCGTTCGTAAAGGGGCAACACTGTGTCTTTCTCTCTGGCAGAGCCCGGTTGCCAAATTCGAAACGTCCAGCGATTGCGCCCACAGGAAAGCTGCCAGCACGGAAAGCCGTAGCTGGTTTTCACTGTCCCTTGGAACTGCATTCGCTGGTAGACAGACATTCGCGTTCTGCAACAGCTTTCGTGCGTAAAGGGGCAACACCGTGTATTTCTCTCCCGCAGAGCCCGGCTGCCAAATTCGAAACGTCCAGCGATTGCGCCCACAGGAAAGCTGCCAGCACGGAAAGCTGTAGCTGGTTTTCACTGTCCCTTGGAACTGCATTCGCTGCTACACAGACATTCGCGTTCTGCAACAGCTTTCGTGCGTAAAGGGGCAACACTGTGTCTTTCTCTCTGGCAGAGCCCGGCTGCCAAATTCGAAACGTCCAGCGATTGCGCCCACAGGAAAGCTGCCAGCACGGAAAGCTGTAGCTGGTTTTCACTGTCCCTTGGAACTGCATTCGCTGGTAGGCAGACATTCGCGTTCTGCAACAGCTTTCGTTCGTAAAGGGGCAACACTGTGTCTTTCTCTCTGGCAGAGCCCGGCTGCCAAATTCGAAACGTCCAGCGATTGCGCCCACAGGAAAGCTGCCAGCACGGAAAGCTGTAGCTGGTTTTCACTGTCCCTTGGAACTGCATTCGCTGGTAGGCAGACATTTGCGTTCTGCAACAGCTTTCGTTCGTAAAGGGGCAACACGTGTCTTTCTCTCTCGCAGAGCCCGGCTGCCAAATTCGAAACGTCCAGCGATTGCGCCCACAGGAAAGCTGCCAGCACGGAAAGCTGTAGCTGGTTTTCACTGTCCCTTGGAACTGCATTCGCTGGTAGACAGACATTCGCGTTCTGCAACAGCTTTCGTTCGTAAAGGGGCAACACTGTGTCTTTCTCTCTGGCAGAGCCCGGCTGCCAAATTCGAAACGTCCAGCGATTGCGCCCACAGGAAAGCTGCCAGCACGGAAAGCTGTAGCTGGTTTTCACTGTCCCTTGGAACTGCATTCGCTGGTAGGCAGACATTCGCGTTCTGCAACAGCTTTCGTTCGTAAAGGGGCAACACTGTGTCTTTCTCTCTGGCAGAGCCCGGCTGCCAAATTCGAAACGTCCAGCGATTGCGCCCACAGGAAAGCTGCCAGCACGGAAAGCTGTAGCTGGTTTTCACTGTCCCTTGGAACTGCATTCGCTGGTAGACAGACATTCGCGTTCTGCAACAGCTTTCGTGCGTAAAGGGGCAACACTGTGTCTTTCTCTCTGGCAGAGCCCGGCTGCCAAATTCGAAACGTCCAGCGATTGCGCCCACAGGAAAGCTGCCAGCACGGAAAGCTGTAGCTGGTTTTCACTGTCCCTTGGAACTGCATTCGCTGGTAGGCAGACATTCGCGTTCTGCAACAGCTTTCGTTCGTAAAGGGGCAACACTGTGTCTTTCTCTCTGGCAGAGCCCGGCTGCCAAATTCGAAACGTCCAGCGATTGCGCCCACAGGAAAGCTGCCAGCACGGAAAGCTGTAGCTGGTTTTCACTGTCCCTTGGAACTGCATTCGCTGGTAGACAGACATTCGCGTTCTGCAACAGCTTTCGTTCGTAAAGGGGCAACACTCTGTATTTCTCTCTGGCAGAGCCCGGCTGCCAAATTCGAAACGTCCAGCGATTGCGCCCACAGGAAAGCTGCCAGCACGGAAAGCTGTAGCTGGTTTTCACTGTCCCTTGGAACTGCATTCGCTGGTAGGCAGACATTCGCGTTCTGCAACAGCTTTCGTTCGTAAAGGGGCAACACTGTGTCTTTCTCTCTGGCAGAGCCCGGTTGCCAAATTCGAAACGTCCAGCGATTGCGCCCACAGGAAAGCTGCCAGCACGGTAAGCCGTAGCTGGTTTTCACTGTCCCTTGGAACTGCATTCGCTGGTAGGCAGACATTCGCGTTCTGCAACAGCTTTCGTTCGTAAAGGGGCAACACTGTGTATTTCTCTCTCGCAGAACCCGGCTGCCAAATTCGAAACGTCCAGCGATTGCGGCCACAGGAAAGCTGCCAGCACGGAAAGCTGTAGCTGGTTTTCACTGTCCCTTGGAACTGCATTCGCTGGTAGGCAGACATTCGCGTTCTGCAACAGCTTTCGTGCGTAAAGGGGCAACACCGTGTATTTCTCTCTCGCAGAACCCGGCTGCCAAATTCGAAACGTCCAGCGATTGCGCCCACAGGAAAGCTGCCAGCACGGAAAGCTGTAGCTGGTTTTCACTGTCCCTTGGAACTGCATTCGCTGGTAGACAGACATTCGCGTTCTGCAACAGCTTTCGTTCGTAAAGGGGCAACACTGTGTCTTTCTCTCTGGCAGAGCCCGGCTGCCAAATTCGAAACGTCCAGCGATTGCGCCCACAGGAAAGCTGCCAGCACGGAAAGCTGTAGCTGGTTTTCACTGTCCCTTGGAACTGCATTCGCTGGTAGGCAGACATTCGCGTTCTGCAACAGCTTTCGTTCGTAAAGGGGCAACACTGTGTCTTTCTCTCTGGCAGAGCCCGGCTGCCAAATTCGAAACGTCCAGCGATTCCGCCCACAGGAAAGCTGCCAGCACGGAAAGCTGTAGCTGGTTTTCACTGTCCCTTGGAACTGCATTCGCTGGTAGACAGACATTCGCGTTCTGCAACAGCTTTCGTTCGTAAAGGGGCAACACTGTGTCTTTCTCTCTGGCAGAGCCCGGTTGCCAAATTCGAAACGTCCAGCGATTGCGCCCACAGGAAAGCTGCCAGCACGGTAAGCCGTAGCTGGTTTTCACTGTCCCTTGGAACTGCATTCGCTGGTAGACAGACATTCGCGTTCTGCAACAGCTTTCGTTCGTAAAGGGGCAACACTGTGTCTTTCTCTCTGGCAGAGCCCGGCTGCCAAATTCGAAACGTCCAGCGATTGCGCCCACAGGAAAGCTGCCAGCACGGAAAGCTGTAGCTGGTTTTCACTGTCCCTTGGAACTGCATTCGCTGGTAGGCAGACATTCGCGTTCTGCAACAGCTTTCGTTCGTAAAGGGGCAACACTGTGTCTTTCTCTCTGGCAGAGCCCGGCTGCCAAATTCGAAACGTCCAGCGATTCCGCCCACAGGAAAGCTGCCAGCACGGAAAGCTGTAGCTGGTTTTCACTGTCCCTTGGAACTGCATTCGCTGGTAGGCAGACATTCGCGTTCTGCAACAGCTTTCGTTCGTAAAGGGGCAACACTGTGTCTTTCTCTCTGGCAGAGCCCGGTTGCCAAATTCGAAACGTCCAGCGATTGCGCCCACAGGAAAGCTGCCAGCACGGTAAGCCGTAGCTGGTTTTCACTGTCCCTTGGAACTGCATTCGCTGGTAGACAGACATTCGCGTTCTGCAACAGCTTTCGTTCGTAAAGGGGCAACACCGTGTATTTCTCTCTCGCAGAACCCGGCTGCCAAATCCGAAACGTCCAGCGATTGCGGCCACAGGAAAGCTGCCAGCACGGAAAGCTGTAGCTGGTTTTCACTGTCCCTTGGAACTGCATTCGCTGGTAGGCAGACATTCGCGTTCTGCAACAGCTTTCGTTCGTAAAGGGGCAACACTGTGTCTTTCTCTCTGGCAGAGCCCGGTTGCCAAATTCGAAACGTCCAGCGATTGCGCCCACAGGAAAGCTGCCAGCACGGTAAGCCGTAGCTGGTTTTCACTGTCCCTTGGAACTGCATTCGCTGGTAGACAGACATTCGCGTTCTGCAACAGCTTTCGTTCGTAAAGGGGCAACACTGTGTATTTCTCTCTGGCAGAGCCCGGCTGCCAAATTGGAAACGTCCAGCGATTGCGCCCACAGGAAAGCTGCCAGCACGGAAAGCTGTAGCTGGTTTTCACTGTCCCTTGGAACTGCATTCGCTGGTAGACAGACATTCGCGTTCTGCAACAGCTTTCGTTCGTAAAGGGGCAACACCGTGTATTTCTCTCTCGCAGAGCCCGGCTGCCAAATTCGAAACGTCCAGCGATTGCGCCCACAGGAAAGCTGCCAGCACGGAAAGCTGTAGCTGGTTTTCACTGTCCCTTGGAACTGCATTCGCTGGTAGACAGACATTCGCGTTCTGCAACAGCTTTCGTTCGTAAAGGGGCAACACTGTGTATTTCTCTCTGGCAGAGCCCGGCTGCCAAATTCGAAACGTCCAGCGATTGTGCCCACAGGAAAGCTGCCAGCACGGAAAGCTGTAGCTGGTTTTCACTGTCCCTTGGAACTGCATTCGCCTGTAGGCAGACATTCGCGTTCTGCAACAGCTTTCGTTCGTAAAGGGGCAACACTGTGTCTTTCTCTCTGGCAGAGCCCGGCTGCCAAATTCGAAACGTCCAGCGATTGCGCCCACAGGAAAGCTGCCAGCACGGAAAGCTGTAGCTGGTTTTCACTGTCCCTTGAAACTGCATCGCTGGTAGACAGACATTCGCGTTCTGCAACAGCTTTCGTGCGTAAAGGGGCAACACTCTGTATTTCTCTCTCGCAGAACCCGGCTGCCAAATTCGAAACGTCCAGCGATTGCGCCCACAGGAAAGCTGCCAGCACGGAAAGCTGTAGCTGGTTTTCACTGTCCCTTGGAACTGCATTCGCTGGTAGACAGACATTCGCGTTCTGCAACAGCTTTCGTTCGTAAAGGGGCAACACTGTGTATTTCTCTCTCGCAGAGCCCGGCTGCCAAATTCGAAACGTCCAGCGATTGCGCCCACAGGAAAGCTGCCAGCACGGAAAGCTGTAGCTCGTTTTCACTGTCCCTTGGAACTGCATTCGCTGGTAGGCAGACCTTCGCGTTCTGCAACAGCTTTCGTTCGTAAAGGGGCAACACTGTGTCTTTCTCTCTGGCAGAGCCCGGTTGCCAAATTCGAAACGTCCAGCGATTGCGCCCACAGGAAAGCTGCCAGCACGGAAAGCTGTAGCTGGTTTTCACTGTCCCTTGGAACTGCATTCACTGGTAGACAGACATTCGCGTTCTGCAACAGCTTTCGTTCGTAAAGGGGCAACACTGTGTATTTCTCTGTCGCAGAGCCCGGCTGCCAAATTCGAAACGTCCAGCGATTGCGCCCACAGGAAAGCTGCCAGCACGGAAAGCTGTAGCTGGTTTTCACTGTCCCTTGGAACTGCATTCGCTGGTAGACAGACATTCGCGTTCTGCAACAGCTTTCGTGCGTAAAGGGGCAACACTGTGTCTTTCTCTCTGGCAGAGCCCGGCTGCCAAATTCGAAACGTCCAGCGATTGCGCCCACAGGAAAGCTGCCAGCACGGAAAGCTGTAGCTGGTTTTCACTGTCCCTTGGAACTGCATTCGCTGGTAGGCAGACATTCGCGTTCTGCAACAGCTTTCGTTCGTAAAGGGGCAACACTGTGTCTTTCTCTCTCGCAGAGCCCGGCTGCCAAATTCGAAACGTCCAGCGATTGCGCCCACAGGAAAGCTGCCAGCACGGAAAGCTGTAGCTGGTTTTCACTGTCCCTTGGAACTGCATTCGCTGGTAGACAGACATTCGCGTTCTGCAACAGCTTTCGTTCGTAAAGGGGCAACACCGTGTATTTCTCTCTGGCAGAGCCCGGCTGCCAAATTCGAAACGTCCAGCGATTGCGCCCACAGGAAAGCTGCCAGCACGGAAAGCTGTAGCTGGTTTTCACTGTCCCTTGGAACTCTATTCGCCTGTAGGCAGACATTCGCGTTCTGCAACAGCTTTCGTTCGTAAAGGTGCAACACTGTGTATTTCTCTCTCGCAGAACTCGGCTGCCAAATTCGAAACGTCCAGCGATTGCGCCCACAGGAAAGCTGCCAGCACGGAAAGCTGTAGCTGGTTTTCACTGTCCCTTGGAACTGCATTCGCTGCTACACAGACATTCGCGTTCTGCAACAGCTTTCGTTCGTAAAGGGGCAACACTGTGTCTTTCTCTCTGGCAGAGCCCGGTTGCCAAATTCGAAACGTCCAGCGATTGCGCCCACAGGAAAGCTGCCAGCACGGAAAGCTGTAGCTGGTTTTCACTGTCCCTTGGAACTGCATTCGCTGGTAGACAGACATTCGCGTTCTGCAACAGCTTTCGTGCGTAAAGGGGCAACACCGTGTATTTCTCTCTCGCAGAGCCCGGCTGCCAAATTCGAAACGTCCAGCGATTGCGCCCACAGGAAAGCTGCCAGCACGGAAAGCTGTAGCTGGTTTTCACTGTCCCTTGGAACTGCATTCGCTGGTAGGCAGACATTCGCGTTCTGCAACAGCTTTCGTGCGTAAAGGGGCAACACTGTGTCTTTCTCTCTGGCAGAGCCCGGCTGCCAAATTCGAAACGTCCAGCGATTGCGCCCACAGGAAAGCTGCCAGCACGGAAAGCTGTAGCTGGTTTTCACTGTCCCTTGGAACTGCATTCGCTGGTAGACAGACATTCGCGTTCTGCAACAGCTTTCGTGCGTAAAGGGGCAACACCGTGTATTTCTCTCTCGCAGAGCCCGGCTGCCAAATTCGAAACGTCCAGCGATTGCGCCCACAGGAAAGCTGCCAGCACGGAAAGCTGTAGCTGGTTTTCACTGTCCCTTGGAACTGCATTCGCTGGTAGACAGACATTCGCGTTCTGCAACAGCTTTCGTGCGTAAAGGGGCAACACCGTGTATTTCTCTCTCGCAGGGCCCGGCTGCCAAATTCGAAACGTCCAGCGATTGCGCCCACAGGAAAGCTGCCAGCACGGAAAGCTGTAGCTGGTTTTCACTGTCCCTTGGAACTGCATTCGCTGGTAGGCAGACATTCGCGTTCTGCAACAGCTTTCGTGCGTAAAGGGGCAACACTGTGTCTTTCTCTCTGGCAGAGCCCGGCTGCCAAATTCGAAACGTCCAGCGATTGCGCCCACAGGAAAGCTGCCAGCACGGAAAGCTGTAGCTGGTTTTCACTGTCCCTTGGAACTGCATTCGCTGGTAGACAGACATTCGCGTTCTGCAACAGCTTTCGTGCGTAAAGGGGCAACACCGTGTATTTCTCTCTCGCAGAGCCCGGCTGCCAAATTCGAAACGTCCAGCGATTGCGCCCACAGGAAAGCTGCCAGCACGGAAAGCTGTAGCTGGTTTTCACTGTCCCTTGGAACTGCATTCGCTGGTAGACAGACATTCGCGTTCTGCAACAGCTTTCGTGCGTAAAGGGGCAACACTGTGTCTTTCTCTCTGGCAGAGCCCGGCTGCCAAATTCGAAACGTCCAGCGATTGCGCCCACAGGAAAGCTGCCAGCACGGAAAGCTGTAGCTGGTTTTCACTGTCCCTTGGAACTGCATTCGCTGGTAGACAGACATTCGCGTTCTGCAACAGCTTTCGTGCGTAAAGGGGCAACACTGTGTCTTTCTCTCTGGCAGAGCCCGGCTGCCAAATTCGAAACGTCCAGCGATTGCGCCCACAGGAAAGCTGCCAGCACGGAAAGCTGTAGCTGGTTTTCACTGTCCCTTGGAACTGCATTCGCTGGTAGACAGACATTCGCGTTCTGCAACAGCTTTCGTTCGTAAAGGGGCAACACTCTGTATTTCTCTCTGGCAGAGCCCGGCTGCCAAATTCGAAACGTCCAGCGATTGCGCCCACAGGAAAGCTGCCAGCACGGAAAGCTGTAGCTGGTTTTCACTGTCCCTTGGAACTGCATTCGCTGGTAGACAGACATTCGCGTTCTGCAACAGCTTTCGTTCGTAAAGGGGCAACACTGTGTATTTCTCTCTCGCAGAGCCCGGCTGCCAAATTCGAAACGTCCAGCGATTGCGCCCACAGGAAAGCTGCCAGCACGGAAAGCTGTAGCTGGTTTTCACTGTCCCTTGGAACTGCATTCGCTGGTAGGCAGACATTCGCGTTCTGCAACAGCTTTCGTTCGTAAAGGGGCAACACGTGTCTTTCTCTCTCGCAGAGCCCGGCTGCCAAATTCGAAACGTCCAGCGATTGCGCCCACAGGAAAGCTGCCAGCACGGAAAGCTGTAGCTCGTTTTCACTGTCCCTTGGAACTGCATTCGCTGGTAGGCAGACCTTCGCGTTCTGCAACAGCTTTCGTTCGTAAAGGGGCAACACTGTGTCTTTCTCTCTGGCAGAGCCCGGTTGCCAAATTCGAAACGTCCAGCGATTGCGCCCACAGGAAAGCTGCCAGCACGGAAAGCTGTAGCTGGTTTTCACTGTCCCTTGGAACTGCATTCGCTGGTAGACAGACATTCGCGTTCTGCAACAGCTTTCGTTCGTAAAGGGGCAACACTGTGTATTTCTCTGTCGCAGAGCCCGGCTGCCAAATTCGAAACGTCCAGCGATTGCGCCCACAGGAAAGCTGCCAGCACGGAAAGCTGTAGCTGGTTTTCACTGTCCCTTGGAACTGCATTCGCTGGTAGGCAGACATTCGCGTTCTGCAACAGCTTTCGTGCGTAAAGGGGCAACACCGTGTATTTCTCTCTCGCAGAGCCCGGCTGCCAAATTCGAAACGTCCAGCGATTGCGCCCACAGGAAAGCTGCCAGCACGGAAAGCTGTAGCTGGTTTTCACTGTCCCTTGGAACTGCATTCGCTGGTAGACAGACATTCGCGTTCTGCAACAGCTTTCGTGCGTAAAGGGGCAACACCGTGTATTTCTCTCTCGCAGAGCCCGGCTGCCAAATTCGAAACGTCCAGCGATTGCGCCCACAGGAAAGCTGCCAGCACGGAAAGCTGTAGCTGGTTTTCACTGTCCCTTGGAACTGCATTCGCTGGTAGACAGACATTCGCGTTCTGCAACAGCTTTCGTGCGTAAAGGGGCAACACTGTGTCTTTCTCTCTGGCAGAGCCCGGCTGCCAAATTCGAAACGTCCAGCGATTGCGCCCACAGGAAAGCTGCCAGCACGGAAAGCTGTAGCTGGTTTTCACTGTCCCTTGGAACTGCATTCGCTGGTAGACAGACATTCGCGTTCTGCAACAGCTTTCGTGCGTAAAGGGGCAACACTGTGTCTTTCTCTCTGGCAGAGCCCGGCTGCCAAATTCGAAACGTCCAGCGATTGCGCCCACAGGAAAGCTGCCAGCACGGAAAGCTGTAGCTGGTTTTCACTGTCCCTTGGAACTGCATTCGCTGGTAGACAGACATTCGCGTTCTGCAACAGCTTTCGTTCGTAAAGGGGCAACACTGTGTATTTCTCTCTGGCAGAGCCCGGCTGCCAAATTCGAAACGTCCAGCGATTGCGCCCACAGGAAAGCTGCCAGCACGGAAAGCTGTAGCTGGTTTTCACTGTCCCTTGGAACTGCATTCGCTGGTAGACAGACATTCGCGTTCTGCAACAGCTTTCGTTCGTAAAGGGGCAACACTGTGTATTTCTCTCTCGCAGAGCCCGGCTGCCAAATTCGAAACGTCCAGCGATTGCGCCCACAGGAAAGCTGCCAGCACGGAAAGCTGTAGCTGGTTTTCACTGTCCCTTGGAACTGCATTCGCTGGTAGGCAGACATTCGCGTTCTGCAACAGCTTTCGTTCGTAAAGGGGCAACACGTGTCTTTCTCTCTCGCAGAGCCCGGCTGCCAAATTCGAAACGTCCAGCGATTGCGCCCACAGGAAAGCTGCCAGCACGGAAAGCTGTAGCTCGTTTTCACTGTCCCTTGGAACTGCATTCGCTGGTAGGCAGACCTTCGCGTTCTGCAACAGCTTTCGTTCGTAAAGGGGCAACACTGTGTCTTTCTCTCTGGCAGAGCCCGGTTGCCAAATTCGAAACGTCCAGCGATTGCGCCCACAGGAAAGCTGCCAGCACGGAAAGCTGTAGCTGGTTTTCACTGTCCCTTGGAACTGCATTCGCTGGTAGACAGACATTCGCGTTCTGCAACAGCTTTCGTTCGTAAAGGGGCAACACTGTGTATTTCTCTGTCGCAGAGCCCGGCTGCCAAATTCGAAACGTCCAGCGATTGCGCCCACAGGAAAGCTGCCAGCACGGAAAGCTGTAGCTGGTTTTCACTGTCCCTTGGAACTGCATTCGCTGGTAGGCAGACATTCGCGTTCTGCAACAGCTTTCGTTCGTAAAGGGGCAACACGTGTCTTTCTCTCTCGCAGAGCCCGGCTGCCAAATTCGAAATGTCCAGCGATTGCGCCCACAGGAAAGCTGCCAGCACGGAAAGCTGTAGCTGGTTTTCACTGTCCCTTGGAACTGCATTCGCTGGTAGACAGACATTCGCGTTCTGCAACAGCTTTCGTTCGTAAAGGGGCAACACTGTGTATTTCTCTCTGGCAGAGCCCGGCTGCCAAATTCGAAACGTCCAGCGATTGCGCCCACAGGAAAGCTGCCAGCACGGAAAGCTGTAGCTGGTTTTCACTGTCCCTTGGAACTGCATTCGCTGGTAGACAGACATTCGCGTTCTGCAACAGCTTTCGTGCGTAAAGGGGCAACACTGTGTCTTTCTCTCTGGCAGAGCCCGGCTGCCAAATTCGAAACGTCCAGCGATTGCGCCCACAGGAAAGCTGCCAGCACGGAAAGCTGTAGCTGGTTTTCACTGTCCCTTGGAACTGCATTCGCTGGTAGGCAGACATTCGCGTTCTGCAACAGCTTTCGTTCGTAAAGGGGCAACACTCTGTATTTCTCTCTGGCAGAGCCCGGCTGCCAAATTCGAAACGTCCAGCGATTGCGCCCACAGGAAAGCTGCCAGCACGGAAAGCTGTAGCAGGTTTTCACTGTCCCTTGGAACTGCATTCGCTGCTGCACAGACATTCGCGTTCTGCAACAGCTTTCGTTCGTAAAGGGGCAACACTGTGTCTTTCTCTCTCGCAGAGCCCGGCTGCCAAATTCGAAACGTCCAGCGATTGCGCCCACAGGAAAGCTGCCAGCACGGAAAGCTGTAGCTGGTTTTCACTGTCCCTTGGAACTGCATTCGCTGGTAGACAGACATTCGCGTTCTGCAACAGCTTTCGTTCGTAAAGGGGCAACACCGTGTATTTCTCTCTCGCAGAGCCCGGCTGCCAAATTCGAAACGTCCAGCGATTGCGCCCACAGGAAAGCTGCCAGCACGGAAAGCTGTAGCTGGTTTTCACTGTCCCTTGGAACTGCATTCGCTGCTACACAGACATTCGCGTTCTGCAACAGCTTTCGTTCGTAAAGGGGCAACACTGTGTATTTCTCTCTGGCAGAGCCCGGTTGCCAAATTCGAAACGTCCAGCGATTGCGCCCACAGGAAAGCTGCCAGCACGGTAAGCCGTAGCTGGTTTTCACTGTCCCTTGGAACTGCATTCGCTGGTAGACAGACATTCGCGTTCTGCAACAGCTTTCGTGCGTAAAGGGGCAACACCTTGTATTTCTCTCTCGCAGAGCCCGGCTGCCAAATTCGAAACGTCCAGCGATTGCGCCCACAGGAAAGCTGCCAGCACGGAAAGCTGTAGCTGGTTTTCACTGTCCCTTGGAACTGCATTCGCTGGTAGACAGACATTCGCGTTCTGCAACAGCTTTCGTGCGTAAAGGGGCAACACTGTGTCTTTCTCTCTGGCAGAGCCCGGCTGCCAAATTCGAAACGTCCAGCGATTGCGCCCACAGGAAAGCTGCCAGCACGGAAAGCTGTAGCTGGTTTTCACTGTCCCTTGGAACTGCATTCGCTGGTAGGCAGACATTCGCGTTCTGCAACAGCTTTCGTTCGTAAAGGGGCAACACGTGTCTTTCTCTCTCGCAGAGCCCGGCTGCCAAATTCGAAACGTCCAGCGATTGCGCCCACAGGAAAGCTGCCAGCACGGAAAGCTGTAGCTGGTTTTCACTGTCCCTTGGAACTGCATTCGCTGGTAGGCAGACATTCGCGTTCTGCAACAGCTTTCGTTCGTAAAGGGGCAACACTGTGTCTTTCTCTCTGGCAGAGCCCGGCTGCCAAATTCGAAACGTCCAGCGATTGCGCCCACAGGAAAGCTGCCAGCACGGAAAGCTGTAGCTGGTTTTCACTGTCCCTTGGAACTGCATTCGCTGGTAGGCAGACATTCGCGTTCTGCAACAGCTTTCGTTCGTAAAGGTGCAACACTGTGTCTTTCTCTGTCGCAGAGCCCGGCTGCCAAATTCGAAACGTCCAGCGATTGCGCCCACAGGAAAGCTGCCAGCACGGAAAGCTGTAGCTGGTTTTCACTGTCCCTTGGAACTGCATTCGCTGGTAGACAGACATTCGCGTTCTGCAACAGCTTTCGTGCGTAAAGGGGCAACACCGTGTATTTCTCTCTCGCAGAACTCGGCTGCCAAATTCGAAACGTCCAGCGATTGCGCCCACAGGAAAGCTGCCAGCACGGAAAGCTGTAGCTGGTTGTCACTGTCCCTTGGAACTGCATTCGCTGGTAGGCAGACATTCGCGTTCTGCAACAGCTTTCGTTCGTAAAGGGGCAACACTCTGTATTTCTCTCTGGCAGAGCCCGGCTGCCAAATTCGAAACGTCCAGCGATTGCGCCCACAGGAAAGCTGCCAGCACGGAAAGCTGTAGCTGGTTTTCACTGTCCCTTGGAACTGCATTCGCTGGTAGACAGACATTCGCGTTCTGCAACAGCTTTCGTGCGTAAAGGGGCAACACTGTGTATTTCTCTCTCGCAGAGCCCGGCTGCCAAATTCGAAACGTCCAGCGATTGCGCCCACAGGAAAGCTGCCAGCACGGAAAGCTGTAGCTGGTTTTCACTGTCCCTTGGAACTGCATTCGCTGGTAGGCAGACATTCGCGTTCTGCAACAGCTTTCGTTCGTAAAGGGGCAACACTGTGTCTTTCTCTCTGGCAGAGCCCGGCTGCCAAATTCGAAACGTCCAGCGATTGCGCCCACAGGAAAGCTGCCAGCACGGAAAGCTGTAGCTGGTTTTCACTGTCCCTTGGAACTGCATTCGCTGGTAGGCAGACATTCGCGTTCTGCAACAGCTTTCGTTCGTAAAGGTGCAACACTGTGTATTTCTCTGTCGCAGAGCCCGGCTGCCAAATTCGAAACGTCCAGCGATTGCGCCCACAGGAAAGCTGCCAGCACGGAAAGCTGTAGCTGGTTTTCACTGTCCCTTGGAACTGCATTCGCTGGTAGACAGACATTCGCGTTCTGCAACAGCTTTCGTGCGTAAAGGGGCAACACTGTGTCTTTCTCTCTGGCAGAGCCCGGCTGCCAAATTCGAAACGTCCAGCGATTGCGCCCACAGGAAAGCTGCCAGCACGGAAAGCTGTAGCTGGTTTTCACTGTCCCTTGGAACTGCATTCGCTGGTAGACAGACATTCGCGTTCTGCAACAGCTTTCGTTCGTAAAGGGGCAACACTCTGTATTTCTCTCTGGCAGAGCCCGGCTGCCAAATTCGAAACGTCCAGCGATTGCGCCCACAGGAAAGCTGCCAGCACGGAAAGCTGTAGCTGGTTTTCACTGTCCCTTGGAACTGCATTCGCTGGTAGACAGACATTCGCGTTCTGCAACAGCTTTCGTTCGTAAAGGGGCAACACTGTGTATTTCTCTCTGGCAGAGCCCGGCTGCCAAATTCGAAACGTCCAGCGATTGCGCCCACAGGAAAGCTGCCAGCACGGAAAGCTGTAGCTGGTTTTCACTGTCCCTTGGAACTGCATTCGCTGGTAGGCAGACATTCGCGTTCTGCAACAGCTTTCGTTCGTAAAGGGGCAACACGTGTCTTTCTCTCTCGCAGAGCCCGGCTGCCAAATTCGAAACGTCCAGCGATTGCGCCCACAGGAAAGCTGCCAGCACGGAAAGCTGTAGCTCGTTTTCACTGTCCCTTGGAACTGCATTCGCTGGTAGGCAGACCTTCGCGTTCTGCAACAGCTTTCGTTCGTAAAGGGGCAACACTGTGTCTTTCTCTCTGGCAGAGCCCGGTTGCCAAATTCGAAACGTCCAGCGATTGCGCCCACAGGAAAGCTGCCAGCACGGAAAGCTGTAGCTGGTTTTCACTGTCCCTTGGAACTGCATTCGCTGGTAGACAGACATTCGCGTTCTGCAACAGCTTTCGTTCGTAAAGGGGCAACACTGTGTATTTCTCTCTGGCAGAGCCCGGCTGCCAAATTCGAAACGTCCAGCGATTGCGCCCACAGGAAAGCTGCCAGCACGGAAAGCTGTAGCTGGTTTTCACTGTCCCTTGGAACTGCATTCGCTGGTAGACAGACATTCGCGTTCTGCAACAGCTTTCGTGCGTAAAGGGGCAACACTGTGTCTTTCTCTCTGGCAGAGCCCGGCTGCCAAATTCGAAACGTCCAGCGATTGCGCCCACAGGAAAGCTGCCAGCACGGAAAGCTGTAGCTGGTTTTCACTGTCCCTTGGAACTGCATTCGCTGGTAGGCAGACATTCGCGTTCTGCAACAGCTTTCGTTCGTAAAGGGGCAACACTGTGTATTTCTCTCTGGCAGAGCCCGGCTGCCAAATTCGAAACGTCCAGCGATTGCGCCCACAGGAAAGCTGCCAGCACGGAAAGCTGTAGCAGGTTTTCACTGTCCCTTGGAACTGCATTCGCTGCTGCACAGACATTCGCGTTCTGCAACAGCTTTCGTTCGTAAAGGGGCAACACTGTGTCTTTCTCTCTGGCAGAGCCCGGCTGCCAAATTCGAAACGTCCAGCGATTGCGCCCACAGGAAAGCTGCCAGCACGGAAAGCTGCAGCTGGTTTTCACTGTCCCTTGGAACTGCATTCGCTGGTAGACAGACATTCGCGTTCTGCAACAGCTTTCGTTCGTAAAGGGGCAACACCGTGTATTTCTCTCTCGCAGAGCCCGGCTGCCAAATTCGAAACGTCCAGCGATTGCGCCCACAGGAAAGCTGCCAGCACGGAAAGCTGTAGCTGGTTTTCACTGTCCCTTGGAACTGCATTCGCTGGTAGACAGACATTCGCGTTCTGCAACAGCTTTCGTGCGTAAAGGGGCAACACTGTGTCTTTCTCTCTGGCAGAGCCCGGCTGCCAAATTCGAAACGTCCAGCGATTGCGCCCACAGGAAAGCTGCCAGCACGGAAAGCTGTAGCTGGTTTTCACTGTCCCTTGGAACTGCATTCGCTGGTAGGCAGACATTCGCGTTCTGCAACAGCTTTCGTGCGTAAAGGGGCAACACTGTGTCTTTCTCTCTGGCAGAGCCCGGCTGCCAAATTCGAAACGTCCAGCGATTGCGCCCACAGGAAAGCTGCCAGCACGGAAAGCTGTAGCTGGTTTTCACTGTCCCTTGGAACTGCATTCGCTGGTAGGCAGACATTCGCGTTCTGCAACAGCTTTCGTTCGTAAAGGTGCAACACTGTGTATTTCTCTGTCGCAGAGCCCGGCTGCCAAATTCGAAACGTCCAGCGATTGCGCCCACAGGAAAGCTGCCAGCACGGAAAGCTGTAGCTGGTTTTCACTGTCCCTTGGAACTGCATTCGCTGGTAGACAGACATTCGCGTTCTGCAACAGCTTTCGTGCGTAAAGGGGCAACACTGTGTCTTTCTCTCTGGCAGAGCCCGGCTGCCAAATTCGAAACGTCCAGCGATTGCGCCCACAGGAAAGCTGCCAGCACGGAAAGCTGTAGCTGGTTTTCACTGTCCCTTGGAACTGCATTCGCTGGTAGGCAGACATTCGCGTTCTGCAACAGCTTTCGTGCGTAAAGGGGCAACACTGTGTCTTTCTCTCTGGCAGAGCCCGGCTGCCAAATTCGAAACGTCCAGCGATTGCGCCCACAGGAAAGCTGCCAGCACGGAAAGCTGTAGCTGGTTTTCACTGTCCCTTGGAACTGCATTCGCTGGTAGGCAGACATTCGCGTTCTGCAACAGCTTTCGTTCGTAAAGGTGCAACACTGTGTATTTCTCTGTCGCAGAGCCCGGCTGCCAAATTCGAAACGTCCAGCGATTGCGCCCACAGGAAAGCTGCCAGCACGGAAAGCTGTAGCTGGTTTTCACTGTCCCTTGGAACTGCATTCGCTGGTAGACAGACATTCGCGTTCTGCAACAGCTTTCGTGCGTAAAGGGGCAACACTGTGTCTTTCTCTCTGGCAGAGCCCGGCTGCCAAATTCGAAACGTCCAGCGATTGCGCCCACAGGAAAGCTGCCAGCACGGAAAGCTGTAGCTGGTTTTCACTGTCCCTTGGAACTGCATTCGCTGGTAGACAGACATTCGCGTTCTGCAACAGCTTTCGTTCGTAAAGGGGCAACACTCTGTATTTCTCTCTGGCAGAGCCCGGCTGCCAAATTCGAAACGTCCAGCGATTGCGCCCACAGGAAAGCTGCCAGCACGGAAAGCTGTAGCTGGTTTTCACTGTCCCTTGGAACTGCATTCGCTGGTAGACAGACATTCGCGTTCTGCAACAGCTTTCGTTCGTAAAGGGGCAACACTGTGTATTTCTCTCTCGCAGAGCCCGGCTGCCAAATTCGAAACGTCCAGCGATTGCGCCCACAGGAAAGCTGCCAGCACGGAAAGCTGTAGCTGGTTTTCACTGTCCCTTGGAACTGCATTCGCTGGTAGGCAGACATTCGCGTTCTGCAACAGCTTTCGTTCGTAAAGGGGCAACACGTGTCTTTCTCTCTCGCAGAGCCCGGCTGCCAAATTCGAAACGTCCAGCGATTGCGCCCACAGGAAAGCTGCCAGCACGGAAAGCTGTAGCTCGTTTTCACTGTCCCTTGGAACTGCATTCGCTGGTAGGCAGACCTTCGCGTTCTGCAACAGCTTTCGTTCGTAAAGGGGCAACACTGTGTCTTTCTCTCTGGCAGAGCCCGGTTGCCAAATTCGAAACGTCCAGCGATTGCGCCCACAGGAAAGCTGCCAGCACGGAAAGCTGTAGCTGGTTTTCACTGTCCCTTGGAACTGCATTCGCTGGTAGACAGACATTCGCGTTCTGCAACAGCTTTCGTTCGTAAAGGGGCAACACTGTGTATTTCTCTGTCGCAGAGCCCGGCTGCCAAATTCGAAACGTCCAGCGATTGCGCCCACAGGAAAGCTGCCAGCACGGAAAGCTGTAGCTGGTTTTCACTGTCCCTTGGAACTGCATTCGCTGGTAGGCAGACATTCGCGTTCTGCAACAGCTTTCGTTCGTAAAGGGGCAACACGTGTCTTTCTCTCTCGCAGAGCCCGGCTGCCAAATTCGAAATGTCCAGCGATTGCGCCCACAGGAAAGCTGCCAGCACGGAAAGCTGTAGCTGGTTTTCACTGTCCCTTGGAACTGCATTCGCTGGTAGACAGACATTCGCGTTCTGCAACAGCTTTCGTTCGTAAAGGGGCAACACTGTGTCTTTCTCTCTGGCAGAACCCGGCTGCCAAATTCGAAACGTCCAGCGATTGCGCCCACAGGAAAGCTGCCAGCACGGAAAGCTGTAGCTGGTTTTCACTGTCCCTTGGAACTGCATTCGCTGGTAGGCAGACATTCGCGTTCTGCAACAGCTTTCGTTCGTAAAGGGGCAACACTGTGTATTTCTCTCTGGCAGAGCCCGGCTGCCAAATTCGAAACGTCCAGCGATTGCGCCCACAGGAAAGCTGCCAGCACGGAAAGCTGTAGCTGGTTTTCACTGTCCCTTGGAACTGCATTCGCTGGTAGACAGACATTCGCGTTCTGCAACAGCTTTCGTGCGTAAAGGGGCAACACTGTGTCTTTCTCTCTGGCAGAGCCCGGCTGCCAAATTCGAAACGTCCAGCGATTGCGCCCACAGGAAAGCTGCCAGCACGGAAAGCTGTAGCTGGTTTTCACTGTCCCTTGGAACTGCATTCGCTGGTAGGCAGACATTCGCGTTCTGCAACAGCTTTCGTTCGTAAAGGGGCAACACTGTGTATTTCTCTCTGGCAGAGCCCGGCTGCCAAATTCGAAACGTCCAGCGATTGCGCCCACAGGAAAGCTGCCAGCACGGAAAGCTGTAGCAGGTTTTCACTGTCCCTTGGAACTGCATTCGCTGCTGCACAGACATTCGCGTTCTGCAACAGCTTTCGTTCGTAAAGGGGCAACACTGTGTCTTTCTCTCTGGCAGAGCCCGGCTGCCAAATTCGAAACGTCCAGCGATTGCGCCCACAGGAAAGCTGCCAGCACGGAAAGCTGTAGCTGGTTTTCACTGTCCCTTGGAACTGCATTCGCTGGTAGGCAGACATTCGCGTTCTGCAACAGCTTTCGTTCGTAAAGGGGCAACACCGTGTATTTCTCTCTCGCAGAGCCCGGCTGCCAAATTCGAAACGTCCAGCGATTGCGCCCACAGGAAAGCTGCCAGCACGGAAAGCTGTAGCTGGTTTTCACTGTCCCTTGGAACTGCATTCGCTGCTACACAGACATTCGCGTTCTGCAACAGCTTTCGTTCGTAAAGGGGCAACACTGTGTATTTCTCTCTGGCAGAGCCCGGCTGCCAAATTCGAAACGTCCAGCGATTGCGCCCACAGGAAAGCTGCCAGCACGGAAAGCTGTAGCTGGTTGTCACTGTCCCTTGGAACTGCATTCGCTGGTAGGCAGACATTCGCGTTCTGCAACAGCTTTCGTTCGTAAAGGGGCAACACTGTGTCTTTCTCTCTGGCAGAGCCCGGTTGCCAAATTCGAAACGTCCAGCGATTGCGCCCACAGGAAAGCTGCCAGCACGGTAAGCCGTAGCTGGTTTTCACTGTCCCTTGGAACTGCATTCGCTGGTAGACAGACATTCGCGTTCTGCAACAGCTTTCGTGCGTAAAGGGGCAACACCTTGTATTTCTCTCTCGCAGAGCCCGGCTGCCAAATTCGAAACGTCCAGCGATTGCGCCCACAGGAAAGCTGCCAGCACGGAAAGCTGTAGCTGGTTTTCACTGTCCCTTGGAACTGCATTCGCTGGTAGACAGACATTCGCGTTCTGCAACAGCTTTCGTGCGTAAAGGGGCAACACTGTGTCTTTCTCTCTGGCAGAGCCCGGCTGCCAAATTCGAAACGTCCAGCGATTGCGCCCACAGGAAAGCTGCCAGCACGGAAAGCTGTAGCTGGTTTTCACTGTCCCTTGGAACTGCATTCGCTGGTAGGCAGACATTCGCGTTCTGCAACAGCTTTCGTTCGTAAAGGGGCAACACGTGTCTTTCTCTCTCGCAGAGCCCGGCTGCCAAATTCGAAACGTCCAGCGATTGCGCCCACAGGAAAGCTGCCAGCACGGAAAGCTGTAGCTGGTTTTCACTGTCCCTTGGAACTGCATTCGCTGGTAGGCAGACATTCGCGTTCTGCAACAGCTTTCGTTCGTAAAGGGGCAACACTGTGTCTTTCTCTCTGGCAGAGCCCGGCTGCCAAATTCGAAACGTCCAGCGATTGCGCCCACAGGAAAGCTGCCAGCACGGAAAGCTGTAGCTGGTTTTCACTGTCCCTTGGAACTGCATTCGCTGGTAGGCAGACATTCGCGTTCTGCAACAGCTTTCGTTCGTAAAGGTGCAACACTGTGTCTTTCTCTGTCGCAGAGCCCGGCTGCCAAATTCGAAACGTCCAGCGATTGCGCCCACAGGAAAGCTGCCAGCACGGAAAGCTGTAGCTGGTTTTCACTGTCCCTTGGAACTGCATTCGCTGGTAGACAGACATTCGCGTTCTGCAACAGCTTTCGTGCGTAAAGGGGCAACACCGTGTATTTCTCTCTCGCAGAACTCGGCTGCCAAATTCGAAACGTCCAGCGATTGCGCCCACAGGAAAGCTGCCAGCACGGAAAGCTGTAGCTGGTTGTCACTGTCCCTTGGAACTGCATTCGCTGCTACACAGACATTCGCGTTCTGCAACAGCTTTCGTTCGTAAAGGGGCAACACTCTGTATTTCTCTCTGGCAGAGCCCGGCTGCCAAATTCGAAACGTCCAGCGATTGCGCCCACAGGAAAGCTGCCAGCACGGAAAGCAGTAGCTGGTTTTCACTGTCCCTTGGAACTGCATTCGCTGGTAGACAGACATTCGCGTTCTGCAACAGCTTTCGTGCGTAAAGGGGCAACACTGTGTATTTCTCTCTCGCAGAGCCCGGCTGCCAAATTCGAAACGTCCAGCGATTGCGCCCACAGGAAAGCTGCCAGCACGGAAAGCTGTAGCTGGTTTTCACTGTCCCTTGGAACTGCATTCGCTGGTAGGCAGACATTCGCGTTCTGCAACAGCTTTCGTGCGTAAAGGGGCAACACTGTGTCTTTCTCTCTGGCAGAGCCCGGCTGCCAAATTCGAAACGTCCAGCGATTGCGCCCACAGGAAAGCTGCCAGCACGGAAAGCTGTAGCTGGTTTTCACTGTCCCTTGGAACTGCATTCGCTGGTAGGCAGACATTCGCGTTCTGCAACAGCTTTCGTTCGTAAAGGTGCAACACTGTGTATTTCTCTGTCGCAGAGCCCGGCTGCCAAATTCGAAACGTCCAGCGATTGCGCCCACAGGAAAGCTGCCAGCACGGAAAGCTGTAGCTGGTTTTCACTGTCCCTTGGAACTGCATTCGCTGGTAGACAGACATTCGCGTTCTGCAACAGCTTTCGTGCGTAAAGGGGCAACACCGTGTATTTCTCTCTCGCAGAACTCGGCTGCCAAATTCGAAACGTCCAGCGATTGCGCCCACAGGAAAGCTGCCAGCACGGAAAGCTGTAGCTGGTTGTCACTGTCCCTTGGAACTGCATTCGCTGGTAGGCAGACATTCGCGTTCTGCAACAGCTTTCGTTCGTAAAGGGGCAACACTGTGTCTTTCTCTCTGGCAGAGCCCGGTTGCCAAATTCGAAACGTCCAGCGATTGCGCCCACAGGAAAGCTGCCAGCACGGAAAGCTGTAGCTGGTTTTCACTGTCCCTTGGAACTGCATTCGCTGGTAGACAGACATTCGCGTTCTGCAACAGCTTTCGTGCGTAAAGGGGCAACACCGTGTATTTCTCTCTCGCAGAGCCCGGCTGCCAAATTCGAAACGTCCAGCGATTGCGCCCACAGGAAAGCTGCCAGCACGGAAAGCTGTAGCTGGTTTTCACTGTCCCTTGGAACTGCATTCGCTGGTAGACAGACATTCGCGTTCTGCAACAGCTTTCGTGCGTAAAGGGGCAACACTGTGTCTTTCTCTCTGGCAGAGCCCGGCTGCCAAATTCGAAACGTCCAGCGATTGCGCCCACAGGAAAGCTGCCAGCACGGAAAGCTGTAGCTGGTTTTCACTGTCCCTTGGAACTGCATTCGCTGGTAGACAGACATTCGCGTTCTGCAACAGCTTTCGTGCGTAAAGGGGCAACACTGTGTATTTCTCTCTCGCAGAGCCCGGCTGCCAAATTCGAAACGTCCAGCGATTGCGCCCACAGGAAAGCTGCCAGCACGGAAAGCTGTAGCTGGTTTTCACTGTCCCTTGGAACTGCATTCGCTGGTAGGCAGACATTCGCGTTCTGCAACAGCTTTCGTGCGTAAAGGGGCAACACTGTGTCTTTCTCTCTGGCAGAGCCCGGCTGCCAAATTCGAAACGTCCAGCGATTGCGCCCACAGGAAAGCTGCCAGCACGGAAAGCTGTAGCTGGTTTTCACTGTCCCTTGGAACTGCATTCGCTGGTAGGCAGACATTCGCGTTCTGCAACAGCTTTCGTTCGTAAAGGTGCAACACTGTGTATTTCTCTGTCGCAGAGCCCGGCTGCCAAATTCGAAACGTCCAGCGATTGCGCCCACAGGAAAGCTGCCAGCACGGAAAGCTGTAGCTGGTTTTCACTGTCCCTTGGAACTGCATTCGCTGGTAGACAGACATTCGCGTTCTGCAACAGCTTTCGTGCGTAAAGGGTCAACACCGTGTATTTCTCTCTCGCAGAACTCGGCTGCCAAATTCGAAACGTCCAGCGATTGCGCCCACAGGAAAGCTGCCAGCACGGAAAGCTGTAGCTGGTTGTCACTGTCCCTTGGAACTGCATTCGCTGCTACACAGACATTCGCGTTCTGCAACAGCTTTCGTTCGTAAAGGGGCAACACTGTGTCTTTCTCTCTGGCAGAGCCCGGTTGCCAAATTCGAAACGTCCAGCGATTGCGCCCACAGGAAAGCTGCCAGCACGGAAAGCTGTAGCTGGTTTTCACTGTCCCTTGGAACTGCATTCGCTGGTAGACAGACATTCGCGTTCTGCAACAGCTTTCGTGCGTAAAGGGGCAACACCGTGTATTTCTCTCTCGCAGAGCCCGGCTGCCAAATTCGAAACGTCCAGCGATTGCGCCCACAGGAAAGCTGCCAGCACGGAAAGCTGTAGCTGGTTTTCACTGTCCCTTGGAACTGCATTCGCTGGTAGGCAGACATTCGCGTTCTGCAACAGCTTTCGTGCGTAAAGGGGCAACACTGTGTCTTTCTCTCTGGCAGAGCCCGGCTGCCAAATTCGAAACGTCCAGCGATTGCGCCCACAGGAAAGCTGCCAGCACGGAAAGCTGTAGCTGGTTTTCACTGTCCCTTGGAACTGCATTCGCTGGTAGACAGACATTCGCGTTCTGCAACAGCTTTCGTGCGTAAAGGGGCAACACCGTGTATTTCTCTCTCGCAGAGCCCGGCTGCCAAATTCGAAACGTCCAGCGATTGCGCCCACAGGAAAGCTGCCAGCACGGAAAGCTGTAGCTGGTTTTCACTGTCCCTTGGAACTGCATTCGCTGGTAGACAGACATTCGCGTTCTGCAACAGCTTTCGTGCGTAAAGGGGCAACACTGTGTCTTTCTCTCTGGCAGAGCCCGGCTGCCAAATTCGAAACGTCCAGCGATTGCGCCCACAGGAAAGCTGCCAGCATGGAAAGCTGTAGCTGGTTTTCACTGTCCCTTGGAACTGCATTCGCTGGTAGACAGACATTCGCGTTCTGCAACAGCTTTCGTGCGTAAAGGGGCAACACTGTGTCTTTCTCTCTGGCAGAGCCCGGCTGCCAAATTCGAAACGTCCAGCGATTGCGCCCACAGGAAAGCTGCCAGCACGGAAAGCTGTAGCTGGTTTTCACTGTCCCTTGGAACTGCATTCGCTGGTAGACAGACATTCGCGTTCTGCAACAGCTTTCGTTCGTAAAGGGGCAACACTCTGTATTTCTCTCTGGCAGAGCCCGGCTGCCAAATTCGAAACGTCCAGCGATTGCGCCCACAGGAAAGCTGCCAGCACGGAAAGCTGTAGCTGGTTTTCACTGTCCCTTGGAACTGCATTCGCTGGTAGACAGACATTCGCGTTCTGCAACAGCTTTCGTTCGTAAAGGGGCAACACTGTGTATTTCTCTCTCGCAGAGCCCGGCTGCCAAATTCGAAACGTCCAGCGATTGCGCCCACAGGAAAGCTGCCAGCACGGAAAGCTGTAGCTGGTTTTCACTGTCCCTTGGAACTGCATTCGCTGGTAGGCAGACATTCGCGTTCTGCAACAGCTTTCGTTCGTAAAGGGGCAACACTCTGTATTTCTCTCTCGCAGAGCCCGGCTGCCAAATTCGAAACGTCCAGCGATTGCGCCCACAGGAAAGCTGCCAGCACGGAAAGCTGTAGCTGGTTGTCACTGTCCCTTGGAACTGCATTCGCTGCTACACAGACATTCGCGTTCTGCAACAGCTTTCGTGCGTAAAGGGGCAACACTGTGTCTTTCTCTCTGGCAGAGCCCGGCTGCCAAATTCGAAACGTCCAGCGATTGCGCCCACAGGAAAGCTGCCAGCACGGAAAGCTGTAGCTGGTTTTCACTGTCCCTTGGAACTGCATTCGCTGGTAGGCAGACATTTGCGTTCTGCAACAGCTTTCGTGCGTAAAGGGGCAACACCTTGTATTTCTCTCTCGCAGAACCCGGCTGCCAAATTCGAAACGTCCAGCGATTGCGCCCACAGGAAAGCTGCCAGCACGGAAAGCTGTAGCTGGTTTTCACTGTCCCTTGGAACTGCATTCGCTGCTACACAGACATTCGCGTTCTGCAACAGCTTTCGTGCGTAAAGGGGCAACACTGTGTCTTTCTCTCTGGCAGAGCCCGGCTGCCAAATTCGAAACGTCCAGCGATTGTGCCCACAGGAAAGCTGCCAGCACGGAAAGCTGTAGCTGGTTTTCACTGTCCCTTGGAACTGCATTCGCTGGTAGGCAGACATTCGCGTTCTGCAACAGCTTTCGTTCGTAAAGGGGCAACACGTGTCTTTCTCTCTCGCAGAGCCCGGCTGCCAAATTCGAAACGTCCAGCGATTGCGCCCACAGGAAAGCTGCCAGCACGGAAAGCTGTAGCTGGTTTTCACTGTCCCTTGGAACTGCATTCGCTGGTAGGCAGACATTCGCGTTCTGCAACAGCTTTCGTTCGTAAAGGGGCAACACTGTGTCTTTCTCTCTGGCAGAGCCCGGCTGCCAAATTCGAAACGTCCAGCGATTGCGCCCACAGGAAAGCTGCCAGCACGGAAAGCTGTAGCTGGTTTTCATTGTCCCTTGGAACTCTATTCGCCTGTAGGCAGACATTCGCGTTCTGCAACAGCTTTCGTGCGTAAAGGGGCAACACCGTGTATTTCTCTGTCGCAGAGCCCGGCTGCCAAATTCGAAACGTCCAGCGATTGCGCCCACAGGAAAGCTGCCAGCACGGAAAGCTGTAGCTGGTTTTCACTGTCCCTTGGAACTGCATTCGCTGGTAGGCAGACATTCGCGTTCTGCAACAGCTTTCGTGCGTAAAGGGGCAACACTGTGTCTTTCTCTCTGGCAGAGCCCGGCTGCCAAATTCGAAACGTCCAGCGATTGCGCCCACAGGAAAGCTGCCAGCACGGAAAGCTGTAGCTGGTTTTCACTGTCCCTTGGAACTGCATTCGCTGGTAGGCAGACATTCGCGTTCTGCAACAGCTTTCGTTCGTAAAGGGGCAACACTGTGTATTTCTCTGTCGCAGAGCCCGGCTGCCAAATTCGAAACGTCCAGCGATTGCGCCCACAGGAAAGCTGCCAGCACGGAAAGCTGTAGCTGGTTTTCACTGTCCCTTGGAACTGCATTCGCTGGTAGACAGACATTCGCGTTCTGCAACAGCTTTCGTGCGTAAAGGGGCAACACCGTGTATTTCTCTCTCGCAGAGCCCGGCTGCCAAATTCGAAACGTCCAGCGATTGCGCCCACAGGAAAGCTGCCAGCACGGAAAGCTGTAGCTGGTTTTCACTGTCCCTTGGAACTGCATTCGCTGGTAGACAGACATTCGCGTTCTGCAACAGCTTTCGTGCGTAAAGGGGCAACACTGTGTCTTTCTCTCTGGCAGAGCCCGGCTGCCAAATTCGAAACGTCCAGCGATTGCGCCCACAGGAAAGCTGCCAGCACGGAAAGCTGTAGCTGGTTTTCACTGTCCCTTGGAACTGCATTCGCTGGTAGACAGACATTCGCGTTCTGCAACAGCTTTCGTGCGTAAAGGGGCAACACTGTGTCTTTCTCTCTGGCAGAGCCCGGCTGCCAAATTCGAAACGTCCAGCGATTGCGCCCACAGGAAAGCTGCCAGCACGGAAAGCTGTAGCTGGTTTTCACTGTCCCTTGGAACTGCATTCGCTGGTAGACAGACATTCGCGTTCTGCAACAGCTTTCGTTCGTAAAGGGGCAACACTGTGTATTTCTCTCTCGCAGAGCCCGGCTGCCAAATTCGAAACGTCCAGCGATTGCGCCCACAGGAAAGCTGCCAGCACGGAAAGCTGTAGCTGGTTTTCACTGTCCCTTGGAACTGCATTCGCTGGTAGGCAGACATTCGCGTTCTGCAACAGCTTTCGTTCGTAAAGGGGCAACACTGTGTATTTCTCTCTCGCAGAGCCCGGCTGCCAAATTCGAAACGTCCAGCGATTGCGCCCACAGGAAAGCTGCCAGCACGGAAAGCTGTAGCTGGTTTTCACTGTCCCTTGGAACTGCATTCGCTGGTAGACAGACATTCGCGTTCTGCAACAGCTTTCGTGCGTAAAGGGGCAACACTGTGTCTTTCTCTCTGGCAGAGCCCGGCTGCCAAATTCGAAACGTCCAGCGATGCGCCCACAGGAAAGCTGCCAGCACGGAAAGCTGTAGCTGGTTTTCACTGTCCCTTGGAACTGCATTCGCTGGTAGGCAGACATTCGCGTTCTGCAACAGCTTTCGTTCGTAAAGGGGCAACACTGTGTCTTTCTCTCTGGCAGAGCCCGGTTGCCAAATTCGAAACGTCCAGCGATTGCGCCCACAGGAAAGCTGCCAGCACGGAAAGCCGTAGCTGGTTTTCACTGTCCCTTGGAACTGCATTCGCTGGTAGACAGACATTCGCGTTCTGCAACAGCTTTCGTGCGTAAAGGGGCAACACCTTGTATTTCTCTCTCGCAGAGCCCGGCTGCCAAATTCGAAACGTCCAGCGATTGCGCCCACAGGAAAGCTGCCAGCACGGAAAGCTGTAGCTGGTTTTCACTGTCCCTTGGAACTGCATTCGCTGCTACACAGACATTCGCGTTCTGCAACAGCTTTCGTGCGTAAAGGGGCAACACTGTGTCTTTCTCTCTGGCAGAGCCCGGCTGCCAAATTCGAAACGTCCAGCGATTGCGCCCACAGGAAAGCTGCCAGCACGGAAAGCTGTAGCTGGTTTTCACTGTCCCTTGGAACTGCATTCGCCTGTAGGCAGACATTCGCGTTCTGCAACAGCTTTCGTTCGTAAAGGGGCAACACGTGTCTTTCTCTCTCGCAGAGCCCGGCTGCCAAATTCGAAACGTCCAGCGATTGCGCCCACAGGAAAGCTGCCAGCACGGAAAGCTGTAGCTGGTTTTCACTGTCCCTTGGAACTGCATTCGCTGGTAGGCAGACATTCGCGTTCTGCAACAGCTTTCGTTCGTAAAGGGGCAACACTGTCTTTCTCTCTGGCAGAGCCCGGCTGCCAAATTCGAAACGTCCAGCGATTGCGCCCACAGGAAAGCTGCCAGCACGGAAAGCTGTAGCTGGTTTTCACTGTCCCTTGGAACTCTATTCGCCTGTAGGCAGACATTCGCGTTCTGCAACAGCTTTCGTTCGTAAAGGGGCAACACTGTGTATTTCTCTGTCGCAGAGCCCGGCTGCCAAATTCGAAACGTCCAGCGATTGCGCCCACAGGAAAGCTGCCAGCACGGAAAGCTGTAGCTGGTTTTCACTGTCCCTTGGAACTGCATTCGCTGGTAGACAGACATTCGCGTTCTGCAACAGCTTTCGTGCGTAAAGGGGCAACACCGTGTATTTCTCTCTCGCAGAACTCGGCTGCCAAATTCGAAACGTCCAGCGATTGCGCCCACAGGAAAGCTGCCAGCACGGAAAGCTGTAGCTGGTTTTCACTGTCCCTTGGAACTGCATTCGCTGGTAGGCAGACATTCGCGTTCTGCAACAGCTTTCGTGCGTAAAGGGGCAACACTGTGTCTTTCTCTCTGGCAGAGCCCGGCTGCCAAATTCGAAACGTCCAGCGATTGCGCCCACAGGAAAGCTGCCAGCACGGAAAGCTGTAGCTGGTTTTCACTGTCCCTTGGAACTGCATTCGCTGGTAGGCAGACATTCGCGTTCTGCAACAGCTTTCGTTCGTAAAGGGGCAACACGTGTCTTTCTCTCTCGCAGAGCCCGGCTGCCAAATTCGAAACGTCCAGCGATTGCGCCCACAGGAAAGCTGCCAGCACGGAAAGCTGTAGCTGGTTTTCACTGTCCCTTGGAACTGCATTCGCTGGTAGGCAGACATTCGCGTTCTGCAACAGCTTTCGTTCGTAAAGGGGCAACACTGTCTTTCTCTCTGGCAGAGCCCGGCTGCCAAATTCGAAACGTCCAGCGATTGCGCCCACAGGAAAGCTGCCAGCACGGAAAGCTGTAGCTGGTTTTCACTGTCCCTTGGAACTGCATTCGCTGGTAGACAGACATTCGCGTTCTGCAACAGCTTTCGTGCGTAAAGGGGCAACACCGTGTATTTCTCTCTGGCAGAACCCGGCTGCCAAATTCGAAACGTCCAGCGATTGCGCCCACAGGAAAGCTGCCAGCACGGAAAGCTGTAGCTGGTTTTCACTGTCCCTTGGAACTGCATTCGCTGGTAGACAGACATTCGCGTTCTGCAACAGCTTTCGTGCGTAAAGGGGCAACACTGTGTATTTCTCTCTGGCAGAGCCCGGCTGCCAAATTCGAAACGTCCAGCGATTGCGCCCACAGGAAAGCTGCCAGCACGGAAAGCTGTAGCTGGTTTTCACTGTCCCTTGGAACTGCATTCGCTGGTAGACAGACATTCGCGTTCTGCAACAGCTTTCGTGCGTAAAGGGGCAACACTGTGTCTTTCTCTCTGGCAGAGCCCGGCTGCCAAATTCGAAACGTCCAGCGATTGCGCCCACAGGAAAGCTGCCAGCACGGAAAGCTGTAGCTGGTTTTCACTGTCCCTTGGAACTGCATTCGCTGGTAGGCAGACATTCGCGTTCTGCAACAGCTTTCGTGCGTAAAGGGGCAACACTCTGTATTTCTCTCTGGCAGAGCCCGGCTGCCAAATTCGAAACGTCCAGCGATTGCGCCCACAGGAAAGCTGCCAGCACGGAAAGCTGTAGCAGGTTTTCACTGTCCCTTGGAACTGCATTCGCTGCTACACAGACATTCGCGTTCTGCAACAGCTTTCGTTCGTAAAGGGGCAACACTGTGTCTTTCTCTCTGGCAGAGCCCGGTTGCCAAATTCGAAACGTCCAGCGATTGCGCCCACAGGAAAGCTGCCAGCACGGAAAGCTGTAGCTGGTTTTCACTGTCCCTTGGAACTGCATTCGCTGGTAGACAGACATTCGCGTTCTGCAACAGCTTTCGTGCGTAAAGGGGCAACACCGTGTATTTCTCTCTCGCAGAGCCCGGCTGCCAAATTCGAAACGTCCAGCGATTGCGCCCACAGGAAAGCTGCCAGCACGGAAAGCTGTAGCTGGTTTTCACTGTCCCTTGGAACTGCATTCGCTGGTAGGCAGACATTCGCGTTCTGCAACAGCTTTCGTGCGTAAAGGGGCAACACTGTGTCTTTCTCTCTGGCAGAGCCCGGCTGCCAAATTCGAAACGTCCAGCGATTGCGCCCACAGGAAAGCTGCCAGCACGGAAAGCTGTAGCTGGTTTTCACTGTCCCTTGGAACTGCATTCGCTGGTAGGCAGACATTCGCGTTCTGCAACAGCTTTCGTGCGTAAAGGGGCAACACTCTGTATTTCTCTCTGGCAGAGCCCGGCTGCCAAATTCGAAACGTCCAGCGATTGCGCCCACAGGAAAGCTGCCAGCACGGAAAGCTGTAGCAGGTTTTCACTGTCCCTTGGAACTGCATTCGCTGCTACACAGACATTCGCGTTCTGCAACAGCTTTCGTTCGTAAAGGGGCAACACTGTGTCTTTCTCTCTGGCAGAGCCCGGTTGCCAAATTCGAAACGTCCAGCGATTGCGCCCACAGGAAAGCTGCCAGCACGGAAAGCTGTAGCTGGTTTTCACTGTCCCTTGGAACTGCATTCGCTGGTAGACAGACATTCGCGTTCTGCAACAGCTTTCGTGCGTAAAGGGGCAACACCGTGTATTTCTCTCTCGCAGAGCCCGGCTGCCAAATTCGAAACGTCCAGCGATTGCGCCCACAGGAAAGCTGCCAGCACGGAAAGCTGTAGCTGGTTTTCACTGTCCCTTGGAACTGCATTCGCTGGTAGGCAGACATTCGCGTTCTGCAACAGCTTTCGTGCGTAAAGGGGCAACACTGTGTCTTTCTCTCTGGCAGAGCCCGGCTGCCAAATTCGAAACGTCCAGCGATTGCGCCCACAGGAAAGCTGCCAGCACGGAAAGCTGTAGCTGGTTTTCACTGTCCCTTGGAACTGCATTCGCTGGTAGACAGACATTCGCGTTCTGCAACAGCTTTCGTTCGTAAAGGGGCAACACCGTGTATTTCTCTCTCGCAGAGCCCGGCTGCCAAATTCGAAACGTCCAGCGATTGCGCCCACAGGAAAGCTGCCAGCACGGAAAGCTGTAGCTGGTTTTCACTGTCCCTTGGAACTGCATTCGCTGGTAGACAGACATTCGCGTTCTGCAACAGCTTTCGTGCGTAAAGGGGCAACACTGTGTCTTTCTCTCTGGCAGAGCCCGGCTGCCAAATTCGAAACGTCCAGCGATTGCGCCCACAGGAAAGCTGCCAGCACGGAAAGCTGTAGCTGGTTGTCACTGTCCCTTGGAACTGCATTCGCTGGTAGACAGACATTCGCGTTTTGCAACAGCTTTCGTGCGTAAAGGGGCAACACTGTGTCTTTCTCTCTGGCAGAGCCCGGCTGCCAAATTCGAAACGTCCAGCGATTGCGCCCACAGGAAAGCTGCCAGCACGGAAAGCTGTAGCTGGTTTTCACTGTCCCTTGGAACTGCATTCGCTGGTAGGCAGACATTCGCGTTCTGCAACAGCTTTCGTTCGTAAAGGGGCAACACTGTGTCTTTCTCTCTGGCAGAGCCCGGTTGCCAAATTCGAAACGTCCAGCGATTGCGCCCACAGGAAAGCTGCCAGCACGGTAAGCCGTAGCTGGTTTTCACTGTCCCTTGGAACTGCATTCGCTGGTAGACAGACATTCGCGTTCTGCAACAGCTTTCGTGCGTAAAGGGGCAACACCTTGTATTTCTCTCTCGCAGAGCCCGGCTGCCAAATTCGAAACGTCCAGCGATTGCGCCCACAGGAAAGCTGCCAGCACGGAAAGCTGTAGCTGGTTTTCACTGTCCCTTGGAACTGCATTCGCTGCTACACAGACATTCGCGTTCTGCAACAGCTTTCGTGCGTAAAGGGGCAACACTGTGTCTTTCTCTCTGGCAGAGCCCGGCTGCCAAATTCGAAACGTCCAGCGATTGCGCCCACAGGAAAGCTGCCAGCACGGAAAGCTGTAGCTGGTTTTCACTGTCCCTTGGAACTGCATTCGCTGGTAGGCAGACATTCGCGTTCTGCAACAGCTTTCGTTCGTAAAGGGGCAACACGTGTCTTTCTCTCTCGCAGAGCCCGGCTGCCAAATTCGAAACGTCCAGCGATTGCGCCCACAGGAAAGCTGCCAGCACGGAAAGCTGTAGCTGGTTTTCACTGTCCCTTGGAACTGCATTCGCTGGTAGGCAGACATTCGCGTTCTGCAACAGCTTTCGTTCGTAAAGGGGCAACACTGTGTATTTCTCTCTGGCAGAGCCCGGCTGCCAAATTCGAAACGTCCAGCGATTGCGCCCACAGGAAAGCTGCCAGCACGGAAAGCTGTAGCTGGTTTTCACTGTCCCTTGGAACTCTATTCGCCTGTAGGCAGACATTCGCGTTCTGCAACAGCTTTCGTTCGTAAAGGGGCAACACTGTGTCTTTCTCTCTGGCAGAGCCCGGTTGCCAAATTCGAAACGTCCAGCGATTGCGCCCACAGGAAAGCTGCCAGCACGGAAAGCTGTAGCTGGTTTTCACTGTCCCTTGGAACTGCATTCGCTGCTACACAGACATTCGCGTTCTGCAACAGCTTTCGTGCGTAAAGGGGCAACACTGTGTCTTTCTCTCTGGCAGAGCCCGGCTGCCAAATTCGAAACGTCCAGCGATTGCGCCCACAGGAAAGCTGCCAGCACGGAAAGCTGTAGCTGGTTTTCACTGTCCCTTGGAACTGCATTCGCTGGTAGGCAGACATTCGCGTTCTGCAACAGCTTTCGTTCGTAAAGGGGCAACACTGTGTATTTCTCTCTCGCAGAGCCCGGCTGCCAAATTCGAAACGTCCAGCGATTGCGCCCACAGGAAAGCTGCCAGCACGGAAAGCTGTAGCTGGTTTTCACTGTCCCTTGGAACTGCATTCGCTGGTAGACAGACATTCGCGTTCTGCAACAGCTTTCGTGCGTAAAGGGGCAACACTGTGTCTTTCTCTCTGGCAGAGCCCGGCTGCCAAATTCGAAACGTCCAGCGATTGCGCCCACAGGAAAGCTGCCAGCACGGAAAGCTGTAGCTGGTTTTCACTGTCCCTTGGAACTGCATTCGCTGGTAGGCAGACATTCGCGTTCTGCAACAGCTTTCGTTCGTAAAGGGGCAACACTGTGTCTTTCTCTCTGGCAGAGCCCGGTTGCCAAATTCGAAACGTCCAGCGATTGCGCCCACAGGAAAGCTGCCAGCACGGTAAGCCGTAGCTGGTTTTCACTGTCCCTTGGAACTGCATTCGCTGGTAGACAGACATTCGCGTTCTGCAACAGCTTTCGTGCGTAAAGGGGCAACACCTTGTATTTCTCTCTCGCAGAGCCCGGCTGCCAAATTCGAAACGTCCAGCGATTGCGCCCACAGGAAAGCTGCCAGCACGGAAAGCTGTAGCTGGTTTTCACTGTCCCTTGGAACTGCATTCGCTGCTACACAGACATTCGCGTTCTGCAACAGCTTTCGTGCGTAAAGGGGCAACACTGTGTCTTTCTCTCTGGCAGAGCCCGGCTGCCAAATTCGAAACGTCCAGCGATTGCGCCCACAGGAAAGCTGCCAGCACGGAAAGCTGTAGCTGGTTTTCACTGTCCCTTGGAACTGCATTCGCTGGTAGACAGACATTCGCGTTCTGCAACAGCTTTCGTTCGTAAAGGGGCAACACTCTGTATTTCTCTCTGGCAGAGCCCGGCTGCCAAATTCGAAACGTCCAGCGATTGCGCCCACAGGAAAGCTGCCAGCACGGAAAGCTGTAGCTGGTTTTCACTGTCCCTTGGAACTGCATTCGCTGGTAGACAGACATTCGCGTTCTGCAACAGCTTTCGTTCGTAAAGGGGCAACACTGTGTATTTCTCTCTCGCAGAGCCCGGCTGCCAAATTCGAAACGTCCAGCGATTGCGCCCACAGGAAAGCTGCCAGCACGGAAAGCTGTAGCTGGTTTTCACTGTCCCTTGGAACTGCATTCGCTGGTAGACAGACATTCGCGTTCTGCAACAGCTTTCGTGCGTAAAGGGGCAACACTGTGTCTTTCTCTCTGGCAGAGCCCGGCTGCCAAATTCGAAACGTCCAGCGATTGCGCCCACAGGAAAGCTGCCAGCACGGAAAGCTGTAGCTGGTTTTCACTGTCCCTTGGAACTGCATTCGCTGGTAGGCAGACATTCGCGTTCTGCAACAGCTTTCGTTCGTAAAGGGGCAACACTGTGTCTTTCTCTCTGGCAGAGCCCGGTTGCCAAATTCGAAACGTCCAGCGATTGCGCCCACAGGAAAGCTGCCAGCACGGTAAGCCGTAGCTGGTTTTCACTGTCCCTTGGAACTGCATTCGCTGGTAGACAGACATTCGCGTTCTGCAACAGCTTTCGTGCGTAAAGGGGCAACACCTTGTATTTCTCTCTCGCAGAGCCCGGCTGCCAAATTCGAAACGTCCAGCGATTGCGCCCACAGGAAAGCTGCCAGCACGGAAAGCTGTAGCTGGTTTTCACTGTCCCTTGGAACTGCATTCGCTGCTACACAGACATTCGCGTTCTGCAACAGCTTTCGTGCGTAAAGGGGCAACACTGTGTCTTTCTCTCTGGCAGAGCCCGGCTGCCAAATTCGAAACGTCCAGCGATTGCGCCCACAGGAAAGCTGCCAGCACGGAAAGCTGTAGCTGGTTTTCACTGTCCCTTGGAACTGCATTCGCTGGTAGGCAGACATTCGCGTTCTGCAACAGCTTTCGTTCGTAAAGGGGCAACACGTGTCTTTCTCTCTGGCAGAGCCCGGCTGCCAAATTCGAAACGTCCAGCGATTGCGCCCACAGGAAAGCTGCCAGCACGGAAAGCTGTAGCTGGTTTTCACTGTCCCTTGGAACTGCATTCGCTGGTAGGCAGACATTCGCGTTCTGCAACAGCTTTCGTTCGTAAAGGGGCAACACTGTGTCTTTCTCTCTGGCAGAGCCCGGCTGCCAAATTCGAAACGTCCAGCGATTGCGCCCACAGGAAAGCTGCCAGCACGGAAAGCTGTAGCTGGTTTTCACTGTCCCTTGGAACTCTATTCGCCTGTAGGCAGACATTCGCGTTCTGCAACAGCTTTCGTTCGTAAAGGGGCAACACTGTGTCTTTCTCTCTGGCAGAGCCCGGTTGCCAAATTCGAAACGTCCAGCGATTGCGCCCACAGGAAAGCTGCCAGCACGGAAAGCTGTAGCTGGTTTTCACTGTCCCTTGGAACTGCATTCGCTGGTAGACAGACATTCGCGTTCTGCAACAGCTTTCGTGCGTAAAGGGGCAACACTGTGTCTTTCTCTCTGGCAGAGCCCGGCTGCCAAATTCGAAACGTCCAGCGATTGCGCCCACAGGAAAGCTGCCAGCACGGAAAGCTGTAGCTGGTTTTCACTGTCCCTTGGAACTGCATTCGCTGGTAGACAGACATTCGCGTTCTGCAACAGCTTTCGTTCGTAAAGGGGCAACACTGTGTATTTCTCTCTCGCAGAGCCCGGCTGCCAAATTCGAAACGTCCAGCGATTGCGCCCACAGGAAAGCTGCCAGCACGGAAAGCTGTAGCTGGTTTTCACTGTCCCTTGGAACTGCATTCGCTGGTAGGCAGACATTCGCGTTCTGCAACAGCTTTCGTTCGTAAAGGGGCAACACTGTGTATTTCTCTCTCGCAGAGCCCGGCTGCCAAATTCGAAACGTCCAGCGATTGCGCCCACAGGAAAGCTGCCAGCACGGAAAGCTGTAGCTGGTTTTCACTGTCCCTTGGAACTGCATTCGCTGGTAGACAGACATTCGCGTTCTGCAACAGCTTTCGTGCGTAAAGGGGCAACACTGTGTCTTTCTCTCTGGCAGAGCCCGGCTGCCAAATTCGAAACGTCCAGCGATTGCGCCCACAGGAAAGCTGCCAGCACGGAAAGCTGTAGCTGGTTTTCACTGTCCCTTGGAACTGCATTCGCTGGTAGGCAGACATTCGCGTTCTGCAACAGCTTTCGTTCGTAAAGGGGCAACACTGTGTCTTTCTCTCTGGCAGAGCCCGGTTGCCAAATTCGAAACGTCCAGCGATTGCGCCCACAGGAAAGCTGCCAGCACGGTAAGCCGTAGCTGGTTTTCACTGTCCCTTGGAACTGCATTCGCTGGTAGACAGACATTCGCGTTCTGCAACAGCTTTCGTGCGTAAAGGGGCAACACCTTGTATTTCTCTCTCGCAGAGCCCGGCTGCCAAATTCGAAACGTCCAGCGATTGCGCCCACAGGAAAGCTGCCAGCACGGAAAGCTGTAGCTGGTTTTCACTGTCCCTTGGAACTGCATTCGCTGCTACACAGACATTCGCGTTCTGCAACAGCTTTCGTGCGTAAAGGGGCAACACTGTGTCTTTCTCTCTGGCAGAGCCCGGCTGCCAAATTCGAAACGTCCAGCGATTGCGCCCACAGGAAAGCTGCCAGCACGGAAAGCTGTAGCTGGTTTTCACTGTCCCTTGGAACTGCATTCGCTGGTAGACAGACATTCGCGTTCTGCAACAGCTTTCGTTCGTAAAGGGGCAACACTCTGTATTTCTCTCTGGCAGAGCCCGGCTGCCAAATTCGAAACGTCCAGCGATTGCGCCCACAGGAAAGCTGCCAGCACGGAAAGCTGTAGCTGGTTTTCACTGTCCCTTGGAACTGCATTCGCTGGTAGACAGACATTCGCGTTCTGCAACAGCTTTCGTGCGTAAAGGGGCAACACTGTGTCTTTCTCTCTGGCAGAGCCCGGCTGCCAAATTCGAAACGTCCAGCGATTGCGCCCACAGGAAAGCTGCCAGCACGGAAAGCTGTAGCTGGTTTTCACTGTCCCTTGGAACTGCATTCGCTGGTAGACAGACATTCGCGTTCTGCAACAGCTTTCGTGCGTAAAGGGGCAACACTGTGTCTTTCTCTCTGGCAGAGCCCGGCTGCCAAATTCGAAACGTCCAGCGATTGCGCCCACAGGAAAGCTGCCAGCACGGAAAGCTGTAGCTGGTTTTCACTGTCCCTTGGAACTGCATTCGCTGGTAGGCAGACATTCGCGTTCTGCAACAGCTTTCGTTCGTAAAGGGGCAACACTGTGTCTTTCTCTCTCGCAGAGCCCGGTTGCCAAATTCGAAACGTCCAGCGATTGCGCCCACAGGAAAGCTGCCAGCACGGTAAGCCGTAGCTGGTTTTCACTGTCCCTTGGAACTGCATTCGCTGGTAGACAGACATTCGCGTTCTGCAACAGCTTTCGTGCGTAAAGGGGCAACACCTTGTATTTCTCTCTCGCAGAGCCCGGCTGCCAAATTCGAAACGTCCAGCGATTGCGCCCACAGGAAAGCTGCCAGCACGGAAAGCTGTAGCTGGTTTTCACTGTCCCTTGGAACTGCATTCGCTGGTAGACAGACATTCGCGTTCTGCAACAGCTTTCGTGCGTAAAGGGGCAACACTGTGTCTTTCTCTCTGGCAGAGCCCGGCTGCCAAATTCGAAACGTCCAGCGATTGCGCCCACAGGAAAGCTGCCAGCACGGAAAGCTGTAGCTGGTTTTCACTGTCCCTTGGAACTGCATTCGCTGGTAGGCAGACATTCGCGTTCTGCAACAGCTTTCGTTCGTAAAGGGGCAACACGTGTCTTTCTCTCTCGCAGAGCCCGGCTGCCAAATTCGAAACGTCCAGCGATTGCGCCCACAGGAAAGCTGCCAGCACGGAAAGCTGTAGCTGGTTTTCACTGTCCCTTGGAACTGCATTCGCTGGTAGACAGACATTCGCGTTCTGCAACAGCTTTCGTGCGTAAAGGGGCAACACTGTCTCTTTCTCTCTGGCAGAGCCCGGCTGCCAAATTCGAAACGTCCAGCGATTGCGCCCACAGGAAAGCTGCCAGCACGGAAAGCTGTAGCTGGTTTTCACTGTCCCTTGGAACTGCATTCGCTGGTAGGCAGACATTCGCGTTCTGCAACAGCTTTCGTTCGTAAAGGGGCAACAGTGTGTCTTTCTCTCTGGCAGAACCCGGCTGCCAAATTCGAAACGTCCAGCGATTGCGCCCACAGGAAAGCTGCCAGCACGGAAAGCTGTAGCTGGTTTTCACTGTCCCTTGGAACTGCATTCGCTGGTAGGCAGACATTCGCGTTCTGCAACAGCTTTCGTGCGTAAAGGGGCAACACTGTGTCTTTCTCTCTGGCAGAGCCCGGCTGCCAAATTCGAAACGTCCAGCGATTGCGCCCACAGGAAAGCTGCCAGCACGGAAAGCTGTAGCTGGTTTTCACTGTCCCTTGGAACTGCATTCGCTGCTACACAGACATTCGCGTTCTGCAACAGCTTTCGTTCGTAAAGGGGCAACACTGTGTATTTCTCTCTGGCAGAGCCCGGCTGCCAAATTCGAAACGTCCAGCGATTGCGCCCACAGGAAAGCTGCCAGCACGGAAAGCTGTAGCTGGTTTTCACTGTCCCTTGGAACTGCATTCGCTGGTAGACAGACATTCGCGTTCTGCAACAGCTTTCGTGCGTAAAGGGGCAACACCGTGTATTTCTCTCTCGCAGAACCCGGCTGCCAAATTCGAAACGTCCAGCGATTGCGCCCACAGGAAAGCTGCCAGCACGGAAAGCTGTAGCTGGTTTTCACTGTCCCTTGGAACTGCATTCGGTGCTACACAGACATTCGCGTTCTGCAACAGCTTTCGTTCGTAAAGGGGCAACACTGTGTATTTCTCTCTCGCAGATCCCGGCTGCCAAATTCGAAACGTCCAGCGATTGCGCCCACAGGAAAGCTGCCAGCACGGAAAGCTGTAGCTGGTTGTCACTGTCCCTTGGAACTGCATTCGCTGGTAGACAGACATTCGCGTTCTGCAACAGCTTTCGTGCGTAAAGGGGCAACACCGTGTATTTCTCTCTCGCAGAGCCCGGCTGCCAAATTCGAAACGTCCAGCGATTGCTCCCACAGGAAAGCTGCCAGCACGGAAAGCTGTAGCTGGTTTTCACTGTCCCTTGGAACTGCATTCGCTGCTACACAGACATTCGCGTTCTGCAACAGCTTTCGTTCGTAAAGGGGCAACACTGTGTATTTCTCTCTGGCAGAGCCCGGCTGCCAAATTCGAAACGTCCAGCGATTGCGCCCACAGGAAAGCTGCCAGCACGGAAAGCTGTAGCTGGTTTTCACTGTCCCTTGGAACTGCATTCGCTGGTAGGCAGACATTCGCGTTCTGCAACAGCTTTCGTGCGTAAAGGGGCAACACCGTGTATTTCTCTCTCGCAGAACCCGGCTGCCAAATTCGAAACGTCCAGCGATTGCGCCCACAGGAAAGCTGCCAGCACGGAAAGCTGTAGCTGGTTTTCACTGTCCCTTGGAACTGCATTCGGTGCTACACAGACATTCGCGTTCTGCAACAGCTTTCGTTCGTAAAGGGGCAACACTGTGTCTTTCTCTCTGGCAGAGCCCGGTTGCCAAATTCGAAACGTCCAGCGATTGCGCCCACAGGAAAGCTGCCAGCACGGAAAGCTGTAGCTGGTTTTCACTGTCCCTTGGAACTGCATTCGCTGGTAGACAGACATTCGCGTTCTGCAACAGCTTTCGTGCGTAAAGGGGCAACACCGTGTATTTCTCTCTCGCAGAGCCCGGCTGCCAAATTCGAAACGTCCAGCGATTGCGCCCACAGGAAAGCTGCCAGCACGGAAAGCTGTAGCTGGTTTTCACTGTCCCTTGGAACTGCATTCGCTGCTACACAGACATTCGCGTTCTGCAACAGCTTTCGTGCGTAAAGGGGCAACACTGTGTCTTTCTCTCTGGCAGAGCCCGGCTGCCAAATTCGAAACGTCCAGCGATTGCGCCCACAGGAAAGCTGCCAGCACGGAAAGCTGTAGCTGGTTTTCACTGTCCCTTGGAACTGCATTCGCTGGTAGGCAGACATTCGCGTTCTGCAACAGCTTTCGTTCGTAAAGGGGCAACACTGTGTCTTTCTCTCTCGCAGAGCCCGGCTGCCAAATTCGAAACGTCCAGCGATTGCGCCCACAGGAATGCTGCCAGCACGGAAAGCTGTAGCTGGTTTTCACTGTCCCTTGGAACTGCATTCGCTGGTAGGCAGACATTCGCGTTCTGCAACAGCTTTCGTTCGTAAAGGGGCAACACGTGTCTTTCTCTCTCGCAGAGCCCGGCTGCCAAATTCGAAACGTCCAGCGATTGCGCCCACAGGAAAGCTGCCAGCACGGAAAGCTGTAGCTGGTTTTCACTGTCCCTTGGAACTGCATTCGCTGGTAGACAGACATTCGCGTTCTGCAACAGCTTTCGTTCGTAAAGGGGCAACACTGTGTATTTCTCTCTCGCAGAGCCCGGCTGCCAAATTCGAAACGTCCAGCGATTGCGCCCACAGGAAAGCTGCCAGCACGGAAAGCTGTAGCTGGTTTTCACTGTCCCTTGGAACTGCATTCGCTGGTAGACAGACATTCGCGTTCTGCAACAGCTTTCGTGCGTAAAGGGGCAACACTGTGTCTTTCTCTCTGGCAGAGCCCGGCTGCCAAATTCGAAACGTCCAGCGATTGCGCCCACAGGAAAGCTGCCAGCACGGAAAGCTGTAGCTGGTTTTCACTGTCCCTTGGAACTGCATTCGCTGGTAGACAGACATTCGCGTTCTGCAACAGCTTTCGTGCGTAAAGGGGCAACACTCTGTATTTCTCTCTGGCAGAGCCCGGCTGCCAAATTCGAAACGTCCAGCGATTGCGCCCACAGGAAAGCTGCCAGCACAGAAAGCTGTAGCTGGTTTTCACTGTCCCTCGGAACTGCATTCGCTGGTAGACAGACATTCGCGTTCTGCAACAGCTTTCGTTCGTAAAGGGGCAACACTGTGTATTTCTCTCTCGCAGAGCCCGGCTGCCAAATTCGAAACGTCCAGCGATTGCGCCCACAGGAAAGCTGCCAGCACGGTAAGCCGTAGCTGGTTTTCACTGTCCCTTGGAACTGCATTCGCTGGTAGACAGACATTCGCGTTCTGCAACAGCTTTCGTTCGTAAAGGGGCAACACTGTGTCTTTCTCTCTGGCAGAGCCCGGCTGCCAAATTCGAAACGTCCAGCGATTGCGCCCACAGGAAAGCTGCCAGCACGGAAAGCTGTAGCTGGTTTTCACTGTCCCTTGGAACTGCATTCGCTGGTAGACAGACATTCGCGTTCTGCAACAGCTTTCGTTCGTAAAGGGGCAACACCGTGTATTTCTCTCTCGCAGAGCCCGGCTGCCAAATTCGAAACGTCCAGCGATTGCGCCCACAGGAAAGCTGCCAGCACGGAAAGCTGTAGCTGGTTTTCACTGTCCCTTGGAACTGCATTCGCTGGTAGACAGACATTCGCGTTCTGCAACAGCTTTCGTTCGTAAAGGGGCAACACTGTGTATTTCTCTCTGGCAGAGCCCGGCTGCCAAATTCGAAACGTCCAGCGATTGTGCCCACAGGAAAGCTGCCAGCACGGAAAGCTGTAGCTGGTTTTCACTGTCCCTTGGAACTGCATTCGCCTGTAGGCAGACATTCGCGTTCTGCAACAGCTTTCGTTCGTAAAGGGGCAACACTGTGTCTTTCTCTCTGGCAGAGCCCGGCTGCCAAATTCGAAACGTCCAGCGATTGCGCCCACAGGAAAGCTGCCAGCACGGAAAGCTGTAGCTGGTTTTCACTGTCCCTTGGAACTGCATTCGCTGGTAGACAGACATTCGCGTTCTGCAACAGCTTTCGTGCGTAAAGGGGCAACACCGTGTATTTCTCTCTCACAGAACCCGGCTGCCAAATTCGAAACGTCCAGCGATTGCGCCCACAGGAAAGCTGCCAGCACGGAAAGCTGTAGCTGGTTTTCACTGTCCCTTGGAACTGCATTCGCTGGTAGACAGACATTCGCGTTCTGCAACAGCTTTCGTTCGTAAAGGGGCAACACTGTGTCTTTCTCTCTGGCAGAGCCCGGCTGCCAAATTCGAAACGTCCAGCGATTGCGCCCACAGGAAAGCTGCCAGCACGGAAAGCTGTAGCTCGTTTTCACTGTCCCTTGGAACTGCATTCGCTGGTAGGCAGACCTTCGCGTTCTGCAACAGCTTTCGTTCGTAAAGGGGCAACACTGTGTCTTTCTCTCTGGCAGAGCCCGGTTGCCAAATTCGAAACGTCCAGCGATTGCGCCCACAGGAAAGCTGCCAGCACGGAAAGCTGTAGCTGGTTTTCACTGTCCCTTGGAACTGCATTCGCTGGTAGGCAGACATTCGCGTTCTGCAACAGCTTTCGTTCGTAAAGGGGCAACACTGTGTATTTCTCTGTCGCAGAGCCCGGCTGCCAAATTCGAAACGTCCAGCGATTGCGCCCACAGGAAAGCTGCCAGCACGGAAAGCTGTAGCTGGTTTTCCCTGTCCCTTTGAACTGCATTCGCTGGTAGGCAGACATTCGCGTTCTGCAACAGCTTTCGTTCGTAAAGGGGCAACACGTGTCTTTCTCTCTCGCAGAGCCCGGCTGCCAAATTCGAAACGTCCAGCGATTGCGCCCACAGGAAAGCTGCCAGCACGGAAAGCTGTAGCTGGTTTTCACTGTCCTTTGGAACTGCATTCGCTGGTAGGCAGACATTCGCGTTCTGCAACAGCTTTCGTTCATAAAGGGGCAACACTGTGTATTTCTCTCTGGCAGAGCCCGGCTGCCAAATTCGAAACGTCCAGCGATTGCGCCCACAGGAAAGCTGCCAGCACGGAAAGCTGTAGCTGGTTTTCACTGTCCCTTGGAACTGCATTCGCTGGTAGGCAGACATTCGCGTTCTGCAACAGCTTTCGTGCGTAAAGGGGCAACACTGTGTCTTTCTCTCTGGCAGAGCCCGGCTGCCAAATTCGAAACGTCCAGCGATTGCGCCCACAGGAAAGCTGCCAGCACGGAAAGCTGTAGCTGGTTTTCACTGTCCCTTGGAACTGCATTCGCTGGTAGGCAGACATTCGCGTTCTGCAACAGCTTTCGTGCGTAAAGGGGCAACACTCTGTATTTCTCTCTGGCAGAGCCCGGCTGCCAAATTCGAAACGTCCAGCGATTGCGCCCACAGGAAAGCTGCCAGCACGGAAAGCTGTAGCTGGTTTTCACTGTCCCTTGGAACTGCATTCGCTGCTACACAGACATTCGCGTTCTGCAACAGCTTTCATTCGTAAAGGGGCAACACTCTGTATTTCTCTCTCGCAGAGCCCGGCTGCCAAATTCGAAACGTCCAGCGATTGCGCCCACAGGAAAGCTGCCAGCACGGAAAGCTGTAGCTGGTTGTCACTGTCCCTTGGAACTGCATTCGCTGGTAGACAGACATTCGCGTTCTGCAACAGCTTTCGTTCGTAAAGGGGCAACACCGTGTATTTCTCTCTGGCAGAGCCCGGCTGCCAAATTCGAAACGTCCAGCGATTGCGCCCACAGGAAAGCTGCCAGCACGGAAAGCTGTAGCTGGTTTTCACTGTCCCTTGGAAGTGCATTCGCTGCTACACAGACATTCGCGTTCTGCAACAGCTTTCGTTCGTAAAGGGGCAACACTGTGTATTTCTCTCTGGCAGAGCCCGGCTGCCAAATTCGAAACGTCCAGCGATTGCGCCCACAGGAAAGCTGCCAGCACGGAAAGCTGTAGCTGGTTTTCACTGTCCCTTGGAACTGCATTCGCTGGTAGACAGACATTCGCGTTCTGCAACAGCTTTCGTGCGTAAAGGGGCAACACCGTGTATTTCTCTCTCGCAGAACCCGGCTGCCAAATTCGAAACGTCCAGCGATTGCGCCCACAGGAAAGCTGCCAGCACGGAAAGCTGTAGCTGGTTTTCACTGTCCCTTGGAACTGCATTCGCTGGTAGACAGACATTCGCGTTCTGCAACAGCTTTCGTTCGTAAAGGGGCAACACTGTGTCTTTCTCTCTGGCAGAGCCCGGCTGCCAAATTCGAAACGTCCAGCGATTGCGCCCACAGGAAAGCTGCCAGCACGGAAAGCTGTAGCTGGTTTTCCCTGTCCCTTTGAACTGCATTCGCTGGTAGGCAGACATTCGCGTTCTGCAACAGCTTTCGTTCGTAAAGGGGCAACACGTGTCTTTCTCTCTCGCAGAGCCCGGCTGCCAAATTCGAAACGTCCAGCGATTTCGCCCACAGGAAAGCTGCCAGCACGGAAAGCTGTAGCTGGTTTTCACTGTCCTTTGGAACTGCATTCGCTGGTAGACAGACATTCGCGTTATGCAACAGCTTTCGTTCATAAAGGGGCAACACTGTGTATTTCTCTCTGGCAGAGCCCGGCTGCCAAATTCGAAACGTCCAGCGATTGCGCCCACAGGAAAGCTGCCAGCACGGAAAGCTGTAGCTGGTTTTCACTGTCCCTTGGAACTGCATTCGGTGGTAGGCAGACATTCGCGTTCTGCAACAGCTTTCGTGCGTAAAGGGGCAACACTGTGTCTTTCTCTCTGGCAGAGCCCGGCTGCCAAATTCGAAACGTCCAGCGATTGCGCCCACAGGAAAGCTGCCAGCACGGAAAGCTGTAGCTGGTTTTCACTGTCCCTTGGAACTGCATTCGCTGGTAGGCAGACATTCGCGTTCTGCAACAGCTTTCGTGCGTAAAGGGGCAACACTCTGTATTTCTCTCTGGCAGAGCCCGGCTGCCAAATTCGAAACGTCCAGCGATTGCGCCCACAGGAAAGCTGCCAGCACGGAAAGCTGTAGCTGGTTTTCACTGTCCCTTGGAACTGCATTCGCTGCTACACAGACATTCGCGTTCTGCAACAGCTTTCATTCGTAAAGGGGCAACACTCTGTATTTCTCTCTCGCAGAGCCCGGCTGCCAAATTCGAAACGTCCAGCGATTGCGCCCACAGGAAAGCTGCCAGCACGGAAAGCTGTAGCTGGTTGTCACTGTCCCTTGGAACTGCATTCGCTGGTAGACAGACATTCGCGTTCTGCAACAGCTTTCGTTCGTAAAGGGGCAACACTGTGTATTTCTCTCTCGCAGAGCCCGGCTGCCAAATTCGAAACGTCCAGCGATTGCGCCCACAGGAAAGCTGCCAGCACGGAAAGCTGTAGCTGGTTTTCACTGTCCCTTGGAAGTGCATTCGCTGCTACACAGACATTCGCGTTCTGCAAAAGCTTTCGTTCGTAAAGAGGCAACACTGTGTATTTCTCTCTGGCAGAGCCCGGCTGCCAAATTCGAAACGTCCAGCGATTGCGCCCACAGGAAAGCTGCCAGCACGGAAAGCTGTAGCTGGTTTTCACTGTCCCTTGGAACTGCATTCGCTGGTAGGCAGACATTCGCGTTCTGCAACAGCTTTCGTTCGTAAAGGGGCAACACTGTGTCTTTCTCTCTGGCAGAGCCCGGCTGCCAAATTCGAAACGTCCAGCGATTGCGCCCACAGGAAAGCTGCCAGCACGGAAAGCTGTAGCTGGTTTTCACTGTCCCTTGGAACTGCATTCGCTGGTAGACAGACATTCGCGTTCTGCAACAGCTTTCGTGCGTAAAGGGGCAACACTGTGTCTTTCTCTCTGGCAGAGCCCGGCTGCCAAATTCGAAACGTCCAGCGATTGCGCCCACAGGAAAGCTGCCAGCACGGAAAGCTGTAGCTGGTTTTCACTGTCCCTTGGAACTGCATTCGCTGGTAGACAGACATTCGCGTTCTGCAACAGCTTTCGTTCGTAAAGGGGCAACATTGTGTATTTCTCTCTGGCAGAGCCCGGCTGCCAAATTCGAAACGTCCAGCGATTGCGCCCACAGGAAAGCTGCCAGCACGGAAAGCTGTAGCTGGTTTTCACTGTCCCTTGGAACTGCATTCGCTGGTAGACAGACATTCGCGTTCTGCAACAGCTTTCGTTCGTAAAGGGGCAACACTGTGTCTTTCTCTCTGGCAGAGCCCGGTTGCCAAATTCGAAACGTCCAGCGATTGCGCCCACAGGAAAGCTGCCAGCACGGTAAGCCGTAGCTGGTTTTCACTGTCCCTTGGAACTGCATTCGCTGGTAGACAGACATTCGCGTTCTGCAACAGCTTTCGTTCGTAAAGGGGCAACACCGTGTATTTCTCTCTCGCAGAACCCGGCTGCCAAATTCGAAACATCCAGCGATTGCGCCCACAGGAAAGCTGCCAGCACGGAAAGCTGTAGCTGGTTTTCACTGTCCCTTGGAACTGCATTCGCTGGTAGGCAGACATTCGCGTTCTGCAACAGCTTTCGTTCGTAAAGGGGCAACACTGTGTCTTTCTCTCTGGCAGAGCCCGGCTGCCAAATTCGAAACGTCCAGCGATTGCGCCCACAGGAAAGCTGCCAGCACGGAAAGCTGTAGCTGGTTTTCACTGTCCCTTGGAACTGCATTCGCTGCTACACAGACATTCGCGTTCTGCAACAGCTTTCGTTCGTAAAGGGGCAACACTGTGTCTTTCTCTCTGGCAGAGCCCGGCTGCCAAATTCGAAACGTCCAGCGATTCCGCCCACAGGAAAGCTGCCAGCACGGAAAGCTGTAGCTGGTTTTCACTGTCCCTTGGAACTGCATTCGCTGGTAGGCAGACATTCGCGTTCTGCAACAGCTTTCGTTCGTAAAGGGGCAACACTGTGTCTTTCTCTCTGGCAGAGCCCGGTTGCCAAATTCGAAACGTCCAGCGATTGCGCCCACAGGAAAGCTGCCAGCACGGAAAGCTGTAGCTGGTTTTCACTGTCCCTTGGAACTGCATTCGCTGGTAGGCAGACATTCGCGTTCTGCAACAGCTTTCGTTCGTAAAGGGGCAACACTGTGTCTTTCTCTCTGGCAGAGCCCGGCTGCCAAATTCGAAACGTCCAGCGATTGCGCCCACAGGAAAGCTGCCAGCACGGAAAGCTGTAGCTGGTTTTCACTGTCCCTTGGAACTGCATTCGCTGCTACACAGACATTCGCGTTCTGCAACAGCTTTCGTTCGTAAAGGGGCAACACTGTGTCTTTCTCTCTGGCAGAGCCCGGCTGCCAAATTCGAAACGTCCAGCGATTCCGCCCACAGGAAAGCTGCCAGCACGGAAAGCTGTAGCTGGTTTTCACTGTCCCTTGGAACTGCATTCGCTGGTAGGCAGACATTCGCGTTCTGCAACAGCTTTCGTTCGTAAAGGGGCAACACTGTGTCTTTCTCTCTGGCAGAGCCCGGTTGCCAAATTCGAAACGTCCAGCGATTGCGCCCACAGGAAAGCTGCCAGCACGGTAAGCCGTAGCTGGTTTTCACTGTCCCTTGGAACTGCATTCGCTGGTAGGCAGACATTCGCGTTCTGCAACAGCTTTCGTGCGTAAAGGGGCAACACTCTGTATTTCTCTCTGGCAGAGCCCGGCTGCCAAATTCGAAACGTCCAGCGATTGCGCCCACAGGAAAGCTGCCAGCACGGAAAGCTGTAGCTGGTTTTCACTGTCCCTTGGAACTGCATTCGCTGCTACACAGACATTCGCGTTCTGCAACAGCTTTCATTCGTAAAGGGGCAACACTCTGTATTTCTCTCTCGCAGAGCCCGGCTGCCAAATTCGAAACGTCCAGCGATTGCGCCCACAGGAAAGCTGCCAGCACGGAAAGCTGTAGCTGGTTGTCACTGTCCCTTGGAACTGCATTCGCTGGTAGACAGACATTCGCGTTCTGCAACAGCTTTCGTTCGTAAAGGGGCAACACCGTGTATTTCTCTCTCGCAGAGCCCGGCTGCCAAATTCGAAACGTCCAGCGATTGCGCCCACAGGAAAGCTGCCAGCACGGAAAGCTGTAGCTGGTTTTCACTGTCCCTTGGAAGTGCATTCGCTGCTACACAGACATTCGCGTTCTGCAACAGCTTTCGTTCGTAAAGGGGCAACACTGTGTATTTCTCTCTGGCAGAGCCCGGCTGCCAAATTCGAAACGTCCAGCGATTGCGCCCACAGGAAAGCTGCCAGCACGGAAAGCTGTAGCTGGTTTTCACTGTCCCTTGGAACTGCATTCGCTGGTAGGCAGACATTCGCGTTCTGCAACAGCTTTCATTCGTAAAGGGGCAACACTGTGTATTTCTCTGTCGCAGAGCCCGGCTGCCAAATTCGAAACGTCCAGCGATTGCGCCCACAGGAAAGCTGCCAGCACGGAAAGCTGTAGCTGGTTTTCACTGTCCCTTGGAACTGCATTCGCTGGTAGACAGACATTCGCGTTCTGCAACAGCTTTCGTGCGTAAAGGGGCAACACCGTGTATTTCTCTCTCGCAGAACCCGGCTGCCAAATTCGAAACGTCCAGCGATTGCGCCCACAGGAAAGCTGCCAGCACGGAAAGCTGTAGCTGGTTTTCACTGTCCCTTGGAACTGCATTCGCTGCTACACAGACATTCGCGTTCTGCAACAGCTTTCGTTCGTAAAGGGGCAACACTGTGTCTTTCTCTCTGGCAGAGCCCGGCTGCCAAATTCGAAACGTCCAGCGATTGCGCCCACAGGAAAGCTGCCAGCACGGAAAGCTGTAGCTGGTTTTCACTGTCCCTTGGAACTGCATTCGCTGGTAGGCAGACATTCGCGTTCTGCAACAGCTTTCGTTCGTAAAGGGGCAACACTGTGTCTTTCTCTCTCGCAGAGCCCGGCTGGCAAATTCGAAACGTCCAGCGATTGCGCCCACAGGAAAGCTGCCAGCACGGAAAGCTGTAGCTGGTTTTCACTGTCCCTTGGAACTGCATTCGCTGGTAGGCAGACATTCGCGTTCTGCAACAGCTTTCGTTTGTAAAGGGGCAACACTGTGTCTTTCTCTCTGGCAGAACCCGGCTGCCAAATTCGAAACGTCCAGCGATTGCGCCCACAGGAAAGCTGCCAGCACGGAAAGCTGTAGCTGGTTTTCACTGTCCCTTGGAACTGCATTCGCTGCTACACAGACATTCGCGTTCTGCAACAGCTTTCATTCGTAAAGGGGCAACACTCTGTATTTCTCTCTGGCAGAGCCCGGCTGCCAAATTCGAAACGTCCAGCGATTGCGCCCACAGGAAAGCTGCCAGCACGGAAAGCTGTAGCTGGTTTTCACTGTCCCTTGGAACTGCATTCGCTGCTACACAGACATTCGCGTTCTGCAACAGCTTTCATTCGTAAAGGGGCAACACTCTGTATTTCTCTCTCGCAGAGCCCGGCTGCCAAATTCGAAACGTCCAGCGATTGCGCCCACAGGAAAGCTGCCAGCACGGAAAGCTGTAGCTGGTTGTCACTGTCCCTTGGAACTGCATTCGCTGGTAGACAGACATTCGCGTTCTGCAACAGCTTTCGTTCGTAAAGGGGCAACACCGTGTATTTCTCTCTCGCAGAGCCCGGCTGCCAAATTCGAAACGTCCAGCGATTGCGCCCACAGGAAAGCTGCCAGCACGGAAAGCTGTAGCTGGTTTTCACTGTCCCTTGGAAGTGCATTCGCTGCTACACAGACATTCGCGTTCTGCAACAGCTTTCGTTCGTAAAGGGGCAACACTGTGTATTTCTCTCTGGCAGAGCCCGGCTGCCAAATTCGAAACGTCCAGCGATTGCGCCCACAGGAAAGCTGCCAGCACGGAAAGCTGTAGCTGGTTTTCACTGTCCCTTGGAACTGCATTCGCTGGTAGGCAGACATTCGCGTTCTGCAACAGCTTTCGTTCGTAAAGGGGCAACACTGTGTCTTTCTCTCTGGCAGAGCCCGGCTGCCAAATTCGAAACGTCCAGCGATTGCGCCCACAGGAAAGCTGCCAGCACGGAAAGCTGTAGCTGGTTTTCACTGTCCCTTGGAACTGCATTCGCTGCTACACAGACATTCGCGTTCTGCAACAGCTTTCGTTCGTAAAGGGGCAACACTGTGTCTTTCTCTCTGGCAGAGCCCGGCTGCCAAATTCGAAACGTCCAGCGATTGCGCCCACAGGAAAGCTGCCAGCACGGAAAGCTGTAGCTGGTTTTCACTGTCCCTTGGAACTGCATTCGCTGCTACACAGACATTCGCGTTCTGCAACAGCTTTCGTTCGTAAAGGGGCAACACTGTGTCTTTCTCTCTGGCAGAGCCCGGCTGCCAAATTCGAAACGTCCAGCGATTCCGCCCACAGGAAAGCTGCCAGCACGGAAAGCTGTAGCTGGTTTTCACTGTCCCTTGGAACTGCATTCGCTGGTAGGCAGACATTCGCGTTCTGCAACAGCTTTCGTTCGTAAAGGGGCAACACTGTGTCTTTCTCTCTGGCAGAGCCCGGCTGCCAAATTCGAAACGTCCAGCGATTCCGCCCACAGGAAAGCTGCCAGCACGGAAAGCTGTAGCTGGTTTTCACTGTCCCTTGGAACTGCATTCGCTGGTAGGCAGACATTCGCGTTCTGCAACAGCTTTCGTTCGTAAAGGGGCAACACTGTGTCTTTCTCTCTGGCAGAGCCCGGTTGCCAAATTCGAAACGTCCAGCGATTGCGCCCACAGGAAAGCTGCCAGCACGGAAAGCTGTAGCTGGTTTTCACTGTCCCTTGGAACTGCATTCGCTGGTAGGCAGACATTCGCGTTCTGCAACAGCTTTCGTGCGTAAAGGGGCAACACTCTGTATTTCTCTCTGGCAGAGCCCGGCTGCCAAATTCGAAACGTCCAGCGATTGCGCCCACAGGAAAGCTGCCAGCACGGAAAGCTGTAGCTGGTTTTCACTGTCCCTTGGAACTGCATTCGCTGCTACACAGACATTCGCGTTCTGCAACAGCTTTCATTCGTAAAGGGGCAACACTCTGTATTTCTCTCTCGCAGAGCCCGGCTGCCAAATTCGAAACGTCCAGCGATTGCGCCCACAGGAAAGCTGCCAGCACGGAAAGCTGTAGCTGGTTGTCACTGTCCCTTGGAACTGCATTCGCTGGTAGACAGACATTCGCGTTCTGCAACAGCTTTCGTTCGTAAAGGGGCAACACCGTGTATTTCTCTCTGGCAGAGCCCGGCTGCCAAATTCGAAACGTCCAGCGATTGCGCCCACAGGAAAGCTGCCAGCACGGAAAGCTGTAGCTGGTTTTCACTGTCCCTTGGAAGTGCATTCGCTGCTACACAGACATTCGCGTTCTGCAACAGCTTTCGTTCGTAAAGGGGCAACACTGTGTATTTCTCTCTGGCAGAGCCCGGCTGCCAAATTCGAAACGTCCAGCGATTGCGCCCACAGGAAAGCTGCCAGCACGGAAAGCTGTAGCTGGTTTTCACTGTCCCTTGGAACTGCATTCGCTGGTAGACAGACATTCGCGTTCTGCAACAGCTTTCGTTCGTAAAGGGGCAACACCGTGTATTTCTCTCTCGCAGAACCCGGCTGCCAAATTCGAAACGTCCAGCGATTGCGCCCACAGGAAAGCTGCCAGCACGGAAAGCTGTAGCTGGTTTTCACTGTCCCTTGGAACTGCATTCGGTGGTAGGCAGACATTCGCGTTCTGCAACAGCTTTCGTGCGTAAAGGGGCAACACTGTGTCTTTCTCTCTGGCAGAGCCCGGCTGCCAAATTCGAAACGTCCAGCGATTGCGCCCACAGGAAAGCTGCCAGCACGGAAAGCTGTAGCTGGTTTTCACTGTCCCTTGGAACTGCATTCGCTGGTAGGCAGACATTCGCGTTCTGCAACAGCTTTCGTGCGTAAAGGGGCAACACTCTGTATTTCTCTCTGGCAGAGCCCGGCTGCCAAATTCGAAACGTCCAGCGATTGCGCCCACAGGAAAGCTGCCAGCACGGAAAGCTGTAGCTGGTTTTCACTGTCCCTTGGAACTGCATTCGCTGGTAGACAGACATTCGCGTTCTGCAACAGCTTTCGTTCGTAAAGGGGCAACACTCTGTATTTCTCTCTGGCAGAGCCCGGCTGCCAAATTCGAAACGTCCAGCGATTGCGCCCACAGGAAAGCTGCCAGCACGGAAAGCTGTAGCTGGTTGTCACTGTCCCTTGGAACTGCATTCGCTGGTAGACAGACATTCGCGTTCTGCAACAGCTTTCGTTCGTAAAGGGGCAACACCGTGTATTTCTCTCTCGCAGAGCCCGGCTGCCAAATTCGAAACGTCCAGCGATTGCGCCCACAGGAAAGCTGCCAGCACGGAAAGCTGTAGCTGGTTTTCACTGTCCCTTGGAACTGCATTCGCTGGTAGGCAGACATTCGCGTTCTGCAACAGCTTTCGTTTGTAAAGGGGCAACACTGTGTCTTTCTCTCTGGCAGAACCCGGCTGCCAAATTCGAAACGTCCAGCGATTGCGCCCACAGGAAAGCTGCCAGCACGGAAAGCTGTAGCTGGTTTTCACTGTCCCTTGGAACTGCATTCGCTGCTACACAGACATTCGCGTTCTGCAACAGCTTTCATTCGTAAAGGGGCAACACTCTGTATTTCTCTCTGGCAGAGCCCGGCTGCCAAATTCGAAACGTCCAGCGATTGCGCCCACAGGAAAGCTGCCAGCACGGAAAGCTGTAGCTGGTTTTCACTGTCCCTTGGAACTGCATTCGCTGCTACACAGACATTCGCGTTCTGCAACAGCTTTCATTCGTAAAGGGGCAACACTCTGTATTTCTCTCTCGCAGAGCCCGGCTGCCAAATTCGAAACGTCCAGCGATTGCGCCCACAGGAAAGCTGCCAGCACGGAAAGCTGTAGCTGGTTGTCACTGTCCCTTGGAACTGCATTCGCTGGTAGACAGACATTCGCGTTCTGCAACAGCTTTCGTTCGTAAAGGGGCAACACCGTGTATTTCTCTCTCGCAGAGCCCGGCTGCCAAATTCGAAACGTCCAGCGATTGCGCCCACAGGAAAGCTGCCAGCACGGAAAGCTGTAGCTGGTTTTCACTGTCCCTTGGAAGTGCATTCGCTGCTACACAGACATTCGCGTTCTGCAACAGCTTTCGTTCGTAAAGGGGCAACACTGTGTATTTCTCTCTGGCAGAGCCCGGCTGCCAAATTCGAAACGTCCAGCGATTGCGCCCACAGGAAAGCTGCCAGCACGGAAAGCTGTAGCTGGTTTTCACTGTCCCTTGGAACTGCATTCGCTGGTAGGCAGACATTCGCGTTCTGCAACAGCTTTCGTTCGTAAAGGGGCAACACTGTGTATTTCTCTGTCGCAGAGCCCGGCTGCCAAATTCGAAACGTCCAGCGATTGCGCCCACAGGAAAGCTGCCAGCACGGAAAGCTGTAGCTGGTTTTCACTGTCCCTTGGAACTGCATTCGCTGGTAGACAGACATTCGCGTTCTGCAACAGCTTTCGTGCGTAAAGGGGCAACACCGTGTATTTCTCTCTCGCAGAACCCGGCTGCCAAATTCGAAACGTCCAGCGATTGCGCCCACAGGAAAGCTGCCAGCACGGAAAGCCGTAGCTGGTTTTCACTGTCCCTTGGAACTGCATTCGCTGCTACACAGACATTCGCGTTCTGCAACAGCTTTCGTTCGTAAAGGGGCAACACTGTGTCTTTCTCTCTGGCAGAGCCCGGCTGCCAAATTCGAAACGTCCAGCGATTGCGCCCACAGGAAAGCTGCCAGCACGGAAAGCTGTAGCTGGTTTTCACTGTCCCTTGGAACTGCATTCGCTGGTAGGCAGACATTCGCGTTCTGCAACAGCTTTCGTTCGTAAAGGGGCAACACTGTGTCTTTCTCTCTCGCAGAGCCCGGCTGGCAAATTCGAAACGTCCAGCGATTGCGCCCACAGGAAAGCTGCCAGCACGGAAAGCTGTAGCTGGTTTTCACTGTCCCTTGGAACTGCATTCGCTGGTAGACAGACATTCGCGTTCTGCAACAGCTTTCGTTCGTAAAGGGGCAACACTGTGTCTTTCTCTCTGGCAGAACCCGGCTGCCAAATTCGAAACGTCCAGCGATTGCGCCCACAGGAAAGCTGCCAGCACGGAAAGCTGTAGCTGGTTTTCACTGTCCCTTGGAACTGCATTCGCTGGTAGACAGACATTCGCGTTCTGCAACAGCTTTCGTGCGTAAAGGGGCAACACTGTGTCTTTCTCTCTGGCAGAACCCGGCTGCCAAATTCGAAACGTCCAGCGATTGCGGCCACAGGAAAGCTGCCAGCACGGAAAGCTGTAGCTGGTTTTCACTGTCCCTTGGAACTGCATTCGCTGGTAGGCAGACATTCGCGTTCTGCAACAGCTTTCGTTCGTAAAGGGGCAACACTGTGTCTTTCTCTCTGGCAGAGCCCGGCTGCCAAATTCGAAACGTCCAGCGATTGCGCCCACAGGAAAGCTGCCAGCACGGAAAGCTGTAGCTGGTTTTCACTGTCCCTTGGAACTGCATTCGCTGGTAGGCAGACATTCGCGTTCTGCAACAGCTTTCGTTCGTAAAGGGGCAACACTGTGTCTTTCTCTCTCGCAGAGACCGGCTGCCAAATTCGAAACGTCCAGCGATTGCGCCCACAGGAAAGCTGCCAGCACGGAAAGCTGTAGCTGGTTTTCACTGTCCCTTGGAACTGCATTCGCTGGTAGGCAGACATTCGCGTTCTGCAACAGCTTTCGTGCGTAAAGGGGCAACACTGTGTCTTTCTCTCTGGCAGAGCCCGGCTGCCAAATTCGAAACGTCCAGCGATTGCGCCCACAGGAAAGCTGCCAGCACGGAAAGCTGTAGCTGGTTTTCACTGTCCCTTGGAACTGCATTCGCTGGTAGGCAGACATTCGCGTTCTGCAACAGCTTTCGTTCGTAAAGGGGCAACACTGTGTCTTTCTCTCTGGCAGAGCCCGGTTGCCAAATTCGAAACGTCCAGCGATTGCGCCCACAGGAAAGCTGCCAGCACGGAAAGCCGTAGCTGGTTTTCACTGTCCCTTGGAACTGCATTCGCTGGTAGACAGACATTCGCGTTCTGCAACAGCTTTCGTGCGTAAAGGGGCAACACCGTGTATTTCTCTCCCGCAGAGCCCGGCTGCCAAATTCGAAACGTCCAGCGATTGCGCCCACAGGAAAGCTGCCAGCACGGAAAGCTGTAGCTGGTTTTCACTGTCCCTTGGAACTGCATTCGCTGCTACACAGACATTCGCGTTCTGCAACAGCTTTCGTGCGTAAAGGGGCAACACTGTGTCTTTCTCTCTGGCAGAGCCCGGCTGCCAAATTCGAAACGTCCAGCGATTGCGCCCACAGGAAAGCTGCCAGCACGGAAAGCTGTAGCTGGTTTTCACTGTCCCTTGGAACTGCATTCGCTGGTAGGCAGACATTCGCGTTCTGCAACAGCTTTCGTTCGTAAAGGGGCAACACTGTGTCTTTCTCTCTCGCAGAGCCCGGCTGCCAAATTCGAAACGTCCAGCGATTGCGCCCACAGGAAAGCTGCCAGCACGGAAAGCTGTAGCTGGTTTTCACTGTCCCTTGGAACTGCATTCGCTGGTAGACAGACATTCGCGTTCTGCAACAGCTTTCGTTCGTAAAGGGGCAACACGTGTCTTTCTCTCTGGCAGAGCCCGGCTGCCAAATTCGAAACGTCCAGCGATTGCGCCCACAGGAAAGCTGCCAGCACGGAAAGCTGTAGCTGGTTTTCACTGTCCCTTGGAACTGCATTCGCTGGTATACAGACATTCGCGTTCTGCAACAGCTTTCGTTCGTAAAGGGGCAACACTGTGTCTTTCTCTCTGGCAGAGCCCGGCTGCCAAATTCGAAACGTCCAGCGATTGCGCCCACAGGAAAGCTGCCAGCACGGAAAGCTGTAGCTGGTTTTCACTGTCCCTTGGAACTGCATTCGCTGGTAGGCAGACATTCGCGTTTTGCAACAGCTTTCGTTCGTAAAGGGGCAACACTGTGTCTTTCTCTCTGGCAGAGCCCGGCTGCCAAATTCGAAACGTCCAGCGATTGCGGCCACAGGAAAGCTGCCAGCACGGAAAGCTGTAGCTGGTTTTCACTGTCCCTTGGAACTGCATTCGCTGCTACACAGACATTCGCGTTCTGCAACAGCTTTCGTTCGTAAAGGGGCAACACTGTGTCTTTCTCTCTGGCAGAGCCCGGCTGCCAAATTCGAAACGTCCAGCGATTGCGCCCACAGGAAAGCTGCCAGCACGGAAAGCTGTAGCTGGTTTTCACTGTCCCTTGGAACTGCATTCGCTGGTAGGCAGACATTCGCGTTCTGCAACAGCTTTCGTTCGTAAAGGGGCAACACTGTGTCTTTCTCTCTGGCAGAGCCCGGCTGCCAAATTCGAAACGTCCAGCGATTCCGCCCACAGGAAAGCTGCCAGCACGGAAAGCTGTAGCTGGTTTTCACTGTCCCTTGGAACTGCATTCGCTGGTAGGCAGACATTCGCGTTCTGCAACAGCTTTCGTGCGTAAAGGGGCAACACTGTGTCTTTCTCTCTGGCAGAGCCCGGTTGCCAAATTCGAAACGTCCAGCGATTGCGCCCACAGGAAAGCTGCCAGCACGGTAAGCCGTAGCTGGTTTTCAATGTCCCTTGGAACTGCATTCGCTGGTAGACAGACATTCGCGTTCTGCAACAGCTTTCGTTCGTAAAGGGGCAACACCGTGTATTTCTCTCTCGCAGAACCCGGCTGCCAAATTCGAAACGTCCAGCGATTGCGCCCACAGGAAAGCTGCCAGCACGGAAAGCTGTAGCTGGTTTTCACTGTCCCTTGGAACTGCATTCGCTGGTAGGCAGACATTCGCGTTCTGCAACAGCTTTCGTGCGTAAAGGGGCAACACCGTGTATTTCTCTCTCGCAGAACCCGGCTGCCAAATTCGAAACGTCCAGCGATTGCGGCCACAGGAAAGCTGCCAGCACGGAAAGCTGTAGCTGGTTTTCACTGTCCCTTGGAACTGCATTCGCTGGTAGACAGACATTCGCGTTCTGCAAAGCTTTCGTTCGTAAAGGGGCAACACTGTGTCTTTCTCTCTGGCAGAGCCCGGCTGCCAAATTCGAAACGTCCAGCGATTGCGCCCACAGGAAAGCTGCCAGCACGGAAAGCTGTAGCTGGTTTTCACTGTCCCTTGGAACTGCATTCGCTGGTAGGCAGACATTCGCGTTCTGCAACAGCTTTCGTTCGTAAAGGGGCAACACTGTGTCTTTCTCTCTGGCAGAGCCCGGTTGCCAAATTCGAAACGTCCAGCGATTGCGCCCACAGGAAAGCTGCCAGCACGGTAAGCCGTAGCTGGTTTTCACTGTCCCTTGGAACTGCATTCGCTGGTAGACAGACATTCGCGTTCTGCAACAGCTTTCGTTCGTAAAGGGGCAACACTGTGTATTTCTCTCTGGCAGAGCCCGGCTGCCAAATTCGAAACGTCCAGCGATTGCGCCCACAGGAAAGCTGCCAGCACGGAAAGCTGTAGCTGGTTTTCACTGTCCCTTGGAACTGCATTCGCTGGTAGACAGACATTCGCGTTCTGCAACAGCTTTCGTTCGTAAAGGGGCAACACCGTGTATTTCTCTCTCGCAGAGCCCGGCTGCCAAATTCGAAACGTCCAGCGATTGCGCCCACAGGAAAGCTGCCAGCACGGAAAGCTGTAGCTGGTTTTCACTGTCCCTTGGAACTGCATTCGCTGGTAGACAGACATTCGCGTTCTGCAACAGCTTTCGTTCGTAAAGGGGCAACACTGTGTATTTCTCTCTGGCAGAGCCCGGCTGCCAAATTCGAAACGTCCAGCGATTGTGCCCACAGGAAAGCTGCCAGCACGGAAAGCTGTAGCTGGTTTTCACTGTCCCTTGGAACTGCATTCGCCTGTAGGCAGACATTCGCGTTCTGCAACAGCTTTCGTTCGTAAAGGGGCAACACTGTGTCTTTCTCTCTGGCAGAGCCCGGCTGCCAAATTCGAAACGTCCAGCGATTGCGCCCACAGGAAAGCTGCCAGCACGGAAAGCTGTAGCTGGTTTTCACTGTCCCTTGGAACTGCATTCGCTGGTAGACAGACATTCGCGTTCTGCAACAGCTTTCGTTCGTAAAGGGGCAACACTGTGTATTTCTCTGTCGCAGAGCCCGGCTGCCAAATTCGAAACGTCCAGCGATTGCGCCCACAGGAAAGCTGTCAGCACGGAAAGCTGTAGCTGGTTTTTACTGTCCCTTGGAACTGCATTCGCTGGTAGACAGACATTCGCGTTCTGCAACAGCTTTCGTGCGTAAAGGGGCAACACTGTGTCTTTCTCTCTGGCAGAGCCCGGCTGCCAAATTCGAAACGTCCAGCGATTGCGCCCACAGGAAAGCTGCCAGCACGGAAAGCTGTAGCTGGTTTTCACTGTCCCTTGGAACTGCATTCGCTGGTAGGCAGACATTCGCGTTCTGCAACAGCTTTCGTTCGTAAAGGGGCAACACTCTGTATTTCTCTCTGGCAGAGCCCGGCTGCCAAATTCGAAATGTCCAGCGATTGCGCCCACAGGAAAGCTGCCAGCACGGAAAGCTGTAGCAGGTTTTCACTGTCCCTTGGAACTGCATTCGCTGCTACACAGACATTCGCGTTCTGCAACAGCTTTCGTTCGTAAAGGGGCAACACTGTGTCTTTCTCTCTCGCAGAGCCCGGCTGCCAAATTCGAAACGTCCAGCGATTGCGCCCACAGGAAAGCTGCCAGCACGGAAAGCTGTAGCTGGTTTTCACTGTCCCTTGGAACTGCATTCGCTGGTAGACAGACATTCGCGTTCTGCAACAGCTTTCGTTCGTAAAGGGGCAACACCGTGTATTTCTCTCTGGCAGAGCCCGGCTGCCAAATTCGAAACGTCCAGCGATTGCGCCCACAGGAAAGCTGCCAGCACGGAAAGCTGTAGCTGGTTTTCACTGTCCCTTGGAACTCTATTCGCCTGTAGGCAGACATTCGCGTTCTGCAACAGCTTTCGTTCGTAAAGGTGCAACACTGTGTATTTCTCTGTAGCAGAGCCCGGCTGCCAAATTCGAAACGTCCAGCGATTGCGCCCACAGGAAAGCTGCCAGCACGGAAAGCTGTAGCTCGTTTTCACTGTCCCTTGGAACTGCATTCGCTGGTAGACAGACATTCGCGTTCTGCAACAGCTTTCGTGCGTAAAGGGGCAACACCGTGTATTTCTCTCTCGCAGAACTCGGCTGCCAAATTCGAAACGTCCAGCGATTGCGCCCACAGGAAAGCTGCCAGCACGGAAAGCTGTAGCTGGTTTTCACTGTCCCTTGGAACTGCATTCGCTGCTACACAGACATTCGCGTTCTGCAACAGCTTTCGTTCGTAAAGGGGCAACACTGTGTCTTTCTCTCTGGCAGAGCCCGGCTGCCAAATTCGAAACGTCCAGCGATTGCGCCCACAGGAAAGCTGCCAGCACGGAAAGCTGTAGCTGGTTTTCACTGTCCCTTGGAACTGCATTCGCTGGTAGACAGACATTCGCGTTCTGCAACAGCTTTCGTGCGTAAAGGGGCAACACCGTGTATTTCTCTCTCGCAGAGCCCGGCTGCCAAATTCGAAACGTCCAGCGATTGCGCCCACAGGAAAGCTGCCAGCACGGAAAGCTGTAGCTGGTTTTCACTGTCCCTTGGAACTGCATTCGCTGGTAGGCAGACATTCGCGTTCTGCAACAGCTTTCGTGCGTAAAGGGGCAACACTGTGTCTTTCTCTCTGGCAGAGCCCGGCTGCCAAATTCGAAACGTCCAGCGATTGCGCCCACAGGAAAGCTGCCAGCATGGAAAGCTGTAGCTGGTTTTCACTGTCCCTTGGAACTGCATTCGCTGGTAGACAGACATTCGCGTTCTGCAACAGCTTTCGTGCGTAAAGGGGCAACACCGTGTATTTCTCTCTCGCAGAGCCCGGCTGCCAAATTCGAAACGTCCAGCGATTGCGCCCACAGGAAAGCTGCCAGCACGGAAAGCTGTAGCTGGTTTTCACTGTCCCTTGGAACTGCATTCGCTGGTAGACAGACATTCGCGTTCTGCAACAGCTTTCGTGCGTAAAGGGGCAACACTGTGTCTTTCTCTCTGGCAGAGCCCGGCTGCCAAATTCGAAACGTCCAGCGATTGCGCCCACAGGAAAGCTGCCAGCACGGAAAGCTGTAGCTGGTTTTCACTGTCCCTTGGAACTGCATTCGCTGGTAGACAGACATTCGCGTTCTGCAACAGCTTTCGTTCGTAAAGGGGCAACACTGTGTCTTTCTCTCTGGCAGAGCCCGGCTGCCAAATTCGAAACGTCCAGCGATTGCGCCCACAGGAAAGCTGCCAGCACGGAAAGCTGTAGCTGGTTTTCACTGTCCCTTGGAACTGCATTCGCTGGTAGACAGACATTCGCGTTCTGCAACAGCTTTCGTTCGTAAAGGGGCAACACCGTGTCTTTCTCTCTGGCAGAGCCCGGCTGCCAAATTCGAAACGTCCAGCGATTGCGCCCACAGGAAAGCTGCCAGCACGGAAAGCTGTAGCTGGTTTTCACTGTCCCTTGGAACTGCATTCGCTGGTAGACAGACATTCGCGTTCTGCAACAGCTTTCGTTCGTAAAGGGGCAACACTGTGTATTTCTCTCTCGCAGAGCCCGGCTGCCAAATTCGAAACGTCCAGCGATTGCGCCCACAGGAAAGCTGCCAGCACGGAAAGCTGTAGCTGGTTTTCACTGTCCCTTGGAACTGCATTCGCTGGTAGACAGACATTCGCGTTCTGCAACAGCTTTCGTGCGTAAAGGGGCAACACCTTGTATTTCTCTCTCGCAGAGCCCGGCTGCCAAATTCGAAACGTCCAGCGATTGCGCCCACAGGAAAGCTGCCAGCACGGAAAGCTGTAGCTGGTTTTCACTGTCCCTTGGAACTGCATTCGCTGCTACACAGACATTCGCGTTCTGCAACAGCTTTCGTGCGTAAAGGGGCAACACTGTGTCTTTCTCTCTGGCAGAGCCCGGCTGCCAAATTCGAAACGTCCAGCGATTGCGCCCACAGGAAAGCTGCCAGCACGGAAAGCTGTAGCTGGTTTTCACTGTCCCTTGGAACTGCATTCGCTGGTAGGCAGACATTCGCGTTCTGCAACAGCTTTCGTTCGTAAAGGGGCAACACTGTGTCTTTCTCTCTGGCAGAACCCGGCTGCCAAATTCGAAACGTCCAGCGATTGCGCCCACAGGAAAGCTGCCAGCACGGAAAGCTGTAGCTCGTTTTCACTGTCCCTTGGAACTGCATTCGCTGGTAGGCAGACCTTCGCGTTCTGCAACAGCTTTCGTTCGTAAAGGGGCAACACTGTGTCTTTCTCTCTGGCAGAGCCCGGTTGCCAAATTCGAAACGTCCAGCGATTGCGCCCACAGGAAAGCTGCCAGCACGGAAAGCTGTAGCTGGTTTTCACTGTCCCTTGGAACTGCATTCGCTGGTAGACAGACATTCGCGTTCTGCAACAGCTTTCGTGCGTAAAGGGGCAACACTGTGTCTTTCTCTCTGGCAGAGCCCGGCTGCCAAATTCGAAACGTCCAGCGATTGCGCCCACAGGAAAGCTGCCAGCACGGAAAGCTGTAGCTGGTTTTCACTGTCCCTTGGAACTGCATTCGCTGGTAGGCAGACATTCGCGTTCTGCAACAGCTTTCGTTCGTAAAGGGGCAACACTGTGTCTTTCTCTCTCGCAGAGCCCGGCTGCCAAATTCGAAACGTCCAGCGATTGCGCCCACAGGAAAGCTGCCAGCACGGAAAGCTGTAGCTCGTTTTCACTGTCCCTTGGAACTGCATTCGCTGGTAGGCAGACCTTCGCGTTCTGCAACAGCTTTCGTTCGTAAAGGGGCAACACTGTGTCTTTCTCTCTCGCAGAGCCCGGTTGCCAAATTCGAAACGTCCAGCGATTGCGCCCACAGGAAAGCTGCCAGCACGGAAAGCTGTAGCTGGTTTTCACTGTCCCTTGGAACTGCATTCGCTGGTAGACAGACATTCGCGTTCTGCAACAGCTTTCGTTCGTAAAGGGGCAACACTGTGTCTTTCTCTGTCGCAGAGCCCGGCTGCCAAATTCGAAACGTCCAGCGATTGCGCCCACAGGAAAGCTGCCAGCACGGAAAGCTGTAGCTGGTTTTCACTGTCCCTTGGAACTGCATTCGCTGGTAGACAGACATTCGCGTTCTGCAACAGCTTTCGTGCGTAAAGGGGCAACACCTTGTATTTCTCTCTCGCAGAGCCCTGCTGCCAAGTTCGAAACGTCCAGCGATTGCGCCCACAGGAAAGCTGCCAGCACGGAAAGCTGTAGCTGGTTTTCACTGTCCCTTGGAACTGCATTCGCTGGTAGACAGACATTCGCGTTCTGCAACAGCTTTCGTGCGTAAAGGGGCAACACTGTGTCTTTCTCTCTGGCAGAGCCCGGCTGCCAAATTCGAAACGTCCAGCGATTGCGCCCACAGGAAAGCTGCCAGCACGGAAAGCTGTAGCTGGTTTTCACTGTCCCTTGGAACTGCATTCGCTGGTAGGCAGACATTCGCGTTCTGCAACAGCTTTCGTTCGTAAAGGGGCAACACTGTGTCTTTCTCTCTCGCAGAGCCCGGCTGCCAAATTCGAAACGTCCAGCGATTGCGCCCACAGGAAAGCTGCCAGCACGGAAAGCTGTAGCTGGTTTTCACTGTCCCTTGGAACTGCATTCGCTGGTAGGCAGACATTCGCGTTCTGCAACAGCTTTCGTTCGTAAAGGGGCAACACTGTGTCTTTCTCTCTGGCAGAGCCCGGCTGCCAAATTCGAAACGTCCAGCGATTGCGCCCACAGGAAAGCTGCCAGCACGGAAAGCTGTAGCTGGTTTTCACTGTCCCTTGGAACTCTATTCGCCTGTAGGCAGACAGTCGCGTTCTGCAACAGCTTTCGTTCGTAAAGGGGCAACACTGTGTATTTCTCTGTCGCAGAGCCCGGCTGCCAAATTCGAAACGTCCAGCGATTGCGCCCACAGGAAAGCTGCCAGCGCGGAAAGCTGTAGCTGGTTTTCACTGTCCCTTGGAACTGCATTCGCTGGTAGACAGACATTCGCGTTCTGCAACAGCTTTCGTGCGTAAAGGGGCAACACCGTGTATTTCTCTCTCGCAGAACTCGGCTGCCAAATTCGAAACGTCCAGCGATTGCGCCCACAGGAAAGCTGCCAGCACGGAAAGCTGTAGCTGGTTGTCACTGTCCCTTGGAACTGCATTCGCTGCTACACAGACATTCGCGTTCTGCAACAGCTTTCGTTCGTAAAGGGGCAACACTGTGTCTTTCTCTCTGGCAGAGCCCGGTTGCCAAATTCGAAACGTCCAGCGATTGCGCCCACAGGAAAGCTGCCAGCACGGAAAGCTGTAGCTGGTTTTCACTGTCCCTTGGAACTGCATTCGCTGGTAGACAGACATTCGCGTTCTGCAACAGCTTTCGTGCGTAAAGGGGCAACACCGTGTATTTCTCTCTCGCAGAGCCCGGCTGCCAAATTCGAAACGTCCAGCGATTGCGCCCACAGGAAAGCTGCCAGCACGGAAAGCTGTAGCTGGTTTTCACTGTCCCTTGGAACTGCATTCGCTGGTAGGCAGACATTCGCGTTCTGCAACAGCTTTCGTGCGTAAAGGGGCAACACTGTGTCTTTCTCTCTGTCAGAGCCCGGCTGCCAAATTCGAAACGTCCAGCGATTGCGCCCACAGGAAAGCTGCCAGCACGGAAAGCTGTAGCTGGTTTTCACTGTCCCTTGGAACTGCATTCGCTGGTAGACAGACATTCGCGTTCTGCAACAGCTTTCGTGCGTAAAGGGGCAACACCGTGTATTTCTCTCTGGCAGAGCCCGGCTGCCAAATTCGAAACGTCCAGCGATTGCGCCCACAGGAAAGCTGCCAGCACGGAAAGCTGTAGCTGGTTTTCACTGTCCCTTGGAACTGCATTCGCTGGTAGGCAGACATTCGCGTTCTGCAACAGCTTTCGTGCGTAAAGGGGCAACACTGTGTCTTTCTCTCTGGCAGAGCCCGGCTGCCAAATTCGAAACGTCCAGCGATTGCGCCCACAGGAAAGCTGCCAGCACGGAAAGCTGTAGCTGGTTGTCACTGTCCCTTGGAACTGCATTCGCTGGTAGACAGACATTCGCGTTCTGCAACAGCTTTCGTGCGTAAAGGGGCAACACTGTGTCTTTCTCTCTGGCAGAGCCCGGCTGCCAAATTCGAAACGTCCAGCGATTGCGCCCACAGGAAAGCTGCCAGCACGGAAAGCTGTAGCTGGTTTTCACTGTCCCTTGGAACTGCATTCGCTGGTAGACAGACATTCGCGTTCTGCAACAGCTTTCGTTCGTAAAGGGGCAACACTGTGTCTTTCTCTCTGGCAGAGCCCGGCTGCCAAATTCGAAACGTCCAGCGATTGCGCCCACAGGAAAGCTGCCAGCACGGAAAGCTGTAGCTGGTTTTCACTGTCCCTTGGAACTGCATTCGCTGGTAGACAGACATTCGCGTTCTGCAACAGCTTTCGTTCGTAAAGGGGCAACACTGTGTATTTCTCTCTCGCAGAGCCCGGCTGCCAAATTCGAAACGTCCAGCGATTGCGCCCACAGGAAAGCTGCCAGCACGGAAAGCTGTAGCTGGTTTTCACTGTCCCTTGGAACTGCATTCGCTGGTAGGCAGACATTCGCGTTCTGCAACAGCTTTCGTTCGTAAAGGGGCAACACTGTGTATTTCTCTCTCGCAGAGCCCGGCTGCCAAATTCGAAACGTCCAGCGATTGCGCCCACAGGAAAGCTGCCAGCACGGAAAGCTGTAGCTGGTTGTCACTGTCCCTTGGAACTGCATTCGCTGGTAGACAGACATTCGCGTTCTGCAACAGCTTTCGTGCGTAAAGGGGCAACACTGTGTCTTTCTCTCTGGCAGAGCCCGGCTGCCAAATTCGAAACGTCCAGCGATTGCGCCCACAGGAAAGCTGCCAGCACGGAAAGCTGTAGCTGGTTTTCACTGTCCCTTGGAACTGCATTCGCTGGTAGGCAGACATTCGCGTTCTGCAACAGCTTTCGTTCGTAAAGGGGCAACACTGTGTCTTTCTCTCTGGCAGAGCCCGGTTGCCAAATTCGAAACGTCCAGCGATTGCGCCCACAGGAAAGCTGCCAGCACGGTAAGCCGTAGCTGGTTTTCACTGTCCCTTGGAACTGCATTCGCTGGTAGACAGACATTCGCGTTCTGCAACAGCTTTCGTGCGTAAAGGGGCAACACCTTGTATTTCTCTCTCGCAGAGCCCGGCTGCCAAATTCGAAACGTCCAGCGATTGCGCCCACAGGAAAGCTGCCAGCACGGAAAGCTGTAGCTGGTTTTCACTGTCCCTTGGAACTGCATTCGCTGCTACACAGACATTCGCGTTCTGCAACAGCTTTCGTGCGTAAAGGGGCAACACTGTGTCTTTCTCTCTGTCAGAGCCCGGCTGCCAAATTCGAAACGTCCAGCGATTGCGCCCACAGGAAAGCTGCCAGCACGGAAAGCTGTAGCTGGTTTTCACTGTCCCTTGGAACTGCATTCGCTGGTAGGCAGATATTCGCGTTCTGCAACAGCTTTCGTTCGTAAAGGGGCAACACTGTGTATTTCTCTCTGGCAGAGCCCGGCTGCCAAATTCGAAACGTCCAGCGATTGCGCCCACAGGAAAGCTGCCAGCACGGAAAGCTGTAGCTGGTTTTCACTGTCCCTTGGAACTGCATTCGCTGGTAGACAGACATTCGCGTTCTGCAACAGCTTTCGTGCGTAAAGGGGCAACACCGTGTATTTCTCTCTCGCAGAGCCCGGCTGCCAAATTCGAAACGTCCAGCGATTGCGCCCACAGGAAAGCTGCCAGCACGGAAAGCTGTAGCTGGTTTTCACTGTCCCTTGGAACTGCATTCGCTGGTAGACAGACATTCGCGTTCTGCAACAGCTTTCGTGCGTAAAGGGGCAACACTGTGTCTTTCTCTCTGGCAGAGCCCGGCTGCCAAATTCGAAACGTCCAGCGATTGCGCCCACAGGAAAGCTGCCAGCACGGAAAGCTGTAGCTGGTTGTCACTGTCCCTTGGAACTGCATTCGCTGGTAGACAGACATTCGCGTTCTGCAACAGCTTTCGTGCGTAAAGGGGCAACACTGTGTCTTTCTCTCTGGCAGAGCCCGGCTGCCAAATTCGAAACGTCCAGCGATTGCGCCCACAGGAAAGCTGCCAGCACGGAAAGCTGTAGCTGGTTTTCACTGTCCCTTGGAACTGCATTCGCTGGTAGACAGACATTCGCGTTCTGCAACAGCTTTCGTTCGTAAAGGGGCAACACTGTGTATTTCTCTCTCGCAGAGCCCGGCTGCCAAATTCGAAACGTCCAGCGATTGCGCCCACAGGAAAGCTGCCAGCACGGAAAGCTGTAGCTGGTTTTCACTGTCCCTTGGAACTGCATTCGCTGGTAGGCAGACATTCGCGTTCTGCAACAGCTTTCGTTCGTAAAGGGGCAACACTGTGTATTTCTCTCTCGCAGAGCCCGGCTGCCAAATTCGAAACGTCCAGCGATTGCGCCCACAGGAAAGCTGCCAGCACGGAAAGCTGTAGCTGGTTTTCACTGTCCCTTGGAACTGCATTCGCTGGTAGACAGACATTCGCGTTCTGCAACAGCTTTCGTGCGTAAAGGGGCAACACTGTGTCTTTCTCTCTGGCAGAGCCCGGCTGCCAAATTCGAAACGTCCAGCGATTGCGCCCACAGGAAAGCTGCCAGCACGGAAAGCTGTAGCTGGTTTTCACTGTCCCTTGGAACTGCATTCGCTGGTAGGCAGACATTGGCGTTCTGCAACAGCTTTCGTTCGTAAAGGGGCAACACTTTGTCTTTCTCTCTGGCAGAGCCCGGTTGCCAAATTCGAAACGTCCAGCGATTGCGCCCACAGGAAAGCTGCCAGCACGGTAAGCCGTAGCTGGTTTTCACTGTCCCTTGGAACTGCATTCGCTGGTAGACAGACATTCGCGTTCTGCAACAGCTTTCGTGCGTAAAGGGGCAACACCTTGTATTTCTCTCTCGCAGAGCCCGGCTGCCAAATTCGAAATGTCCAGCGATTGCGCCCACAGGAAAGCTGCCAGCACGGAAAGCTGTAGCTGGTTTTCACTGTCCCTTGGAACTGCATTCGCTGCTACACAGACATTCGCGTTCTGCAACAGCTTTCGTGCGTAAAGGGGCAACACTGTGTCTTTCTCTCTGGCAGAGCCCGGCTGCCAAATTCGAAACGTCCAGCGATTGCGCCCACAGGAAAGCTGCCAGCACGGAAAGCTGTAGCTGGTTTTCACTGTCCCTTGGAACTGCATTCGCTGGTAGGCAGACATTCGCGTTCTGCAACAGCTTTCGTTCGTAAAGGGGCAACACGTGTCTTTCTCTCTCGCAGAGCCCGGCTGCCAAATTCGAAACGTCCAGCGATTGCGCCCACAGGAAAGCTGCCAGCACGGAAAGCTGTAGCTGGTTTTCACTGTCCCTTGGAACTGCATTCGCTGGTAGGCAGACATTCGCGTTCTGCAACAGCTTTCGTTCGTAAAGGGGCAACACTGTGTCTTTCTCTCTGGCAGAGCCCGGCTGCCAAATTCGAAACGTCCAGCGATTGCACCCACAGGAAAGCTGCCAGCACGGAAAGCTGTAGCTGGTTTTCACTGTCCCTTGGAACTCTATTCGCCTGTAGGCAGACATTCGCGTTCTGCAACAGCTTTCGTTCGTAAAGGGGCAACACTGTGTATTTCTCTCTGGCAGAGCCCGGCTGCCAAATTCGAAACGTCCAGCGATTGCGCCCACAGGAAAGCTGCCAGCACGGAAAGCTGTAGCTGGTTTTCACTGTCCCTTGGAACTGCATTCGCTGGTAGACAGACATTCGCGTTCTGCAACAGCTTTCGTGCGTAAAGGGGCAACACCGTGTATTTCTCTCTCGCAGAACTCGGCTGCCAAATTCGAAACGTCCAGCGATTGCGCCCACAGGAAAGCTGCCAGCACGGAAAGCTGTAGCTGGTTTTCACTGTCCCTTGGAACTGCATTCGCTGGTAGACAGACATTCGCGTTCTGCAACAGCTTTCGTGCGTAAAGGGGCAACACCGTGTATTTCTCTCTCGCAGAGCCCGGCTGCCAAATTCGAAACGTCCAGCGATTGCGCCCACAGGAAAGCTGCCAGCACGGAAAGCTGTAGCTGGTTTTCACTGTCCCTTGGAACTGCATTCGCTGGTAGGCAGACATTCGCGTTCTGCAACAGCTTTCGTGCGTAAAGGGGCAACACTGTGTCTTTCTCTCTGGCAGAGCCCGGCTGCCAAATTCGAAACGTCCAGCGATTGCGCCCACAGGAAAGCTGCCAGCACGGAAAGCTGTAGCTGGTTTTCACTGTCCCTTGGAACTGCATTCGCTGGTAGACAGACATTCGCGTTCTGCAACAGCTTTCGTTCGTAAAGGGGCAACACCGTGTATTTCTCTCTCGCAGAGCCCGGCTGCCAAATTCGAAACGTCCAGCGATTGCGCCCACAGGAAAGCTGCCAGCACGGAAAGCTGTAGCTGGTTTTCACTGTCCCTTGGAACTGCATTCGCTGGTAGACAGACATTCGCGTTCTGCAACAGCTTTCGTGCGTAAAGGGGCAACACTGTGTCTTTCTCTCTGGCAGAGCCCGGCTGCCAAATTCGAAACGTCCAGCGATTGCGCCCACAGGAAAGCTGCCAGCACGGAAAGCTGTAGCTGGTTTTCACTGTCCCTTGGAACTGCATTCGCTGGTAGACAGACATTCGCGTTCTGCAACAGCTTTCGTGCGTAAAGGGGCAACACTCTGTATTTCTCTCTGGCAGAGCCCGGCTGCCAAATTCGAAACGTCCAGCGATTGCGCCCACAGGAAAGCTGCCAGCACGGAAAGCTGTAGCTGGTTTTCACTGTCCCTTGGAACTGCATTCGCTGGTAGACAGACATTCGCGTTCTGCAACAGCTTTCGTTCGTAAAGGGGCAACACTCTGTATTTCTCTCTGGCAGAGCCCGGCTGCCAAATTCGAAACGTCCAGCGATTGCGCCCACAGGAAAGCTGCCAGCACGGAAAGCTGTAGCTGGTTTTCACTGTCCCTTGGAACTGCATTCGCTGGTAGACAGACATTCGCGTTCTGCAACAGCTTTCGTTCGTAAAGGGGCAACACTGTGTATTTCTCTCTCGCAGAGCCCGGCTGCCAAATTCGAAACGTCCAGCGATTGCGCCCACAGGAAAGCTGCCAGCACGGAAAGCTGTAGCTGGTTTTCACTGTCCCTTGGAACTGCATTCGCTGGTAGGCAGACATTCGCGTTCTGCAACAGCTTTCGTTCGTAAAGGGGCAACACTGTGTATTTCTCTCTCGCAGAGCCCGGCTGCCAAATTCGAAACGTCCAGCGATTGCGCCCACAGGAAAGCTGCCAGCACGGAAAGCTGTAGCTGGTTTTCACTGTCCCTTGGAACTGCATTCGCTGGTAGACAGACATTCGCGTTTTGCAACAGCTTTCGTGCGTAAAGGGGCAACACTGTGTCTTTCTCTCTGGCAGAGCCCGGCTGCCAAATTCGAAACGTCCAGCGATTGCGCCCACAGGAAAGCTGCCAGCACGGAAAGCTGTAGCTGGTTTTCACTGTCCCTTGGAACTGCATTCGCTGGTAGGCAGACATTCGCGTTCTGCAACAGCTTTCGTTCGTAAAGGGGCAACACTGTGTCTTTCTCTCTGGCAGAGCCCGGTTGCCAAATTCGAAACGTCCAGCGATTGCGCCCACAGGAAAGCTGCCAGCACGGTAAGCCGTAGCTGGTTTTCACTGTCCCTTGGAACTGCATTCGCTGGTAGACAGACATTCGCGTTCTGCAACAGCTTTCGTGCGTAAAGGGCAACACTGTGTATTTCTCTCTCGCAGAGCCCGGCTGCCAAATTCGAAACGTCCAGCGATTGCGCCCACAGGAAAGCTGCCAGCACGGAAAGCTGTAGCTGGTTTTCACTGTCCCTTGGAACTGCATTCGCTGGTAGGCAGACATTCGCGTTCTGCAACAGCTTTCGTGCGTAAAGGGGCAACACTGTGTCTTTCTCTCTGGCAGAGCCCGGCTGCCAAATTCGAAACGTCCAGCGATTGCGCCCACAGGAAAGCTGCCAGCACGGAAAGCTGTAGCTGGTTTTCACTGTCCCTTGGAACTGCATTCGCTGGTAGGCAGACATTCGCGTTCTGCAACAGCTTTCGTTCGTAAAGGGGCAACACGTGTCTTTCTCTCTGGCAGAGCCCGGCTGCCAAATTCGAAACGTCCAGCGATTGCGCCCACAGGAAAGCTGCCAGCACGGAAAGCTGTAGCTGGTTTTCACTGTCCCTTGGAACTGCATTCGCTGGTAGGCAGACATTCGCGTTCTGCAACAGCTTTCGTTCGTAAAGGGGCAACACTGTGTCTTTCTCTCTGGCAGAGCCCGGCTGCCAAATTCGAAACGTCCAGCGATTGCGCCCACAGGAAAGCTGCCAGCACGGAAAGCTGTAGCTGGTTTTCACTGTCCCTTGGAACTGCATTCGCTGGTAGGCAGACCTTCGCGTTCTGCAACAGCTTTCGTTCGTAAAGGGGCAACACTGTGTATTTCTCTCTGGCAGAGCCCGGCTGCCAAATTCGAAACGTCCAGCGATTGCGCCCACAGGAAAGCTGCCAGCACGGAAAGCTGTAGCTGGTTTTCACTGTCCCTTGGAACTGCATTCGCTGGTAGACAGACATTCGCGTTCTGCAACAGCTTTCGTGCGTAAAGGGGCAACACTGTGTCTTTCTCTCTGGCAGAGCCCGGCTGCCAAATTCGAAACGTCCAGCGATTGCGCCCACAGGAAAGCTGCCAGCACGGAAAGCTGTAGCTGGTTTTCACTGTCCCTTGGAACTGCATTCGCTGGTAGGCAGACATTCGCGTTCTGCAACAGCTTTCGTTCGTAAAGGGGCAACACTGTGTCTTTCTCTCTCGCAGAGCCCAGCTGCCAAATTCGAAACGTCCAGCGATTGCGCCCACAGGAAAGCTGCCAACACGGAAAGCTGTAGCTCGTTTTCACTGTCCCTTGGAACTGCATTCGCTGGTAGGCAGACCTTCGCGTTCTGCAACAGCTTTCGTTCGTAAAGGGGCAACACTGTGTCTTTCTCTCTGGCAGAGCCCGGTTGCCAAATTCGAAACGTCCAGCGATTGCGCCCACAGGAAAGCTGCCAGCACGGAAAGCTGTAGCTGGTTTTCACTGTCCCTTGGAACTGCATTCGCTGGTAGACAGACATTCGCGTTCTGCAACAGCTTTCGTTCGTAAAGGGGCAACACTGTGTATTTCTCTGTCGCAGAGCCCGGCTGCCAAATTCGAAACGTCCAGCGATTGCGCCCACAGGAAAGCTGCCAGCACGGAAAGCTGTAGCTGGTTTTCACTGTCCCTTGGAACTGCATTCGCTGCTACACAGACATTCGCGTTCTGCAACAGCTTTCGTTCGTAAAGGGGCAACACGTGTCTTTCTCTCTCGCAGAGCCCGGCTGCCAAATTCGAAATGTCCAGCGATTGCGCCCACAGGAAAGCTGCCAGCACGGAAAGCTGTAGCTGGTTTTCACTGTCCCTTGGAACTGCATTCGCTGGTAGACAGACATTCGCGTTCTGCAACAGCTTTCGTTCGTAAAGGGGCAACACTGTGTCTTTCTCTCTGGCAGAACCCGGCTGCCAAATTCGAAAAGTCCAGCGATTGCGCCCACAGGAAAGCTGCCAGCACGGAAAGCTGTAGCTGGTTTTCACTGTCCCTTGGAACTGCATTCGCTGGTAGACAGACATTCGCGTTCTGCAACAGCTTTCGTTCGTAAAGGGGCAACACTGTGTCTTTCTCTCTGGCAGAGCCCGGCTGCCAAATTCGAAACGTCCAGCGATTGCGCCCACAGGAAAGCTGCCAGCACGGAAAGCTGTAGCTGGTTTTCACTGTCCCTTGGAACTGCATTCGCTGGTAGGCAGACATTCGTGTTCTGCAACAGCTTTCGTTCGTAAAGGGGCAACACTCTGTATTTCTCTCTGGCAGAGCCCGGCTGCCAAATTCGAAACGTCCAGCGATTGCGCCCACAGGAAAGCTGCCAGCACGGAAAGCTGTAGCTGGTTTTCACTGTCCCTTGGAACTGCATTCGCTGGTAGACAGACATTCGCGTTCTGCAACAGCTTTCGTTCGTAAAGGGGCAACACCGTGTATTTCTCTCTCGCAGAGCCCGGCTGCCAAATTCGAAACGTCCAGCGATTGCGCCCACAGGAAAGCTGCCAGCACGGAAAGCTGTAGCTGGTTTTCACTGTCCCTTGGAACTGCATTCGCTGGTAGGCAGACATTCGCGTTCTGCAACAGCTTTCGTGCGTAAAGGGGCAACACTGTGTCTTTCTCTCTGGCAGAGCCCGGCTGCCAAATTCGAAACGTCCAGCGATTGCGCCCACAGGAAAGCTGCCAGCACGGAAAGCTGTAGCTGGTTGTCACTGTCCCTTGGAACTGCATTCGCTGGTAGACAGACATTCGCGTTCTGCAACAGCTTTCGTGCGTAAAGGGGCAACACTGTGTCTTTCTCTCTGGCAGAGCCCGGCTGCCAAATTCGAAACGTCCAGCGATTGCGCCCACAGGAAAGCTGCCAGCACGGAAAGCTGTAGCTGGTTTTCACTGTCCCTTGGAACTGCATTCGCTGGTAGACAGACATTCGCGTTCTGCAACAGCTTTCGTGCGTAAAGGGGCAACACCGTGTATTTCTCTCTCGCAGAACTCGGCTGCCAAATTCGAAACGTCCAGCGATTGCGCCCACAGGAAAGCTGCCAGCACGGAAAGCTGTAGCTGGTTTTCACTGTCCCTTGGCACTGCATTCGCTGCTACACAGACATTCGCGTTCTGCAACAGCTTTCGTTCGTAAAGGGGCAACACTGTGTCTTTCTCTCTGGCAGAGCCCGGTTGCCAAATTCGAAACGTCCAGCGATTGCGCCCACAGGAAAGCTGCCAGCACGGAAAGCTGTAGCTGGTTTTCACTGTCCCTTGGAACTGCATTCGCTGGTAGACAGACATTCGCGTTCTGCAACAGCTTTCGTGCGTAAAGGGGCAACACCGTGTATTTCTCTCTCGCAGAGCCCGGCTGCCAAATTCGAAACGTCCAGCGATTGCGCCCACAGGAAAGCTGCCAGCACGGAAAGCTGTAGCTGGTTTTCACTGTCCCTTGGAACTGCATTCGCTGGTAGGCAGACATTCGCGTTCTGCAACAGCTTTCGTGCGTAAAGGGGCAACACTGTGTCTTTCTCTCTGGCAGAGCCCGGTTGCCAAATTCGAAACGTCCAGCGATTGCGCCCACAGGAAAGCTGCCAGCACGGAAAGCTGTAGCTGGTTTTCACTGTCCCTTGGAACTGCATTCGCTGGTAGACAGACATTCGCGTTCTGCAACAGCTTTCGTGCGTAAAGGGGCAACACCGTGTATTTCTCTCTCGCAGAGCCCGGCTGCCAAATTCGAAACGTCCAGCGATTGCGCCCACAGGAAAGCTGCCAGCACGGAAAGCTGTAGCTGGTTTTCACTGTCCCTTGGAACTGCATTCGCTGGTAGACAGACATTCGCGTTCTGCAACAGCTTTCGTGCGTAAAGGGGCAACACTGTGTCTTTCTCTCTGGCAGAGCCCGGCTGCCAAATTCGAAACGTCCAGCGATTGCGCCCACAGGAAAGCTGCCAGCACGGAAAGCTGTAGCTGGTTGTCACTGTCCCTTGGAACTGCATTCGCTGGTAGACAGACATTCGCGTTCTGCAACAGCTTTCGTTCGTAAAGGGGCAACACTGTGTCTTTCTCTCTGGCAGAGCCCGGCTGCCAAATTCGAAACGTCCAGCGATTGCGCCCACAGGAAAGCTGCCAGCACGGAAAGCTGTAGCTGGTTTTCACTGTCCCTTGGAACTGCATTCGCTGGTAGGCAGACATTCGCGTTCTGCAACAGCTTTCGTTCGTAAAGGGGCAACACTGTGTCTTTCTCTCTGGCAGAGCCCGGTTGCCAAATTCGAAACGTCCAGCGATTGCGCCCACAGGAAAGCTGCCAGCACGGTAAGCCGTAGCTGGTTTTCACTGTCCCTTGGAACTGCATTCGCTGGTAGACAGACATTCGCGTTCTGCAACAGCTTTCGTGCGTAAAGGGGCAACACCTTGTATTTCTCTCTCGCAGAGCCCGGCTGCCAAGTTCGAAACGTCCAGCGATTGCGCCCACAGGAAAGCTGCCAGCACGGAAAGCTGTAGCTGGTTTTCACTGTCCCTTGGAACTGCATTCGCTGGTAGACAGACATTCGCGTTCTGCAACAGCTTTCGTGCGTAAAGGGGCAACACTGTGTCTTTCTCTCTGGCAGAGCCCGGCTGCCAAATTCGAAACGTCCAGCGATTGCGCCCACAGGAAAGCTGCCAGCACGGAAAGCTGTAGCTGGTTTTCACTGTCCCTTGGAACTGCATTCGCTGGTAGGCAGACATTCGCTTTCTGCAACAGCTTTCGTTCGTAAAGGGGCAACACGTGTCTTTCTCTCTGGCAGAGCCCGGCTGCCAAATTCGAAACGTCCAGCGATTGCGCCCACAGGAAAGCTGCCAGCACGGAAAGCTGTAGCTGGTTTTCACTGTCCCTTGGAACTGCATTCGCTGGTAGACAGACATTCGCGTTCTGCAACAGCTTTCGTGCGTAAAGGGGCAACACTGTGTCTTTCTCTCTGGCAGAGCCCGGTTGCCAAATTCGAAACGTCCAGCGATTGCGCCCACAGGAAAGCTGCCAGCACGGTAAGCCGTAGCTGGTTTTCACTGTCCCTTGGAACTGCATTCGCTGGTAGACAGACATTCGCGTTCTGCAACAGCTTTCGTGCGTAAAGGGGCAACACCTTGTATTTCTCTCTCGCAGAGCCCGGCTGCCAAGTTCGAAACGTCCAGCGATTGCGCCCACAGGAAAGCTGCCAGCACGGAAAGCTGTAGCTGGTTTTCACTGTCCCTTGGAACTGCATTCGCTGGTAGACAGACATTCGCGTTCTGCAACAGCTTTCGTGCGTAAAGGGGCAACACTGTGTCTTTCTCTCTGGCAGAGCCCGGCTGCCAAATTCGAAACGTCCAGCGATTGCGCCCACAGGAAAGCTGCCAGCACGGAAAGCTGTAGCTGGTTTTCACTGTCCCTTGGAACTGCATTCGCTGGTAGGCAGACATTCGCTTTCTGCAACAGCTTTCGTTCGTAAAGGGGCAACACGTGTCTTTCTCTCTCGCAGAGCCCGGCTGCCAAATTCGAAACGTCCAGCGATTGCGCCCACAGGAAAGCTGCCAGCACGGAAAGCTGTAGCTGGTTTTCACTGTCCCTTGGAACTCTATTCGCCTGTAGGCAGACATTCGCGTTCTGCAACAGCTTTCGTTCGTAAAGGGGCAACACTGTGTATTTCTCTGTCGCAGAGCCCGGCTGCCAAATTCGAAACGTCCAGCGATTGCGCCCACAGGAAAGCTGCCAGCGCGGAAAGCTGTAGCTGGTTTTCACTGTCCCTTGGAACTGCATTCGCTGGTAGACAGACATTCGCGTTCTGCAACAGCTTTCGTGCGTAAAGGGGCAACACCGTGTATTTCTCTCTCGCAGAACTCGGCTGCCAAATTCGAAACGTCCAGCGATTGCGCCCACAGGAAAGCTGCCAGCACGGAAAGCTGTAGCTGGTTGTCACTGTCCCTTGGAACTGCATTCGCTGCTACACAGACATTCGCGTTCTGCAACAGCTTTCGTTCGTAAAGGGGCAACACTGTGTCTTTCTCTCTGGCAGAGCCCGGTTGCCAAATTCGAAACGTCCAGCGATTGCGCCCACAGGAAAGCTGCCAGCACGGAAAGCTGTAGCTGGTTTTCACTGTCCCTTGGAACTGCATTCGCTGGTAGACAGACATTCGCGTTCTGCAACAGCTTTCGTGCGTAAAGGGGCAACACCGTGTATTTCTCTCTCGCAGAGCCCGGCTGCCAAATTCGAAACGTCCAGCGATTGCGCCCACAGGAAAGCTGCCAGCACGGAAAGCTGTAGCTGGTTTTCACTGTCCCTTGGAACTGCATTCGCTGGTAGGCAGACATTCGCGTTCTGCAACAGCTTTCGTGCGTAAAGGGGCAACACTGTGTCTTTCTCTCTGGCAGAGCCCGGCTGCCAAATTCGAAACGTCCAGCGATTGCGCCCACAGGAAAGCTGCCAGCACGGAAAGCTGTAGCTGGTTTTCACTGTCCCTTGGAACTGCATTCGCTGGTAGACAGACATTCGCGTTCTGCAACAGCTTTCGTGCGTAAAGGTGCAACACCGTGTATTTCTCTCTGGCAGAGCCCGGCTGCCAAATTCGAAACGTCCAGCGATTGCGCCCACAGGAAAGCTGCCAGCACGGAAAGCTGTAGCTGGTTTTCACTGTCCCTTGGAACTGCATTCGCTGGTAGGCAGACATTCGCGTTCTGCAACAGCTTTCGTGCGTAAAGGGGCAACACTGTGTCTTTCTCTCTGGCAGAGCCCGGCTGCCAAATTCGAAACGTCCAGCGATTGCGCCCACAGGAAAGCTGCCAGCACGGAAAGCTGTAGCTGGTTGTCACTGTCCCTTGGAACTGCATTCGCTGGTAGACAGACATTCGCGTTCTGCAACAGCTTTCGTGCGTAAAGGGGCAACACTGTGTCTTTCTCTCTGGCAGAGCCCGGCTGCCAAATTCGAAACGTCCAGCGATTGCGCCCACAGGAAAGCTGCCAGCACGGAAAGCTGTAGCTGGTTTTCACTGTCCCTTGGAACTGCATTCGCTGGTAGACAGACATTCGCGTTCTGCAACAGCTTTCGTTCGTAAAGGGGCAACACTGTGTATTTCTCTCTCGCAGAGCCCGGCTGCCAAATTCGAAACGTCCAGCGATTGCGCCCACAGGAAAGCTGCCAGCACGGAAAGCTGTAGCTGGTTTTCACTGTCCCTTGGAACTGCATTCGCTGGTAGGCAGACATTCGCGTTCTGCAACAGCTTTCGTTCGTAAAGGGGCAACACTGTGTATTTCTCTCTCGCAGAGCCCGGCTGCCAAATTCGAAACGTCCAGTGATTGCGCCCACAGGAAAGCTGCCAGCACGGAAAGCTGTAGCTGGTTGTCACTGTCCCTTGGAACTGCATTCGCTGGTAGACAGACATTCGCGTTCTGCAACAGCTTTCGTGCGTAAAGGGGCAACACTGTGTCTTTCTCTCTGGCAGAGCCCGGCTGCCAAATTCGAAACGTCCAGCGATTGCGCCCACAGGAAAGCTGCCAGCACGGAAAGCTGTAGCTGGTTTTCACTGTCCCTTGGAACTGCATTCGCTGGTAGGCAGACATTCGCGTTCTGCAACAGCTTTCGTTCGTAAAGGGGCAACACTGTGTCTTTCTCTCTGGCAGAGCCCGGTTGCCAAATTCGAAACGTCCAGCGATTGCGCCCACAGGAAAGCTGCCAGCACGGTAAGCCGTAGCTGGTTTTCACTGTCCCTTGGAACTGCATTCGCTGGTAGACAGACATTCGCGTTCTGCAACAGCTTTCGTGCGTAAAGGGGCAACACCTTGTATTTCTCTCTCGCAGAGCCCGGCTGCCAAATTCGAAACGTCCAGCGATTGCGCCCACAGGAAAGCTGCCAGCACGGAAAGCTGTAGCTGGTTTTCACTGTCCCTTGGAACTGCATTCGCTGCTACACAGACATTCGCGTTCTGCAACAGCTTTCGTGCGTAAAGGGGCAACACTGTGTCTTTCTCTCTGTCAGAGCCCGGCTGCCAAATTCGAAACGTCCAGCGATTGCGCCCACAGGAAAGCTGCCAGCACGGAAAGCTGTAGCTGGTTTTCACTGTCCCTTGGAACTGCATTCGCTGGTAGGCAGACATTCGCGTTCTGCAACAGCTTTCGTTCGTAAAGGGGCAACACTGTGTATTTCTCTCTGGCAGAGCCCGGCTGCCAAATTCGAAACGTCCAGCGATTGCGCCCACAGGAAAGCTGCCAGCACGGAAAGCTGTAGCTGGTTTTCACTGTCCCTTGGAACTGCATTCGCTGGTAGACAGACATTCGCGTTCTGCAACAGCTTTCGTGCGTAAAGGGGCAACACCGTGTATTTCTCTCTCGCAGAGCCCGGCTGCCAAATTCGAAACGTCCAGCGATTGCGCCCACAGGAAAGCTGCCAGCACGGAAAGCTGTAGCTGGTTTTCACTGTCCCTTGGAACTGCATTCGCTGGTAGACAGACATTCGCGTTCTGCAACAGCTTTCGTGCGTAAAGGGGCAACACTGTGTCTTTCTCTCTGGCAGAGCCCGGCTGCCAAATTCGAAACGTCCAGCGATTGCGCCCACAGGAAAGCTGCCAGCACGGAAAGCTGTAGCTGGTTGTCACTGTCCCTTGGAACTGCATTCGCTGGTAGACAGACATTCGCGTTCTGCAACAGCTTTCGTGCGTAAAGGGGCAACACTGTGTCTTTCTCTCTGGCAGAGCCCGGCTGCCAAATTCGAAACGTCCAGCGATTGCGCCCACAGGAAAGCTGCCAGCACGGAAAGCTGTAGCTGGTTTTCACTGTCCCTTGGAACTGCATTCGCTGGTAGACAGACATTCGCGTTCTGCAACAGCTTTCGTTCGTAAAGGGGCAACACTGTGTCTTTCTCTCTGGCAGAGCCCGGCTGCCAAATTCGAAACGTCCAGCGATTGCGCCCACAGGAAAGCTGCCAGCACGGAAAGCTGTAGCTGGTTTTCACTGTCCCTTGGAACTGCATTCGCTGGTAGGCAGACATTCGCGTTCTGCAACAGCTTTCGTTCGTAAAGGGGCAACACTGTGTATTTCTCTCTCGCAGAGCCCGGCTGCCAAATTCGAAACGTCCAGCGATTGCGCCCACAGGAAAGCTGCCAGCACGGAAAGCTGTAGCTGGTTTTCACTGTCCCTTGGAACTGCATTCGCTGGTAGACAGACATTCGCGTTCTGCAACAGCTTTCGTGCGTAAAGGGGCAACACTGTGTCTTTCTCTCTGGCAGAGCCCGGCTGCCAAATTCGAAACGTCCAGCGATTGCGCCCACAGGAAAGCTGCCAGCACGGAAAGCTGTAGCTGGTTTTCACTGTCCCTTGGAACTGCATTCGCTGGTAGGCAGACATTGGCGTTCTGCAACAGCTTTCGTTCGTAAAGGGGCAACACTTTGTCTTTCTCTCTGGCAGAGCCCGGTTGCCAA